>NC_090268.1:350166411-350800161 GCF_040414725.1 Anabrus simplex | reverse complement strand
TTACATTGCCTGTAAGTGTCTCATTAATTTATTTTTCATTTTTATATAACCCATTATACATCACGACCCATCAATTTTCATTTATTAGTATAGGTAATTATTTCGCTAGAACTTGACAGGTAATGATTCCTATCCTCCAATGTAAACTAGCCTTTATGATCTGTACTAGACAAACTACTGTTCAATAATTGTTCAGCATTGACACGAGAAAGAAATATGCGTGATTTTTCCAGATCAGTTCTGACGTCATCGTTTAATTTCATATCGATTAGGCCTCTATCCGCTACTTGAGAGCAGATATTATAACGGATGATTCATCTGAATGCAAATATATGAATTACCTCTTTTGAATTCCATTTTATGTTATGCATGACAGGACCTTTTAAAACCATGCAGAAGAAAGTTTAATATCGCGGATATGGAATTACTAGAATGGTGCGCTCTACAGCTGGGGGTGACGTGACATTGGAGTTAGATGAAAACTTCCAGATATATGGACGCAGGTTACAAGGAGGAGCCGCTATTGAAAAAAAAAACTTCTCTTTAATTCTACGTCAGAGCCAAATGTTGCTGTCGGGTAACAGTATATTAAAAGTAATTCTTCTGAAATGTGTAGTAAAAGAAGTAGAGTTTAAAACTAAACAAATTCAAGGCATGTTCCACTATTCAAGGAACTGTAACTAGAACAGAATATGTATAGTGTTTAAGAAAACGACTAAACATCAAACAGCACTGAATGTCACTAGAAATCTGCCACTGCTAGGGAAATGGATGCAGCAAGATAGAGCTAGTAGCCTCCGTGACTCAGACGGCGGCGCGTCGGCCTCTCACCGCTGGATACCGTGGTTCAAATCCCGATCATTCCATGTGAGATTTGTGCTGGACAAAGCGGAGGCGGGACAGGGTTTTCTCTGGGCACTACGGTTTTCTCTGCCATCTTTCATTCCAGCAACACACTCCACTATCATTTCATTTCATTTGTCAGTCATTAATCAATGCCCCAGATGAGAGCGGCAAGCTTCAGCAGCCGGCACAATTTCTATCCTCGCCGCAAGACGGGGGCTTCATTCATTTATTCATTCCATCCATGACCCGGTCATTGACTGGAAAACAGGTTGTAGGTTTTCATTTTCAAGAAGGTATCTGTTGCTCCTTTACAAGACAAAAAATATCACTTAAATTCCTACACACTTCCAGTCCCAGGACCTCACACCTCCAGATGACTACATATGGGACATGTTGAAGGAAACCTGTTGCCGGTCAGTTGACCCACCTTCAAATATTTTCCATTTACGGGAGTAGATGCAGTCATCCTTATATCCTTGCGGCAGCCTATGTTCCTTTTTTAAAAAATTGGTTTACATCGCACCGACATGGATGGGTCTTATAGCGACAATGGAATAGGAAAGAGTTAGGACACTGGAAAGGAAGCGGCCGTGGCCTTAATTAAGGTACAGCCCCAGAATTTTCCTGGTGACCCCACTATCTCCCGATTGCAAGGTTACTACCACGCGATCCTAACCGTACGGCCACTTGCTCGGTGTTTGACAGTCTACAGAACTGTCATGAAAAATTCACGTGAGGGTGCACATTCTGAATACCTGCTGTACCCATGCTGTTAGATGCCGTCATCACCTTGCATGTCATAAGGACATACCTTTATGTCCAGATCATGGTCATAATTTCTGTAATGTTATTTTTCACATACTATACTTACATCGAAGTTTACACCAGTATTGGATGACACTTCATATTTAACTAGAATTAACACTACGGTCGCTTCTTTCCACTCCTAGCCTTTTCCTATCCCATCGTCGCCATAGGATCTATCTGTGTTGGTGCGATGTAAAGCAAATATAAGGAGAAAACGGTTTAACTAGCTGTTGTACACTCATCGTTGATGAGCTTGTTTTTGTAATTGGAGCAGTAATGAAATCTAGCAGCAGGGCGTGGAAACTGGAGCGACAGAGCACTCATTAACTAACAACAGCAGATATTGTTTCATGTAACGCAAGAAAAGTGATTATAGCTCCAAAAATATTACATAAAATGGGAGCGGTTTACATATAATATTAAAGTAGGAGTGCTGGTAATTATTGCATTCAAAGGAAGTACTACTGGGCAACCATGCTCTATTATCACTGTTACGGGGATACCGCGGTACACAGAGGTGAAAGAACGTGCGGGCATGAATAGGTCGATAATATTCAGTCAAAAGATTAATTTCAAACTTTAAAATATTCGAGTTATATTTCCTTCTCCTTTTTTTTCCTTTTCACTTTTGGCAGCCCTGAAGATGGTTTTCCGTGGTTTCCCCATTTTCTAACCAGGCAAATGCTGGGGCCGTACCTTATTTAATGACACGGCCACTTCCTTCCCATTCCTAGGACTTTCCTGTTCCATCATTGCCATAAGACCTATCTGTGTTGGTGCGGCGTAAAACAAAAAACAAACAAAAACAAAGCAAGAATGAAGATCCGGAAGTGGCACAGATTGTAACACGGCCTTACGGTTCAACGCCCTGTAATTAATGACAGGCCTGAAACTACCTAGGGGATTCGGTACAAGAAAAATGGGCAATGAATACGCCGACTTTGAAGGTCGAATAATACCATCTTCTAACATCTGATTAATGATTTCCTTTAGAGCCTTTATTTCAGGTGGAGATCACCTATAAGGAGGAAACCTAACTGGAATAGAATCGGTTAGCTCAATCTTGTACTCAATAAGGTCAGTGACGCCCAAGGTTTCTGAAAATACGTCAGGAAAAGACTGACACATCCTTCTAATACTTTCCGACTGATCCTCAGGTAGATGCCTAAGATCTAACGACATCTCGCTGTGGGTAGGCGAGATAGATGAAAATGACACAGAGTTACATTTCGAAAGCGGATTATCAATGTTACTAGCAAACTTGAAGGTGCAAGACTTGCTCTGAAGATCGAGCACCAGATCGGAATGAGACATGAAATCGGCCCCCAATATTACAGGGTAAGACAACCGTTTAGCCACAAATAACTTAATTTTCCAAGTGAATTTTGAGATTCAAACTTTAGCAGAAATGAAACCTAAAATTTCTAATGGTGGCGAGTTTGCCGAGATACATTTAATAGAATACAAACAATAGTCCGGAAATCTACAGCAAGCTTTTAGTTTAGAGTACCGTGTCGTGCTATTTCGTCCACATTCCACGAACATAGGCAGGTAGTTAATTCTCTCTCTCTCTCTCTCTCTCCCCCCTTTCCTTTTTTTTTGCTAGTTGCTTTACGTCGCACCGACACAGATAGGTCTTGTGGCGACAATGGGGCAGGGAAGGACTAGGAATGGGAATGAAGCGGCCGTGACCTTAATTAAGGTACAGCCCCAGCATTTCCCTGGTGTGAAAATGGGAAACTACGGAAAACCATTTTCAGGGCTGCCGACAGTGGGGTTCGAACCTACCATCTCCCGAACACTGGATACTGGCCGTTTAAGCGACTGCAGCTATCGAGCTCGATAGTTAATTCTCTACCGGCCCCCTAGTGTTAGTTTGTCCAAACACCTATGATTGACAGTTTGACATGTCTACAATAACTGTTTCATTTCATTGCGTTCTTTGTTAGAAACAGGTAATTTTTGATGTTTGTTATAATGGACGTTACTCGCTCTGCTCATTTGCCACCAGTCAACTATATTGTACAATGAACTGCTTATAATGTAAATAACACAGTGAGAATAAAGAAAATATTTTTACAAATCAGGTGATAATTAAAATATATCCAAAGTTGCATTACTAAAACATCTGTTTAAATAAATATCTCATCATATATCAAGCAGGAATATTTGATTATTTCATTAATATTACATAGGGACTCTGAAGGGCATTGAGGAGGGAGCTCTAAGGGAATTTAGGGAAATCATGTCCTTTGAAAACATCTAGGGAAAGTTCCCTTTATTTTGACACCTCAAACATCAAAATCGGACTTATAATAAAAAAGTAGTTCACTGGACAAAGAAATCCTAAGGGAATTAAATATAAGTCCGCCTCTGTGGTGTAGTGGTTAGTGTGATTAGCTGCCACCCCCGGAGGCCCGGGTTCGATTCTCGGCTCTGCCATGAAATTTTAAAAGTGGTACGAGGGCTGGAACGGGGTCCACTCAGCCTCGGGAGGTCAACTGAGTAGAGGTGGGTTCGGTTCCCACCTCAGCCATCCTGGAAGTGGTTTTCCGTGGTTTCCCACTTCTCCTCCAGGCAAATGCCGGGTTGGTACCTAACTTAAGGCCACGGCCGCTTCCTTCCCTCTCCCTTGTCTATCCCTTCCAATCTCCCCCCACCCGCAAGGCCTCTGTTCAGCACAGCAGGTGAGGCCACCTTGGCAAGGTATTGGTCATCCTCCCCTGTTGTATCCCCCGACCCAGAGTCTGAAGCTCCAGAACACCGCCCTTGAGGCGGTAGAGGTTGGATCCCTCGCTGAGTCCGAGGGAAAAACCGACCCTGGAGGGTAAACAGATTAAGAAGAAGAAGAAGAAATGTAATATAAGATAATATATTCACTATTAACTGCGTTCCTCGGGATTGCTATAAGTCACGTTCAGCCAATTTTCACATTACTGCAAAGGTTTGATTAAAAACACAAACCAAATCTGGCAATGGAAGAAGTGGCATTTCAGCCTTGTCAAGTTTTGTGTCTATTTACAAATATATACAATGTGTACAATGTATGTAGCAGCTAATGCGTTGTCCGATGATGCAAATCAGTAACTTTTTTGTTCCTCTTAATCCATTTCAATTATGCAGGATACTTTCCTCAAAAACTTTTCAATGTCTCGTGACTTCTCCAATTTTTCAGTTGCTCTTTCTTTTCTGTTGTCCATTACAATGTATTTGTTTCTCCTGTTTAGACATTCTAAATTTAGGTCAATACTGATGATTTTCGTGTCAGAATAATCTGCTTCTTTCTTTAGTGCCATAGTTAGGTGTTTTCTTCGAGGGTGTGGTTTGCCATTGATTGCATTCAAGCGATGGTTCCATCCATCCACAGCGTTGTTGGTACGATGTCGCCTGCTTGTACAATTCCATGCATCAATTGGGAAATAAGGGTTTTCTAACCACTGGTCAATGAAATAGTCAAAAAACTCATTGAGTTTCTCATGTGCTACAGCAACACTGTGGATGTGTAGCCAGCCTTCCTCCACATCTGTCGTCTTTAAAAAGGCCAGAGCAGCGCACATTCTCACGGAGTCTCATATTTCCTGGCGTGTGTTTTAATCTTTGGCACGCCCAAGGTTTTGTACATTCCTCCATAGACTTTCTGAAAAATGAAGAAAACACCCATGAAATTCTGCAGCAGGAAATATAGTGTTGATTGCCTCGATCACTCCAGCTTCGAAATCTGCGTTTACTGTCGCAGGGGACCAGTCTGGAATCACCCAAAGAATGGCGTTAAACAGGCGAATGTAAGAAAACTCCATAATTTACGTTAATTCATAGGGATCATTCGAACGAACGGTCTCTGTTCATAAACAAAGGTGGGGAGGGGAGGAATGGAATTTCACAGCAGGGGTGGGTGGGAAATTCCACAACTTGCGGTTGTGGACGTAAGCGTTAACCTGCACTACCTCAACCCATGTCAACATTTCCTCTGGACGAGATGGCACTATTAAGTTGTGTAATAATTTGTAAAACCGAGGTGGACGAAATAGCACGTTTTTCAAGGAAATTTGTTGCTGGACGAAATGGCACTAAACCTACAGTACCACTCCTCGTAAATAATAGAGCTAACGCTCCCTGAATCAAATAGCGCCGTAACGGGTTCGTTATTCACTTCAATTTTCAGATATGGCACAAATCCTGGAGTCTCGGAAGCAATTTTAAGGCATTCTCTAGGGACTTCAAATAACAAAAATTAGAGGAAATCTCTTCTTTAGGGGATTCGCTGCCTGATTTAACGGGAGCTGAATCTCGAGAAGGTGAACATGGTGACTTAGCCACTGGCACTAGTCACTTCCTATTTCCTTGGTTAGTGGAGGCAGCACCAGAGGTTCAACGGTGTGCTGTTAAGAGAATTGCAATTCTTGGCTAGATGGGAAAACGACCCGCACTTGAAACAACCTTGGGACGGACCAGTTCCGTTCCTAGTTCCACTAGATTTTACCAAGGGGCATTTATTTCTAAGGTGTTCAGACGATCGGCATGCATAACATTTGCGTGTGGGGAAGGTTCGGCGAGGTGGTGGCCGAGAACTGTTAGATGACGTTGGGGGCTCCCTGGCGACTCGTAAGGTGCCAGCGTAGCTCACTCCTTCGGCTGACACTGCCATTGCCTGGAGTTCCGAGAAGGTTTGGGGTCGAGAGGCGAAACATAGGCATGAATAGAGGGCGGAGAGATTCCTTCTACAATGGTTTGCACGATTTGATCTTCTGAAAATTAGAGAGCGAATACCCTGGTATAAAACGTTATATCTTGAATAAAGTCAGGCAGATTCTCATTTAACCTCTGCACTCTGAAGTAGTACTGCTGTATTAGGCATGACATTGCTCTAGAAGGAATAAAGTTGGCCAGAAGATGGGCATGGAAATCTTCCATTGAAGATCTATCAGCTATTACTTTTTCTATTTTGTCTGAGAGGACGCCTACAGAATAGAGGTAAATTATTTGTAGAATTTGGGAATAAGGCAGAGCAAATACTGAAGCATGGTCTTGAAATTCGAATAAAAATTTTAGAAATGAAATGACCTCATTAGTTGAATTAATTGATCATTTAGATATGCCTTTAAATAACATGGCTAATGGGTGGGGCAAACTGCTAAAACCAGGTGACATAATAGGGGGTGGCATAGGAGGTTGAGAAGGTTCAAACGCTGCATTACTCATAAAGAAAGGTGGAAGTTGTCCTATAATATCAGACACTTGTTCTGATGGGGCAGATGTTTGTTCACTAGCCACAGATTTTCTACTCTCAATAGACCTACTAGAATCCTCTTCTGTAGACGAATTCACGGTAGGAACATGGTCGCTTTTAGCAGTAGCGGCCCCGGACAACAATTGACTAACCCTATTAGACATATCCGACAGATGTTTGACCAAGTTACTACCTCCTTCGCATGATCAACCATTAGTTTTATAGAAAATAGGTCTCTAGCCCTATTACAAAAATTGATTAGACGAAGCATCACTTCCTTCAAAGAAACTAACTACAGAAGCTAGCTTGGTGTAATCATCCGTGATAGTGGACAGAGCCTCTTTGTCCCCCAAATCGGGGATACCAATAGGAAATTCTATAGATTCTTTTCTGCTAGTTGTTTTACGTCGCACTGACACAGATGTGACAGGAAAGGGCTAGGAGTGGGAAGGAAGCGGCCGTGGCATTAATTAAGGTACAGCCCCAGCATTTGCCTGGTGTGAAAATGGGAAACCACGGAAAACCATCTTCAGAGGTGCCGACAGTGGTGTTCGAACCTACTATCTCCCGAATACTGGATACTGGCCGCATTTAAGCGACTGCAGCTATCGAGCACGGTCTAAAGATTCTTTAAGTTTAGCGATATCTGCCACAACCGTGCCACCAGACTGGACCTTCCTAGTTATAAGCTCGTAAATCAATTACTCCTTGTACAAGTACCCGGGTGCAAGGACTTCGCGAGGACCAAACATATTGATAAAAAAATCTAATGAATTTTGAACATTTCCAGCAACCAAGATAATTTTTAGAGTTCGGTGGTGATTTATATTAGTAGCCATCAAAAGGTGTTTGATCTACACCCATTCAACCACTTTCTGCTACTACATGTTACGGGGATACCGTGGTGTACAGAAGTGAAAGAAGGTGCCGTCATGAATGGGTCGATATTAGTCAGTCAAAAGATTAATTTAGAACTTTAAAATAAGAGTTATATTTCCTTCTTCTTGTTTCGTTTCTTTTCCAAGATAAACTTTAAAATTCCAGGTACCAAAATTTGCTTAAAAGTTAGGTGACAACGTTTAGAAAATCAGAACAATCAACCAATGACAAATTAGTAACCTTGAGCTTGCAGCTCCCTAATTACCAATGTTGCACGAGCACAACTGCTCCCATTAACAAATAGCGAAGGAGACGGATCTCTCAATTTCTTTTACACCAAGGTAAGAGCCTCCTTGATCTACAAGTTTGTCTAGGAGACTACTCCTTGAACCTTACAACATTATAGCCTTCCGAAGGCACCATTCAACTTTTACATTAATACAAAGAGCGTCCTTGCTCTATAAAATTTACATCTTCAAAAAATGTCCAGGCCTATCGAAAGGCACAACCTACATTTTACAATTCAAACAGTATTTACTGTCTTAGATGCTCAACAGTCTAACACCTTAATCTTAAGGAAATGAAAATGTTTAACAGGGGTATGGATTAGCCATCCTACCAGGCCTTTGTTAAAAACAACAAGTTAAGTTACTGGCCCAAAACTGAAAATGGCGAGGAGGTGGACATTTGTGCTCCTTGAAAATCGAAAATAAACTTTAAAACATTATTTGGGCTTATAGCCCGAAGTTACAGAGGCTAATCCTATATTACCGAGGTGAATAGATGGAGGGAATATTTAAATTACAAGGATTTCAAAGTTAAAATGGTTACAAAATCATAGTCACCTCAAAAAAAAGTTGATGGGGAACGAGAGAGTGTATCTCACTCTCTATTTTCTGATTTCAACTAAGTCCTTTTGGTTTGTTTGAAATTTACATTAGAAGATTGAAATTTAGAAGTTTTGAAATTTAAATTTGAACTTGGAATTTACATTTCACAAAATTTAAGTTACATTGTAAAGATAGGCAACCTTCCCCTTGAGCTAGCTTTCAAAGACTATCACTTAATAAAATCCAGACTGCGATTACATTGAGCTGATGGACTGCTCGATGATGGATGAGGCACTCCGCCTCCTTTGTAAACACGCACACTAGACTAGAGCGATGAATAAGACCACCTGGTTGAAAATATGCCCGTTTTACACCCGATAGGAAGGTTCTAGAGAGCTCTGGGCTAAGGCCCGACACGCCCCCAACTTTTATTGGGTAATTCAATAAATACTAGACATAGTTTGATTGGCTGAAAAATAAATATACAAAATTTTCTGTTGGCCAACATCTTAAGTTGGCGGGAAGAGATCGAAGTATTGGCACCTTTAACATGCCAAAAACAAAGAATAATCGACTCAGTGTAGTAACCTTTAAAATAAAAAAATACTTAACTATTTTAATAATTCCTTTTCACACCAGAGGACATAAAATACTTTGTAGTAGAGACATCTGTTAACAAAAGTTCAGACTTTTGCGCTAGTTGTTGCGAGTTTTAGCTTTAAAATGGCAGTTTCGAAGGCGCTTCATTTGAATGAACGGAGCGGGTGTACCTTTCGGTACAATCACTAAGGGTCGGATTTTAATGACCTAAAAATATCCGAAATATGCAAGCAAATATGACCAAAAAATCTTTAATAAATGACTGAAAAAGGAAAAAAAATATGACTTCACATTACAATTCATTAATGAACTTTTGTCAGTTTTGTTTGTTACATTCAAATTCTGTTAATCACAAAGTTCTTTTATATCTTCAGATATGGCAGCACACGTATCTTGAGACCGGGCGAGCTGGCCGTGCGGTTAGGGAGCGCACAGCTGTGAGCTCGCATACGGGAGATGGTGGGTTCGAATCCCACTGTCGCCAGCCTTGAATATGGTTTTCCGTGGTTTCCCATTTTCACACCTGGCAAATGCTGGGGCTGTACCTTAATTAAGGCTACGGCCGCTTCCTTCCCATACCTGGGCCATTCCTGTCCCAACGTCGCCGTAGGACCTATCTGTGTCGGTGCGACGTAAAGCAAATAGCAAAAACGTATCCTTGAAATCAAGAAATAATTAGCAATGGATGATGATCTGATTATTTAACTAGTTCTGAATCGGCAAATTTCTACAGAAATTACGATGAAAATATCCATACCTGGTCTTAGTAATTCCTTTCCGGCAGTGAAATTGCACTGGATAATCATGTGCATTTTGAAATTGTCCAACTGGAAGCCTCTTCGATAGTCAGACAGAATGTTTCTGTACCTGGACAAACTCCGCTCGACGTCACACGATGTTAGGGGGTTAATTTGAACAAGGTTATGTCCTCCGGAGAATACTGCTGCTGAAAATTCCCAAATATTTTGTAGTGTCCACAATGAATTGCAGTTATGTTACAAAGCACTTGACAACAGCACTCTTTGCAGTTTTTCGGATGTTTTCAGCCACTTCACCCTCCCCTTTCTTTAAATCGCAATCAATGTTCTTCACAATTTCCAACGCGTCACTTACTGAAAGCCCCACAGTTTCAAGACGAGTGATTGATTGCTCTTGGTATCACATCGAAATTCGATGATATGAACGCCAAATTTCCAACCAAGCTGGCATAAGTAAATACATTTTGCACGATTCTGACAGATGATGAATCGCAAGGATCTAATTCCTGAACAACCGTCTTGAAGGAATCATAATTGCTGCAGTAATATTGAACAGCATCGAGCCAAGTTCCCCAACGAGTAAGGGAAGGCTGAGGAGGAAGCGGCAGAGTGGGAGCAGTGTCTTTCAACTTTCGAACTCGAAGGGGAGCTTTCAGGAATATTTTCTTGCCATTTGCAATTAACTTATCTACTTCAGTGTAGTTGACCCGAACCCATTCGCCTACTCTAAGGCATGGACAAGGCACGTTACGTGTACCTTTTTCGGATAAATTAGATTGTCCTTTGGCTGCCTTCTTCATGTACGGGGTGGTATCAGTTACAAGAAGTAGTATGTTGTTTCTTTTTACCACATCTGGCCACAGTAACTTCATAGCATAATCAAACTTCACTGCAATGGAGGGATTATTTACTTTCTCTACAACCGCACACGTCAGGAGAAACAAATTACCGGGCTTGTCATCTTTAAGAATGCCAATAATTACGTTATCTACCTACCTCCCATTTACGTCAGTTGTTTCGTCCGATGAAACCCAAATCTTGTGGTTGAGAACTTCAGATTTTATCTTCTTTAAAACATCTTCATACAGACTTGACATATAAAATTTTCTCAAAGTTGATTCATTGCGAATAGGTTGACTGATTTACTTCTCTAAGAAGGAACTGAAGCTGGTACTCGTTTTTGAAGGGAATATCCTGCAAAGATCCATACAGAATTCCGATCTGTTGTCTGATGGAGCAATAGTTGCACATGAGGTCATTTAGAAAAGCAAACGCTGCCTATTTTCTGCCGTGGAAGATTTTATTCAGCCCTTTTGATGTTTATTTGTAGCGCAGAATTGTTGCATATTAAAACGTTTCTGAGCACATACTTTCACTTCACAGAGTTTACAATGTAAAAAAATACCATCACTACTAAAGTTCTACTCCCCATATTCCTTAACAAACTGCCTTAATTTCACACTCTCTGAACAATTAGGTTTAGGCATGTTGAAACTACACTTAAGAAGTGGTCACAAAACCACCAGCTAGACAGTCCTCTATTTTCTAGGAAACAGAAATACCAGTTCATTATCTACGTATACACCCCAGGATGCCTTTTTCCTGGTGTCGTATGAGTTGCGCCGAGTAAAAGTTGTGCCGTGTTAAAATCAGTAAAACTTGCGCCGTGGTCATTAATCATTCTAGGAACTAGAGGTATTGTTTGGGAATTCCACAGGGAAGGAAACAACGCTGATAGAATGAATATTTGCGACGGAAAACTGTGAATTTCAGTTATTGTTAAGATTAAAAAAGCTTCTTCATGACGCTGATGGAACATAGGCTTCCCATCACTGCTCCGGTGGTTAAATCTACGATCACTTTAGATAGCGTTTATGCCGAACAAAGCTGGCGTTCAAAATATTATTTCTGATCTCTTCATATTTATATCAGCATCACTGTTTGAAACAATTTAATTTGTCATTTATTAATCTTCTATACCCAGGGGAATGCGACAGGCCTCGCCAGGGCACACAATTTCCTTTCTTTGGCAGTAACTATGGTTCATTCTTGAGCCCCAACACTTCATAAGTGGTGCACGTCGGGGAAACGTAGGGCGAGACAGTTTTTTTTTTTTTTCACTGGTCATTCTTTATTCAACAAATTCGCTACATTTCATTTACCATCCATTAATCTTTGTCCGCAAAAGCACGTCAAATCTCGCATTCGGCAGTATTTTCTTCCTATAGCGGTATTTCATTCTTCATTCATTCTATTCCTGACAATGTAAGTTAGCTACAAACAGGCTGTGGATATTCTTCATAAGACTGAAAGACTGATTCCATGTTTCCACACTTGGTTTGTAAATTAAGACAAACTACGTAGTTATACACATTTCACCCCCTGATATAAATACGATGCAGGTTTTCTAAATGTGCAAGAAACCAAACTTGATAGAGTGAATATTGAGCTCGATAGCTGCAGTCGCATAAGTGCGGCCAGTATCCAGTATTCGGGAGATAGTAGGTTCGAACCCCACTGTCGGCAGCCCTGAAAATGGTTTTCTGTGGTTTCCCAATTTCACACCAGGCAAATGCTGGGGCTGTACCTTAATTAAGGCCACGGCCGGTTCCTTCCCACTCCTAGCCCTTTCCTGTCCCATCGTCGCCGTAAGACCTATCTGTGTCGGTGCGACGTAAAACAATAGCAAAAAAAGATAAGAGTGAATAATTTTTTTATATATTAATTTCAAAATCTCAGTACTACAGATATTCACAGACATTCCTTGAACTTGGAAATAACCCCCTGGGGTGAAGCGCAGGTAGCAGATGCTTAAGACAGCTGTCAAACCACTTCTACTCCCGGCGGGGAATCTCCACGGCGCATATTTTACTCGGCGCAACTTTTACTCGGCGCAACTCATACAGAACCTTTTTCCTGAGTATTGTTAATCGCTTTTTGCTCCACATTAGGAAATTCCAAGAAGATCCCTTGTTCATAATTCCAGTTACCTTCTACCTGCCCATCCCCACATACAGAGTGATATTCAGTCCACAAACAGACTCTCTATTACAGCAAGATTCCCTCGCTCTATAGCTTGCCATAAATATGACTTCATTGCGCGTCAAGCGGAAATGTGACCAATAACTTAAATTTGTCCAAAACATGACTTTTCAAGCAAAAATATGACATATAATTAAAATCCGCCCCTTAATTATCACTAATCAGGGAGAAAACTGGCAGAGGTCCGACACGTCAAAAATGCAGGTATCGGCAAAAGAGAGGCAAGGACCACGAAGGGCGTGACAGTTAAGGACTCCACTGACCTCAAAAATGTAATACTGTTGGTAAAGAACAGGAGTTGATCAAGAGAGGTTGGATATGAAATACGAAAGCGACGTGCCTGGCATAGGTGGAAGAAATGCTAGACTCAACTAGGGAACCGTGGTGGCGAGCTATCGCTCGAACTTTCAGAGCCCCTATTTTAGTCGCCCCTTATGACCGACAGGGAATACGTTGGATGTTATTCTTCCACCCCCACACATATGGGATATTAAAGTGGGAGGATGAATATATAGGACGTGACGACCATATCTGACGTAATGCGCACGGCACCGACACGAAATTTCGCCCAAAGGTATGCTTTTGGCGGTCGGAAGTCAGATACACCGCGTGATATAGCTTGATGTATAGATGTTGCATACGTGCGGGAGAGGTGTCATTTGGTCTCTATCGACAAGGTTAACAAAACACTTTTGATCTACATTTAGCGTTGTCTTCAAGGTGGTAGATACCTTACAAATTGCTGAAAAGTTGATTTCAAAGAAATTGGTAGTTTAACGAACACTTTTCTTGATACATTATTCCAATCACTAATTCTTCCTCCTATAAACGAATGTTAGTACCAGTTTTCCTATTGAATTACAACTCCACCCAAACTTATTCGCCTACTAATGTCATTCCACGCTATATCTCCATTGACAGCTCGGAGCATACCACGTAGTTGAGCAGCTCGTCTCCTTATTCCCAACTCATCCCAGTCGAAAGCTTACAACATTTTCGTAGAACTACACTTTTGTCGGAAATCACCCAGAACCAGTCGTGCTGCTTTTCTTTGGGGTTTTCGAATTCCCATATCAAGTAAACCTCGTGAAGGTCCGCTATTTTGGAACCATGTTCTAATGAGGTCTTATCAGTGACGTAAATTTTCTTTTACACTTTGCTCTACGTCGCATCGACACAGATAGGTCGTATAGAGACGATAGGATAGGAAAGGGCTATGACTGGGAAGGAAATGACCGTGCCTTTATTAAGATACAGCCCCAGCTATTGCGTGGTGTGAAAATGGGAAACCACCGAGCTCGATAGCTGCAGTCGCTTAAGTGCGGCCAGTATCCGGTATTCGGGAGATAGTAGGTTCGAACCCCACTGTCGGCAGCCCTGAAAATGGTTTTCCGTGGTTTCCCATTTTCACACCAGGAAAATGCTGGGGTTGTATCTTAATTAAGGCCATGGCCGCTTCCTTCCCACTCCTAGGCCTTCCCTATCCCATCGTCGCCATAAGACCTATCTGTGTCGGTGCGACGTAAAGCAACTAGGAAAAAAAAATTGGGAAACCACAGAAAATTATTTTCAGGGCTGCCGACAGTGGGGTTTGAATCCACTATCTTCCGAATGTAAGCTCACAGCTGCGTGCCCCTAACCGCATGACCAACACGCTCAATAATAATAATAATAATAATAATAATAATAATAATAATAATAATAATAATAATAATAATGAATTTCTCTGTTATTATTCCTCGAACGACAAAAACGCATCACACATAATGGGTCGGAAATTACATGGATATGTTTTTCACCAGATTTCTTGGAAGTACTTTAATTTTTAGTTCTTTATCTGGACTTGATGGAGTGAATCCGATTTCCCGTTAGACATCCTTTCACGTAATTTGGCGATAAGGAGTTTACGGCCTTATCTGGTCCGGCAGTGTGGACCTCGCCCCCCGCTCTCAGTTCACGGGTGTCGTAAATCGCGGCTGTCGCAGCGCCGCCCTCCATTGTTTCTCCCAGGGGTGCTCTACCCTGTACCTGCCCGAACAAACTCTCAGCGCAGCGGTAATTCACAGCGGGCTTCCATGGTGTAACTCCACAGTTACGAACGATATATCTAAAATTCTTACGTTATTTATTTAATTTCAGTATCGTTCAATTTGTTACAGACTAAATATGTTAAGCTGTGCACACATCGTTACCCAGGTATGTACCTGAGTTAAAAGAAGAACATCTGGGAATAACAGGAATAGAGCGGATAGTCAGGAGAGGATGATGCAAAGTAGGCGTAACTATACTAGGACTGAGTTAGTTATTGAGAGTAAGACTGTTACGGGTTTCAAACATTCTGTGAAATTCAGTTTGAAGTAATGTAGTAATAAAAAACGTACATGAATTTACAATGTAATTGCATTTAATTACTAAACATTTTTAGAGAACAATAGCGATAAATATGAAGTAAACTAGGACGAAAGAAACCTTTTTAGGATTAAATAAGAAATCATTAAATAATTTTGTATACGACTCATAATGAAATTCAAAATGAATGAATGAATGAATGAATGAATGAATGAAGCCCCATCTAGTGGCGAGGGTAGGAATTATACAAGCTGCCGAAGCCTGTCGCACTCCTCTGGCGCAAAGATTAATAGGTTACAGATGAAATGATATTTGAGAGTGTTGCTGGATTGAAAGACAACAGGGAAAACCAGAGTACCCGGAGAAGAACCTGTCCCGCCTCCGTTTTGTCCAGCACGAATCTTACATTGAGTGACCGGGATTCGAACCACGTAATCCAGCAGTGAGAGGCCGTGTGCTGCCGCCCGGAGGCTCAGAACTCATAATACTTACGGAAATACTTAGCAAATGGCTGTGCAGTTTGGAGCACGTAGCTATCAGCTTGCATTTGGGGGATAGAGGGTTCGAACTCCACTGTCAACAGCCCTGAAGATGTTTTTCCGTAGTTCCCCAGTTTTCACATCGGGAAAATAATGGTGCTGTACCTTAATTAAAGTCACGGTCGCTTCCTTCTCACTCTTAGTCTTTCGGATCCCATCGTCACCATAAGACTTCTCTGTGTCGGTACGACGTAAAGCAGATAGTAAAAAAACTTACGGAGTATGGGTGGAAACAGGTGAGAGACCATCTCGCTGGGTTATCGTGACGGAATGGGTCTATCTACGATATCAAAGATTAACTTAAAACTTAAAAAATAAAGGTTATATTTCTTTTCAAATCTCGAACTTAACAAAATTTTCACTTAGTGAGATAACAAGGTTACAGGTAAAAATAGCAGTTTGATACAAGAAAGAAAACCCAAGGGTTGGAAATTACAAGTGCTGAGCTTCCGGCTTTTATTTTACAAGTTTATAACATCGCAAATATTGCGTTTATTTAGATGAGGAGAGAAATCTCCCAATTCGAGAGCACTTTCGTCCAAAGGTTACAAATACTGCCTTCCAAGGCCCCACTCAATATTACGCAAAACCCAGAAAGAGTTTACAAGCTCTCAGAATTCAACAAAGGAGTCTGGCTCCCAAATTCCTACAGCCTACTGAAGGCAACTTTACAAAAATATTAAAATCTCAGGTGTCTCTAGGCACAGCCTACAATTTACAATTTTGTACACAGAGTTATATATTACCCAAACAACTGGGCCTTCGTGGAAAGAAGAACAGGTTAAATTACTAGCCCAAACGCAAAATGTATTGAGGCGTACACTTGGGCTCCTAGAAAACCAAGTATAAAACCCTAATTGGGCTCGCGGCCCGATGATACAGAGGCTAATCCCAAGCTACTGAGGTGACAAGAATGAAAAGTTAATTTAATGCATTACAGGAAAAGAAACAGTTACAAAATCGTAGTCATCACAAGATAAATTGAAGGGGACTCGAGAGGGTAACGCACTCTCTATCCCCGATTTACAGTTTAACAGTTTATGAAATTTTACATGAAAAAGAAGGAGTTTATATTTTAGAGATCAAACGGTTACATAGTTAAAGTTTAGAACCTTCCCCTCGGATAATTTGGCGGAGATAGCTACAGAGATAGAAAACTTGTGGCCATTACCTGGGCTGGTGTACTGTCTGTCGAAGAACGAGGCGCCTAGCCTCCTGTCTTAACACACATACACACACTCAGTAATTCGACGATCAGTAAGACAAGGTAGCTTGAAAAGCCGCAGCTTATATACCCGAGGGGATATTCGAGAAGGCTCTGGACTAAATTCGGACACACCCTCTCATTTTTATTGGGAATTCAAAAGGTACAAGAATCCTATTATTGGCTGAAAAATAATTACAGAAAATTTCTAATTGGCCAGATTCAAAAGCTGGCGGAATTAGAAGGAAGTGTTTCTAACCTTGAAATATTGAAACAAATAAAAGTTAGTTTAGTTGTGAAAACCTATGAATACAAAACTTCTTTAAATGACTAATTCTTCTACCTTGCACCAGAGTGTATTACCTCAGTCTTCTTGTAATGACATCTATGGAGAAATGTTCAAACTTCTGGACGTAAACCAAAACAAAACAAAACAAAACAAATAAATCCAGTCAGTTTAGGGAACTTCAAAACAACACATTACTCACATATGCATATAAAGAAATGCATTTATTTCTGCTTCCCCCATTTGGAGGCTGCCAAGAAGACAAAGCTTACATAAAAATTGTATTAGTAATTGCAAGGGCCGTTTAAAATGTGTCTATAAATAGGCATACAACAGTAAAGCCTAAATAATAAAATATTGTAGTGGTCACATCTTCTGATTAATGTCCCAACTTCCTGCACTAGCTGTTTCCAGATTTGCATGAGAGATGGCGTTCCTTAAGACGCTTCTTTTAAATGTGCGGAGTTGAGGTGTACCTCCCGGTACACTCACAACAGCGAATATTATCACAGATCCATTTACCTTCACACTTGCGATAGCGGCGTCCCTCGCTGAGCCCTAGTTCACAGAAATACACGAACACACAGTACAGTCTTGTATTCTTTCGTCTTCTCCGACGCCACAACAACAGCTCCACGTTCAGACCTCGATGGAACACTGACGACAGCCAACACGTCTGTCGCCCACAGCCCAGCCACCGAACCCCAACACACCGAGTCTGACACCGACTCCACCTCAGAGCCTAACTGTCACTCCGAGTCCAGCACTGACTCAGAGTCCAACACTGACTGACTGTCCGCGGCTAGCCTCCCTTTTTATAGCACGGATGAGTTTATCCATAATTTTCGCGAGGTCACTAGAGGCAGAACGTTACCGTTGAATCTCCAAGAAACTCACAGGTAATCCGGTCGACGAGAACAATACACGGAAAGCCCCCCCCCCCCCTACAAGGCAGCTGGGAGATTCCAGGTCATGTGAGACACTAGCCCCTTCCTGCAAGTACCGAAAGGCGCTGGCACGTAACAGTATGAAATATGTATGCATTTATGGCTTAAAGCCATAAAAAACCCTTTAAAATTCAAAGTATGACTTAATGACTCGCATCTACATTACATACTGAAACACTTTTATTACGATTACTACAGGCTGAAATTTATGTAGAGTTAAAATAGTTTTAATTCTTCAAAATTTTTAACCTAAAAATCAACTATAATGTTGAATAGCTGATGAACTTATTAAGGTTTCTCTGCATACTCCTAGGCAAAGACGTACTCCATGGAAGACATAAACACTACAGTTACTTACATTATTCAATATTCTATTTTACGTTATACACAAAATATGTCTTATTTGAATGAAGCTTTCGTACCTGGTCTAGTCTCCATTATCAGGATTGTTGCAATTTATGGTCACATGCATCTTAATGAAAATCTTGTTGAATGAGAATCCTCTCCTGTTGTCGCCGAGTATCGACTGGTAGCGAGAAAAACTTCTACCATCACATGATGTAACGGTGGCGTATTTGAATGGAGTTAAAACATTTGAGGTAAGTTCCTCGATATCTCCAGACAAATAACTGAAGAATTACCTTTGCTTCCGTAAAACAATAATGCGGTTTCCAGGAATTGACCCAACCAGCGAGCAATAGCTCTTACCTGCTATAAACATCGAATACACTACTTTTCAATGGTTCTTCAGTGGAAGTACATTCCAGTCTATCCTGAAAAATAATTTCTAGTCCTTACTCTGATTTTAGAAAAACGTTCAAATGAAAATAAACAAAAATCTGTCGGCACAGTGATATTTTGTTAGAAATGTGCTGTAAAACTTAAAAAGCATAAATATGCATTAATATGCCTAATAAAGCCTGTTTAATTTTGCTTGGAAACATGCTGAAATTATAAGGCTACATGATATAATGTTAAGGAAAATAATGACTTGTCATAGAAATAGTACGTAAAAGCTGTACTTAAAACTTTTTAAATATTCTTAAACCAGAATCGAAGCCAATATTTTCATAATGTTAAAAACCGTAACAGTGAATTTGTGAATATCCTTTCAGTTTAATTCATGAAATCGCAAAAATATATTTCTTGGTAAATATCTTGTCTAAATATAAGGAAATGTCATCAGTATTTGTTTATTGGTTTGGAATTGCTTGGAAAAAAGTTGACGATATCTACATTGGAATGTGTGAATGACTTATGTCCGAGCAGAAAAATTCAATTATCGAACTTTGAACTCCTAGTTAATTTAATTGAAGAATCTTTCCATCAATTTACGTATAATCCGTGTCTTATGCAATTAGCCCTTCAGGTATTTCCTTCACCAAACACATTATCCTGAAGATGTTTCTTTACGTCGCACCGACACAGATAGGTCTTATGGCGACGATGGGATAGGAAAGACCAAGGAGTTGGAAGGGAGCAGCCGTGGCCAGACGTGAAAATGGGAAACCACGGAAAACCGTCTTCAGTGTTGCTGACAGTAGGATTCGAACCCACTATCTCCTGGATGCAAGCTCACAGCCGTGCGCCTCTAACCGCATGACTAACTCACCCGGTATCCTGAAGATTAAATATTTTCTCAATTCATACAATGGCACCAGTGTATTTTATGGGATTTCTACAAGTATTGTCTGAATGTATTAACTGGTAAATGTTCTTCAGAAGGGCGCTTTTTAATGGTGAAACCAGAATGAACACAACTCGCCTTCCATCATCAGTTCTTAAGTTGTATCGAACATGCAATATTTCATGTCAATGCATGTGTAATCTCTGAAATTAAGTCACGTGATTGTGGTTTCACGTAACACTGGATGTCCCATGGACATGATCACGTTACCAGCAGTCACGTAAAACTACAAGCTTACTTTTATGTTAAGTTACGATGACTCGGACTTCTTCAATATGAATATTATGTCACCAGAATTAGTTTCCTTATTCCCCCTCCATGTCCAATCCCGTATGAAGCAGAATGAAGACCCTCTTCCATATTCTTACTCTCGGCTTTCTCTTACCAATAGGTTCTTCTCTATATTTATTCCTGCGTTCTTTAATACCTTATCTATCAACTAGAACCTACATACATTCCTATCGTATCCTTTCTTCTATCATGATATTTCTCACACAACTTAATTTTCTTTCTTGTTCTTTCGTGTCTCTCCTCTTGCATTTAAGTGTATTTTCCTTTATTTATGTTGTTGTTTATGTAAATATGTAAAATATAGGATCGTACATCTTCTGTTGTCTCTATTTTTGTCGTTCATAAATGTTTGTACAATTTTCATTTTTGATTAATAACTATTGTACATATTTCGTATTTTTGTAATTTGGCGTTACGGTTTTGGTGTACCTAAGTAAATTAAAAAAGAAAAATAAACATAATTTCTTGGAGTAGTGCAATACTTGTAACACTAGATGCACCAGATATAGTTTTGCGTTGTGGCTCACGTTTTAAGACCAGATGTTCTTCCGGCACCGTTTGATTTTTCCAGGTGAAAATTCCAACTCAGAATACACTGCGATTTGCACTTTAGCTGTTCAAGTGGAAATCCGACAGTTGAAACCACGCCCGCCCTTACCATTCTTAATTAACCGAAATGAGTGAAATATTCAACTTTTCCGGATCATTGGCTGAATGGCTTGCTAAGTGGCCTTCAATTTAGAGAGCCCGGGGTTTGATTCCCGGCCAGACTGGGGATTTTAACCATGTTTGGTTAATTCTTATAGGTCAGAGACTGTGTGATTGTGATCGTCTTAATGCACAACTTCATTTACGTACAGCACATCACTCTACTAACCATCACAGAAACACGAAATAGTGAAAGCATCACTTCACGTATGGTTGGAGGCGGGAAGGGCATCAGGCCTTACAAATAGACTTAATCCAGTTTAGTGTCAAACCCAGATTACTGGGAAGTAGCCAGGAAATATTATTATTATTATTATTATTATTAATAATAATAATAATAATAATAACAATAATAATTTTACTGGCTTTACGTCCCAGTAACTACTTTTATGGTTTTCGGAGACGCCGAGGTGCCAGAATTTAGCCCCACAGGAGTTCTTTTACGTGCCAAGAAAATCAACCGACACGAAACTGACGTATTTGAGCACCTTCAGATACCACCGTTGGGGTCAGAACGTCTGCGTCTCATCCTTCTGAGCCACTCAGCCCGGCGAAAAAGAATGAAATATTTATCTTAGAGACACTGGGCGATGAGGTATACCTCTTGTTTCAGTTCAGTTCACCAAATGCATTATGGCGATTACAGGTTCAACTGATCAAAGTGAAACATGCCCTTTGTTATGGCATGGATTTGCGGAACCGCACAAATCCCCGAGGAGTCTCGTAAACTGAGGCGGGCTACGCTAGCCAGGGTTGGGCTCTACACGTGATATATTGCTGCGCTAAAAGCTACTTTCATTTCACTAAATTACAAGTAAATTACTGGCCTTGTATAATGTTAACCACAACTGCTACAACTAAGCAAGTATTTCATAACCAGCTACTTTCAAGTCCAGCGAATACTTTCAGTTCCTTATCAGATTTATTCTACGCTGTTTGTAATTCGATTCCCTTGACAAAAACATGGGGTCAGTGCGATTTAATATTAAGCAATGAATTTTAAATGCGGTCGTAAATCCCTGCTGAAAAGATAAGAGATGTTATTTGCAGTTCCACTCAAAAAGGAGAATTAGGTAAATGGTCTATTATACCTAGCGTTTGGACCCCTGACCCCCCCCCCCAAAAAAAAGACAACTTCAATAATAAATGGGGTCAAAAGAATTACACTGTAGGAGCTAACTTATTTCATTGTACCGTTCGTGTAGGTTGCAGGGTTGGGCTTATGTCGCTGTGAGGTTGCATTTGAGAGATGGTGAGTTAGAACTCCACCGTCTGCAGACGTGAATATGGTTTTCCACGAGGGTAATTTTCACAATGCCTTTGCTGGCAGGACCTTGTGCTTACAGTTCACTATGTCTTCTGGTATAGGCTAGAGCAATTTTGTTACTTTCATAGATCTGTCTCTGTCTTATCCTTGTCTTTGACAATATGAAAATGACCAGTGTTGCCAACTCAGCGGATTTTCCGCCAAATTTGGCGGATTTTAAATCAGAATAGCGGATAAATTTACCATTTAGCGGACAGCGGAATTTTTGACGGATTTTGAAACTTCTTTTAGCTATTTTCAGCGGTAACAATATTACCTTTCATCACCAGGAGAAAAAATAATATAGAACTTACTACGGCATAATAGTCTACTTATTTGCGTTGTATTTAACTTTTTCTGCATACTACCACTCGTTTTCTAGACCAGCTCTGGCCCACAGCCTGTCAGAATTTGTTACAATCGTTACTGTACTCTTGATGAGCCGGGTAGTGTCGTGTTTGATAACATGTTTCTTTTGACACCAGGTTCTTTTTGGTACGTCAATATGTCGAAAGAATAGGTTAAAACGTAGTCAGATATTTCGTAAAGAGTGGTTAAATAATTACACTTTTAAAGACTAGTTGGTTGAGCTTCCCACTGATTCCAAATACCGACAGTGCATCTGTTGCCAGTGCAATATAAATGCGCAATTGTTTGACATTATTTCTTTCCACACTTACCAAAAACAATGCAGTAATGAAAGTGAAAATAACTTTCGAAATAGATTTGAATATTTCCGTATGTGCTTTTCTGCTGTGAATTTCCAGCATATACTGTACTTTGAAAAAGAATGGTACCATGTAGCTTCAGATGAAACCACAGGACCTCAACCCAGCACATCTGCTTCAGAGCATATAGTACGGGGAGAAGAAGATGAACTCCTGTTCTGAAACTAGTGAGTTTTGAGTTAATCTCTCTAACCAAAGTAGCTGGTATATGCAATTTTTCTTCAGTCTGAAATTCATCGGAATTTAGCTGATATTCAACTAAAATTTAGCGGAGAAAATATTTATGGGTTGGCAACACTGAAAGTGACTGAGGTATGAGCGATGCTAGTAATGCCAATCCTTATGCAGCCAGTCCCTGCTATGAATGGTGTGAAAATGTTGCTCATAGGGTCGGTTGGTGTATCCATTTCAGTGGGCATGGCAGACTGATATGTAATAGCAACTCTGGCTCGGTGAGGAAAGCAACGGTAAACTACATCACTCCTCATTTCCCTAGTACGCCTCTTCAGTGATGCCTAGGACATCTATGACAGCTGATGACAGAGCTGTTGAGGATCCCATCAGCGGCATCGCTGACGGACTGAACATACATACAATTTTCACACGAACTAAATGCTGCGGCTGTACCTTAATTACGGCCACGGCCAATTCCTTCTCAATTCTAGTTCCTTCGCATCCTTGTGTTGTCGTACACCTGCGACCTGTTAGTTCGACCACATGCAAAGCAGAAAAACAACAGTAAGTTCAAAATGATATAAAATACAAGAAGCTGAATTAATATGAACTCTCTGGAAACTACTTCACTGCCTAGCTAAAACAGGTCACTGATTGCCAGATGCATGTTCAGCTGAAGACCAAGGTCTACAAGAACGTCATTCGTACATTTGCCCTCTATATATCTTAATTCTGGTCGACTGCATCAAACCGTCACATGTCATGGTGATGCGTATGCTGTGGTAGACACTGAAGTATCAGATACGAGTAAACAGAATATACAGTAGTCTGACTCCTTATCAGAGTGATCAGCGTACTGACTTCCTCTTCAGAGGGCCCAGATTTCGATTCCAGACGGGGCCATGGATTTAAACTGAGTAACTTGCGTTAATTTCTCATGGCTCACGCAGTGGGTGTTTGTTTTCGCTTTAGTGCACTAATTTCTTTTCATCTCAATGCGACAAGCCACACTAGCAATCATTACAGAAACGTGAAGCAGCGAATACATCCTTCTACAACGCTTTGGCGTCAGAAAGGGCATACAGCCGTAAACCTGTACCAAAAACACATCAAGTGCAGACCCCAATAAGTTGAAAAGATGCCAGAAATGAAATAATAATAATAATAATAATAATAATAATAATAATAATAATAATAATGATAATAATAATAATAATAATAATAATAATAATGATAATAATAATAATAATAATAATAATAATAATAATAATAATAATAATAATAATAATAATAATAATAGTTTCAGTCGCTTAAGTGCGGCCAGTATCCAGTAATCGAGAGGTAGTGGGTTCGAACCCCACTGTCGGCAGCCCTGGAGATGGTTTTCCGTGGTTCCCATTTTCATGCCAGGCAAATGCTGGGGCTGTACCTTAATTAAGGCTACGGCCGCTTCCTTCCCATTCCTAGACCTTTCTTATCCCATCGTCGCCATAAGACCTATCTGTATCGTTGCGACGTAAAGCATATAGCAAAAGAAAAAATGAATAATAATAATAATAATAATAATAATAATAATAATAATAATAATAATAATAATAATAATAATAATAATGCCCACCTCTTTTGTGCAGTGGTTGTATAGTGTGATTAGCTGCCACCCTGGGAGGACCGGGTTCGATTCCCGACTCTGCCAAGAAATTTGAATAGCGGTACGAGGGGCTGGAACGGGGTCCACTCAGCCTCGGGAGGTCAACTGAGTAGAGGGGTGTTCCACTCCCACCTCAACCATCCTCGAAGTGGTTTTCCGTGGTTTCCTAACTCTCCTCCAGGCAAAGGCCGTGATGGTACCTAACTTAAGGCCACGGCCGCTTCCTACCCTCTTCCTTGTCTAACCCTTCCAAACATCTCATCCCCCCACAGGGCCCCTGTTCAGTATAGCATGTGAGACCACCTGGGCGAAGTACTGGTTGTCCTGCTCAGTTGTATCACCCCGATCCAAAGTCTCACGCTTCAGAACACCGCCCTTGAGGCGATAGAGGTACGATCCCTCACTGAGTCCATGGAGAAACCAACCCTGAGCGGTGAACGGATAAATAAATAAATAAATAAATAAATAAATAAATAAATAAATAAATAAATAAATAAATAAATAAATAAATAAATAAATAAAAAAAAAATAAATAAATAAATAAATAAATAAATAAATAAATAAATAAATAGTTTCACAGAAAGTGAATGGGGTAATACTGGGAAAGAATTAAAGTTCACGGATTCAAAAGGTTGAAATAATGTGGGGCACAGCCAGCTGAAATGAAGCAGAATAATAAAAATAAGACGAAGAATATTAAGATGTTGTTTATGGTTGTTGTTCCATTCGATCTTCAATATTCTGTCAGGTAGAATCATTTCAAGAACCTGCATCCGGTTGAATGACCAAGTCATTAGCATCTCTCCTTCGACATTCTGGTGTAGCACCGGCAACACACGACCCATAACAGTTCACGATGCACCAATAGATTTCGAATCAGAAGTCATGATTGAACACAATATATTTTAAGTTCAGAACGTATTAATTTCATGAAACCATTTCTAACTGAACTTCTTTAATCATTTTTTTTTCTGGGGATTCCGGTAAGTAACTAAACCAAAAATGGTATCTTAATATTTATTTTGTAATGTTTCTTTTCTTACGAAAGCTTCTTCAGTTTATGAGGAGTAGTAATCCATTCTTCAGTCATGAGTCTCATAATCCAGCTGAAAATTTTCCCCTCATTACAAAATTAATTACTCAATGCCGATGTGAGAATAATACGATATCCCTTTTGTAATTAAAAAAAGGAGAAGGTAGGAACTGATGTCTGTGCGTGATGAGCGACTGTTTGAGAAATTACCTTCCATCCAATTTTCCTTCGAAAAAGAATAGCCTGTCGTAATTTTTCACGAGCTATAACCTTATCCGTACTAGATTATGTGCAAGTGTGAGATATCGGGCTCGTATATCATGATAACGCTCGAAGCGAATCAATATCCTGATGCGATTTGAACTTGACCGACGCGGCGTAACAAATGAGCCAAGTAAGAAGCTCAGTCGGGCGTCACAGATTACCAACAAGGAAATCGGTGAGGAATGGATCTAATGGCGTATAATGATAATTTGATCTCTTAGAGGTCAAACAGGAACGATAATTTAGGACTTTGAGGTGAAACATGACCAACGTCTGCCACTTAGATGGTTTTAGTAATTCTTTTGCCAACTTTTTGTTTAATATTTCGATATCTACCACCATACTTCATAGAAATTTAGAGTGGGTTTTGGAGTTTGCTTTGTACATACATAAAAACACATACCAGAGTTCTTCATGAAGAATGAAACAATATGTATACATTCCGACGCCTGGCTCTATCGGCAAACCATCACACGTTTCTGAGAAACAGTATTGTATACTACATAACCGAGTATCTGGCGGTATTTATTTCTGTTGTAATTGCCACCGTGAGTAAGAAAATAATTTTGTTTCAATGATTAAACCCTAGTCATTTGTTAGCACAATGGGAATACTGTGATACTGCAAAATTTGTTATATTTAATTAATTCAGAACAAAAATAGACCCCCGGCTTATAGCAATAATCTTGCAGTTATCTAGTATGTCAATACCCCGACGACTGGTTGGATCCTCAAATAGCATCAATAATGGTAGGTATTGTGGTTATAGAAAAACCTCAAAAAGCGATGGCTGCCCAAAAACGAGGGAGTGAAGTAATTGTTTCCCTCACTGGGCAAAAAAAATGCAAATGAAACAGGACCTGCCCTACTAGAAACACTTTTCATAACACTCACACGTACTAGCTGTGTTCCGTCATTTCTCAGCGCCACCCATATCCCAGTAGCCTTCCTGCTACACAGCCATAAATGGGACGGGGAGTGGAAGCTGCAATTTCCTCTGATCTGTGCATATGACAAATGAAAAAATACTTCATTCATCCAGAAATAGCAGAAGTAGAGCTGCGAGATACAAATTGCAAACGACTATGGACACAGTCTATATCTTCGCCTAAGAGTCGGTACCACGGAAACAAAACATGTAAATTTTTCACCAGAAGGAAAATAATATAAAACTTTAAAACTAGTCTAGAATTCTTAAATGCTGGTCTCTGATAATGAAACAGCTCAGCGAATTTGTATGTAAGAAGAAAAACATAATTTATGTAAGTTGCATATTTGTATTAATAAAATATTATTGGTTTATATAGTTATGAATACAATTATAACTATGATGGTATAATTATAATCCAATATTATTTATTTATTTCACGACTTTATAGTTGGAAATATTGTACATGTATCGATATTTTACCATACAAGGAAAACAGCTTAATCATAATACACATAACTTTAAAATATACGCCTTCACTATTATCTTCGTTAAACAGGTTTAGCCTTTCCAATTTATGGCTCGTACTGAGCATTCAGGATTGTTTTGACGATCTTCAAAATTGCAGCCTGTTGTGCCACATTGTGAGTGTAGATGGGGAGCTGTACGTAGTGCCATTAAGTTTTCTGTAAAGGATTTTGGTGTGAGTCCAGTGGGAAAAATGAGAAAGGAAGAATTGTCACTCTGTCTTGTTTCCAGATCCTTGCTACTTCCATAGCCGTAGGAGTATATTTATCGACCTCCTCCCTGTGTTTATGTTTCATATTGCGGTCATTGAGGAAGCGATATCAATGAGATTGTGTTGATTCGTTTTGTCTGTCAATGTTATGTCTGGTTTATTGTGCGGATATGTTTTATTTTTCCGTATCGTTCTATCCAAGGAGAATTTAAGATTTTTATTTTCGAGTACACTTACTGGGCAGTATTTATAGTGAGGCACTCTGTTCAAGATCATAGATCGAGTCAGGGCAATTTCTTGGTGTATAACTTTGGCTTCATCATTGTGCCTGTCAGTGTACCATGTTGGCGCTAGTAATCTCAGTTGCTGATGATGTGCTCTACGGTTTCTGGGCTGCTGTTGTATTTGCTGCACTCGCCATTCTTCTTCTTTTTCTTCTTCTGCTTATTCGTTTCAGCCACCTATGAGTTGCAATTAAAAAACTTCTTAATTTCTTACGTTCTTTTCTCCTGTCTGAATAGCACTTGCTCGTTCTTACTACGAGCACGCCCTTTTCTGGCCTCTTTGGTTTCTTTTCAGACAGACTCATCACCATAGAAATTTTCGTCTCGATTACTTCTGTTTCCTACGTCTTCTGCCTTGACCGCATATTTTCAAGACTTGTTTCTACTATGAGTTCCTTACTTTATATTCTCTTGGAGCGTGAGCATCTTTTTGCTATGATTTCCGGTTTCATTCCCTTGAAATATTCACAAAATCCATTCGCCTCTTCTTCACTGCGGTCGAGATCACCTTAACAGTTTTGTACAGATTATAACGGAATGTAAATTCGATTGTTGTAACTCATATTTTCGTGTTTTGCAGGTCTTTCTTAGAAATTTCCCTTGTTGATCTTCGATTTCTTTTGAGGAATTGTCCCTCTATTGTATAATAATAATAATAATAATAATAATAATAACAATAATAATAATAATAATAATAATAATAATAATAATAATAATAATAACAACAATAATAATAGTAATAATTCAATATTATTAACAGA
The DNA here is from genome assembly GCF_040414725.1 of Anabrus simplex. Classification (NCBI taxonomy): domain Eukaryota; kingdom Metazoa; phylum Arthropoda; class Insecta; order Orthoptera; family Tettigoniidae; genus Anabrus; species Anabrus simplex. Next base: position 350,771,296 of record NC_090268.1, on the reverse strand, counting down.
TTTTATATTATTATTATTATTATTATTATTATTATTATTATTATAAAGTAATCGTTTCTTTCAATGTGTATTATAACACCTGTTCTCCGAAGTCAATTTGGTTCGAACATGACATGATTGTTCAGTATAATTATCCGACTGTTTGCAGTTGAACTACTGTATGGATAAGCGAACAGGAATGACCTCTGTGCATCATCCGATCAGGGATTTTGAATCATTGAAACCAAAAATAATGTGTTGAAATACGCGACAGAAGCGAGAGTGTATTGAATGTTGTACAGAGAATGAATAATGGCTTCCAATCACTACACTGAATGTCATAGCGTGGTCAACAAGGTGTATTTACATGCTTTAGCTTGTCGCTTTGCGCTGCATTGCGTTGGTCAATGTAACGTGTGGATAAACCAACATGCATTTGATGCAGGACACCTATGTTTATGATCCAACTCAACCTCGCTAGCTCACTCTCAACATCTCTATCAACTTTTGTTTCTCGAGCGCTATAAATTACGTATACGATGAATTATATAGCAGTGGGTGTCACACTTCGCACAATTGTACAGCACAGTACGTCTCTCGAACAACACAACACTACACCACTCTAGAGTGATAGGAGGTGCTCAATTAATTTGTGACTTCTTCTTTCTATCTTATTCTGTTTACCGTCCAGGGTGGATTTTCCTTCGGAATCAGCCTCAGCGAGGGATCCCACATCTACCGTCTCAGAGGCAGTGTTCTGGAGTGTGAGACTTGAGTTAGGTGGACACAACTGGGGAAAAGGACCACTATCTCGACCAGGAGGCCTCACTTGCTATGCTGAACAGCCTTGAGGGGGATGGGATAATTGGAAGGGATAGACAAAGAAGAGGGAAGAACTTGGCCGTGGCCTTGTTAGGTACTATCCCAGCATTTCCCTGGAGAAGTGGGAACCACGGAAAACCACTTCGAGGATGGCTGAGGTGGAAAACGATACCCCTCTACTCAGTTGACCTCTAGAGAATGAGCGGATCCTGTTCCAACCCTCGTTCCGCTTTTCAAATTTCGTGGCAGAGCCGGGAATCGAACCCAGTCCTCCGCGTGGGGGGGGGGGGGGGAAGCTAATCACGCTAACCACTACACCACAGTGGCGGACTTATTTCTTGCTGTTAAAATAATTAGCATACTTATCCTACCAAAATGGCATGCAGTGACAAATCTGTCATTACTGTATGTGCGTCACTGTTGAGAAGTTTTTTCTTTTATAGTTGGCTTTACGTCGCACCGACAAGATAAGTCTTATGGTGACGATATTACAGGAAAGAGCTAGGAGTGGAAAGGAAGCGGCCATGGCCGTAATTGAGGTACAGCCCCAGCATTTGCCTGGTGTGAAAATGGGAAACTATCCCCAGGGCTGCCGACAGTGGGGTTCGAACCCACGATCTGTGTTGAGAATGGGCTCGTACAACAAAGGCTACTCAAAATGTTATATACCCTATCGATATTGAAATTTCACGACCGCATTGTAATCGATATGAACTTTCAAAATTTTAGGTCGTGTTCCGTACATATTGTATGTGTTGAAGAAATGTTAACTTCAGAACAAATATGGCCAAACGGACACAGTGGGATCCGAACCCACTACCTCCCGATTTCGCTTCTGTTGCTCTACCAGTTGAGTTATAGTGGCCTAGGTCATATTTGTTCTGTTGGAAAGGATCTAAGCTACACTACTGCCACCATACTGTAGAGTGCGTACAAGTTGCCCGTAAAACATATTTGTCACTCGTCTGTTGGACTCAAGTTTGCGGAATCGAATATCGTTGTAGGTTGTCAACATTTAGGGTTGCATGATTGTGGGAATTTCGCGTTCCCAATTACACATCATTTTATTATTTTGACTAGTTGCGAACAATCCTATTTTTAAAACTACGCAAAGTGTGTTTGCTTCTTTGCTTTCCGTTGTTCCCATACTTATTTCGAAGTTTTCTGCGGGCTGTTTTACTTTCTGTTGTACAAGTTGTTCCGGTCTTTATCCTCGGTTTGTCCCCTTGGTTAGCTTGTGATTTGCGATTATTTTATCTTATGACCGAGCGACTTGGCCGTGTGGTTAGGGTCACGCAGCTATCAGCTTGCAATCGGGAGATAGTGGGTTCTGACCCCATTGTTGGCCGCCCTGAAGATGTTTTTTCTTGGTTTTTGTCTCATTTTAATACCAGGAAAATACTGAGACTGTACCTAAGTTAATGCCACGGCCGCTTTCTTCCCACTCCTAGCCCTTTTCTACCCCATCGTCGCCATAAGACCTACCTGTGTCGTTACGACGTAAAGCAAATTGCAAACTGTCTCATGATATCTCAAATTTTCTATGACTTATTGTGTTGTTTCTGCCAATTTAATGTCGTTCCCTATTTCAACGCTTCATTTCATAGTGTCTATTTTCATCGAATTCGAATATTTGTTTTATGAGTCTGGCAGAGTTTCTTCAGCAACGTGAGATATGGTATATTTCATTTTTGGTGTAATTTCTCTCTCTCTGTTGTTAGGCTAAATGCTTCCTTTGCGTCTGGATGACTTTGGTTCGTTCCTTTATCTTGTATTTAATTTTTATCTGAGCCAGCCTTATGCCCGTTGGTTTGATGTTATGTTTTCCTTTCATTTGACTTCTCTGATATCAAGCTAGGCGTACGTTTCTGTCACACCTTAGTGTGTGTGGTTTTATGTGAAAGAGCTACGTCCATCTATATTCTTCTCACTACGTCTAGATCTGTAGGCCCCATGACTTCCGACTTACCAAAACTGGTACATATCCTCGAAGGCTTTTGTATAGCTTTCGGGACTGACAGCAAGGAGCCTTATGTGATATATGTTGTGTATTGTTTGGTCTATGAGGTTATGGTCCTCACTGGTGGTGTCTTTGGAGAGATATCTATAATAAGAGTCTGGCTTGTCACGCATCGTACTTTGGTATATGTGTGAGAAATTATACTCATGAATGTCCTGTAGTGGGAGATTGTCTCTTTCATACGGACGGCTCTTGTGGTTTCGTGTGAATGATGATTCAGTGGGGAGACACAAACACGTAGCAGTCCTCCGAGAATTTTTTTCCTTTATTTGGGTTAGATTTATTTCACGTTCTTATATTTTGGTACCTGACTCCTCTGTTCTTTCATTCACGGGCTGGTATTATGCTGGAAGCCAAGAAGTATTTTGAAATATTTTCTTTTATCTGAATGCACCTCCATGTTTGTTTGTATTTATTCCCCGGGGACCTCGCTGTCTGTTCCGGCCTTTGCTTACGTCATCCTCTCTTGGAATATTTTCATTGTATGCATTTTACGGGATTTATGATTGTTGCTGGTGAGTTTAATGGGTTTTGTTTCGGAGAAGAAAGGACTTTGGCACCATCCTTTCTATCATTCGATTTAAGTATTTGTGGAATATTTGAGCGATCGCGTAGATATTTACTGCGCAGTCTTCATATTACGTACAACGGTTGTGATTTGTATGTATAACACGCAACGTACTGTGGAGTTACGATGGGCTGAACGCCAGATAAATAAATGCTGTGTCCCTTGTCACTTGCCCACAAAATATCCAACAGCAAGCCTATAAGTAACGGAATACTATGTCACTTCCCTGTTTTCTATAGTTCCTTGTATTTTCCCTTTCATTTTTTACTTTGAATTGTTCTTTTAGTCTCGTAGATTAAAATGTGATTTAAATTACATGAACTATTATTTACTAGGTCTGTGATTTTGCAGGTAGTCATTTCGTCTCATATAAATAGAGATAGCTAAGTCTAAATTCCGACAGTCAACGGCCTGTACTACCTGCATTTCTACGGCGTCGACGACTCTGTGATTAGCGATTTGGCTTTGTTAATACGTTTTTACTGGTAGTGACTAGATGGGCGTTTCAGTCGGCAAAAGTGTAGAAAATACACAAATTAGAAAACCTGCGATACAAATATGAAAGGCAGGATTAATTTAACTTCAGCCATTGTCTGAGCCACGAATACGGAAGTTACCTAATCATATTCTGATGCCTTTATTACATTCACGAAAACGAATGAAGACGAAGCAGTTCAAGCCCTGACCAGCGCAATGTTGGCCTTCCTTGTATGTTGAGCATGTTTACCGACGATAGAACCTCCGGTACTGGATCCAAAGTAGTGCACACCTCAGAACGCAAACTGCCCCAATTGTGTGGGAAAGAAACGCGGGCGTGGCGTAATACGTCACGCCCAATTACGCAACACTGGATACTTCCAGAAACACAAGAGTTTGAAGATGTCCATCACATGCTAAGTTCACTGACAGGCGACGTGAAAAGATAGAAGGAAAAGTAATTTGCAAGTAGTAGCATTCCAGATGTTATGTAGTGCAAGTCCAAGCGTAAACAGGACCGTTGAGTCACTCTCGCAGGCAAGGGATTTTGTACGACGTTAGGAAGCAGAAGAACCCTTTCCATGCGAAACAAGTCGAAAGGAAAGCCAAAGTAAGCGACGGGTTCACTACGAGAACAGTGGATTACCGACAAGTCACATGATTTAAAAAATATTATTATTTAGTAATAGTGTCCGGATCCATGGCTAAATCGTTAGCTTTCTGGCCTTTGGTCACAGGGGTCCCAGGGTCGATTCCCGGCAGGTTTTGGAATTTTAACTATCATTGGTTAATTACGCTGGCATGGGGGCTGGCTGTACATGTCGTATTAATCAGTTCAACATCACGACGTGCAGGTCGCCAATATGTGCAGTAATTACGATTTTGTGTGACTTAAGCTGACTGTATTCCAATGTAGAGGACCCATTTTACTCTCCCAGATGCCAGAAAAACAGGAACTCTACAGGGTGTTGTATTGCTGAGTCTTATCTGTCAGATAAACATTGTTTATTCGCCGACGTTCTACAACTTCGATTGACGAATGGATTTCTTCTAACATTTCTATACTCCCCATTCGGGTGTGTACCTGTGCTCTTTGGATTCGAACAAAACTCAGCCACAGATTCACACTGGGTTCCCTTACACAGTACCACACTTCGAGGATGTAACCGAATCTCTACGGAAAGGAAATTTAGTAGACCTTGTAAAAAATTTCACTCGGGCGCGTTATGTCTTCCCGCATATTATTCTGATCGAAAAACTAGGAGAATCAAAGGTGGATAAACTGATGGTTTGTCACGTCATACCCAGAAGGTAAAACAAGCTAGCAATCTGCCGACCTCTACCTTCAAATTCTAATTCTTCCACATCCTTGCGTCACTGAAACCTACCATGTGTTAGTGCAAAGCTAAACTACTATAAAAGAACTACTACCATCTGGTCACAAGAGTAAACTTTATACACTGGAGAGTAGTCATAGTTCACGATTTATGACTCCACAAAGTAATGTTAACACAATTGGATGCTGAGGCACCTGACTGACGGTGTCTCTGTTGGAAGACGACTAGATTGCCTTGCGAGGAACAATAACTGTCTTTCGTTTCCAAGAAATAGACATCTATATTTCAGACCAATTACTTCCTCAACAGTTATTAGGAGGGTGAGGTCACAATTCGTAAACTTTTGACAGAACTAGAACTACATTAGAGAAATGAAATCTTTGTAATTCTGTGTACCGGTACTACGAATGGGAAATTCTTGTAGCTCCGCTATTTGCAGAATATTGTACCCGTATTGTGTGAAGACTCCTCTAGTCTGCTTGTGTAGGCAGCCCTTTATACACAACGGCAAATCGGGTAGCTGGCATACTTTGTTATGCTACAGTATAATAATAATTTCGTGTGGCTATTTTTAGCCGAGTGCAGCCCTTGTAAGGCAGACCCTCTGATGAAGGTGGGCGGCATCTGCCATATGTAGCTAACTGCGTGTTATTGTTGTGGAGAATAGTGTTCTGTGTGGTGTGCGAGATGCAGGGATGTTGGGAACAACACAGACACCCAACCGCCGGGCCATTGGAATTAACCATTGAAGGTTAAAATCGCCGACCCGGCCGGGAATCGAACCCGGGACCCTCTGAACCGAAGGCCAGTACACTGACCATTCAGCCAACGAGTCGGAAATCCACGATTCAAATCTCCGAACCGGCCGAAAACCGAACTCGGAATCCTCTGAACCGAAGGCCTCAGCGCCGACCATTCAGCCAATGAGTCAAACTCGTAGTATATAATGTAGATGTATCTGCGTATGTATGAACATTGTTTCTTTAATGATAATGAATGTTAAGTAACTACTGTAGTCGTTCAGCTAAAACATTTAAATTTTACTAAATTCAGGTGTGGAGTTGGGGGAAGGGTCGCAGCTGTGAGCTTGCATTCGGGAGATGGCGGGTTCCAATCCCACTGTCGGCAGCTATGAAGATGGTTTTCCGTTGTTTCCCCTTTTCACACCTGGCAAATACTGGGGCTGCACGTTAATTAAAGCCACGGTCGCTTCCTTACCACTCCTAGTCCTTTCCTATCCCACCGTCGCCATAAGACCTATCTGTGTCGGTGCGACGTAAAGCCAACTGTAAAAAATATCGATCTAAATTCAAGCTAGTGAAGGAAGTAATCCCGCCTCACAGTAATTTTATTACTACTACTACTATTACTAAACGTTTTCATTCTTCCCCTGAAGGGTGGAGGCGGGCCTCTTAGACGGTTACGCCGTCTCTCAGGCCGGGAGATTTGTTACGGTAAAGGAGATGTGCGGGGAGGGTGAGGGGGTCTGCAGCTGTGGCCTACACTACGAACTGTACCGGCATTCGCCTTAGTGCAGGAGAATGGAAAACCACGGAAAACCATTCTCAGGACAGCCGACGGGTGGAGCCAGGCGAGAAGTGTAGCACTGTGCCCCACGCCCGTCTCCCGAATGCAGAAGCGTAGAGCCACGGTAGAGCCATGGCCACCTCTCCTCTGCTCGGTTGGCCGGTCAGAGTACAGAGCATATGGGACAACAACCCACTCTGCATCCACCGACGTAATTTTAGGATATTATTAAGGACCAAGGACCAAGGGGAATGTTTTCGTTCCCCTTCCCTAAGGGAAGGGGCGGGCCGCCTAGAAGGTTACGCCTTCTCTCTGGCCAGGAGATTTGGCGGGGTTGGAGTATTTGATGGATTTGGAAGAGAAGGATGAAGGTTTGCTATGTTGAAGGAGTTGGGAGGGGGTCTCGACCTCTTGGCCAAGTATTTATTGATCTTTTCAAAATGTACAATCTGGTTACAATTTACAATTTTACTTTTTTAGTGGTGTTTTTACATTGATATTTTTCCTCATGCGTTGTTTCATTTTTCGTTGTTCCTTGGTTATTGGAAACTCCTACAGTGTTTTCAAATATATCCCTTGCCCCCGCTTTTTATTGGGGGGTTATTAGGATATTTACAACTGTGTTACTATGGACTATTTACAATACATAGTTATTTACAATACTTGGTTATTTACAATACATTGATGATTACAGGGTTATTTACAATACCTTGTTGTTTACAGAGTTGTTTACAGTCCATTTGTTGGTTACAGAATGATTTACAATGTTGATCAGTGTATTTACAGTGTTGGTTTTCCAAATATTTACATTGTGGATATTTACAATTATTGGTTATTTGTAGATTTACAAGATTTGTTGTTTGTAGGATATTATTAATTCCTGATGATATATCCAAGGGTATCGAATCGACATCCTCCTAAATAAAGAAAGTAAGACTTTACTTATTCGGTTCATCATCCTCCATGAATGTAGTTCACTAAGCTTTATACCTTTTGGCATTATTTTTTGTCAAGTCGAAAGCGATTGTCAGAGGATATCGCACCTTTTGGCAAAAGTTTCCCTGCCCCAGAGTCTGTTATTGCGGAGAGCTCCTTGTAATCTCTGGGTTAACGTAGTTGTGACAGATGGCCACGAGAGTGCTCCCATGCGCAACAAATGCTGGGCATACTTCACCGGGCAAGCAGCAGCACGCGTGACCGTTTACAGAGCCGGTATAGAGTACAGCCTTGACAGAAATCTTAACAAATTACAGGTTGCCGCATTTTTTACTTAGTGATGCTTCTCGCTTTACTTGAAATAATAGGAAGTCTTAGCAATTTACATATGATGAAAAGCCATTTCACGATGTAACATGGCCATCAGATATGTTCAATGAGATATTGAGCACAAAGAAGGAAGTGGTAGACTTATCGATAAGTTAAGTACAATTTTACTAACGAATTCATTTCTCATTACTGTTATTAATTATTTAAATGGGCGTCTTGTCAGTACAATTCATATTCTAGTGTATTTACTATTACATCAAGTATATACATATTTATAAGAAGATGTTTCTACCGAGCTCGATAGCTGCAGTCGCTTAAGTGCGGCCAGTATCCAGTAATCGGGAGATAGTGCGTTCGAGCCCCACTGTCGGCAGCCCTGAAGATGGTTTTCCGTGGTTTCCCATTTTCACACACACTTTAATTAAGGCCACGGCCCCTTCCTTCCACTTCCTAGGCTTTTCCTATCCCATCGTCGCCATAAGACATATCTGTGTCGGTGCGACGTAAAGCAAATAGCAAAAAAAAAACAAAAAAAAACCAAGATGTTTCAAGAATTAGTATTCTATTATTCAGCTTACAGATTTAAATCACATGCATGTAAAATATCTTATTTAAAATGACTTAACATAAAACTTGTTAAAAACAACAATGCAATAATATATTAGGTAAACGTTCGAACATGTACTTGTAAATTCATGTATTTGATGTACAGTATTAGTAAATTTACTAGATTTAGAATTGTATTGATAGGATGGACGTTAAAATAATTAATAACAGTAATTTAATTCAATATGGACCATTGGTGACCATTATGTTCAAGCTTACAGATATTCAATTCTCGTGGTTTAAATAGCCAAATATCGTGTTGTTGTAAACCGAGTTAATATATCAAGGTAAGGCCGAGGAATTATTTCCGATATATAACAGGAGGTGTTGGTAGCGCGGTATGAGTCAGATAGCTTTGAATTTGTATCCGGGAGATGGTGGGTTCGAACTCCATGGTCAGCATCCCCGGAGAAGGTCTGTGGTTTCTCATTTTCACACCAGTTGAATTTTGGTTTTGGGGCTGTACTTCAATTATGGCCAAGAACGCTTCCTTCCTAATCCTAAACAGGTCGCATTCCATCCTTGCCAAAGACCTGCCTGTGATGGCACGATGTTAAAAGACAGCAAAGTTCCGATAAAATAATAATAATAATAATAATAATAATAATAATAATAATAATAATAATAAATAATAATAATAATTTCGTGTGACTGTCATTAGCTTGATGCAATCATTTTAAGGCAGACCTTCTGATGTGGGTGGGCTCCATCTGCCGTGCATAGGAAACTGCATGTTATTTCGTTGGAGGATAGTATTGTGTGTGGTGTGTGATTTGTAGGAATGTTGAGGAAAATATGAACAGTCTCGGAGGCAAGGGAATTGTTCGTCTACGATTAATATCCTACGACTCGACTGGCCCGGGATCCCGAAGCTCGAAGGCCAAGACGTTATCCAGTAAGGAACATATCTGCATAATAATTCCGATGACAGATCTCGTCTTACACCCATCTGAATATCTGTATTCGGGAGAAGAATACTAACGTTTAAAGTTATTCACTACTACTTTAAAAAATATAAGAACATCGTTTAGATTGACAACAATAACAGCTAAATCTTTACAAACAGTAGTAAATGGTGAGTTTCTAATAACATTTTCTTGACTTACCAAATGTGTGTATGTTCAGTCCTCAGCCCTAAGGCTGGTTGGAACCTCAACAGCTCAGCCATCAGCTGTCATAGATGGCCTAGGCATCACTGAAGAGGCGTACTAGGGAAATGAGGAGTGAGGTAGTTTCCGGTTGCTTTCCTCACCGAGCCAGAAGTTGCTATTACATATCAGTTTGTCAACCCCTCTGAAATGTATGCACCAACCAACCCTACCAGCAACATTTTTACACCATTCATAGCAGGTACTGGCTGCATAAGGAATGGTATTATCACCATTACTCATACCTCGGTCACTTTCATATTTTCACAGCCAACGATAAGACTGAGAGAGGTGAATGAAAGTAACAAAATTGCTCTAGCCTATACCAGAAGACATAGTGCACTGTAAGCACTGGGTCCTGCCAGCAAAGGCATGTCTTACCAAATAGTTCATATAAAAATATCTTCAGGATAATTAGAATTTTAATCTGGTGTTAGAAGGTCTTTCATTCGAAAACTGGGTACTGTAATAATAATAATAATAATAATAATAATAATAATAATAATAATAATAATATTTTATAACGTTAAAATTTGTTCACTTCTACTTAAAATATATAAGAACACCGTTTAGACTGACAGCAGCTAAATCTTTACAAACAATGAAATCGTGAGCTTTTAATAACATTTTCTTGATTTACCAAATAATTCATACAAAAATATCTTCAAGATAATTAGAATTGTAATCTGGTGTTAGAACGTCTTTCATTTGAAAACTGAGTTGTCGTAGTAATACAAATAATAATAATAATAATAATAATAATAATAATAATAATAATAATAATAATAATAATAATAATAATAATATATTTAGCCTCAATGGACTGCGTGGTAACAACCAACTTCATATTAGTGTCTAGGTCTTCTTCTTGTCCCGGCTTTAACTTCCTGCCAGTATCTTCTGAGCCCAGCGACGAGTGCCTGTTTATGCTCTTCAGACAAAGGTCCTCTCCGTCTTCTGGAAGTTGATGCCATTTTGAATCCTTGATAGTTGTTCACCCCTTCTGAATGCGTTCCTGTCAGGAATTTCTTGGTGTGAAATACCAATCTGCCTCGCATCTTTTTCGTATTCCTGGAACCATCTCGGCCATGTTAATAATTTATTATTATTATTATTATTATTATTATTATTATTATTATTATTATTATTATTATTATTATTATTATGTCCGGCTCCATGGCTAAATGGTTAACGTGCTGGCCTTTGATCAGAGGGATCACGGGTTCGATTCCCGGCAGGGTCGGGAATTTTAACCTTAATTGGTTAATATCGCTGACACGGGGGCTGCGTGTATGTGTCGTCTTCATCATCATTTCATCTTCATCACGACGCGCAGGTCGCCTACGGGAGTCAAATCAAAAGTCCTGCATCTGGCGAGCCGAACTTGCCCTCGGACACTCCCGGCATTAAAAACCATACGCCATTTCATATTATTATTATTATTATTATTATTATTATTATTATTATTATTATTATTATTATTATTATTATTATTATTATTATTATTATTATTACGGATTTACAGTGGTTCCCAGAAGTATAAGAAGTTGCGGGGGTGAATGGATGAGCAGCTAAATGACCAGAGCATAAGTTAAAGCACTAAAATTTGATATTTTTTTCTTTCCTTTTTTATTTTATAATTTGATGGATGATCTGAATAAGCAACAACAAATAACAGTTAAAGAGCTCGTCAGCTCGGATAACAAGGGTGGACTGTAAGTCCAAAATCAGGTACAATACAGAAAATTATCGACACAATAATTTACAAGGGATGAGCAATATAGCTCAGAAGGTGCATTATTTTACAAGAGCATATTTGTTCCACCCAGTTACATCATCTAGTATATAGTAGTTTGAGCTTCAAGAGTTAATATAATCCAGCCTCTTAAGGGCACATGTTTCTTACACAATCGTGCTTGACAAACTTGAGATAATGCGTTTACTGTCGTTCCTGATCGACAGTCTGTTACACACTCGTCTATAAATAATGACAGTTTAAGCAGGGGCAATGAGTGCCCATTCTAAATGGCCATAAATGTACAAAATAAAAGGTTTAGAATGATTGGCCATGAACAAAAGGCTAGGAGGCGAGACAGTTGCACTCCTTTTTGAAAGACACTTAAAAATCCTAAATGGGATAATGGCCCGAAGTTGCACAGGCTAAGTCTATACTACAGAGGGGTGTGGCTAGATGCGAAATATTAAGTACCAAAGCAGTGTGAGGAATTTTAAAAAAATCTTAGTCACCCTATACCAAGTTGAATGGGAATTAACCGAGTGTGAACACTCCTTATTCCCTAAATTACATGTTTCCCAGCAGGGATTTGAACAAAGTCCTCAGACTTGCCGAAAGTTTACATTTAAACAGCGATTTTAGGATCTTACATTAATCAAAGGAATTTGAAACTTTCCCCTCAAGTTATCTGCCTGGAGCTATCACTTGTTAAAATATGTCTGCCGTTACCTTGAGTTGTTGGGCCGTCCGAACGCGGGCCTACCTCTCCTTCCCCCTATTTCGCCGTACACACACACTAGGCCAGTTATTATTTATTTATTAGAAGGTTATTTCATTCCTACCCTATGTATGCAAAGTAGCTCTTAGGCCGTGTACAAAATATATATATATATATATATATATATATATATATATATGTAAAAGAAAATCGAATGTTTAGTGGTATGTATAGACATACGTAAGGGAAAAGTAGGAGGATAACGAATTAGGATACACAGTTATACAGATAGGTACAGAATAGGATAACAAAATTATGAATATACAACGAAGAGAACATGTTTGCATCGTAGCGTATTGGAGCAAGAGTTCATATAGTCCATTGGTCGTAATTGCACTGACAACATAAGCACTGCACTAGTCAAATTCACAACATACCGAGTAGGAAATGAATATAACGTGCATTGACAATTGTTACAAATAACAGACGAAATTGCAGAAATAAAGGAAAGACAACACTGAATATAAAGAATATGGAAGAAAAGTCAGCTGAATAACGTTCAAGAACACCAATTGCTAGCTTAAGCAAGTCCACATAACGTAAATAAAGAACGTGCCGCAGGTAGAATGACAATCGGCACGAATAAATGCACTGAGAAAAACAAACAGAAATTAGAAGCACACGCATTACCTTGTGGCACTGCAGAAAAACGAAACGGAAACACTGTCACGTACTAGGCCAGAACAATGAAGATGAAAATACGGCCCTAAAACGCCCAGCTTTTATAGGATCTCAGAAGGGAAAGTTCCCGAACTCTCTTCAGATAGGCAGAATGCCAGTCACACACCCAGTTTTAATTGGCTAGAGAAATATACATAAAACTCCTGATTAGTTATTTAAGAAAGAAGGAAGCCGTAGGAGAGTTGACAACTATAACACATAAAAAACAATCTACAAACTTATCATTGAAAATTCCCTTAAATTTAATTGTCCGTAATCCCACCAGAGTGGGCACATAGACCGATTAGTTCCAGATTCACTACACAGATGGCCTTCTAGAAGGCGCGCAGTTCAACGGGGCGGAGAAGGTTCCCGCTTGGCGATATGAGGAGAGTAATGCTATGTTGTTGATGTGAGTGAAAGCAACCGAACCGAAACTCACCACAACTAACTATTGTGGAAATATTTGCAAGTAGTGGCTGCGCAGTTTGCGCCACGTAGCTGTCATTTTATATTCTGGAATAGTGGGTTCGGACCCAGGAGTACTACTACTATTTGCTTTACGTCGCACCAACACAGATAGGTCTTATGGTGTCGATGGGATGGTAAAAGCCTAAGAGAGGGAAGGAGGCGGCTGTGGCCTTAATTAAGGTACAGCGCCAGCATTTGTCTGGTGTGAAAATAGGAAACCACGGAAAACCATCTTCAGGACTGCCGACAATGGGGTTCGAACCCACTATCTCTCGGAGTTAAGCTCACATCTGCGCGCCCCTATCCTCACGGCCAACTCGCCCGGTGAACCCAGGAGTCAGGAGGGATACGACAGGAACAATATCACCTGACTGGAATTTCTAAGGACGGTCAGTTGACTAAGCTTGCTCGAAAACTGAAAAGCAAATTATAATTAACGCAGAACCCGTTTTACACAAAAATATATTTTAATGTACGATACATAATGTATTTACACACAGAATGTTTTCATTCATCCTTCTGTGGTAAACAGAAGACAGTCCTGGGTCCCTAAAAATATAATAAAAATGTAGTGCGCCTTTCATAATTTCCATGTTACCTTATTTATAAATTATTTCCATAGCTGTCGTGATGCGCGTTAAAGCGACACCCTAGGGACCTCAAACATCGTGTCGTTTTAATCGAGATTTATGCCATCACTCGAGTGATGTTGTAAATACAGAATGTTTAAGCCTATAACCGAAAGTAAAGTACAGCCTGTTATCAGAATAATCGTACAGTGTACTGGCATTTAGGTTGTACACCATTCACGCTGCCGTCGTGTCAATTTAGACGTTCCATTTTTCTCTATGAGATGTATACCTATTGGAGCTGTTTAATAAGCCAGTAAATGTACTGACACAAGGCTAGCGTATTTCTGCTCTCAGCTACTCAGTCTGGCAACATGGACAAGAGATTTCATATAAATCAGTAATACATTCAAGACATTTCAGGGGAAATATCAAAGACAGTTATTTACAAAAAAAGGACAAACCTATGAAGCATCATCTCATTAGGGCCTTGGCCTGTATGGATGACTGCTGTACAGCCAGATAACCTGTATACACTGAAATGTCACGTGGTCAGTGTGAAGACATCCTCAGTCGTAATGCTTTGCTTTCCTGGTTGGATCCGCTGGCTCTCATATCATATATCTCGACAGATGGTGTCACAAGGCTGAAATAACCTTCTGCTGGCACTCACTCCAGAATTAAAATTTTATAAGTGGATTAGTTGATGAACCCGTGCTTTGCTACGGAATTCTACATTGTATACAGAATTCTAGGTTAAGTAGTGTACACGTTGTGAGCATGATTGTATTAAATTGCATAGCTCTTAACGTTACCCTAGAAACGCGACGGGGAATTCACCAAACATCTTTTCACCGAGCTCGATAGCTGCAGTCGCTTAAGTGCGGCCAGTATCCAGTATTTGGGAGATAGTAGGTTCGAATCCCACTGTCGGCATCCCTGAAAATGGTTTTCCGTGGTTTCCCATTTTCACACCAGGCAAATGCTGGGGCTGTACCTTAATAAAGGCCACGGCCGCCTCCTTCCCATTCCTAGCCCTTTCCTGTCCCATCGTCGCCATGATGTCGGTGCGACGTAAAGCAACTAGCAAAAAACGTCTTTTCTTATATGAAGACTGGGTTAGGGAATTTTCATTGTAATGGTAGGCCCACCTGCCTATCATCAGTCACAATCAAGTTGGGAAGTTTTCATTATAATGACCTTTTTACATCCTCAGAAAGACTGTCTTAGTGTTTTATCCAACTGAAATAAACATAGGTCATTACAATGACGTCAGTAGGAATGGCGCGATTAAAAGCAATGCTTTCATATGAAATACTCGATCAAATAAAAAAAACACATTTTATCAATTTTAACGAACAGTACTACGCTGGCGATCTAACAGTCATAATTTCCAGAGCTAGAATGGCCAAGCCTCAGACAGCCATGATACGCGAACACTCTTCGTCTTTTTCGTCGTGGGGGGGAGGGGGCGGGTTCGAATAGTGGAGAGTCCCAGGGCAAAAGCTACGCCCTTTTACTAATCTGTTTCCTAGGAGTACTCGATAATTCGGATATTCTCAACTTACTGCACTGGCGTCGGAAAAGTCTATCTGACTTGGAGGCAAATTTTTCCTTCAAACCAGAGGAGAAATCCCCTCCTTACTGCTAACTTGGAATAAAATGAATTTAGAATTTAATTTTGAATTGAATTTTGAGTTATTTAATGAACTGTGGTGCTTTAATTTGGATTATGCCTAAATTGTAATTCTAGACCAGGTCATACTACTACTACTACTACTACTAAGTGAGCCTCTGCCTTAAGTTTGCACACTGCTCATTGAAAACAGCGCGTCAGAGTAAGGATTAAATATCTTGAATACTATGATGAACTAGTGTGTTACGTATCAGCAGTATCAGAAAATGTATGGACCAGAGGAATGGCATGCTAGAGAAGAAAGTTTTCGAACTGCACACCTATTTCCCACCAATATTCAGTCACGCTGTTATACTTGGTACGCATCAGTAATCCCATCTATCGGGGTTGGGTGGCAGCATCAGAGACAAAGAACATCACAACAAACAACGGTCAATGTAATGTTATTTTTGATCAATGTTATGCGCTTTCGATATTGTAGGCCTTCGTATTTAGTTTCCTTCCGATTCTGAAATACCACTCTTATCATAGTCGGTACGTTAAAACTGAATAAAAAATAAATGATCGGAAATTGTATTCTCTATAACTTTTGTTATGGAGTACTTTTCGATAGGACCAATAACATAGGTATTTAAAAATAAAATTTTAGGAGCCTTTCCCTAAACTACAATTTCATCCAGGGTGAATAAAATTGTTTATAGCTTAGACTTTCATTTCTTATTCCCAGACTCTACTGTATATACCGATTTTCGTTACATTTTGTTAACCCATTTTCTCGAGGCTCAGCGTTTATATGGACTTAGCAACAAAGATTAAATTTCATGAATATCTGTGTTATCATAGCCGGTACGGTGAAAATGTATAAGACATAAATGATCGCAAATTTATTCTATGTAACTTGAGTTACGTAGTATTTATCGATAGGACCACTAATAATGTAAATATTTGAGAGTTAAATTTTAGGCCTTTACCTAAATTCCCATTTCGGTCAGCGTGAATAAGATGTATAGTCTAGATTGTCGTGGCTCATCCCCCCGACTTTACATACCGATTTTCATTAAATAATCTTCAGCCGTTTTCTCGTGATGCGCGTACAGACAGACAGACAGACAGACAGACAGACAGACAGACAGACAGACAGACAGACAGACAGACAGACAGACAGACAGACAGACAGACAGACAGACAGACAGACAGACAGACATTACGGAAAAGTAAAAAGTGCATTTCTTTGTTACTGTGGACATGGCCGATACAGAAATACCATTCTTTTCAAAATTCTGAGCAATGTACAGGCAAAACTATTATTATATATACATAGATTAATCAATTCATAGGCTACAAATATCACAGGAATAAGAACCTTTTGGGTTGTTACGCCGCGTGTGTGTGCTCGAGTGTGTTTGTGTGTTTCACCCACAGAGTATCAATGAGTCCGTCAGTTCACTGGAACGCCTTTTGTTACCATCGAAACGCTTCTTTTTTCAATTCGCTTTACGTCGCAACGACACAGATAAGTCTTATGGTGACGATGGGATAGGAAAGGGGCTACGCGTGGGAAGGAAGCCGCCATGGCCTTAATTAAGGCACAGCCCCATCATTTTTCTGGTGTGAAAATGGGAAAGCACAGTAAACTATCTTCAGGGCTGCTGGCAGTGAGATTCGAACCCACTATCCCCCGAATGCGAGGTCGCAGCTGTGCGACCCTTACCGAATGGTCAACTCGCTCAGTCAAAATGCTTAATAATAAAAGAAGTATTGTGTAACACTGTTCAATTCCCGGCGGGGTCGGGAATATTAGCCACAATTGGATAAATTATCTGGCACCTGGGCTGGGTGAATGTGTTGTCTTCATCATCATTTCATCCTCATCACGACGCGCAGGTCGCCTACGGGAGTCAAATCCCAAGACCTGCATCTGGCGAGCTGAACTTGTGCTCGGACACTCCCGGCACTATAAGCCATACGCCATTTCATTTCATTTTACCAGCAGTAGACTAAAAATAGTAATAATTTGTTTACAGTAAAATATCATTTTCGATTATTGAATCACAGATAAATGGTTTGAATTCCACTCTCAAACCCCTCATTTGTTAATATAGAGAGTGTCCCACTTCCCGTCCCCGTTGCAGGAGCAGTCGCAATGCTGCTGAGCTAGGACTATCCCACACTTCATACGAATCTCATTTCCTGTGACATACAATTCTGGAGTCGTGTAGCGAGCCTGGTTGCCTTGAAAGCAATTGTTTTGGCTCTCATTTCCGTCCATCCAGATTATTTTTCTGGGTACTCGATTATTCTGCTCTCTATGTTAAATGTGTTACATTTGACATTTCGTGCACGGATTAACGAACTCGTATTGCATTGTCGAAATCGAAATGCCTTTAAACGCATGAAAGGAAAAGCAATATAACACGGTACAGAGTTATACGGTGAAGCCCTATCACCTTTCATGTTTGCCACTTTTTCGATTCATTGCTTGAATAATAATAATAATAATAATAATAATAATAATAATAATAATAATAATAATAATAATGGTCGTATCCGTATGGCTTCGGCTACAGTTTGCATGCATTTAGGTTTGACACCATTCAGGCTTCCTTCGTGCCGATATAAACGTTCCATTTTTCTCTATCAGGCGTATTTCTATTGGACAATCTGTGGCTGAGATTTAATGAATTTCGCAGACACAAAAACTAAGTGTTTCACCATAGATCCCTTATCCACCACCGCTAGACGATATCGAGTGCCGAAAAGTTTTGTTTCTGCATTCGAAAATCTGATTGCCTCTATCAGGTTTGAGCCCGCAATCTCGACTGACCCACAGAGGTAGTTCTTTTAATAGTTCATCCATATGTCTTCATTACTGACATGCCATTCTGCCTTCAATATACAAACTTTCTTGAATTAAGCAAGCGCTCACGCAATTCTCTGTTTATAACTAGTTTTGTGACCTAATTTCGTTCCCTTCCACTGTTCACCGAAAATTGAGTACAACCGCGGCATCAAGGTCTACCTCTGTATTACCTACCCTCTACTACAGAGTTCATTCTTCTCTCATATAATGCATTGTCCTGCATTCGCATCATATGATCCGGTCACCAAAGAAGTTTCATTACCTCATATTTACCCTTTGAGTTAATGCCAAACTTAGCCCTTAACTCTAATTGCAAATGACCTCCTGCCATAGTTCCCACCTGTTCGTATCAACGATCATTTTCGCTACTTTGATTACTTCCAACTTTTTAATAAGATATCCTCAGTCCACCCAACTTTATCTTCCATGCATAAAATTCGGGCTATTACCGAGATCGATAGCTGCAGTCGCTTAAGTGCAGCCAGTATCCAGTAATCGGGAGATAGTGGGTTTGAGCCCCACTGTCGGCAGCCCTGAAGATGGTTTTCCGTGGTTTCCCATTTTCACACCAGGAAAATGCCGGGGCTGTACCTTAATTAAGGCCACGGCCACTTCCCTCGAATTCCTAGGCCGTTCCTATCCCATCGTCGCCATGAGACATATCTGTGTCGGTGCGACGTAAAGAAAAGAAAAAAAATCGGGCTGAAATTAGACCAATGTAAAGGTAATTTCTTTAGAGAGCTCACTTCTATTTGACATTATACCGTTGATCTTACCTGCTAGCCCGCTGCGTTAGCTCTGCTAGAGCTTGATTTAATTTCACTTACTGAACTAATATCCTGGGAGAATACACATCCTAAATACACTGACTGGCAGAGCAAATGCAACACCAAGAAGGAGTGGTCAGAACTTTATGCCAATTGCAGGGTAGACTGACGTCACTGAGGTATGCTCATGATGTGAAATGCGTCGCTGTGCTGCGCACGTAGCGAACTATAAATGGGACACGGCGTTGGCGAATGGCCCACTTCGTACCGTGATTTCTCAGCCGACAGTCATTGTAGAACGTGTTGTTGTGTGCCACAGGACACGTGTATAGCTAAGAATGCCAGGCCGCCGTCAACGGAGGCATTTCCAGCAGACAAACGACTTTACGAGGGGTATGGTGATCGGGCTGAGAAGGGCAGGTTGGTCGCTTCGTCAAATCGCAGCCGATACCCATAGGGATGTGTCCACAGTGCAGCGCCTGTGGCGAAGATGGTTGGCGCAGGGACATGTGGCACGTGCGAGGGGTCCAGGCGCAGCCCGAGTGACGTCAGCACGCGAGGATCGGCGCATCCGCCGCCAAGCGGTGGCAGCCCCGCACGCCACGTCAACCGCCATTCTTCAGCATGTGCAAGACACCCTGGCTGTTCCAATATCGACCAGAACAATTTCCCGTCGATTGGTTGAAGGAGGCCTGCACTCCCGGCGTCCGCTCAGAAGACTACCATTGACTCCACAGCATAGACGTGCACGCCTGGCATGGTGCCGGGCTAGAGCGACTTGGATGAGGGAATGGCGGAACGTCGTGTTCTCCGATGAGTCACGCGTCTGTTCTGTCAGTGATAGTCACCGCAGACGAGTGTGGCGTCGGCGTGGAGAAAGGTCAAATCCGGCAGTAACTGTGGAGCGCCCTACCGCTAGACAACGCGGCATCATGGTTTGGGGCGCTATTGCGTATGATTCCACGTCACCTCTAGTGCGTATTCAAGGCACGTTAAATGCCCACCGCTACGTCCAGCATGTGCTGCGGCCGGTGGCACTCTCGTACCTTCAGGGGCTGCCCAATGCTCTGTTTCAGCAGGATAATGCCCGCCCACACACTGCTCGCATCTCCCAACAGGCTCTACGAGGTGTACAGATGCTTCCGTGGCCAGCATACTCTCCGGAGCTCTCACCAATCGAACACGTGTGGGATCTCATTGGACGCCGTTTGCAAACTCTGCCCCAGCCTCGTACGGACGACCAACTGTTGCAAATGGTTGACAGAGAATGGAGAACCATCCCTCAGGACACCATCCGCACTCTTATTGACTCTGTACCTCGACGTGTTTCTGCGTGCATCACCACTCGCGGTGGTCCTACATCCTACTGAGTCGATGCCGTGCGCATTGTGTAACCTGCATATCGGTTTGAAATAAACATCAATTATTCTTCCGTGCCGACTCTGTTTTTTCCCCAACTTTCATCCCTTTCGAACCACTCCTCCTTGGTGTTGCATTTGCTCTGTCAGTCAGTGTATGTCAAATGACCCACACACTCCAGTTTTCTCAATGAAGGAAAGACGATGAATTAGTTTTTAGATATTGAGCTCCTACACAGCTGAACACTAGCAACATACTGTAACCAACTTTCACACCAAATTATACAGTATGTGTCTCTGTTATTCGTACAGGCTTCATTTTCTTATGAAGACTCGTATATTCACATTAATGATTGAAAAATTGAAATAAAACGTACTTTACGGGTAAAAACATAGTTTGTCAATGATAATTCGTTAGTGAGAACCATACTTATTTCCATGCAGGCAAGAATATTTTATATGAATGTGCCGGCATCGACAAATGCGTGTACCAGTTGTATTCGTCCACATGGACAGGATGATGCCCACCGTTTGTTTGCGATGCACGGAAAAGTCTCAGTGACGGCATACGACTGGTAAAGTGCGTTACTCTCCTTCCTAGTGTATCTGTGGTGGACATGGGTACGAGTGCAGAGTTAAGTACGGAACTTAAGAACACTGTACATAAACCGGCACTTAAAGGATTTTCATTACGAAAGATTGGGCACCTAGTCAATAGAACACATTCTACGGTGCAATTTGTGGTTGATAAACTTAAATACAAAGGCACTGTTAAGAACAAGCCAAGGAAACCCAGGAGAAAGTGTTCAACTGAAAGGGAAGAACGATTTTTTGTTCGGCTGATAAAGACAGATTCCAAATTAAGTGCACCATTATTGAGACAACTCACGGAGGAACGAACTGGAAAGAATATCAGCAACTCCACCATCCGTCGGATCCTGTATCGACATGGGTACTATGGAAGAATCCCTCGGAAAAGTAGAAAAAACAGACAGCTTAGACTGGCATTCGCTAAGGAGCATATAAATAAGGAAAACGGATTCTGGAATGATGTTATCTAGTCTGATGAGACAAAAATAAACCTATTTGGGTCAGATGGCATCCACAGAATATGGAGAAAAATTGGTACGGACAATGATGTGGCGAATACACTCCCAACTGTAAAGTACGGTGGTCTGTATGTAACATACATTTCATTGACGGAATAATGAACAAGGAGGGCTATAATGCAATCCTGAGGGAAAACGTGAAGCAGGGTGCGGAAAAAATGGGGATGCCAC
Source organism: Anabrus simplex (assembly GCF_040414725.1). Lineage (NCBI taxonomy): Eukaryota > Metazoa > Arthropoda > Insecta > Orthoptera > Tettigoniidae > Anabrus > Anabrus simplex. Next base: position 350,749,432 of record NC_090268.1, on the reverse strand, counting down.
CTGCTTATATGTTCCAGCATAATAATGACCCAAAAAACACTGCTGATATTAATAAGACATGGTTGATCTGGAACATTCCTAAGCAGCTTAGAACACCTTCCCAGTCTCCGTATTTAAATCCCATCGAACATCTTTTGACTACGTTAAAGAGTTATCTCCGTAGACAACGTGTGCGTACGAAGGAGGAACTTAAAAGTGTGATTCTTCAGGAATGGCAGAAAATCAGCCCGGACATGTGCAAAAAAATTAGTGTATTCTATGCGGCGACGATGTCAGGCAGTTATAAAGGCTAGGGGACATTCTATTAGATATTAACATGTTCCAGGAACCTTTCTTTTTTGTTTGTTTCAAGTGTTCAATTTGCTTGTACGAATAGAAAAGATACAAGATTATGGGCGCGCTATTCTTAATTAGAGGCTGTACATTTTGTTAACATGGTTGGAAACAAATACAGTAGATATATGTTTTATGAAGGCTTTGTTGAATGTATGTTCAGTGAATAAAATCCTTTTCAGCGTATCATTTTCTGGCAGTGCGTTGAAGTACTAAAGCAAACAGCCCGTACGAATAAAATTGGTACATACTGTATGTTACAGAAACATTGGACGTGCCTGCTGAAACACGTTTGAAAGATGGAATAACAAAATAACATGGCCTCGTGACCATGAACGTTAATCTAGTTAGCCTGTTTGAGACCTGTTGGTTTCACAACGAAATTCACCATTTTCTGCCATACTAAGAGAGGTGTTGGTATGAAAATCCTCAGCCTGTTTCCAGTCATTCCACGGGGTCAGGATTGGAATGAAGTTCCCATCTAGCGGCGAGGGTAGGAACTGTGCCGGCTGCCGAAGCTTGCCGCACTCCTCTTGGGGCAATGATTAATGACTGACAGATGAAATGAAATAATATTAGAGCATGTCGCTGGAACGAAAGATGAAAGGGAAAACGGGAGTACCCAGCAAAAAGCCTGTCCTGCCTCCGCTTTGTCCAGCGCAAATCTCATAATGAGCGCCCGGGATTTGAACCACAGAAATCAGAGAAGGAAGTCCGGCGCGCTGCCGCCTGAGCCACGGAGACACTAGAGGTGTTAGTATACAGCTCCTAATCAGCTGTTTCCGTTCTAAGAGCCTCGATTTAATTCCGAATCTTTCCGCGGTGTTTATATATGGAATGAGGTCATATGACACTACTAATGATGATTCGTTAGTTCGATGGCGACGTTAAGCTATGAGCGGACACCTTCATGGTATTCGATAGGAATAGACCAACTGCCGACATCGGGTTTCACCCTCTCCGTACTTCATTAATCATCATCATCATCATCATCATCATCATCATCAGTACATATACACACACACTAGGATGCGCGCAGACGTGCAAGTCATCATTGTCAACTAGGAAAACCTGCTCCAGGTCTCTCCGGAGCAATCAATCGTAGACACCATCAACATACTAAATAACACCATACTATTGTTTACATCGTTAACGTGCTTTTCCATTTTGAGTTTTTCTGTCACAACCTTCACCTTACCAAGAGTTGATTTAGTCCTGTCACTATTAGGTAATTTGAATCAACAATGTCATCTGTAAAGTGTGTATGCGATTCACAGCATTGTCTTTGATGGAGGCAATGTTATTAAGTTATTGCTCCGTAACCTCATTTAGTGCAATACATAGCGTGGGAATATGCTCCGTTGTAGGTGACCATTTTCCTCTAGGATCAATGCAAAGTAGGAAGATAACTCCTCAATTTCTGCTGTAATCCTCCGACTTCCCACCCCACGTAATTAGCTAAACAACATAGCTAATCCCAAGTAAGGTTCTTTGTCAGACTTAGCGAGCACTCTACACAGGACGGGAACAAAGTTAACAATACAGTCAAATACACCATGGAGTGGAATATACAAATATATCCCTATGCAGTCATCCAGATTAAATGTGTTGTCACAATAATTTTACTAATGAAAAGAAGATATCGGAATTTGTGTCAAAAGGTTCCTTCTGTTTTTAACATTTTAAAATACTTTAGAACCTCATAAGTTATTCACGTTAAATACATTTGTTTTGGATAGCAACTAATGCCATTGTGGTTTGCTTACAGCATAGAAAAGATTTATCGCACATACAATACAAATAGCTCCAAACCTCTACCACTTCATTCATAGATGTTTTGCGATGGAATATTTACACCATTACAATAATAATAATAATAATAATAATAATAATAATAATAATAATAATAATAATAATAATAATAATAATAATAATAATAATAATAATAATAATAATAATAATAATAATGTTAAAAAACAACCGACGGTGCTCCAGGCTCGGACATAACCAGACCCTTGATTGGTCATTCATACTTGAATTACGAATTCACGTTGCAAATAAGTAAATTAACACGTTTCCATAAATTAGGATCCTATTAATAGGCTACATTATTGATATGAAGTGGCGTATGGCTTTTTAGTGCCGGGACTGTCCAAGGACAAGTTCGGCTCGCCAGGTGCAGGTCTTTTGAATTGACTCCCGTAGGCGACCTGCGCGTCGTGATGAGGATGAAATTATGGTGAAGACGACACGTACACCCAGCCCCCGTGCCAGCGAAATTAACCAATTAAGGTTAAAATTCCCGACCCTGCCGGGAATCGAACCCGGGACCCCTGTGACCAAAGGCCAGCACGCTAACCATTTAACCATGGAGCCGGACACATTATTAATGAAAATATATCATATTTTGGAAAAGCCTAGAAATTGGTCGCATGTAAACTGGAGTTTATATCGGGCAGCTTACGTAAGAATTAGCCTATACATGATTTGTCTGGTTCCAAAAGTAGCTTTATTGAGCTTCAGTTACAATAGTTTAACATTAATACCAACAGTTTCTTCTGAAATCAACATTTAAAATAGCAAAATGAAAGGATGATAAAATATATGAAACAAATTAAATATAAAATCATGGTTATTAGTCTCACCTCTCTTATGAACAAAGTTTCAGAACTTAAAAAAGCCAAGTGTAAATGAACAATACAGAACTTGAACAAACAAAATACTCAACAAATAAAACATAACGTCATGATCATCAGCCTTAGAATGTGAATATAAATGTCACAAAAATGCCCTACCGTGTGTGGTAATGAAGGGAACAGTTTCGTGTTGGAACCAAACATAGGTGAATCATGAACTTCTTGAAGATTACTGTTCCTTTGATGCATAATTTACAACTCTTCTTGAATTCTGCATAGTCAGGCAGATGTCCCACTTCATTGTACCGGATATCAACATTAGGCTGTGTTTCATTTGGACACCTCTTTTTCTTTTCAGAGCCTTCCAAGGCTAGGCCGAACTCTCTCTTCCTTTCAGGAACCTTCCCAAATGTGGTCGAACCAGTTGCAGTTTGTGACTGAAATATAACTAGTATCAAAATATCCTTCGAATTTTTCTGATGTTTTTTCTCGAGACGTCTGTACAACAGTTAATAAGTGACTACAGCAGCATTTAGGCATCAAAATACTATTCTGGTGTACCATTGATTTGAGCGAAGATCGATCCGGTATAGTTCTATGACAATATCGGCTAGATGTACGCCACCCATAAGCAGATTGTACTCTTATATTATATAAGGTCTAATCACATCAATGTGGACTTTATCCTTGTGGCTGTACCACTTGCATTTGTTGGTGGGGTTCACACCGCAATATGACGAAATCAGTTGTACTGCCTTACTGTCCAGCCATCGAGCAGTGTTGATATTCAAGTTTGTTTTAACCCGCCAGTCATAAGAAACTCGGCCTTCCTCCTTGAGCTCCTCCTGAGAGAGCAGTTACCCATGCTGTCAGATCGTATTGTTACAATATACCACATCCCCTTGTCTTCCAGGTATTTGGTAAGTCAAACTGAAGCAAACCAATTGTGGAAGTAGGCTTAGAATTTCTGGTTCTCAGGCAAAGAACTGACAAGATAGGCTACAACATCACCAGAAAGTTCAAGTTCTTTGAAGGGCATGTCTCTGTGCCGACATAAATTACGAAGTCATACCAGTGTAGCTTGCTTGATCTCATGAAGACTTTGAATCTTCAAGTGCGGAGTTTACTTTTGTTGTTTTGTTTCAGTACAGATATCCCCCTTGAAAGGAATTACTTGCTCATTTATGGCACTTTTCTCCTCAGGAGGGATTGTAATAAATTCTTTTTAGCAAATCAATCAGCGGACGAACTTTATGATCTGGGTGGTTCTATTTACTGTTGTCATTTATGTGGAAATATTTGTTTATACTCTCAAATAGGTTGCGGCCCATGTAAGCAATAGGAGGGTAATGGCAGTCACTCGCTGGATGAAGGCTGGTTGGAGAATCTTTCCTAATGTTTTTTTCAAACTCATTGCATTTAACGTGACCTTCTAAATTATTTTCTACCATACTTTCTTGATCCTCTTCCATTTCTCCTAGGTCGGACTCATTCTAAACCATCCCTAAGAGGTGCTCTATTTCTGTTTCACCCATGGGTGAAAATACGGAATAAAATTGTAGTTCTGTTCAAAGCCAATACAGATGCCAATACAGATATAACTCTGAGTACAAGTTTAAACAATGATGGACATTACCACGGGTGGCCCAGATTGGTTGCGCAATAGATGTTAGTTTCCCTCGTCCTGCTCGTTACGTCATCACAGGAGCACCGTGACTGTGTAGCATACAACCGCACGTGTATCTTATATCGTTGTTTATAGCTGTCTGTCTTATAAAGAAAGGATTTCCACGTAATATCTATACGTAATTTCTTTCCGTATATTGCTGTTGGTTTATATAGTGGCCTACTGTATTTTGCGTAGATAAAAAATTTCGTATGGCTATTTCCTGCAAAGTGCAGCCCTTGTAAGGCAGACCCTCCGATGAGGGTGGGCGGCATCTGCCATGAGAGAGAGAGAGAGAGTCGTAGTTCGTTTCTGTGAAATATCTGTTAAGTTGCTGTGTTTCGTGCAGTGAGGTGCACTTATTTTCTTTTTGTTAGTTGCGTGAATAGTGTAATAGTAGCTGGAGTGAAATTTCTGTGTTCATAGTATTATCGCGATAGAAAACCGTGCCGCACTCTACAGCGACACCTGATTGTTCAGCAGAGGGATTTCGATACCTCGCCTTCCGTGGAAGAAAATATGACAGGTCAATGGGAAGTCCCACCTGGGAAATGCTTTCCATTTCTTCTGGTACAGCCTTTGTGGGATGAATAGGGGTTATCTCGGGGAGGTCTACTCGTTCCATCGGAAGAATGGTAAACCAAATAAAGGAATTTGAGTTAATTTTGACGGACACTCAGGGAGGTGCTGAACTGTGACCAAAAAACCCACGGCACTTAACGCCCTTCAAAGGGCCTTGGCCTGCCCAGCGACGGCTGCCCAGCCCGAAGGCCTGCAGATTACGAGGGTCGTATGGTCAGCGTCCTCTCGGCCGTTATTCTGGGTTCCTCAATTCTAATCACGTAGGCTGAGTGGACCTCGAACCAGTCCTCAGGTCGAGAGAAAATTCCCTGACCTGGCCGGGAATCAAAGCCGGGGCCCCCTGGGCGAGATGCAAGAACGCTACCCCTAAACCATGGGGCCGGCGCTGAACTGTGACGCATACCTAATATTATACGCAAAGTGTGTCAAATGATTAGCAGTAAAATCCCCGCTGTACCACAAGAAATAGTAAAAATGTATGTTAGAACGATAACATTTATACGCATACGACAAATGAACATTCGGGCAAGAACAGAAAAATCCATAGCAGCTCATCGGCGAAAGGCACGACAGTGGATTTCATATTCAAAAGCAACCACTTCATGACATCTGATCTCACGGGTAGGACTGTGTTCTAATTGTTTTTCCTGTTCTTTCTTATTCTTTAATTTTATAAAGTAGCAATATCTATGCATGGTTTCGAATATAAGCTTATTTCTGCTGCTTTTATAATATGTGTTAAGCTTTAAACTCGATTCCTGCGGAAGTAAGTCAGTATATCGTATGTTAACATACGGTAGTTCCATTACGGAAGTTCTGCTGTCGAAATTTAATATTACAAACATTTCATATCTCTAAATATTTATGTTAACAGATTTGAGAGCGCGTAACCTTTCTAAAACTAAATAGAGGAACTTGGAAATATTAATAAATTTCAAGCGTTGGTCAGTGCACCGTTACGTTACAGAAATAATGAAAACTTACTATGCTATACTCTTTTCACTCGTATAAAAGCAGTAATCTTTATGTCTGGTCCGCAGTTAGTTCTGAGAGACTGTAATGTTTGCTGGTGTTATGAGATTCTTACTGATTTGCGTGCTCTGGATTCGGCTGCTTTGCTCCTACTGTGACGTCATTTCGTTAACCAATAGCAGCTCGTCTCGCGTTGGGCCCAACCTTTAGTAGTGTTTAAGAACCTTGGGTAGGGATGGCAACGACATTTTCCTTTCGATTTATCGATATATCGATACCGAAATTTTGATTCAATTTAACGCATAATATATCGGTTTTTCCATATATATCGTTTTTCTTTGAATTATTATTTTCATTAACAACATCTGTACTAGAGAACGCTGATAATTCTGTAAGAGATGGTGCTAGTGAAAGTGGAATTACAACCTGGAAATATCCAAATTAATCAATACCTTGCTCTGAGTCTCTGATAGGCTGGACATTAATTCGAATACAAACGGTGGAATATGTAACACCGTTACCTACGCGATTAGTAATGTAATAAGGCATCCGCATGGCAGTTTACACTAGTGATGGGACATTCGATTCATTTTACTGAATCGATTCATTTGATTCCGTTCACGTTACTGAATCGATACAGTGATCCGATTCACGGCTCATTGGTCACCGCTCCTACTGCATCTGTGTAGTATGTGCTGGTAAGACACCACCAACAGCATTCAGTGCTCGCAGCTGCCATCTGGTCTTCATACTATGAACTCCTTTCTTACAAAAATGCTAGTTACTCTAATACATCGAAGGTTTCCGGCGACGCAGGGTGGGAAAGGTAAGGATTAGGAAGGTAGCAGCCATTGCCTGAATTAAGGTACAGTCCCAGCATTTCCTGGTGTGAAAATGGGGAAACTACGGAAAACCATCTTAACGGCTGCCGACGGTGGGATTCGAACCCACCATCCCCCGAATGCAAGCGCATAGCCACGCGATATTAACCGCACGACAACTCGCTCAGTCAGTTTTGAAAATATGTATTTTTCTATCAGCTGAGGATTTTTTAAAATCGTCATATTGTGTATAGGCTACCCGAGATGTACAGCAGCCCGCTGGTTTTCTGATTCAACATACTGTTATTGCGTCTGTTCACATATGATTGAAGTCTTGTGCAACGATGTGACATATGAACTGAGAAAATACTGAGCCGTTCTTCCCAGTATAAAACAGGTACTTTTGAGTGGTCATGAGCATGACTCATAGTCATAGGGCAGGCTAGAGTCGAGTTTAATTGTCAAATGTCAATTAAGTTATAATACTAAGATTCATTAAACTAATAAATAGTATAACCTAATAGCCTACCTACTTACTAGCTACTTCAGAATTATGTTGTGACTACCTTTTTAACACTGCAAATAAATCCATCTATTATTTAAACCTCCCTGTAAGAAGAGGACAGTGAATGCAAATGGGTATTATTTTTAAATGATCTGAGCTCGAGAGTCCATTATAGCATACGATTCTTTCAGTGTAGCGTGGCTCACTGCATGTCTGGCTGCAGTGAGCCGATAAGGAGCCGTGCGTATCTTGTGTCTCACTGAGCCGCGTTCGTTCACGATTCTTTCGATGTGCCATGATTCACTGTTCGCTGCAGCGGAAGCTCGGCTCCCCGTCAACGGCCAGTGAGTGTGCCACTCAGCACTGTCCGCTGGGAGTAAGCTGAATCGTGTGTCGTGAGCTCGCCGTTCCTGTGAATCGATTCACTCGGACATTTGAATGAATCGATACACTGCTTCGAATCATGCATTCAGTAGCCAACACTAGTTTACACAGCGCGAAATACGTTCTAGTTCCAGAGTCGCCGCTAGACTTCGTGTTAGCCCTCCACTGTTAAACAACACAGACGTATGTGGAAACTGTGAAGCAGAAAGGTAAGTTAGTGAGTTTTTAGGTGAAATAAGCCTTAAAATTAATTGAGGCGTTGATTTGTGTATTCAACTTGTGGTGAGTATATGGTTTATATTTAAACGTAAAATTAAGCAAATAGAAGCCAGGTGGCAGCGCACCAGCCAAAGGCGCTCTTACCCGGGGGCAAGGTGGGGCCGCGCCCCCCCCCCCCAAGCTCTCAAGGGAAAGACAAAAATATAGTCTAGTCAGGTGTTTTCCTTTCAAGAAAATGATTTAAAAGTCAGTATTACGTAGAAGCGGTTGTACCGTTCCCCACCAACAGGCAGGTTATACCGTGGGTTATTCTACCACAGAATACAAGTCGCCATTTATCTTCCAAAATATTAAAAATACTACGAACCCCCAGATCTGCCCCCCCCCCCACTCCCTCCCTACAAACTGTCATATGGGCGCTGATGGCGCCATCCTACCATCGCTGGGTTTCGAGGTTCGAATCTCGGTCACTCCATGTGAGATTTGTGCTGAACAAAGCGGAGGCGGGACAGGTTTTTCTCCGGGTACTCCGGTTTTCATTGTCATCCTTCATTCCACCAACACTCTCCACTATCATTTTATTTAATCTGTCAGTCATTAATCATTGCCCCAGAGAAGTGCGACAGGCTTCGGCAGCCGGCACAGTTCCCATCCTCGCCGCTAGATGGGCCTTCATTCCTTCCATTCCTGACCCGGTCAAATGACTAAACAAGATGAGGATTTACATTAAGAAAATGTTTTGTGCATATTGATAAATATACAAGAGCCGAGAGAGAGTTTATTGAAAACATTATATTCACAGGATGTTTATTGCGCGTGATAAACAATGGTTTATTGCTGTGTACCATTCTGCCAAAGCAAACTTCAGAAAGGTAGTGGCATTTCTTTCCACGAGCAAATGTAGAACTACGAGAAAAATGGGTCAAAATTATATCATGTCGGGGTGACGAGAAGAATAGCATGTGGCAACCTTCCTCGAAGTCTGTAGTATGTAGTGAACACTTTGAAAGCACATGCTTTAGCATTTCTACTAAATCTAGCCGCAATCGATGTCAACACTTTTTTCAGGGTTATCCATCATATTTGCATGGCAAGACTAAGCTATGTACCACTACTAAAATGTTCTCATTCCTCACCTGAAGGAGGAGGCGGGCCTCTTACACGGTGACGCCGTCTCTCAGGCGGGGAGATTTGTCACGTTGAAGGAGATGCTCGGAGAAGGTGAGGAGGTTGGTGGCCTTGTTCCGGCATTCGCCTTAGTGCAGGAAAATGGAAAACCACGGAAAACCATTCTCAGGACAATCGACAGTGGGGACCAGCCGTCTCCCGAATACAGAGACGAAGAGCCACGGTAGAGCCGTGGCCACCCCTCCTCTGTTCGGTTGGCCGGTCGGAGTGCAGAGCTGTGAGACCACGGACCAGCCGTGGCCACTTGTGGACCGAGACTCACTCTGCATTCATCGACGTAGGTTATGTGAATACTGCAGTGTTTTAAAATATACTATGGAGTATTTTCATTTTTTTTAGGACGTGAACTTTTCGGTTGCAATGATACTACCTGATTCGTATGACCTCATCTTAAATTAGTGGGTGATACATTTATTTTTATTCATTAAACGTCATAGAAATATCACTTTCCTACTCAAAAAGCAATGTTTTATATTTGTAATGTGCTTTTATGTGCAAGTTCTTCTCGTAATGCCAATTAGAATCGTGCTGAGGAATGGAGGAAAAACCTGACATCCAGCGGCGCTATTTGAACTGCTGCTACTCTGTCAATTTTGTACTTGAAGAGACCATGCATGCAGAGGCAACGATAACACCTAGATACGCTCCGATATACCGTACTAAAATACCGATATTTCCTTCGATATCGACATGCCGATATTATCCTACTATCAAAACAAAATATCGATATATCTCGATATCATTTCTTTTTCAAATTACAAGAATTTGAAATTATACTGAAGTTCTATAAAACGGGGACCACGGCAGTTCCAAGGAAAACAAGCTAATTAAGAGAATCAAATATTCTTCCTTTCTTAATCTGCTTACCCTCCAGGGTCGGTTTTTCCCTCGGACTCAGCGAAGGATCCAACCTCTACCGTCTCAAGGGCAGTGTCCTGAAGCTTCAGACTCTGGGTCGAGGGATACTACTGTGGAGGATGACCAGTGCCTCGCCCAGGCGGCCTCACCTACTATGCTGAACAGGGGTCTTGTGGGGGGATGAGAAGTTTGGAAGGGAGATACAAGGAAGAAGGCCGTGGCCTTAAGTTAGGTGCCATCCCGGCATTTGCCTGGAGGAGAAGTGTGAAACCACGGAAAACCACTTTCAGGATGGCTGAGGAGAGAATCGAACCCCCCTCTACTCAGTTGACCTCCCGAGGTTGAGTGGACCCGTTCCAGCCCTCGTACCACTTTTCAAATTTTGCGGCAGAGCCGGGAATCGAATCCTGGCCTCCGGGGATGGCAGCTAATCACACTAACCACTACACCACAGAGGCGGACAAGAGGATCAAATATAATGACCAAAATATTTTGTGTAAAATGGTATCAGCAGTAAAGTACAAAATATCAAAACCTAATTCAACCATGAATTCTAACACCTTGAGTGTCTGAAAAATGCTATTCACCAGAAAAAAAGACCAATGACATCTTTATTCGCAGAATGCAATGATAAAGCCATAAATACTTGCACGGTAGAGTCTGCATCATATTCTTATCTATTTTCGGCCATTCCTACTAATTTACGAGGTTTATATGAACTTCATCAAGCATTACTGACACTATTTTTTCACTCTCTTTCACAGGTGTACTTAGTTCTTTCAAAAAGCTAATTATTCAGGATCTATGCCTCGACTGCTGGCGCCTATTGACATAAATATATCTTGTGGCTGAGGGTCAATGAAAATTTGTGTTTCGGAAGTATAACCCTAGCAACCGTGCAGGCTAGTGGTCATCTGAAATTAGCAGCCGTTGATGGATATATTCCATGGATAATTAAACCTCGAATTCCAGTAGCAAGGTAAACTCAACCAACCAGTCGCGTGCACAGGCAGAATACCAATATTGATATATATGCATTGAGGTCTGATGATATTGTTGTTGATCTTGGGTTATCATTAACGATATATCAATATCGTTTGAATATACCGATATATTATGCGCAATAAATATCGATTATCGAAAATAAGTTTTCAATATATCGCAATATCAATATATCGCAATATCAATATATCGGTATTTAATTTTTTTTTTGCCATCCCTAATCTTGGGACATTACATATCTGGATAAATACAAGTAGCATATTGCATTGGATTGTACATGAGACAGACAATCAACCTAAAATCATATTGTACATAATTGCTCAATGTGAACCTCACGTTGAAGCCACTTCATCAGAGGTCCCGAGGGACCAATGATGATTCTAGCCCGTCGACCTGTAAAGGCCTTGAGTGCTATTTCTTGGTAAGATTAGACTGGAACTGCATTGTTGTGACGGTATGTGGATTGTTGATGAGGGATCTAATTGACCAGGGTATGGCCTGTACCCCGAGGGGTAGGATGATTTTAGTTTACATTATGTTGGATGTCCGTGGGACCGCGATAGCGAGGAACTTAGTGTGTTTTGTTTAGGATATCCTTAGGTCTGCGGTATCGCAGCCCCACGGTGTCGTAATTCCCCAAATTGGAGATGAGAGGGTTAGTGCTCATGTGGAGCTTATTATAAAATTTGGTGGCTGCATGATAGATCCTGCCAAGGATGGTGATTAGCTGGTATCTATCATGCAGATCAGTGTTCCTCTCAAACCATTGGGCACCTGATAAGGAGCGCAGGGCACGATTTTGTACACGTTGCACTGCTTCCAGGTGTGTCTTGGCTGCGCCTCCCCAGATAGGACTGGCATCCTCTAGGATGGGCCTAACCATTGATTTATATAACAGGAGCCTGTTTTCTATTGTGAGCCCATTATCGGCTTTAATCATGGGAATAATTTGGAAAAGGTGCACTTTAGCTTGCGCAACTATAGACTTAATGTGGTCTGCGAAGGTAAGTCCTCTGTCTAGGGTGACACCTAGGTATTTGGTTTTATTGGTCCACCTGATGACTTCGCCAAAAAACATCAGGGGCTGTGGGGGGTCAGGACGGCGTTTAGTGAATAGTGTAGCACTGCTTTTGTCTACATTGATTTTGATTCTCCACTTTTCGAGCCACGGCTCTAAAGTGGAGAGCGCGTCTTGGAGATAGTCTTTTGCTTTAGATGCCTGCCACGAGACAGAGGAAATAGCTGTGTCGTCAGCATACAGGTATAATTTCCCGTGCGTAGGTTTTGGCATGTCAGTCATGAAAAGGTTGAAAATCACTGGTGAGATCACGCTGCCCTGCGGAACCCCTGCCTCAATAGGGCGTGGGCTCGACAGCGCAGCGCCGACCTGGACCTGAAATTTTCGGTCAGCTAGGTAGCTCGTCAGTAATCGTAGTACGTAGGGAGGGAAGCCTAAAGTCCTTAGTTTATAGATGAGTCCATCGTGCCAAACTTTGTCAAACGCACGGGAAATATCTAGAAAACAGACTCCGGTGTGGCGACGGTCATTATAGCCTTTGGTGATTTCTTCGGTTAGGCGAGTAAGTTGATGGACAGTGGAATGGCCTCGCCTGAAGCCGAACTGTTCCTCGTTCATAAGTTTCTTGTCGTCAATAATAGTATTAAGTCTGTTTAAGAACAGGACTTCAAATAGTTTAGAAATAATGCTGAGGAGGGAGATAGGTCGATAATTTTGCGGAAAAGTTTTATCTTTCTGTGGTTTTGGTAACATGATAACTTTCGCTGTCTTCCAGCACGTAGGGAAATGGCCGAAACGGAAAATCGCGTTAAAAAGCTTGGTTAAGCATGTCAGCGCCTTTCTGGGAAGGTTCTTAAGGAAAGACGCTGACACGCTATCAAGGCCAGGGGATTTCCTGTTCTTAAGTCGTTTTATGGCGGCGAACAGTTCGGAAGGCGATATAAACTTAAAGTCAGGGGGGAGGTTAGTCTCGTCAGTGGCGTGAAGTTCGTTGTCATTTTCGACGATCTCTACGAAATTGTCGTCGCAAGGCTCGACGTTGGGGGTACATGCGCTTTCGAATGTATCCGCCAGGGCGTCGGCCTTGTCTTGGTCAGTGTAGGCCATTCCATTCCTGCCATGGAGGGCGGGTATGCCAGTCCTATTTTTCGTAAATCTGCGAGCCAACCTATGGAGGGAGTTGTCTGCCACGTTCAAACCCGCAAGCCTGGATCGCCAAGTATCCCGTCTGTGGTTTTGTATTAATATTTGGAGATTTCTTTTGGAGTGGTTCCATCTTCTCTTAAGGTCAGGGTCCCTGGTTAGACGCCATAATCTTCTTATTCTATTTTTAAATTTGATCTGCACCAGGATTGCTGAGGGGAGCGTATCCTTCCTATGGTGGACCACGCTGGGGCCCTCAGCTGCAGCCTGGGCAGCATTAATAATAGTGGTGGAAATCAGAAGTGCTAGATTATCTATATCATCCGGGCCTTTCACACTGGGATTGCCATTTAAATGATCGGTTAGGTGGGTGCGGAAGACGGTCCAATTGATTTTGCGGTTGTAAATAGGAATATGGATGGGGGTGTATTCAGGAGAGGAGTCTATAGTCATAAGCACTGGTTTGTGGTCTGAATCAAAGAGATCGAGGGTGTTTAATTCGAGAAATTGACGTACTTTGTAGGAAATGGCAATGTCCAGTGTGTCCGGCCGGATATTGGGGTTGTGTGAGAAGAAGGTGGGTCGGTCAGGGCCGTGAGTTGTAATGTGATGATGATCACAATATCGGGCGAGAAGTTTGCCTCTAGGGGTGGTTATGCGGCTGTTCCAGCGGGGGTTCTTAGCATTAAAGTCTCCAGCCAGAACAGTCGGCACATTCCAATCGATGATATGGTCCAAGTCTTGCGAGTCGAACGTGGCATCAGGTGAAATGTAGCACGCCGATAAGTTGAGAGGTCCCTTCCGGGTGTAAACCTGGATTGTCGTGGCTTCGAGACTAGTAAGATTATTGGGGGTGGGAATTCTGTGGTGGGTGAGGTTGTGCCTCACATAAATACTGGTACCGCCGCGGCGACGGATGGGCCTGTCGTCTCTGTAATTAATGTAGTTATCGATATGGGCCGACAATCCAGGTTTAAGCCAGGTTTCGCAGACGAGGACAATATCTATACTCTCTTCTGCGAGGTATTCCGAGAGCTCGTAGGTATCCCTCTGGATCCCCTCTGCGTTCCAGAAGAGAACCCTCAACTGTTTGGGTCGTGTTTGTCCGCTGGTATGGGCCATTAATCACAGAAAGAAAGAATAGCGGACATAATAATTTCAATCTTATCAGCGGGGGTGGGGGCTTGCTTGAGCTTCAGGAGGGTGGTTTTGATTAGATTGATGATATCTCGGAACGAGGGGTCTTTCAGAATTTTGAAGAGCTCCATGAGGTCGGAGGCTTGCGAAGTAGAATTCGGGGGGGGGGGGCTTGTTGGGGGAGGGAGGATGAGGTTTGAGGGAGGTCGGGAAAGTTTTCGCTCGTAAGAGCGGGCGGGGTGGGGGAGGAGGGAACAGACGGTTGAACCGCTGGCCCTGAGGGATTGGCAGCGTTAGCGAATGTAACGTTTGCGCGAAGCTTGGCGGGGCGGGTTATGGGGGCGGGTCCTGCAGGGCTTTTCCTAGTGGAGGGCAGTCTATTCTGTTGTTGGGCCAGGAGGCGAAGATAAACAGGGCAGCCCCGGTAGCTAGCTGTGTGCTGCTCATTGCAGTTGGCACAGCGGGGCTTGTGGGAAACGTCGCCTTTATGGGGGCAGTTCTGAGAGCTATGATCCCCGCCACATATAACGCATTTAGATGCGCAGTGGCAGCCGCCTGAGGTGTGGCCGAAACGTTGACAGCGGTAGCACTGGGTAGGCCCATCTGGGCTTTTGTACCTTTCAATCTTGACAATGGTATCGAGTAGAAACTTTACATCAAAAATATTTCTATCCTCAGAGGGGCTGCCACAGTATGTGACGAGGAAAATAGGTAGTTTGTTACGGGTGCGGGTGGAAGTGAGTTGAGACACCGCTATTATGTCAAAGCCCATGGACGTGAGTTCGTCCGTGATGCACTGTGGGTCTTCGCTAATGTGGAGGCCACGTATCACGACTTTGTGGTAACGCCTCTCCAATAAGGGACGGGTGTGGTACTGTCCATTGAAAGCAGCAATTAGGCTCTTCAGAGTCTCGTAGTCTTCTACAGTTTGGGTCTGAATCCGGACTCCGTCAAAGAGTACCTTCATCTTGTAGATAATTTGATTGTCTCTGAGCGCAGCCCTGAGTTGACTGACATCCAATTTGCCTCTGATATAAACGGGAGGAATCCTGATCCGTGTCGTCCTAGTGGAGGCGTTTTGGTTCCCAGACTGGTTTTGATTACTTGGGGCACGGGCTGCGGCGGTGCTGTTGGGGGCAGCGTGCGCCGGGGCAGTGCCGAGTTGAGTGGCGCCAGCGGCGGCAGTGCTGGTGGTGGCAGCGTCTGCCGGGGCAGGGCCAGCTTGGGAAGGTCGTAGTGTTGCCGCGGCAGTGCTGTTGCGGGCAGCGTCTGACGGGGCGGAGCCGTCTTGAGTACGGTGCGGAGCGGCGGTGCCGTTTGAGGCGGCGTCCGTCGGGCCAGTACTATTCATGGGAATCATATTGAATATCTCATATGAATTCTTTAGGACCAGCGGTCTGGGCTTAGTGGAGGTATGGTAGTGGAACCTCCTCCTTTGCTGCCTCCCACTAGGGGACTGGTAGGATTCCTCAGCGTCAGAGTCCGAGCAAACTGAAGAGCCCGAGCTGTCAGAATGACTTGGGGTGGATTGAGGGGAATCTTCGTTCACAGTAGGGATAATAGGGGTGTCTTCATTGATATTGGGTAGTGAGGAGGCAGAATGTTCTTGCGGGGGCGAGAGGGGGCTCTCAGGCGACATAGCTACCGGGGGCGGGGGGGGGGGGTTGGTGGTTGTCGGCGTGCCTGGTGGTACTCCCTCCAGGGTTGGCTTTTCGCATCATGGTGCGGCCTCCTCTCAGGGTCATAGGGGAGTACCGGACTGGCGCCGGAGTTTCCCGCAATGGCGTCTGAACTGGGCGGCGTATAGGGGGGTCCTTGGGCCTAAGTGGCATCGAGGTGGCCACCTGCCGAGGCAGGAGGCCGGGTCTGAAAACTGGGGGGGCGCAGCCAGGTATGAGTGTGTTTGCCGCAAGAATGCAGTCCGAAATGAGGGTAGATTGTGAGCAGTGTGGGGGGGGGGGGGAGTCAAACGCCCTAGGGCGGACTGATAGTCGTTAACTTGTTGTCACTGTCATGCCAGGGCGAGTTTTTAAAGTGGTTGGAGCCACGGACAAGGCACGAGCAGTGGTGCACCAAGTTTACGAATTGTAGTCTATGGTGGCCGCCGGGGCGACTAAAAGGGGGGACCTACTACTAGTCCTGTCACCCGCACTGAGACGCTAGTTTGCTCCCCTAAGCTACCAGTCTCAGTACGGGGCCAGCAGAGCGACACAGCAGCAAGGTCGCGAGGGCAGTCCAGCCGTTGGAATGTGCAGGCAGCCCGTGACGTGTGAAGAAAAGGGTCCCTCGTCACTGCAGTGGCGGTCGCGGGCACGTAGCGCAGTGTTCCACACAACAGACAAATCAGCTCACGGTTGGGACCGTGTTACACTAGGTGTAAAGACGGCCCCTGACAAATCGCTCAATGCCTCAACTGTATCACTGTAAGTGAGAGCAGTTACGGCAATGTGTGTAATTACTGCGCCCCGTAGCACAACGCTTTCCGCTATTTCTTCTTTCTTCTACGAGGAGGGAGCCGAAGTGACCAAGCCGAGGTTTCCGAAGCGAATGATGGTGAACCTCACGTTGCGCAATCTTTCCAACCTTATATTCATTGAACTATCTGTTGTTAGTATAGTATAACTATTCAAATATCACTCCTAATCGTAAACATAATGTAAAAACTTTCAATCCAACAGGTAAATATAAGTAAAACTTACCTTTAAAGCATGTGATTTGCCAAGTACCGTAGCAAGTGAGACAGAAAGCAGCTGTTAGAATATATTAATAGCTGACTCCAACGGATTCGTGCTGGCATCTAGTGGTATATCACTTAACTAGAGGGTTTTAATTGCATTTTCCAATTGTCAGCTGCATCCCTATAGCTCATTTTCACGTTGAAATGTTTACATCAGGTCTGAAAGAGCTAACAACAATACGGTATCAGCAAAGCAGCGGCTCTGAACACACGTATTATCTTCAGTTGGATAATCATCCACAGTATATTCTACAGACTTAAATGTGTACCGTGCATGCTCGTTACTTCGAACTCATCGTCTGTTCATTGCATATCATCATCATCATCATCTGTTTACCCTCCAGGTTCGGTTTTCCCTCGGACTTAGCGAGGGATCCCACCTCTACCGCCTCAAGGGCAGTGTCCTGGAGCTTCAGACTCTTGGTCGGGGGATACAACTGGGGAGTATGACCAGTACCTCGCCCAGGCGGCCTCACCTGCTATGCTGAACAGGGGCCTTGTGGAGGGATGGGAAGATTGGAAGGGATAGGCAAGGAAGAGGGAAGGAAGCGGCCGTGGCCTTAAGTTAGGTACCATCCTGGCATTCGCCTGGAGGAGAAGTGGGAAACCACGGAAAACCACTTCCAGGATGGCTGAGGTGGGAATCGAACCCACCTCTACTCAGTTGACCTCCCGAGGCTGAGTGGACCCCGTTCCAGCCCTCGTACCACTTTTTCAAATTTCGTGGCAGAGCCGGGAATCGAACCCGGGCCTCCGGGGGTGGCAGCTAATCACGCTAACCACTACACCACAGAGGCGGACTCATTGCATATTCAGGTTCAAATATTCTCCTTAATGCATACAAATCCTCTCTGCTTTTGCTATCCGTAGCTCACTGGAACACAATACACATGAACCTATGTTGCTTCAAAGTATACCTGTAATGACAGTAGAATTACAGTAAGATTGTCTACTTCTGTTTTCAGGACAAAACTCACATCTTCTATACGTGAAAAAATTCCTCCTTCAGATTCCGCAGTATCTTTATTTCTTGAGTCATAAACTTACCGATGTAAATATATCCAGATTCTGGAGGTCCTGCGAGGTTCCTTATAAAATCTAGGAAAAAAAACTGCAGGCAGTGAGGTTCAAAGCTAACACCTCTCTAATATTTTCTTTGGTTTGTCGGTTCACTCTAGGTAGTTTTTGAGGTTGTACCTTGGCTAAGATTATAGCCGTTTCACTATTCTTACAAATAGGTGACGTCATAACCCAGTAATATTGCCAGTAACTTCTCACAAAGTCAGCCTGTGGAATTCTTGAAATGAGAAGTCTGTTACCGGTGTGGAAATTGAAGGCAAAGCTGAACGATCATCATATCGATGTCCGACTCGTTGGCTGAATGGTCAGCGTACTGGCCTTCGGTTCAGAGGGTCCCGGGTTCGATTCCCGGCCGGGTCGGCGATTTTAACCTTGATAGGTTAATTCCAATGGCCCGAGGCTGGGTGTTTGTGCTGTCCCCAACATCCCTGCAACTCACACACCACACATAACACTATCCTACACCACAATAACACGCAGTTACCTAAAAATGGCAGATGCCGCCCACCCTCATCGGAGGGTCTGCCTTTCAAGGGCTGCACTCGGCTAGAAATAGCCACACGAAATTATTATTATAGCATATCAATACATACTTTGATTACTAGCTGCTCTTACGTCGCATCGACACGTCTTATGGTGACGATGGGATAGGAAAGTGGTAGGAGTGGGAAGGAAGCAGCAGGTACAACCTGATGACGTAAATATATCCAGATTCTGGAGGTCCTGCGAGGTTCCTTACAACCCCATTATTTGTCTGACATGAAATGGGAAAATACGGAAAATCATCTTCAGGGCTGCCAACAGTTGGGTTCGAACCCGTTATATTCAGAATGCAAGCTCACAGATAGGCATCTGTAACCGCACGGCCAACTCGCTCGGTAGAACTAATTTAAAACTACAACCCTGCTTTCTCTTTCCTATTACAACCTCGTAGATAATCTGCTTGTATTATTGGGACGGTTGTTGCATACAAACATCATTTCCGAATTGCTCGCAATTAATTCTATTTTTCCTTCTATTCCTATATTCGGAGACCCTCCGTGACTCAGACGGCAGCGCGTCGGCCTCTCACCGCTGGATACCGTGGTTCAAATCCCGGTCACTCCATGTGAGATTTTTGCTGGACAAAGCGGAGGCGAGACAGGTTTTCCTCCGGGTACTCCGGTTTTCCCTGTCATCTTTCATTCCAGCAACACTTTCCATTCTCATTCCAAAGCATCTATCAGTCATTAATAAATCACTTTGGGAGTGGCGACCCCATCGTACTAACAGCCTATATCTGCTTCATTCATTCCATCCCTGACCCGGTCAATGACTGGAAAACAGGTTGTAGGTTTTCATTTTCATTTTCATTTTCATTTTCATTTTCCTATATTCGGGTAGAATGGAATTTATTCAGTCACTAAGAATATTCCGTAAATAGACATTTTCAATGAAAGTAAAACCATTACCCAAACTCAGAATAATATTATGTTAGTTCGCGACACACACACAAACACATACACACAGCGGGTGTCCCACTTACCCCTTATTATTTAGTTTTACGAAACCCCATTGAATTTCTCCTTAAGATCTATATTGCTATGCATCCTGCCTGCATGTCAGCAAAGCAAATGAGGCACTGAACTAGAGAAGGAAAAACACCAATGAACAATTTCCCCGTCCAATCCTATGGACCATTGTGCAAACCTGCAATTTATTGCTCCCTGAGTTAACATGTGTACGCGTAATACGATCGAATTAAGAAGTTATGCCATATGATATGTGATAATAGAATGTTAAATGTACGCCATAAACCATGATTGAAAACTCTGCCACGGATATTAACTTTTAAGATGGATGGTCCACTGTTTAGTACTACAATTCTAGAGTTTTCTGGGTTGCTAAATCGGGAATGTGCCGTCACGCGTGATATCTGATTATCGGTGCTGTAGTGGCTCGGATCTAACCTTACTCAATTATTTTCAAAGATAGATACTGCTCTTTAATATCGAAGACACCATGTTAATACACACCTACCTGGTCACATCACAGCACTTATTAAGTCACTCGTGGTATAATTCAGAGACGTCGATATGTTGCTAATTTATGGAGAAACAAGGAAAAATGAATTCGAGGCCTGTATCAGGAGGGTTTCCTGACAGAACACTATCGACTACCAATACGTTCGGAAACCTCGAAGAACAATTGCGGTCAACTGGGATACTTAGAGAAGCTCCTATAACATCTGGTCCAAATGATTAGGCTGTTTTGTACGCTGTCCGGATTAATCCGTAGATTAGCCCATGGACTCTTCCACGACAGACCAACATCAGCCGGTCGTTTGTTATGTAAATATTGCGTATCAATACATTTCACCAGTACCATCTGCAGTTACACCACCATCTTTACGGATCTGATTTCGATGCTGTAGTAACATTTTTGCTATGGGCAATACGTAGTAGTGTAACTTATTACCGAGGAATGCCAAGCTGTTACACCTCACATGTTATACCGAGCAAGAATGTATTTACGAAGTCTTACTGAAATCTGTATAAACCAGAGCGGTCAACATTTCGAGCACTTGCTGCGCTGAAAATGCAGGGTACCCGGCTTTCTATGTACAAACCGTCATGCCAATAGTCCAACCTGGCTACGTGATATGCAATAAAAGTAGTCTTTCCATGGCCAAATATAAATTCACTCGTTGGAACAAGTAGATATGCGGTCATATCATATCTAACAGTCAACGAAATAAAGTGAAAAAGAAAATGTACCATTGTGGGAATTCAACCTGTTTCCTGGCAACTTGGCTCCACAAGAGCAGCGATGCGCAATCTAACAATGGCGTATGACTGACATGAATGGAATCTCTTCGTAGTCCTAATAGACTTTCCTCGTCGTAACGTAAGGTAGTGTCATTCGTAGCTGTGATCACTATAAAGGTTCATTATGATTTCCGTCATTGAAATCACATTTGCCCTAATTATTTCATCTGTGTTATTGAGCATTAGCGCAACGGTAGAGTTGTACTAAATCATATAGGACAAGGCACAATTCTTTTTTTCTATTTTCTTTTACGGTCTGCTTTACGTCGCACCGACACAGATCTTATGGTGGCGATGAGATAGGAAAGTGCTAGAAGTGGGAAGGATGCGGCCGTAGCCCTGATGTACAACCCCAGCATTTCACTAATGTGAAAAAGGGAAATAGCTGACGCAGGTGCTTGAACAAGGGAGTATTTCAAAAAATCTTCAGTTGATACAATATTTAGTCGTTGTCGGGACAAAACCTCCTATTTGATTACATTTTTGGAAATATACTGACCCGCAGCACATATATATGAAGAGCGAGAATGCCTTGACAGTTTTCACATAATATTGCACCTTAGATGACAGAACCATGACAGTTCTAAGCTAAAATATTTCACATAGGAGGTTTGGTCCCGGCAGCGACGATATTTTGTGTTAGTACGGAAAACCATCTTCAGAGCTGCCGTCAGTGTAGTTCCAACCCACTATCTCCCGAATGCAAGCTCACTGCTGCGCGACCTTTCACTCGATGGGCACAATTCTTTAAGGTTGGCTATAATATGAAAGTTCGTTGGATTATGTATCTTCAAACAAAATAAGAAGTGTACGGCCACCCAGTATATCTATTGTTACGTGCATGCCCTGTGGTAGCACTTTTCGGTATTTCCAGGAAGGAGCTAGTGGGCCATACGACCAGGGATCTTCCAGCTGGCCGGAGGATGAGGTTGCCCTTATCGTGTATTCTTTCGTCGGCTGATTTCCCATTTAATTTCTGTGAGGTGTAACGAAAATGATCCGTCTCTAGTCACATCGCGAATATTCCGGTACGCATCACCCGAGCTATAGAAAAGAGGCTAGCCGCGAGCAGTTGTCCGTGCTGGGATCGGTATTGGACTGGGTGTGTTGGGATTTGGTGGCTGGGTTGAGGGCGACAGATATGTTTGCCGTCGCAAGTGTCCCATCGGAGTCTGAAAGAGGAGTTGTTGTTGTTGTTGGTCGGAATGTCGAGTGACTAGCTGGACTGAAAACTGCTGTCATTGTCGCACTGGAATTAGAATATCGTCGGGTACGGGACGTAGTACTGTGTGTTTGTGTGTGTGACTGGAGCAGTGTTAATGGTCATTTTATGAGGAGTATTGACCTGCTCTTTAGCACTGTTGAACTGTTGCTGCTTAGTTGTTCACTGCATGTGACTATGCATTTATCTGCAGTCAAACCAAGGAATAGTCATCGTGTATTGTGTGGCCCACAGCCCTGTGTTCAAACTTAGCCGTCGGCACGCACCTGCGGTGTGGGGTGACTGTTCTAGTGAGCACAAGTTAAAGGGCCGTCAATCAGGATTATAGCCTGCTTCAGATAAAGACTCTCCAGCTGGAGAAACTTGTACACAGGTAGCAATTAGCGAGTGTGGTCGCTCATGCTTAAATAGAATTTTGTGTGTGTGTATATACGAGTATATATGAGTGTTGTTGTTTGATTTATTGATTAGGTGTAGGTCAGGAACAATAATGTGACGCAAGTACAGAGCATAATAAGGACACTGGATGAACATTGGGTGAGTGACTGCTACAGCTAAGGACTGCTAATTATTCTGATTATTATTATCCTTATTATTATTATTATTATTATTATTATTATTATTATTATTATTATTATTATTATTATTATTATTATTATTATTATTATTATTCTTTATTATTCATTTTACTCTGCATGTGAACATGTATAGGGGCGAAGTCGCCTGTTATGTTCAATAAATGTATGTATGTATGTATATATATGGGTGTGTACTCATTTATTGGGTCATCCTGAAATAAATTAGAGTGATAAAAGAGTTCGTAACGATATATAGCTCATTTAATATAAAAGCATTCCTGTACCGGATTAGAAAGATGCAACATTTACTATTTTTCAGCTTACCATTGAACCAGGGGCGTAGCCAGGAATGGAATTTTTCAGAGGGTCCCGGGTTCGATTTCCGACTGGGTCGGGGATTTTAACCTTCATTGGTTAATTCCAACGACTCAGGGGCTGGGTGTTTGTGCTGTCCCCAATATCCATGCAACTCAACACTGTCCTTCACCACAATAACACGCAGTTACCTACACATGGCAGATGTCGCCCACCCTCATCGGAGGGTCTGCCTCACAAGGGCTGCATTCGGCTAAAAATAGCCACATGAAATTATTACATTATTGTGTTCTACAATAATTTTGTAACTTAAACACCCCCACCATCTGCCGATCCTGGCTACGCTACTGAATTGAACATATTTTAGAAGTAACGTACAGCCTCGATAATTGTCTAGAGTGAAGAAAGAGAGATCACAGAAAATATGGAAAACCTTTTAGAATATATTTTACATCTAAAGGTACTTTAATATATATTTTAACTGAACATTTAAATTGCGTATCCTCATCTGATATTATGAACCAATACAGGAAATACACTGCCTAACAAAAATTGAAGCATACAGAATAAATTGTCGGATGCTCGGGCGCCGCCCCCCCCCCCCGCAATAATTGAAATGGGATCCTCGTCTCCTGGTAAGGAAAGTTACACGTTTATTTCGTAGTACAGGGTTGTATATTATTACAATAAACAACAACGATATTATTATTATTATTATTATTATTATTATTATTATTATTATTATTATTATTATTACGTAATTTACTTTTCAAATCCGAAGAAATTAAAATATGCTACGAACACACACAGTAATGCATATTCCAATTACAGTATAGTAACTTAACCAAAACACGGTGACCGTCACAATATTAAGAAATAAGATCGTTCCTAGGACCAAACAATTTACTACCATTTACAACTGAACCGTCCATCGTAAACGTACTTTGCTACACAGACTGCCGAGAGTTATAAACAGGCTCGAAACTTCAGTATATTCGCTGACTACTGGGTTCTCAGAAAGGCTAATTACTGTACTTCAAAAGCCCTGTTGATTGTTGTAAGTGGTGACAAGGGGTGGTTATTATTGCAATAGGTTGGTAAACCCACATTAGCCGGGCTGAGTGACTCAGACGGTTAAGGCGCTGGCCTTCTAATCCCAATTTGGCAGGTTCTATCCTGGCTCAGTCCGGTGGTATTTGAAGGTGCTCAAATACGACTGCCCCGTGTCGGTAGATTTACTGGCACGTAAAAGAACTCCTGCGGGACTAAATTCCGGCACCTCGGCGTCTCCGAAGACCTTAAAAAGTAGTTAGTGGTACGTAAAGGAAATAACATTATTACTTATAAACCCACATTATTTCAGAAATAACTACCGTACTCCAATTTGAAGCTCTTCACTACGACGGCCTAATGTTGGAATAACACTCTGTATTACAAAAAATACTGTGTTGTGTACTGTAGCTTTTTCAATATGTAAAATCACTCTTCAGTTACTGAATTAAGAAGCAGCCATGGGCACCTCACAAGCCATGGGACCCCCGCTCCACGGGGTCTGCGGGGTCTTTACCGCCGCCACTGGTCGGATGTCAATGTAACTTTGTATACGTACACATCTTCGGCGGGTGTGTAAAGTATTAGAGTTGAAATTCTCTGTGACAGATAGAACGGCCACCAGAGTGCATTAGTGTTGTTCGTGTTTAGCCTTGTTACCAGATCTGATAGGTCTAAGGGGCGTGAACAGCGTCACATGTTGAGCGATCACTGTGAAGGCGCACTCGTATGAGACAGCGGTATCAGCCACTCACAATGTTTGAAAAGAGCTTCATTTTGGGTCTATATGTGGCCGGCTGGTCGAATCGTGCAATATCCACATTTCTGGGCATCGGGATGTGACAGTGGTCCATTGCTAGACAGCATGGGAACATGAGAGCAGGCATAATCGCCGTCAAGGTTCCGGTCGACCAAGCACACCGCAACCCCTTCACATCCGCGCCTGCCATCTGAGAACAAATAATGGGACTCTCTGAAACATTCTGTGTTGCTAAATTAAGCTCCCTTCAAACACCTCTCCACTTAACATGATAACGTTGTCAGTGATCCCTCACTAACGCGGCCGTCATTCAAATTCCAACCAATGTATTCGAGATTTTGTTCGGATTCCACGTTAAATCGTAGGTCATGTGGCTATGATCACAATGTCAACAGTCAAATGAAACAACAAGCTTGTTTACTTAATAACTTATTCCGTAACTAGCTGAAACCCGTCAACACATGACAAACACCACCTATAGAGGAGGCCTTGCAATACGATTCGTGACGTCACAGCTCTAAGGCCGAGATCAGACTATGGGCGCACGTCATGCCATTCGTAATTTAAACACTTTGACTGGATTATTTCAGTTAGAATTTACAGTTAGTTACCATACACATACAGTACACATCTAATTGGTTCAGTCCTTATTTTTACCGAGCAATTACCGTACTAAAACATGTAAGTTGTATTATTGATCATTTCTAACTTATGTATTATTCGGCAAAAATAACCAATGTTTAATTAACGAAATTTTACACAATTAGGTACCTTGCTATCCCTATACTTCGTTTAGTAGTTTCCAAAATATTCACACTCTGTTCAAGAGAAAAGTGAAATAATTAGGAACTCACAGATTTTACAGTAGGTACTGATGAATTCATAGGCTCAGATGTTTTACAAAGCAATTTCTAAACAAGAACTGCAGCATCTTAAAACACACGAACTATAAGAATGGCATGCACAATCAATGACTCCACATATTTGCCTTAATAACAAAATACAGTACATGATATACAAGCTTACCACTAAAACAAAAGCAACCTGAAACACACCAACTACAAACTAGCATGTACACTCAATCATACAGTAATTACCTTATCAATGAATGAAATCCAGTACATCAATTTAGAAGTTTAAAATACTCACAGTTGCGTAGAGCATTTATAAAAGCATATCAGATAATTTAATTTACAAACTAATTGTCTTTGATCGTTAGTCATAATTCTTACACTAGAAGCAGTATGTACTCTATTTACAAAATGATTGCCACAATCAGCAATCAACACTACAATTCTCTGTATTCATTTTCTTCTTTTATTCTGGGCGAGAGTTTTAAATTTATCATCATCATTGAAGCCCTTTACAAAATTATTAATCATTATATCGCTAACTGTATGAAGAATGTTACGTTGAATGAGATCTGTCGTATTGCAGGGACACTTATGTCCCATAAAATTGTCAGAGGGCAAACATTTCATAGTTACTTGTAAGAGCACATTCATCTGACTGGAATGATGTAAGAGCTGTGTTTTTAAATCCTTCTGTAACAGTATGATGTGCACAGTACCACATCACTGTGTGGATGACACAATCCTCCCCTGTCCTTTGCATTTATTAAGCTTGAACGGGCAGCAGCACTATTACCTGTTTAATTTCAGATAAAAGCTTCACAGTAATCGCAGCTGTATCGTTTCATTATACCATAGGAAAAGTATCATCTGATGTAATGTTGCCTAAAAGAGGCCAATATTCTTCTTCAATCCCACCCACATCATTTTCAATTGCTGTACATTTCACAAATACACCAACATCACACTCATTGTCTTCTGCACAATCAGAAGTAGCAGCATCCAGTTCCATAACAGAATAATGTCGCAATTTATTTTCAACTTCATATATTTGCCTGAGAGATATATTGTATTGACTAACTACAAGTTGCCGATATTTACCAAACCGAGCTTCCAAGTTATCTGCCTGAATTTTTCCAGGCAAGAAATGATGTGACCTTTATGTATGAGAACATAAATTGCTATTTCTGGCAAACCATTTGTAGAGAGAGTCAATGCAGTGTGTGTCTCATTAATGAGTCTTCCATAAGAATTACTAGACTTCCAATTTTCTAACCATTACACTAACTTATCCAAATACACAATATGACATGAGAGTATGGTTATAAGCTCCTGAAAAGGATTCCTGAGACGTTTACCTTTCCATAGGGTTTTGACATTCAATATGTTCCACCACGTACAGATTAATTCTATAAAATTTGCTGTGCTTTCCCAGCATTCCGAATTCTTCATAGGTCCTATTTCCTTCAGGGCAATAGCTAGTGGATGATTAAACATTTTCAAGGCCAAAGAAATATTTTGGCGTTCCGAATTTGTTGGATACAAATCTTTCAGCGTCAGAGAGAACCCATATTTTTGAAGATTCTTCTTTTCTAATGAATGTAGATATTTCAACACACTAAAACATGCTACATGCATCTTCTCATAGGTAGTCAGTTATGTCTGGGAAATATAATTGCTGGTTCTTTACATTCAACCAGTTATTTCGAAGATATTTTAAAAGGTGGACGGTTTCTATGATAAAGAAGAGCGTTCTGTTCTTGTCTTTGGGATGGCTGTAAACATGCTTCAATTCAGACGGATCACTAAGAAGGGACACTGCTTTCCTGTTCGGAGCACTGTTATCTGCAATAACTGCTACTACTTCAAATACTATTTCTTCCAAACCCGGTATTATTGTTTTCATATTGTTAAATAAATCCTCCCAGCTCCCTTGTTGATCCTGTCAGTAGTCATACGCTTGTCTCAAAGATTAAGCCATGCATGTCTCAGTGCAAGCCAAATTAAGGTGAAACCGCGAATGGCTCATTAAATCAATTATGGTTCCTTAGATCGTACCACTTTACTTGGATAACTGTGGTAATTCTAGAGATAATACATGCAAACAGAGTCCCGACCAGAAGTGAAGGGGACGCTTTTATTACATCAAAATCAATCGGTCGGCTCGTCCGGTCCGTTTGCCTTGGTGACTCTGAATAACTTTGGACCGATCGCACGGTCCTCGTACCTGCGACGCATCTTTCAAATGTCTGCCTTATTAACTGTCGATGGTAGATTCTGCGCCTACCATGGTTGTAACGGGTAACGGGGAATCAGGGTTCGATTCCGGAGAGGGAGCCTGAGAAACGGCTACCACATCCAAGACAGGCAAGATGCGCGCAAATTACCCACTCCCGGCACGGTGAGGTGGTGACAAAAAAAAAAAAAAAAAAAGATACGGGACTGAGACGAGGCCCCGTAATCGGAATGAGTACACTTTAAATCCTTTAACGAGTATCCATTAAAGGGCAAGATTGGTGCCAGCAGCCGCGTTAATTCCAGCTCACAGGAGCAATATGAGCATCATCTTTATAATGTGAAAGTACACTATGGACCATGAAAACATGTGCACCTGTGGCACATTCATCACTCTTCATCGCAGTACCTACTACCCTGCCCATTTTGAAATCTAACTGGATTTGTCTTCTGGAGAGAGTAATGGTAATTTACTCTACATATAGAGGAGATAATTACCATTATTTTCCTGCAGAGGTTTTTTTACAAGCTTTGTGCATATTATTTGCAACGCACGTGTAGGAGGAAGAATTAGGTCACAAGATCCTCGAATAAATTTCAAAAAATGAGGATAAACTATAAGAGCTAATGAAAATACCATTACCTCCCACGAATAATTCTTCACCCTCATCTTCCGTAGCAAGAATAATTATTCATTTAAGACATTCAACATATTTTTCTTCTCGGGAAACTTATTTTCTAAATGTTGCAATAAAACATCAAGAACAGTCAAAGTTTCTTCTACATCCTGGCTGCTTGACATAGCGGTAGATGCATACAGAGAATGTGCATTCTATATCCAAATTTCAATTCGTGTAATATTCCTAACCTGCTTGGGCAATGAAACCTCTTTACAGCGTTTAACTTCTACATTATTGAAAATAATGAAGCATGTAAATCTGGTGTTATTTTAACACAACAAGAAATATAAGGGTTAGGTTCTTTTTATATTAAAATGAAATACAAACCTGATTCTTTCTTGAGCAAGTCCCATTCAGTATTAAATGTAATATCATTCATATTCAGCTTTAATTCCTCAAAGTATTTGAATGTTATTGCCTCAGCATGTTCATTATATGTACGCAACTGTCAGTAATAACATTTTCTAAACACTGGTTTTCCACTTTACCCCGCCTGTTTCCTGGACCTTCACAGGAAGCAGTACTGGTTCCAGAGAGATATTGAGGGCAGTTTGGAAACTGTGATGGAACTGCATCTAAAAATGTATAAAATTAAAACAGTTGTAATGAAACTGGCATTATATTAAGAAACAAAGGATAGGCCTAAAACATCATTGTTCCCTATCTAGGAATGATGAACTAACCTTTCAGCAATCTGGGGTTTGAAAAAGGAGCAGTGAGTAACGTCCCGTTCTTTTCTTCGAACATGCTCCTGGATCTTTCATTCTCATCATCTTTAAAATGCAGTTTGCATACCTACAAGACAACGACATTGAAAAGTGAATGCACCTGATTGCGAACTACGCTGTTCGTGATTTCTTAATGTCATTTCTGTATCAAAAGGATTTAGTAAACCAAAACTATACATATACTAGAGTGTTTCATAGGAATAAAATCCTCCCGATAAATAGCTCTTATCCATTTTAACCTCAGTTCTTCATTAGCAGAGAAAGAGAACACCCTCACTGGTCCGTTTACATGATTGACTTTACAATTTGACACACTGCACGGATGACGTATTATGCATTTTAATGTGATAGGTAGGCCTATCACCAAGTAAAGAACATAAACTCACACACACTAGTAAAAACTATACTTTCTAAGACATCCAACAAAAATAACATTCAGAACACGCTGCCGGCTGTTCACAGTTCGGATAGGACGTAGCAGCATGACATCACACGAGGATCGTATTTGTATTGCAAGGCCTTCTTTTTAGGTGGTATTGACATGACGGACAAGGGAGTGAATATTTATAGAAGAAGAATTTCCTGATATACGATATTCAATGCAATCTTTTTTTGTTTCTATAATCTACTTTACATCGTACCGAGACAGACAGGTTTTATGATGACGATGGGATATGAAAAGGCTGGGAGTGAGAAGGAAGCAACCGTGGCCTTAATTAAGGTACAGCCACAGCATTTGCGTGGTGTGAAAATGAGGAACAGTGGAAAAATATCTTCAGGCCTATGGCCAGTGGGGTTCAAACCCACTATCTCCCGAATGCAAGCTGATAGCTGTGCGACCCAAACCACTTGCTCTTTGCATTCCTTGTACAATTACATTTTAGCACTACTGAAACTTTAAAATATCTTCTCTTGGTATTGCAGCATTGAACTGGCCATGGCTGAAAACTGGCTGAAGTAAATAGAGACCTTCACGGCCCTTGAGGTTTATTTCTCGCGATGCAAAATTCCAAGCAAATTGGAAATTGATACCTGTTGAAAAAATTGGAAGTGCTTTATCGGTTGTTAAGTCAATTCGAGGGATTAGAACTCTCCATCCACATTTATCTCCACATATTATTTCCAAATCTAAACAATTTTCGTACATACTTCTTAGAATTAGAATTAGGCCCTAATCTGGTTCCATGTAGAAGTCGTTGAAAAACGTTCCAATTTCTAAGGAGAATAACTATATCTCCAATGTTTAAAGATGATTATGTCGAGGCAAACCATTAACTCGAAGGAATTCAAGAATTATGCAGAAAAACGAAGTAGCCAGCTTTCATCTTCCGTGTTAACCTGTCTATTGTTTAACTACCGGGTATAAGCCCAACGACTTTCAAATTAATTAAGAATGGCAACTTTCGAGGAAATATTATCCCTCTCAGAAGTGAACGTTTTCCTATAAATTTAAAACACAATATCATCATGTGTTAAAATACTGGCTTTTAGTTCAACAACATTTGATCCGTCGCCATTTACAGAGGGGTAGTCGCCGTTGCAGTTTTCTTGCAAAAATCTGCGAATTCCATTTTTATATGTTTTTTCGCACATATTTTTATGTAAGCGGCGTGTTTTGAAGAAGGATCAAAGAGGAGAGTATTTAATACAATTATAAATAAATGTTTGGCGAAAACCATGTCGAAAAACCAGCCAATACCATTAAGAAATCTCCTCCAAAAACAATAATTTTTCCACCAGAAGGAATGTCGTTACCTAGGATATCTTTTAGAAGACGATTCACACATACATACTATGTTTCGGCTTTCCTTACTGCACTGGAAAAGAAATGGCCTTAGGTTAAGCTATTGCAAATCCAAAGAGGGTTTGCTCTAAGAATTTCTCCTGCGCATCGCATTTCATACACTGATGCAGCACTTGTAATTGATGGAATAGAACCACTGTTTTTAACAGGCATTGGCAAAGCCGAGATGTCGTTACTGAACAAAAGAGAACACTTTTTGGGATCTGCATACCAAGTTCTGATGGAATTGACAGTGTTGGCTGTGCATTTATAGTCTATGAGAATTATGCTGAAATATTTGCAGCTCAGTATAAACTTTCTCCAAACTGTACAAATTTCAGGCACAACTTTGGGACTTAAAGTGTGAGTTACAATGGTGCAAAGATAACAACAAAACAGTAAAAATCTTCAGTGATTCACAAGATGCATTAAACTCAGTAAACGATAAACATGACTTAAACCCAATGGCTGTCAATATCAGAGCAACAGCTCAGGAGTAATCTCATATCTGTACATCTTGCATTAGAGGTCACACTGGGTTTACTGGCAATGAAAACTCAGATTCATCAGCTAAATCATCTGTTACGTCTTTTTTGTATATTGAATATCTTAATATTCAATATCTTAATATTCAATATGCTATATTCAAAAACAAACGAGGCAATATATTTCATATCATTGGAATATTTTCTGGACATGTAGTTTGAAAGGATCTGTTACGCGAGAAATAAAATGTTTTTCTGGAATGTCAAATCGACTATTGTGTAAACAATTAGCGCCGACCTTTGTTTTCACTCAAATTTTTTACTGGTCATGGGAAATTTAAATCTTACTTTAAACGCTTCAAACTTAACGTTACAGACGCTTACTTATGCTTTTGTGGATCAATTCAGACAGTGGATCATTTGATATTTGTGTGCCGTTGTTTGAAATGAGAAGATATTTCTTACAATGTGACCTGAATGGTTGTAATATGGAACCTTCTAAAGTTGTTTTGTGAAGTTTCTCACATTCATTAACAACATTTTCTGTAAACTGAATTTATAAAAATTCTCTTTGTTACGATTATAAACTATAACCCTAATATACCTTTGGTAAAATAGGATTCCTTTATTGGTTCTGGATGATAAATAAATAAATAAATAAATAAATAAATAAATAAATAATGGCTATTTGCCATTGCGATTTATCCCACATAGAGCCGTGCTGATCAAATAACGTCACCTGCTTTTGCATTTAATTTTAATCCAGACAACAAACTCTCATTTAAAT
Source organism: Anabrus simplex (assembly GCF_040414725.1). Lineage (NCBI taxonomy): Eukaryota > Metazoa > Arthropoda > Insecta > Orthoptera > Tettigoniidae > Anabrus > Anabrus simplex. The sequence continues at coordinate 350,716,870 of NC_090268.1, read as the reverse complement.
TTAGAGGAATTTTGAATGTAACGTGCACTGTTCAATACCTGGGCCGGCAGCGCATGCGTGCCTGCCCCCTTCCAACTCCCTCTTGTACCGCAGGCTCAGCGCCGTCACAGTTCAGGTGGCCTTCAAGTACTTCGAGCGCATTGACGAATCAGAATGTTACTTTCCTCTGTAAGGATATGAAAATGTACGGCGAGAAATGTTTATACTTTTAAAGACACTTTGAAAATCTACAGGCCAAGATCTTTCTTCATAATGCTTTACGATGTCAATCGGTTAAGCCGTTCTCTCAAAATCGCGTTCACAAAAATCAGCCAGGTGTTTGCAATATATAGATACATTACATATAATTATTTCTTTCCTTCTTTCTTAATCTGCTTACGCTCCAGGGTTGGATTTCTCCTCGAACTCAGCGAGGGATCCCACCTCTACCGCCTCAAGGGCAGCGTCCTGGAGCTTCAGACACTTGGTCGTGGATACAACTGGGGAGGATGACCAGTACCTCGCCCAGGCAGCCTCAGCTGTTATGCTGAACAGGGGCGTTGCGGGGGATGGAAAGATAGGAAGGGATAGGCAAGGAAGAGGGAAGGAAGGGGCCGTGGCCTTAAGTTAGATACCATTCCAGCATTTGCCTGGAGGAGAAGTGGGAAACCACGGAAAATCACTTCCAGGATGGCTGAGGTGGGAATCGAACCCACCTCTACTCAGTTGTCCTCCCGAGGCTGAGTGGACCCCGTTCCAGCCCTCGTACCACTTTTCAAATTTCATGGCAGAGCCGGAAATTGAACCCGGGCCTCCTGGGGTGGCAGCTAATCAGACTAACCAATACACCACAGAGGCGGGTCACATATAATTCATGATTAAAATATATTAGTTATTTTAGTATTAAATTACAAGTCAATGTTTGTAGTCATGCCCTCTTCTCTTATACCAGTTTTCGTACCAATTATTCCAGTAAGTTCAGCGTGATACTTCCACAAACAAACAAACAAACAGATGACCAAAGTGTAGTTGGAGTTCACACACTTTCATCCGAGTTTGAAAAACATGACTTATTAACTGGAAATTTGAAGTGTACAGAGAGAAAGACAATTTTACATTAATTTTTATTTTAATCATCACCTGTCCTGATAATTGGCAAGGTGATTATACACATTCACTCAGTTCGAAAGGTGATATTCGGACTCACCACAAGGATGGTGCAATGAGCAGAGAAATCCCATTGAGGAATGTAATATGTGCTGGATCTCGTATCACTGTGTAATGTGACACGAACATTCTAAAGCCTATGTCGAGAGCAGATCAGCTAACCCAACATAGTGCAGTGACGAGTCTTCCACCATTCTCCGACGTGTTTTTACTTCACAAGTCGTCCTTCACACGCGATACATATATCTAACGCTGCAAATGAATTGGTAAACTTTTATATCTATAAAATCTAATGTTATGTAGTGTCCATAAGTTTTAGCTATTAATTACTTATCATGACAGGACTCAGACTATGAAACCAGCTGTTCTGATGTATTAACATACTAGCTGTAAGCCTATCTACGACAGTCGTCAAGTCCTTCCAGTGTAAATGCCTTCATAACTCACTTTAATTTTGCATAATAGTTACGCGACGAAATGCCATGGACATGGACTTTATTAACGCCTTAGTGAATTAGTGCCTAGAATACCATAGTTTGAAGTAGCTGTACAACTTAAGTTGTGAAAGCATCTTGAAGCATATACTAACCATGGTGGATCAATGTTTTCCTGTATCATTTTTTGTATATTATTTATATACTTGGTGAAAACCTTTCGCTCCCACTAAACAAAATATCTTGATTTAATCCGCTAATGATTTGAACATCGCATCACCTTGCTTGCGGGTACTAGATAACGCGAGTCTTGTATTGTTTTCTAGTCAAACGAAGATCAGTTCGTTCCGTAAACTCCAGCGACTTTTCTTCCCCATTTTCTGGCAGGTCTTGATTTAAAGGAATATATTTCACTCGAGTACCTTCTAATGAGCGTGTTACGTCTTTCTCAAAATATTTCATAAATACACGATCTATTCTTCAAAAATTTCATAGCTTTGGCACATCTTGCTTTTTGTTTAATATTTCTAAACTGTTTGCTTCACTGGTTGTAAATATAGCTAGCTGTCTCAGCGAATGATAACAGATTATATGTCAAAAACATATTTCCTATGTTAATTCTCATTTCAGAAGAGTTATAATCCCCAAAGTTATATTTCCGTTGTATGCTTTTGAAATCGCATAAGTAATTATGAAAACTTTACAGTGGGTTGGCTGTTGCTAGACTTATTCAAAAGCAATAGGAACTGAAGGTGAGCACAGAGTTGACAGACTGTAATCTTGAATGGCATGACAATCTAAGTATATCGTTGTTGCGCCTAAAAAACAGCTATGTGATAATATTTCAGCTTAGAACTCTGACCAGAAATTTTTTGTCATCTGAGCTTCAGTGCTGCATGAACTACATCAACGAATTTTCGTTTTAAGTGGCATATGTGCTGCGGGTCAGTATTTTGCGTCTAAAAATTGTCACTTAACGATATTACGATGCACAACGACTGTAGGCCTATACTTATCTACGGAACATTCCATGTGAGATCGGACAGAAGGAAATGTGAGTAATATTCCATATATTCCATAATACTTTTTAAAAAACTAACTGTATATATTGATTTTTGCGCAATATCAGCTTCCTCTGTTAAACTGCCTTCTTTATATATTGTATGTTGAATACAATGTAACTTTCCGCCACTCAAATTCTTGTAGACGAACAATTTTTTTTTAGTTTTATCATTATAAAGATAACACTATAATATAGAATACAATAATAACTGTCTACTGAATTTAGTTCTTTATTAGCGTGTTCTGAAAACATAAATTTATTAAGTTTGATCGATATTTAAAAAATAATATTTTAAAAGTCGCTGCGGTTTCCTCTCCAAAGCAGGAGACGGACTTCGTTCACGAAGCTTTGAGTGTCTTGCTATAATTGTCTGGAATTGAATTTATGGGTTCACTTTTCAAAACTTTACCTAAACTTATGCAATTTTTCAAGAGCTGCAATCTCTGCCCTCTTGAGTTAAACGTGCTCTGCATTACTACCAGCTTGTTGGGTAGCCACGTGGTCCTTGTGGGACCTCAGCTTCACCGTAATAACACTTTATTAATTTTGTATTCGTATATCATTCATGAGCCCGTAAATTAGGCAGCACAGTTTTATTCGGCTCTGGAAACCAAACGCATTGAAGTATTCAAAATTTCTGCCACTGAGAAATAAGAATAAATTTAACATTTTAGTGATTGTCTCAATAACGTCGTGAGCAACACACATGATTGGTATATCATTAAAAAAACATTGTTATGTGTATGAACATGGAACTTAATTCGGCTGGCTTTCTGAGCCCAAATTGGCAGGTTTGAACTTCGGTCAGCCTGGTGATATTCGAAGGTGTTCAGCTAAGTCCGCCCGTTGTCGGTAGATTTACTGGCAAGTAAAATAACTTTTGCGGGTTGAAATTCCGGCACCTCGATGTCTCCAAAACCAGTAGAGCAATTGGTGGGACATAAATCTATTATTATTGTTATTATTATTATTATTATTATTATTATTATTATTATTATTATTATTATTAACCCACATTCAATTTCCTATCTCCAAGAAAAGCTGAAACATGGTTTCTGGAAGTCATGAAAAAATGTACGGTAAATTTAGCAGCATCTCCTGTGACCACTGCTAGAGTTATGAGTATATTATTTCCATATTCTTGATTTTGAAGCGTGTTCCATATTTAACATTTTCGTGAATTTTTTTCAAGAAAGTTCATTGTTTTTCATTTTTTGTCCGAATTGATGTGCAATGTTCTCTCGTTGAGTTATATTCCCCCTGAACAATTTAAATTTAAGGTCGATTAACCAGCTGATAAATTCCAAAGCATTAATGAAAACACATGTTGCGACATGAAGTCTGTATACAAGTCATATATTTTTTAAATATTGTAATATGCTCTCCGAATAAATCATCCAGTCCCATTCATTTAAGCGAGGTATCATCTATTTCAATGCACAAATGTGTAACGTGTATTTTGTTTATTTCGTTAGGGCCATCTATGGACCACGCTGCTTGTGTTTTAGCTGTTTCATGATGTAATGGCCGTTGTTTGCCACAATTGGTGTTCTTAGCTGTTGGTTTGGCAACTGCTTTCTTGCTGGTATTTCGAGCTTTTCTGATGCCCCAGTAGTCCTTCATTTTCCGGCTAAATTCAATTTTACGTTCCTCAGACCATTTCCTGGTCTCGTCTTTTGGTCTGTGGGTAACTTCTGTGAGGGATGTTACAAAGAATTTAGTTTTAAGAGTTGTATGATAATTACTCCGATCAGCTATGTCGTTTTGATTTATATGGAGTTCCGAAATGTCCTTCTCCACTTGTTAACAGCCTTGAAGATCCTATGGGATAACCTATTTGAGTCCATTCTGGATAACCTCAATTTTCGACCCACTTGGATTTATAAGCCCTGTAGTAATAATCAGCTTCAAGGTTTTCATGCAACGTCTCTGGCAGGAAAGGTCAGGATGGGATGACCCTTTACCAGTAAACTTACTTGATATGTGATTGAAATTATACGATCAGATCCCCACGCTTAATAGCATCAAGGTCCCAAGGTGTGTTCTCGCTGAAGGAAAAATCAAGTCCATAGACATCCATGGTTTCTGCGATGCTTCACATCATCATCATTACGTGGGAGATATTGAATTTCAAGGTTTCGACAAGTCGTTAAAGGGTGCATTCATTCATGCTTGCCATGCTACAAATTAAAATTAAGAACAAATCAACAGAAGATGGGAAATCTTACCAAAGAAAGAATCACCCCTGCAAGACCATTCCTGAACGTGGGGGTAGACTATGCTGGTCCATTTTTATAAGAATTGGAACACTGCGAAGCAAACGAACGGACAAGGCCTATGTCACCATCTTCAGTTGCCTTGCCACAAGAGCTGTACATTTGGAAGTTGTCTCAGACCTTACAACGGATGCATTCACGTCACACAGAGGATGCCTATCAAATATCTATAGCGACAATGGCACTAACTTCGTCGGTGCTGCAAAAAAGCTGAAGGAATTGCAAGAATTTCTCCAAGATTCTGTTCAAAACAGAAATATTGTCGAAGCTGCAACCACAAATGGGATCGCCTGGCATTTCATCCCTCCATCAGCAACACATTTCGGCGGAGTTTGGGAGTCCATGGTGAAATCTTTCAAGTACCATCTGTGAAGAACTATGGGTAGCACGGTGCTTACCTTTGAAGAATTAACTACCCTTTCTTCCCAAATAGAGGCCTGCCTGAATTCTCGTCCTCTAACAAGACTCAGCGATGATCCTACAGACTTATCTTGTTTAACCTCATCACATTTCCTAATTGGGGAACAAATTACTGCACTTCCTGATCATAACCTTGTTCACTGTTCCATAAACAGACTTTCCAGATGACAACATCTTCAAAAGATGGCCCAGGACGTCTAGAAACAATGGCACAGGGAATATATTAACACTCTGCAGCAGCGCCACAAGTGGACTGAGAAACATCCTAATCTTCGAATTGGAGATCTTATGTTCATCAAAGATGACAACCTAGCACCTCTGCATTGGCGAATGGGCGTAATAGAGTCGGTTCATCCTGGTGAAGACACCCTCGTACGGGTCGCCACTGTGAGAAAAAACTCCGGTATCATAAAACGACCCATCAAGAAGTTGTGTGTTTTGCCTGAGAATGAGAAAGAATACTAAAAGTTTCGAGTTACACAGTGATGTGATTTATACCTTTATGAACTCTCTGACTATCTGTGTTATGTGTTTATTCCTGAAGTGAATTATCTTTCTTCTTCCCTTCTTAAAAGGCCAGTGCCTTTAGGTGGCCGGTATGTTGGGGAAATTTTTTCTTTTTCTTGTAAATATGTGTGTTGGTACATATATCAAACAGTTGAATGTTAATAAATACAGTATGGTGTTCGAAGATACATTCCCAATATGGGTTTTATACTCGGTATGTGGCAAAACAAACGACAATGAATTTATTGCTCACCCGTTGTCCGTGTTTTCCTAGCAATGAAGTAACTGAATTAATTTAAAATATTGTAAGTTCAGTGTTGTGTTTATTTTTGCAATCATGACTTCACAACGGAGTAGACGGAGTTTGTCGTGGGACATTATTCCCAGTCTTGTAAAGTGGACCGAGTGAGTTAGCGACGGGCAACTTTGATCTTGCATTCGGTTTCGCCCCCCACTCTCGGCAGTCTTGAAGATGGCTTTTTCGTGGTTTTTCAATTTAACACCGGCAAATGGTGGGACTGTACCTTAATTAAGGCCATGGTCGCTTCCTTCCCACTCCTAGCCCTTTATTCTTCCATCGTAGCCATAAAATCTATTTTTGTCGGTGCGACGTCAAGCAAATTGCAAAAAAAAAAAAAAAAAAAAAAAAAAAGGAAGTAGGGTGACAGAAGTGGCCAAGTTTGCTTCTGGTTAAAGATAAATACGAGGTGCGATTTAATAAGGAGACACCAAAAAACCAGAACAATGTTATCTGTCGTTGACATGAATGAATGAACCAGTTTCCAAGATAAACAAATATTCCAGAATTATGCGAGACGATAACACAATTCCTTGTGTGCTCCCAGCAACCCTTGTTCATCAACATGTTCAATAATCTTCAGAAACGTTATGAACAATGCGTGGCATGTGATGACACACATTTTCAACACATGCATTTCAGTATAGTTTGTTTTGCCGCGTACGGTATGTAGATGATGCGAGTGGAATTACAACTAACTAATTTTGACATCTTAACATAAAGGAACTATAAAATAATAAAAAATTATAAAATAATTATTCTATATTAATTTAAGTTGGCTAAAATGGGGTAATTTTTCTAGGGTGGTCGCTAATGTGCATGACACTAAAAGAAGAAGGAGAAGCAGAACAATAATTTATTGCTTAATTGCTAATGCTATATATTCCACTGCGAGCTTCGTACTTATGAAGACCTAGTTTCTGCATTACTTGCTCTTAATTTCAGCAGGTAGGTAATTTCAAGTATGGTTTGAATGAACCAGTTTTTAAGATAAGCAAATATGTCAGAATTATGCGAGACGATACCATCATTCTTTGTGTCCTCAAAGCAACCCTTGTTCATCAACTTGTTCAGTAATCTTCAGAAACGTTATGAACAATTTTGAACACATACATTTCAGTATCGTTTGTTTTGTCGCATACGGTATGTAGATGATAGTGATCGTTACGTTTGCGAAAAACGGTATATGGTAATATTTTGCAGAAGTACTGACTCGCAGCACATCTGTTATGAAGAGCGAGAATTCCTTGGCATTACTCGGACAATATTGAACATTAGATGCCAGAACCTTACCGGCGAAATTTCTAAGCTAAAATATTTCACACAGCGGTTTCTGCAGGCGCAACGACAGGAGTTACTCTGCATACCAATAAATCTACCGACACGAGGCTGACATTCCGAAGCACTTTCAAAGGACCCAAAGTCGATCTCACCACTCAACACGCTTACAATCTACTGTCTGAGCTTCTTCGCCCGGCAACAACTCTGTTATAATTCAAGATATACCATCGTAAACAAGAACTACAAAAGGAGTTCTAAATAATATTAGTAATAAATTAATAAATAAATTAATAAATTAATAATAAACGTGATAGAAGAGGTAGCTGAACATATGAATTGGTAAGGAATAAACGAAACTCTCCATTGGTTAAATAATTCTTGGTCTTAGAACAGCCGTGTTCTGAGAACTACCTAATGTCGAATAAAGTTAATAATATTTCTGGTGTGTTAAGAGAGATTTTAGTGTACGCTGAATTCAATAATGATGTGAGATTGGAAGACCGGGACGAATTCGATTTCTAAATTTCCTTTGAGCCATTATAGTGTCCTTGTCGTAATTTGACTGAGCTTACACCTCATATTCCTTAACAGTAGTTAGTTCCCTTGTACGGCAAGAACTGGAACACATGATACGAATCGTTAATTTGGTAACAGTTTATCATCTGCACCTACTAGGTGGATTTCCAAGAAGCAAATTCTGTGGATTGAGACTGGAATAGTTATTGGGCTGGCACAAAGTAACACATGGCACGAATGGAAGGGCTTATAACTTATTCCTGGAATAGCGCATGTCCTTAAGATTCTCGTCACGGCTGAAGTGCTGAAGGAAGCCAAATTCTCATTAGGGAAATTGTCAAGACCTAGTTTGTTCTAACTTAATGAGCACTTCATTGGATGAGCATTAACATACGTACAAATCTATCCATAGTCCTTCAGGTAATAACAGGTCTCTCGAAGTGCACACTGATCTGAATTGCATGAATGAAGGCGGATCATAAGTTTGAACTGAGCTCAGATAGACGCCTTTCAAGGCATATGTGAGTGTGACACTCACGTGGGAGATTTATATTTGTTATTCCAGTGGTAGTATTTTTCAAACATTATTGTTCTTTTTCTTATTATTCCACTTTTTTCCTTTCTTTGCGTTCTTCGTATTATTATTATTATTAATTTATTTTATTTATTTATTTATTTATTTATTTATTTGCTGGTTTTCTATTATCACATTCTCTTCTCTGTTGTTCTATTTATTATTTATTTTTCTCCTTCCCTTCATCCTTATTCTTATTCCGTCAGTCTCTCTATTTCTTCAATTCTTTTAAATATTTTCCTTTCTAACTGCCTCGTTTCCTTATTTATTTTTGCACTTAACTCATTATTATTTTTATTATTTTAATCGTATTCATTTAATATTTTCAATACCTTTTCTTAATATTTTTCTCTATTTTCTCCTTTTATTATTCCATAATATTGATAAAATAAAATAATTTCAAAATTCTTACATCATATAGTTGAAACACATCTTCATAATTTTGTAAGACTGCTGAATTCAAAATATTTTAATCATGGCTGTCGTCTGAAACATTGTACATACTTTAGGCCCTATGCATAACAAAACTTTAGGATGTACATCGTAAATCAGAATTTCCAATTTTTCTCCAGTAAAATTTGTGAATAAAATTAATGATTTAAAATTTCGGTGAAGAGACAATGGTTTTGCTGAATTTTGGCCACGTGGAAACTTAAAAGAAGTTCAGCATATTTCAATATACTCTTCAATACCATTAGGAATACTGTACGACGCGTGATTATCAGAGCGGCTATGAAAATCTAGTACATTTATGAAAACGGAAGGTCCAAGATTATCGTGTTCGCACAGTACTAAACGTATCAAACCTCGCGTTGCGGAAGACAATCACATTACCCGTGGAAGGAGTATTTCATCTATAGCGACCTTCATTGTAAAATCAACTGAGTTGCGAGAAGTTCTGAGACTGTTGGAAGCTTTAAGCCACTCTCAATTTGGAGACGTAAGGGAAATTGAGGAGAACTGAGATATTCCTTGAGAAATTGATTTGAACATAGAGAAAGAAGGAGGAAAGCCTCCATCTGTTACTTTATCAAGCGCCATTTGTTGAGAATGTGTTGGCCAAAAATGGTGTCATAAAATAGACACATCACTTTTTTTCTTGCAGCTCGCAGAACATTGATTTGTTGAAGACATTAAGGTTTGATAGCTTTCTTCTGCCTCTTCACAAATATCCTCTCTCCACTGAAGTAAAGACACATTCTTCCTCACAAGTTAATATACCCGTGCAAAGGTACACTCCAAAAGACAAAAGCAAAATGAAGTATTATCTGTAATAGCAACGAAACTGGGATGATTAATACATACATAGAAGGTATTTCTTCTTCTACTGTCACTATTATTCTTCCATTCTTCTCCCTTAGCGAAGGTGGCTACAATCTTGGCAAAGTTGCATCGATATTCTTTTGTTCTCTTCAGTGTTTCTGATTCCATTTCTGAGCTATCGCGTACGTTTCTCAGAAATATTAGCAGTCAAATAAATAGAAACAATTTCGTATAGTATCATAAAGGTATAGATCTGTATGGCACACGCACTAAAACTGAATGTTTATACCTATCAAACAGAAAAAGTAACTTAACGAAGTAATCTAGTATGTTTTAAAAATATTTTTGTATTTATTTATTTATTTATTTATTTATTTATTTATTTATTTATTTATTTATTTATTTATTTATTTATTTTGTGCATCCGTGGCTAAGGCGGCAGCGCGCCGGCCTCTCACCGCTGGTTTCCGTGGTTCAAATCCCGATCGCTCCATGTGAGATTTGTGGTGGACAAAGCTCAGGCGGGACAGGGTAATTAATTATTGCCCAGAGGAGTGCGACAGGCTTCGGTAATCGGAAGAGTTCCTATCCACATCGCTAGATGGGGGCTTCATACATTCCATTCCCTACCAGCTTAAAATTGGAAACAGTTTTGTGGATTTTTATTTTTCATTCTTTATTTTTTTTACCTTGTTTTGCTTCAAATAAGTTAAAGCAATGAAGCATTCTCTTACACAAAACCAAGGTTAACGAATGCATAAAGCAATTTACAGTCAATGGAACATAATTAAAATTAAACCTGTAGAATAATTACAACTGTATTAGGAATGTAATCATAATACTACTAATAATAACTGCAACAATAGTGGTAATGATAACATTAAGTTAATAATGATATCAACTACACAGAAATTAAAAATTTATTATACTGGTTTTGGAACCTCCGACTGTCGAGCCGAGTGGCACAGACGGTTGAGGCGCTGGCCTTCTGACCCCAGTTTTGCAGGTTCGATCCTGGCTCAGTCCGTTGGTATTTGAATGTGCTCAAATACGTCAGCCTCGTGTCGGTAGATTTACTGGCACGTAAAATAACTCCTGCGGGACTAAATCTCGGCACCTCGGCGTCTCCTAAAACCGTAAAAGTAGTTAGTGGGACCTAGAGCCAATAACATTATAATGAACGTCCGACGCCTTGGCTGAATGGTCGGCGTTGAGGCCTTCGGTTCAGAGTGTCCCGGGTTTGATTTCCGGCCGCGCCGGGGATTTTAATCGCATTTTATTAATTATTCTGGTTCAGGAATTAGGTCTTTCTGTTTGCTCCAACACTCTCCTCTTCCTATTCAGACAACAAACTACACTACCAACCATCACAGAAACACGCAATTGTGATTACATTCCTCCACATTGGGTTGGCGTCAGGAAGGGCACCTGTTCGTAATACAGGGCAACCCTACGGGTTTGGGCAAATCGGTAGAATATGAATAAGAATACACTGGTTTTTAAACGACGAGCCCGATGTCATACTCCGTAACTCGACTGGGATGGGGTTTCAGACCTTCACAGCACCTACCGTGAAGGAGTGGATGTACCGCTTGGTTGTGTGAGGGGATGATCAAGATGTTCCTGCTGTGAGAGGTGTTTAGTTGACGAGTTTCCAGGAGGTCGATAAAAGTTCTAAGATGCAGACTTAATTAGTACTTAGTGTTGAGCAGCAGACATTAGGCATGAAGTTGCCTTCTCAGTTGCAGTTTTAGCATAGATAGTTGGTTAACGTATGGAGAGATATGTGGATGTGGTTTCAAGCTGAAAAGTAAACTAATGCAAGCATTTTGAACTTTTTGTAGACTACGTTATACACATCACAGTAGTGAAATGAGGGCATTGTTAGAGTGCTGATAAAGTTTTTATTGATAGATTTAGGGATTTCTTTGTTCATTGCAATTGGTGGAGGGACCGATATACCCTCGTAAATGTGCATTTTACATGCTCTGCTCACAAGAGGCCGTCGTCAAACATAACATCAAGATTTTTGTTTATTGTCTTGTTTAATGGAAATTCTGTGTCATGTAATACTACGTGATGTAGGTTCCTACTTTTGATACCAGTTAAGGTTATTGCATGGGTCATAGTGTTCGTAAATCTGCGTAACATCGGCATATGTGTAGTAAATAGAGGTTATCAATGCTTCCAAAGTATCAGTAATAAGACTGAAAATAATAACTGGCCCAGCGCAGAACACTTCTGGCAGGTTTCAAAACTGCCTTTTGAAACGAGTATCGTTCAGTTATTAATGCAGTCAAACTTCAATCAAGGAAATTCATGTTTGAATCTTACATGGCTTAATAAATTCCTTTTGCAAATTGCTTGTAATTTGTTTGTCTACAAATTAGATTTTTCAATTTGTTGTATTTTTATTGACGTATTAACAGTGTGTATGTAGTTGATATTTTGATGTGAACTGTATAAGAAGGCAAAGAGACACCTTCCTACAAAACTTCGTAGGCCACAGAAATTATACAGTTTTAATTATCATATACAAGCAAACGCAGATTATTTTCAACCTTAATTAAGGCCACGGACACTACATTCTCAAACCTATCTCTTTCTCATCCTTGCATTGCCAAAGACATTCGATGTGTCGATAAACCACTACCAAAGATAAAACTCAGGTGTACACGTCTGCAATGCACCCACTCATATCCCAATGGTGCTGAGTTACGAGACATCCCCACTGAAAAGTTGGTGTAATGTTGTGACTCCTTCAGCATTAAAACACATTGTTACTGACGGTAATTATCTTCTTCATAGAATGTGTAGTTATGTGAAGAATTCATAAGTTCGAACTCCTTACCTTCCATCATATAGTGTAAGAAGGATTGTATTCAACAATTTTATCTTCATTTCTTTATGAGTAAGATCTTACGATTCAAAACTATGTGAGTGAATGGGGAAAATATTTCTACTGTTCTTGTGGTGTAAGTTTCTGCACTTATCTGTCTATAAATACATTTATATGTTAAAATATTTATTCAAGGTCACATGTTGTCTGTAAAGCCGCAATATCACACCTTTCCATAGGCCTTTGTTTTATTTATATTTATAATTATATAAATGTATACTCTTTTAGTGGTTAAGTGTAGGAGAGGGCCTTGAGCCCTATCTTCGCCACCAATAAAGACATTATCTATCTAACACGGAATATACTGTAGTTTATAATTATTATTGGTATTGTTCATTACAATCTTTAAGTGACAAAAATGGATTCAGATGAGTGGTCTGTGGATGTCTCAATTGGTGATGCAGAAAAACATTTTGTGAGCAAATTCTTCAGTTCCAAAGTAAAGAACAGATATTACAAATAAAGCTTAACTCTAGGTATAGATAGACAGGTAGAAGTTCAAGAGAGGTCATCTTCCATTCTATTGTCTAAATATTTGCTAGGAATATGTAGATTTTACTCAAAGTATGAACGAACAATCTAAACCATTGAATCTTACATGATGAAGATAACCACTTACAATCCGCGCCTCTCTGTGATGATACTGTGGCGGGTACAACAACAACTTTTGTACAGTACTGAATTTGAGCTCAATGAGATTAGCTCAAATGTTTTCAATACAAGATTTGAAAAATAAGGTGCGAAGGGAGCAAGGACTACCCTATTCTGAGTCTTCTCATCGACGCGGTTTTAGGTTGGAAGAGCAGACCGACCTAAGAAAGCAATAAGTGTAGGATGATGCCAGTCAACGAATTGTAAGAATCTAGTAGCATGAAAATGTGATAAGACTTCTGATGAAAAACAAAGTTATATTTCATAAATTCTGTTCGTATATGACATGCACACACACACACACACACACACACACACACAGAGACAGAGAGAGAGAGAGACGTAAGATTTACGTCGTGAAGGATATGAGACGAATCATTCCCAAGAGATACAGCCCGGAAAGGAAATCAGCTCTTGAAAAAGGACGTTATACTGTATTAAAAAGTATGTTCCTGTCTACGTTACGGGATTACGATATTTTTTTTAACTCTTGGTAGGTTTTGAAAGGTTCAACACGGAATGTATGACTGTGACAACTCAGAACCGCGCTACGAAAATTTGCAGGTCCAAGGCTGGAACGAAGAGGCTGGTATTAAGTCGCTCCCTGACATTTTAACAAGATTACCTTCTCATTATACCAGAGCATACTCCTCTAAGTGGTATTTTGAACAAAATATTACTCATACATTCCTACGGAGGTACTGTTGGAAATGTTTATTATAACGGGAGACCACCAGCAACAGAAATACACAGATGATAGTATAATATATCGAAGGTTTGCGGCAACCTAGGAGTGGGAAAGGGCTAAAATTCGTTAAGGTAGCGGACGTCGCCTTAATTAACGTACATTTACCTGGCTTGAAAATGAGAAACCACGGAAAACCATCTTCAGGTCTACTGACAGTCGAATTCCGCCCGACTCTCTCCCGAATGCAAGCTAACAGCTGCATGCCCCTAACCGCACTGCCAACTGGCTCGGTCGAACAGCTTTTATAAACAAAATTCAGTGTCCAATGTCTACAATCACTGTATGCACAAAGGTCTATCACTGAATTCATTGTCAGTCCTGAATTATTTAGGAATATAGAGACAGAAAAGTAATGAAAAAGAAATTAACATTATATGGTTACTGACATTCCCAGGCTAGCCCTGACTCATAGTTTCGGCCTATGCTACACTATAGAGAGTGTTCTATTCGAACAAGAAAACCTCTCTGGGAGACTGGTTCGTCAAAATGCAGGCACTTTTATACTTTATTTACGGAAACGGTAAATACCAACATTTCATTCATGGCAAGGTTATATTTACATGAATGTAACACGTATGAAACATAACACATCCACCACCTGTGGGTGGGGGACGCAGGTTATCACCTTGCCTGCCGCAGGAGGCGACTGAAAGGGGCGACCAAGGGATAATTTAATTGGAACCATAAAATTACTTGTGATTAGTACCATAACGTGAGAAACAACATGGGTCAAGGTTACTTGCTGTTAGTATCGCCATGTGAAGAACACCGTGGGTCTGGGCGTTGCCTGTGATTAGTACCATCTTGTGCATCCCACCAAGGCGGGGGAGCGGGCTCGTTTGACTACATAGACTAATGTCAATGCGTAAGAAGGTGCCGTGCTCTGCACTAAATTGTTTTGGTTCTCCTGTTTTCAGAATGGGTTTGCGTTACCTATGACTAGTACCACTATATGAGGAACACCATGGCTATACGTTGTCTGTGATTTGTACACTATATGAGGAACACCACGGGATTGTGTCTTGTCCGTAATTAGTACCACCATGTGAGGAACACCACGGGTCTAACCGGCGCCCGTGATTGGTACTACTTTGTGAGGAACACCATGGGTCTGTGTTACATGTGGGTGGTGCCATAATGTTTGGTAAATTGTGGGTCTACATTGCCTATGATTAGTACTACTAGGTTAGGAACACCATGAGTATACGTTGCTTGTGATTAGTACCACCATGGGAGGAACACCACGGGTCTATCCGGAGCCCGTGATTAATGCCACTCTCTGAGGAACACCGGGGGTCTGCTACCAAGGGATGATGTAATTGGAACCATGAAATTACTTGTCATTAGTACCATAACGTGAAAATCACCATGGGTAAAGGTTGCTTACGATTAATATCACCATGTGAGGTACACCATGGGTGTGGGCATTGCTTGTGTTAGTACCATCGTGGCTCTGTGTTACGTATGTGTAGTACCTTTGTGTGACATACCGAGGGTGTATTATTATTACAGAACTATTTCAAATAGTTTTACTTGAGTCCGCCTTGTCAATACACCTTATAACGAAAGAAAACTATTTACTTTACCATACACCATGTCTGTAAATTTATGAATCTTTTCAACCATATGTTAATAAATTTACAGGCAATTCTAATGACATGGAAATAATACATTCGGCCAAAAAGGGAAAATTAATGACTGTTTTTGAAAGTTTATAAATTTATCCTGCACAAAAAAAATTGTTAATCAAGTTTAAATCAGAGAAGTGCGGAAGATAACCCACTGTATAGACTAGTATATGATCATTTAGGGAATAAAAAGAAAAAAGAAGAAAAACTTGAAGTTCTTAAATTTCCATAAGTATTCTCATTCAGTTCAACAAAATTGTATGTATTGATTATTTTTATAATAATTCATTAGTTTTCTTTATTCACTGATACGGTGAATTAGGACACAATACTTCTTTAAATTTTAAAAACAAAAGATAGTGTTATATTGTTTTATTCTTTGAACTGACCACTGATGAAGGGAATGGATGACTTGTACGGTAAAATAAATAGTTTCCTTTCATTATAAGGTGTATTGACAAAGCGTACTCAAGTAAAACTATGTTAAATAGTTCCGTAATAGATTCAGACAAGTGAATACAGTGGCCACGCCTTCTTTCCATAGGAACCAAGTCGTATAGCGCTGTTCCTGACGGTTGCTCTCCATGTTGTCTACTCCTTAGCTGACAGTGCTGTTATGAAATGGCTATGACGAGTGCATTCGTTGGCATCTGTGCGTGTGCTGCTACCAAACGGTGGAACAAGATACTGGTTACACGTCACCACTTCCAAAAGTGAAATGTGAACCATACCAGGACGTACAAAATATAAAGTGTAAAACAATATACTACGCCCCTCGAATATGGGTTCCTTTCCAGTGCAATTAATCTACAAGTATTGATATGTTGTTGTTTATATTTCCAAGGTTCGCAAGACACAATGCAGCTAATATTGGATACATTCATTTACATCAAGACGCCATTTATCTTACAAAGACTGTACCACTTTCTATCACAGGATGTATCAAACTGTTTTTCCGACATGATAAAGATGCATTTATCAAGATGGTGTACTAGATTATGTTGATTCATAATTCTGTATAAAAGGGAATTCTTGTGTGATTCTGTGTTAGCTTTCAGTACGAAGAATATATTCGGGAATCTACTGGGAGTTACATTTGGAACATATATGTCAATTCTTTCTCTGATTTTACTATCGTGCATTTTGTTATTTATTATTTTATGAAGGAAATGCGTACCCTGAACATTTCTTCTGTGAGATAGTTCACTAGCATCAACAGCTTTGAGTATTAGGGCGTACGATTTGTAGTAGGGATAATAACCAAACCTCTTGTAATAAACATATCTGAGAAATGTTCTTTGGATTTTCTCAATTAAATCGACACATTATTTCAGTGTAAAAGGGATCCAAATAATCGAGGCAAATTCTAGTCTTGATCTTGCAAGAGAATTATACAATATTATCAAGGTCCTGTAAGAAAACTTAAGGAATTCCTGATAAAAAATTCCATACATTTGTGAGCTTTGCTGACAATATTTTCTATAAAACTTTTAAAATTTAGATCGCAGGTAAATGTGACACGTAGGTCACATAATGTTAGTTTGAGAGGGAGTCGTTAATCAAATAATATTTGGCCCGTACTGAAGATCGAGCGCAATGTCATGCCGCAACTGCCTTTCTCGTACGAACATTACCCTCATCGCATTAGCCACGGTTGTAACTGTCGCTGGGATCAGTTTCAATTTCCTTATCGTGGAAACGTGTGCGGGCGTGGAGATAAGCCCTCCAGAAATTAACACGTTGAGTGGCTATCTCACCTTGGAGCACATTAACGAGAAGTTCAGATTGCGTCTCCATCATAAACATGCTAGTAACACTTGAATGACCGCTCTTTAACGAGAATGGTAGAACCTGGTCTCTATGCCAGTTGAGGAGCAACCATCCTTTTCAAATGACAGTTTAGATCACAAGGGATGAATTTTGCTGTTAAATATCCCGTACATCAGAATAGATGGCCCCTCAGTTTAGGGTTAGTGATCCTGCCTCTTTCCTGGTGTCCTGGGTTTGATTGTCCACCAGTCAGCGATTTTGACAGTGTTTTGATGCCCAGTTCAATGTAAACTTAGCCTACGTAAGAACAATACAGTAGATATACGACGGTGAGATTGTGGCTCCGATCTAAGAAATCAAGAATAAGGACCAAGAGGATTCGACACTTTGACCACGCGCTCCTCGTAATTTGCAGGCATTTGGAGTAAGCAGCCGTCACTTGTTAGGCCAAGGCCGATGATAACTCTAGTATCATGGGGTTCGTATTATTTTTTACTTTATAGTGAAACAAATGTTAAGTCTTCAAAGCATTATTTTTTATTTCTGTCTGTCAAGTCATCTGCTGGTTGGATCCTCCAATAGCACCATCAGGGCTATAAAATTGTAGGTAAAACGCAAAAATTGACGCCAGTGTTATGATTAGAAATACTAAGCAAGAAGATGCGTGTGGTAGTTAGCTAGTTAGCCATCGCTTTCCTCAGTGAGCCAGAAAGTGCCATTACAGCACAACTGACCCTACATGTAAAGTCTGTCGCAGCATACAGATGCACTGGTACAGTTCCGATGTCTTTATTCAGCATTACCCATATCTAAATAGCTACTGTGAGTCACAATCATAAATGTAACTGAGTCTTTAGCAAAGCTACATTTGGCCTGTGCCGGAATTTTGGACATTTCTGCGTTGTACGCAGCATTCTTTGCTCCTTCAACTTCATCTGAAATAATTCGCTATGTGTAAACATCTTCACATGTTTCATAGCAACCGTCAAAAGAACATTGTAAATCGACGGATTCACAGGTGTAAAATCAGATTCCTTGGCAGAGTGGTGGTGTAGTGGCCTTCGGTTCAGAGGGCACCGGGCTGAATTCCCACCCGAGTCGGGGATTTAATTCTTAAATTCCTCTTGCTCGGGGACTGGATGACTACACTGCCCCGAACATTCCTGCAGCTCATACAACACACACAGCACAGTCCTCCTTCACAATAACACGCGAATTCCCATACACGGCAGTTGCTGCCCTTCCTCGTCGGAGGTTCACCTTTCAACGGATGTACCAGGCTAGCAATAGCAACAGGAACTTCTTATTCTTATTCTTATTTTAGATGTTCTAAAGTTAAATTGTATTACCTGAAACGTGAAAGTGGAAAAATTATTATATTCATTTGGTGACGTAAGGAGAGTTGACCTACGAGGGTGAGTCAATAAATAAATCACAAAACTGAATTGAGGCAAAAATAATCAAAGTAATTTTCTGACATTTATTTCAGTTTTCCACATATTACCCTGTGCATTCAGGCACTTATCCCATCTCTTTACAAGTCCTTGAAAGCCAGCAGCAAAGAAATCCTTTGGTTGCTGTCGCGGACAGCGTGTAACCTCATAGAATACGGCATCATCTGTATCAAAATGACGGCCACTCAAATGATTTTTAGGGGCCCAAACAGATGAAAATCACTGGGGGGCTAAGTCAGGACTATACGGTAGATTTTCTAGCGCTCCCCATCTCTGATGATTTTCCTTCCATAGTTAAACTTCTGGATCCAATTGAACACAGCGTTCCGTGAGAAACTGTTTTCACTATAGACGGGATGCATTTCGAGATGCAGTTGTTCTGTGGACAGTCCTTCGGCCCACAAAAAAATCGCACAACTGCACGCTGTTCTTCTCGTGTACAGTTCTGCAACACATGTGCGATCGTGCACGAACAGCCTCTGACTGACTGAGTGCCTGCGAGATGTCGTACGACAAGCATACATATGCTGCCATCTGCTGCGCGTAATTTCAAATGGTATAAGGCACACACATGTTTGCGACTTATTTATTGACTCACCCTCGTATCTCAAACTTCATTACTATCATTCGGGAAGCAAACTGTTTTCTGTATCATTGCCTAGACCTTCAAACTTGACATTATTTGTTTTATATTTTACTTTTCATTACGTCACACCGACACAGATAGGTCTTATGGTGACGATGGCATAGGGAATGGCTAAGATTGGAAAGGAAGTGACCGTGACCCCAGAATTTGCCTGGTGTGAAAATGGGAAACCACGGAAAACCAAAACGGTATCTCCTTAATGCAAGCTGATAGCTACGTGGCCCAAGCCGTGCAACCACCTGCTCGGTGCAGTTATTGTTATAAGGCAAAGTAGAGGGATGAGGAGTTGTGCGGAAAAGACAAACTTCTTGGATGGAGAATTTCTAGTACGTATAGAAGAAGTATATTATTTGTCCAAACATCGCGGTACACTCACCGTAGTAGTTGGCTACGTTAGACAGATCTGACATGGCACAGGAAAAGAAGAAGAAGCTATATGTATGTACATCGCTCCTTGGAATACTTTGGGGTATAGTGTAATAGTGTAACTAATGTTAACTACTATTTAACTAATGCCGTCCGGGTTGCGGAAGATCAAGAATGGATCGAGGAACGTCGAGGCATGAAACGTAATGGGGGAAATTTTCCTCAGAGGATAGAAGTAACTCTAAATCTAATCGGGGAACCACTTTGTGCACACTGATTTTCAGGAATTTGTAGTTCACTAACAGGAAGTGTTAGTACGATAATTAACTGAATTTATTCAACACGGCATTTTCGCTACCTGTTTGTCGGTGGAAAGTAACCGTTAACTGAGATTGAACATTAAATAACTTGTAGTACAATACTTAAATGTCTTGGACACCTTTCTCATGATGCATAGTAATTTCTTCAGAATATCAATGCTAGATATAAGCTACGCTAACCTTTATATGTTTAAATTTAGAGACCAGAAAAGTAACGATTTATTCTAAAGTGGAGTTTTCTTTTCGTAGGAAGGGAGAGCTTTCTGCTTTAGAAAAACATTTCTTTGGTACATACACATTTTCTAGAGAACATTGTTAAATATTTGCAATGGAAGTCAAATCCCCTGAATTCAAATAGAAAAATAAACTTTTGAAATCTTACTCTCTTTACAGTATATATACCTTCAATTTATTTATGCTTGAAACGGATACTTTCCATGCTTTAGAGAAGAGAATTGTATGTTGACATAGCCTACACTAGTGAAGAAAGAGTTTCGCTTATGTAGTGTACGCAATGAGATGAATATAGTCATAAAATTCATTACAAAACAGTAACAAAATAATTTTTTTTTCCAGGAATATAATTCTGTGGTCGAGTGTCGTCGGTGTAGATTTAGGGGAAGGGTGCTATATCTTTCAATTGAAATGTTCCAGACACTACTGCAGTTTTTACAGGTGTCATACGAAATAATTCGTAATTTTTTTGTATGAAAGTATAGACAACTTGTCTTACACTGGTAGCTTGATTGTATTGATAGAATATGTATCAAGCGTGGGGATGGACCGAAGTTCATTCTCTTGCCGAGTACTTTCTTTTCTCCATCCATGCATTGTTCGGAATATTTTTCTTCGCAGAAACCCTTCAAGTTGTTCTGTAAACTATTTGTGATACTGTGTGAAATGCCTACTGAATTGCTGCCATCTAGGTCTGCTTACCAATTTCGACTCTCCAGTAATGCTACAATATAGAAACGAAAGCAGAAGTTTACTTACCGGACGAATTGGTCGTGCGGTTAGGGGCCCGCAGCTGTGGGCTTGCTCCGTGAGAGAGTGGGTTCGAAACCCATTGTCTGCGGCCTTCAAAATTGTTTTCCGTGTTTTCCTATTTTCACACAATGCTGGGGCTGTACCTTAATTAAGGTCACGGCTGCTTCCTTACTACTCCTACCCCTTTCCTATCCCACAGTCGCCATAAGACATATCTATGTCGGTGGGACGTAAAGCAAACTGTACGAAAAGGAAGAAAGAAGAAGTTTGCCGGATGGATACTATAGCTGAGTTGTTTCAAACGATATAAGCAATACAATATATTTCTTGTTGGAGCACCAGAGGTGCTTAAAATGCCAAGGATAATGGCAGGGATGTCACTGTTCTGCAAAAGTCGATTACGTCCGCGACAATCGAACTCGCTAACGTGGGATCATGAATTGTCATTCTACCACTGATCAGACAGAGGCAGATAGCCTATTCAATTTAGCCTACTAATTTTTCCCGTCTTAGAGTTCGGCAATTCTCATGCAGCTGTTCCATAAAAGAACAAATGTATTTCTTATACGCTGGACTAAGACTGTCGAGGGAGTTGAAAAGGCGCCTTAGATCGTGTAACTGTGCGATGGTACGTTGGTAGCCCTAAAGATGGTTCTCTGTGGTTTCCCATTTTCAAAATCAGGCAAATACTGGAACTGTACGTCAGTGGTGGTGGTGATTATTGTTTTAAGAGGAAGTACAACTGGGCAAACATCCTCTATATAACACTAATCAGAGAGAGAAATGGAAGTGGTTCGACACTTCGAAAAATGAAGGTATCGGCCAAATGAAGACAAGGGCCACAAAGAGCGTGAAAATGAAAGACTCCCTAGGCCTCCATACGTAATACCGTCGGGGTCGGGAAAGAACAAGAGTTGACCAAGTGTGGTCAGATAGGATAGATGAAAGTAAGGAGCCTGGCACACGTAAGTGGAAGCAATGCCAGGACTCAGCTAAGGGCCCCGCGGTCGCCAACCCGCGCTCAAAAGTTCAGAGCCCCTGAGACCCCTTTTAGTCGCCTCTTACGACAGGCAGGGGATACCGTGGGTGTTATTCTACCGCCTCCACCCACAGGGGGGACTGTACGTCATCCTTGGAACCGTACACCGGGACACTGACTGCCCCAGGGAATTTTTAATTCGCAGTACCTGCAGTGTCTGCTACCTCCGTGTCTTCGTGTTCTCAGTTCGTGCACTAATTCTAACGAATGACGACTGCTTGTATATCAAAACACATGTTTGGGGCTACAGTTCGCCGGTGTACGATTAATGAGACTTGATTTCTTTGTAGCAAGTTCGGGTTTTCATACTTTTTATACCTTTGTACTTTTTGTTAAGAGAGTTTGAAATCGCTTGCATCGAAAACGATGAACAGGTTTGACCAGAATCATATAGATCCGAGCCTGATACTTTTGATTGTTTTGTCGATGCTCTAGATGAAGTTGGAAATATACGTTGTTGAATACGATGATGTGATACAATATACAGGGTGACCGAAAAGTCCGTTAACATTTGACGAGGTAAACATTCACGAAATATTGGAGGTAGAGAGGTAATAACTGATACACATGAATGGCATGACATGGGGTTTTATTGACACCAAAAAGCTTCACTGGCAGTGCCTTTTATGGTAACGTCAACATGCCGCGATTGCAGGCGCATCTGACGCTCTGTCTCATGCCAGCTCCTTCTACACCGTACGCGGGTCACTGACGTCGTGTTGTCCAGCGCCATCTGTTGGCCTCTTTGTTCACACGTTGTCTGTGTCAACAAAACCCCATGTCATGTCAAGCATATGTGGCCTTTTGTACCTGACCATTTGCTGTCCTTCGCCATCTGTTGGTCATTTCTTGTACTTTATTTTGGTGTCAATAAAGCCCCATGTCACGCCAATCATGTGTATCAATTATTGCCTCTTTATCTCCAATATTCCCTGAAGTATTGCCTCGTCAAATGTTAATGGACTTTGGGGGTTATCTTGTATATTTTCCATTCTTGCTTCAGATGTACTTATTTTCATGTCAGAAGAATAATTAATACCGTGGGTATGTGGAGGACTGGAAATCCCATCAACAGGCAGAGGAATCCGCCGTTCTGTTGCGTAAAAAGTGGTATTTACGATACTCACTCAGCCAACACGAGTCAGTCTCAGGGGTGGTGTATGTAACGACTGTCCAAAGGGTATAAAATTACTATTATTTGCAGAGAACGAAATATATTCTTATGCACAAACCATATGCTGGAGTGTTCCCCAAATTTTGCAAAGTGAAGCTTATAGTAGTACCAAAAACCTAAAGGTAGATTTTTTTTAAAGTGACTTTATTTTATTTCATTAACAGGTATTACAGAGCTGTTCTAATATGCAAATATATGTGTGTATGTTCAGTCTTCAGCCCTAAGGCTGGTTGGATCCTCAACAGCTCTGCCATCAGCTGTCATAGATGGCCTAGGCATTGCTGAAGAGGCGTACTAGGGAAATGAGGAGTGAGGTAGTTTCCCGTTGCTTTCCTCACCGAGCCAGAAGTTGCTATTACATATCAGCCTGCCAAGCCCACTGAAATGCATGCACCAATCGACCCTATGAGCAACGTTTTCACACCAATCAGCAGGGACAGTCTGCATATGGAACGGCATTACTAGCATCGCTCATACCTCAGTCACTTTCATATTGTCAAAGCCAAGGATAAGACAGAGACAGATCAATGAAAATAACAAAATTGCTCTAGCCCATACCAGAAGACACAGTGCACTGTAAACACTAGGTCCTGCCAGCAAATGCATATGCAAATATATATATTCAGTTATTGAAAATAGTAATTTCACTGATTTCATTACATTTTAAAATAAATCGTAAGTCTGAATATGTAAAATACATGTTTCTTTCCCGGCCCCGCGGTGTAGGGGTAGTGTGGCTGCCCTTTACCCGGGGGCCCCTGGTTCGATTCCACTCCAGGTCAGGTATTTTTACCTGCATCTGAGGGCTGGTTGGATGTCCACTCAGCTTATGTGATTACAATTGAGGAGCTATCTGACGGTGAGATGTCGGCCACGGTCTAGAAAGCCAAGAATAACGGTCCTGAGAATCCGTCGTGCTGACCACACGACACCTCGTGATCTGGAGATATTCGGGCAAAGCCGCGGTCGCTTGGTAGGCCATGGCTCTCCGGGGACTGTTGCGCCATGGGGTTTTGTTTTGTTTGGTTAAACGTGTTTCTTTTGTGGGATATTCAGTACCCCGGTGTACGGTCAGTGTTCCTGAAACATACATGTTAATTAATACCATGGCCACACTCTTCCCAATCCTAGAACTTTCCCATCCTTGGGGTCGCCGAAATCCATCGTTGTGTTAGTGCGACGTTAAACAACCAGCAAATGAAAGAACTTCTGTCTGTCTTCCTAGCTGAGTGTCTGTATGTCTACTTTTGTGAGTTTCAACATTAATGTGTTTGAAGTGCGAAACAGATTTCGAGAAGCACATGTTCCAACATAGCAGTATTTACTTTAAGGGGAGTAGGCCTATGAATCGCCTATCCCGCTAATGTTAAATGTACTATTTTCATGACCCATTTTCTCAAGAACTACTTGATAAAAGATAATGAAACATTCAAATATTATTTATACCTGCATATGTACATACTCCTCTAGTTTCATTGAAGTACATATTTTAGAAGTTGGGATAAAAATTTTTTCTCTGTTACAATTTTTTCACCTTTTTTTTTTTTTGCCAATTGTTCAATGAATAGTTCTTCATATATACAAGTTATCTCTACGATTCTAGAGGTGTGGTATTACAAGAGTGTTATACATGAACAGTGAAAACATCAAAAGTCTATCTTCGATAGATCCGAAGATAACGAGTCATTTGTCGGGAAAAAAAAAAAGTTTTTCAGAAATTGCGATTAAAAATTAATTTAGATTGTAACTCATTTTTCAACGGAAACAACAGTAAAAAATTGCCGACTGTGTAGTTTTCATCATCTCCTACATTGTCCGAGTGTATCCTCTTCTACCTCTTCAAAGATCTTGCCTCCTTGGACATTTTTAGGCCTGTAGCTCTGAATTGTCTACTCGCTCCTTGTCCAGTTCCTTCAGTATGGCTCGTGTATTCCAACAAGTCTTCACACCCAGCTCCTCCAAGACTTTCAGTCCACCAGTATAACCATTATTAAACGTGATGACAGTATCATACACACCAAGCCTCAATGTATGGTCTGTCTGTTAGGTCATCAGCCCAGAGGCTGGTTGGATCCTCAAATAGCATCACCAAAGGTTATGCGGTTATAAGGAAACCGCAAAAACCAATGGCAGCACCAAAATGAGGCGTACTAGACAAGACGAGGAGTGAGGTAGTTTGCCATTGCCTTCCTCACTGGGTCAGAAAGTGCTATTGCAGCACGACTGACCCTATGAGCAACACCTTTCATAACACTCAGATGCACTAGTCGTGCTCTGAATGTCATTACTCAGCACCACCCATACCCCAGCAGCTTCCATATTGTCACAGCCATGGATGAGACTGGGACTTCGGTGGAAGCTACTCTTTACTCTGCCCTGTGCCAAGAGATGGATGCAAAAGTACTGTATCCATCAAGAAATGGCAGCAAGCAACAATGTATGGTACTCCACAAATACATTTTTAGATACTCTTGTCCACACTACATCATTGAATGACTCATTTACGTTTTGTGTTTTCCCTGTCAGACATTTCTTCAATAGATCTGGATTTGCCAAATCTCTATAAACTGACTTTATAGCCAACATAACACCCTCAGGTATAGAGTTCTTGTGGGTAAACTTATCTAAAGTTTCAGCTGCATCAGTTTGTTTTATATTTACACCAATCGCCAGAACAAAGGTTGTGGATTGGCTTGTCATCTGTTGATATTTTATGGAAAACGGTTGCCCACACAGTCTTTCTCACATCATCTAGGTTAGTTTTGTTGCTTCTGATCGTTTGACCATAGTATTCTGATAGTTGATTTATGGCATTGTTCTAGCAGAGGACCAATTTTGCTCTTGTCATGATCAAATGTACTCATGATCAATATCAGATTAGCACAACAGCACAAAGAATGAAAAAAATATGCACGTTATACCAAGAATATAGCGCACACAACGTAAACAATAAACCCAATTGTTATGCCAGTCCCACTAACTTATGCAGCAACGTTTCCACTAGAATTTGAATCAAACCACAGCCTTTTAGACCTTATGGTTCTTGAGATATGAAGTGTTTACTGAAAAATGGTTTATGAAATCCTGAAAATGCCCTGCGCAACTAATTCAATTAAATTAAATATACTTCTAATAAAGCAAATTAAATAAATCACATACCAAATTAATCAGCAAATTCCAAATAATGTTTTGGCGTAAAAATAACAAAAATATGATTTTTTCAACAAAATGGTCATTTACACTCCCCTTAAATGAAATTACCTGATGCACTTATTTGAATGTATCTCTGTTATTTATCACGAAGTAGAAGAGGGTTTTGAGTGATACAGGTAACTTGAAGTATTACACCGAACACTGTAATACCTAAACGACCGAGCTCGATAACTGCAGTCGCGTAAGTGCGACCAGTGTCCAGTATTCGGGAGATATTGGGTTCGAACCCCACAGTCGGCAGCCCTTAAATTGGTTTTTCCCTGGTTTCCCATTTTCACACCAGATAAATGCTGGGACTGTACCTTAATTAAGGCCACGGCCGCTTCCTTCCCACTCCTAGCCCTTTCCTGTCCCATCGTCGCCATAAGACCTCTCTGTGTCGGTGTGACGTAAAACAAGTTGTAAAAATACCTAAACTACTACTAAATACGGTTTAATTCCTTCCCTGAAAGGCACGGCGGGCCTCCTACACGGTAACGCCGTCTATCGGGCAAGGCAGGTGTGATGTGGTGAAGGAAATGTTCGGAGAACGTGAGAGATTTGGCGGCCATGGCCTATATTAGGAAATGTCCCAGCATTTGCGTTAGTGAAAGAGAATGGTAAACCACGGAAAACCATTCGCAGGACAGCGATGGTTGGTGGGGACCAGCCATTCTACGTCTCCCGAATACAGAGGCGTAGAGCCACGACAGAGCCGCGGCCAACCCTTGATCGTTTGGAGT
The DNA here is from genome assembly GCF_040414725.1 of Anabrus simplex. Classification (NCBI taxonomy): domain Eukaryota; kingdom Metazoa; phylum Arthropoda; class Insecta; order Orthoptera; family Tettigoniidae; genus Anabrus; species Anabrus simplex. The sequence goes on along the minus strand of NC_090268.1, from coordinate 350,689,475 downwards.
GCAGAGCCGTCGAACCACGGACCATCCTTGGCCACTTGTGGTCCGAAACCCACTCTGCATCCGCCGACCAACACCTAAACTGCTGAAAGCCTCTTATTATGAGTAAGTGCATAAATTCCGTATGCGTGTTGAAATAATTGTTATCTACTAGCCGATAATTGTGTTGTGTATATTGTAGCCTATCCTGTTAGTGAAATGCTATATAGACTTATTCCCCTAGCGTGTACTTACTGTAGCTTTGCTTAATTATTCTCTCATCACTTGTTGCTCGGCGATAATTACCTTAGTCGAGAAGTTTCAAGTCATTAACAACCATCACACTCCGGAGGTAGTTACAGGACACCGCAGTGGCTTTGTCTGCTAAGACGTCCCACGTGTGCTCATTATATACCAAATTAGAGTTCTAATTTTCACAAATTGTCTTATTTCTTTTTACATTCTAATGTTGCAGAGCATTGAGTTTATACGAGGCATGTAGGAAATTTTGTGCGGTTTTCCGAAAAGCATTTCTAATTGAAAATCAAAATTTCGTGACACAGATAATAGTGAATCAACTGAGAAACGTTTATATTTGTATCACCAGATTTCTTGATGTCCTATGTAAACAGCAGCTTAAGGAACTTACTTTGATTCGGGAGATAGTAGGTTCGAATCCCACTGTCGGCAGGCCTGAAAATTGTTTTCCGTGGTTTCCCCATTTTCACACCAGGCAAATGCTGGGGCTGTACCATAATTAAGGCAACGGCCGCTTCCTTCCCACTCCTAGCCCTTCCCTATCCCGTCGCCGCCATAAGACCTACCTGTGTCGTTGCGACGTAAAACAACTAGCAAAAAAAAAAAATAATACTTTGATTGGTCCATCACTTGTTCACGATAGCCTTTCGAGACAGTCGGCTCTAAATACGCTAACAGTTGTGGGCTAATTGATACGAATAGAAATTTCTGATTTATCATGCTTTGTGTAGTTGTGGAGTAAATTGTTTCTTCTTAATGACTACAATTTTCATACCACGAAGGAAATCGGTCGAAATTCGGTTTTAACTATGGTCTGCCTTATTCTGGCTACACAGGTTAAGACCATTCCTTAAATTCTGCCGTACAGTTTTCAAGTTAATTAAAATATCGTCTGATTCATTATTCAAACTTCCACAAGGCCAACCGAATTTTGGAGTAATCAAAATTCTGATTTTTATGTATGCTACATTATCATATTCCATTAGACACTCATTGTCATGCTTTACGCTACTGATTAACCGAACTATTTTATTATTTATTTAATAGTGCGCAAATGTGCATTAAAATACATTAATCTTTCGCATATTCTGGTAATGATTTTCTTCTCTTGTTGCACTTGCTGAAATGATAGCGATCGCAATGTTTATCACACAACATACACACACAATGTAGGGACGGTTCATGAAAGCCTGATCGCCGGCATAGACGATGGTGAAACCCATGTAACGCCAGCCTATTCAAAGCATTTCTCGTGTCATTATTTGGACTGGTCCAGCTGCGGTCAATCATAGCATGAGTTGAGTAAAATTCCAGGCTGATTTCTGCTTGTTTTCTCTTTCTCTCTTGGAGAACTTCATCTTCTTGCTGGGTATGTGGAAGCTGCATTCTCATTTTCAAATCTTCCAGTAAAAACGTTTCTTTGGATAATTTGTACGCAACTGGTGATGGTGACATTTTGAAGATGCCCAGTGTTCTTTTCAGAAATCTGGCCTTTACATTTTCAATAGTCCGAAGGCCAGACACCGTTAGTCCTTCCCAAATAAGTTCCATACCATATGTGAGAACTGGGTAAAATAAGGCCATGGCTGTGCCTAGATATAGTCTAGTCTGGTTTATAATGTCATATATGATTCTGATGGCTGCTAAAGCTCTTTCTCTTACGTGAATTTTAAATGAGGTGACCGTAGGTTGTAAGGTGACACCCAGATATGAGAATGAGTTCACTCTGTCTAGGTATACCCCACCACACTGTATTCTGTCACTAGATGCGATTCTCCCCCATTTCCGGAAAACCATCTGAACTGTTTTATTCTTATTTATCACAAGGCTGTTATTGACTGCGTACTCTTCAAGTTTGTCCATTGATCTTTGTAGCTCTTCCCTGCTGCTCAAACCCATAACAACATCGTCTGCATATTGATAAAGTACAACTGGATGCCGTTATGCATCAGTAGACTAAGCGCCATTTGACGAAAATTGAGATTTTAGCGCCATCTTGTAGAGGAAGGCTTGAACTATTTATAAAAAATTCCCCACTGCATTACAAGAAGCCGTTAGTTGTTAGTAAACAGAAAACCTAAGCGACAAAACGGGAATCAGTAAAAATGTAAATTGCATCAGTAGACTATGCGACGTTCCAGTTTGCATCATTAGACCAAGCGCCACATTCCTCACATTGCGCGCGGATGACAGCGAGGGAACCCGCGTTTTCGACAGTGCTGACATTTTTACGTGGTGATACGTTGAGTGGTTTATCAAGTGACGAAGTTCAGCGATGTATCAAGTACTTCCAAAAGTAACGAGCAGGACAATGCTACTAATGCAGCTTGCTAAGAAGGTTGCGTCTGAGAATCATTCTCTAGAATTTGATGGTGAATCTCAGGAAGTAAATCTAAATAAGTCAAGACAGGGACGACCACGGGAAAGTAGAGTTCCCTTTCAGCAGGCATTAATACCTTTGTGGCCAACAGGAAAACCTATCTCTGAAGCCAAACTAAGAGACTTTGGTTCGCTGATGCACTTAATACCTGCAGATGCCAAACAATTTTACCACGATCTTCAAGCAGATTCTGACATCGTGGATGACGTAGATGGATTTAATGGAGATCCTGATTTCGAGATTGAATGAACTGAGAGCAACAATCTTACTACCTGTCCAGTGACTTGTGTGTATTTATAGGAGAAAATATCTTTAATCACATTTTCTGTCTCAAGCAGAACAAAACAAGGCTTAAAAATATCACGGCAATACTGTACTCTCAGAATATAATAGGCGTTTCGTGAAGGAGAATCCATTCAAACATTGTATAGACTCCAATGGCTCATGTCTTACCATTTGTATTTGACTCAGGTAATTTGAAATTCTTCAAATCAGTAAGTCGTTATAGCAACGACTTTAGAGAATAGCTTCCCTTCTAGAATTTCTCCATCTAAAACTTGAATAATGTACCGGAGTTGTGGCGCGGCTCGCGGTTGATGAAGCCTTAGCGGGACTTTCCAGACAGTAGGAGATTCAGTTTTTAATCATGGCTGCCGCCACGTTATATTTTTTGAAGTTTTACTCAGTACATACTCAACAGTTAGGAGTTATTGGTGTAGCATCGTGATGCATTATTCGCACTTGAGAAAAACCTTAAATTGCATCAGTAGACTAAGCGCCATTTCTTCAAGAAAATCTATGTAGTGCGAGTATAAAAATGTTGAAATTTGGTGAGAAGGTACAATATATTATCCTACAACACCAGTAATACCATATTTAGCAAAATTATGTTCGCTGCAATTTACACATAGAACCAAATTTAAACGCGATTATCTCGCAACCAACTTTTGGCGCTTGGTCTAGTGATGCATAACGGCATCCAACTGAACTATTGTCAATGACCTGCATGGTTATGTTGAAGAGGAGGGGGGTTAAAGGGTCGCCCTACAATACTCCGTTTCCCTGAGTTATGGTGTTCGATGATGATTTCCCATCTTGCACTGTGATATGATTGAAGGCTAGGATATTGTTGACTGCTATGGTTAGTGGATTATCTTGTCCAATCATACTGGCCAATTTTATAATTCGAACTTTTCTGTCAAGTAGATCGAATGCCTTTTTGAAGTCAATTAAAACTGCTAAGAATTTGCCATTTTGATGTCTGATTATGTCATGTATGCTATCAATGTGGTTTTCTACTGCATGTAGTGTTCCTCTGTACATTCAAAGTTGAATGTGCAGTTGGATTTGAAGGAAGTTGTCAAAAATAGTTCCATAACCGAACTATTTTAAAATACAATTAACCTATCAAATGCTTTTGAATGATTAATGTAAGAATTAAATTTAACAATACAGGAAACTAAACTACTCTATTCATATGATTACTTCACATTCGCCGGAAGATAAATATTTAAAAACAGGATTTAAAAACATTTAGCCTTTTTCCATTGTGAAATTACTAACGTTTCGCCCCAGTGTGGCAGTGGTCTCATCAGTTGTATTGCCATACCTTTCCAAGACGTTAGCTGCTAGTGAGCCGTTGAGACACCACTGCAAGCCTCCTAGTCGGACAATGCAGTGACGGTGCACTAGGGGAAGTATGCGCCTTCTGTGAGACAAGGATTTGTTCTCCATTAAAGTACAATCTTTTCAAATTACCAGCTTATTTTTATAATTACACAGGCTCATTATAAAAGAAAGGAATAGTTTATGATGTCTGCTCTTGAATACTGTTTATTTCAATGACTAAAGAGGGCACCAAATAACTTGCAAAAATATTCATTCCAATAATATGTGTCAGTGCTGAGTACTGTAGGTTTATGGACATGGTGTCTACTCGTAACTACTTCGGATTGCAATCCATTCGGTTTACTAAAACTGGAAATACTGAAGTTCAGCGCAAGTTTAATTGAAGAGCACAACACCGACACATGCACTGCCGAAATGGAAGATTTCGTGAGTAGCACTTGGCAAAATTCGTTGTCATGGGTTGTATTGACACAGAGAGAGAGGATTTTTTTTAAATATTAAATTTTCATTTTTGATATTGTGATCATGCTGTACAACTAAGTTTATGACTGTTCATGGTGTTTTTATGGAAGCTTAATTCATTTTCATTACGGGAAAAGCCTGAAAATGAATTAATAAAACAAGTTATTTTGATGATACAAGGTTGGAAAAACAGGAAGGACGGTTTTGACAGATAGAATACATTTTGACTCTTAACTTATATATCCAGAATAACTGCTTCAAAATTCGAGGCAAAAATCAGATCCCAACAAAATTGAAGTTAGCCGTTTCCACTTTAGCAAAAAAAAAAAAAAAAGAAAAGGAAATAAGAAGAAGAAGAAGAAGAAGAAAAAACGACTGTTCAGCAGGCAGCTACAAGTTTAGTTCAATGAAAAAAATACTCTTTCATCAGGATTCTATTTATATTTTGGTATTGCGTTGCACAGAATTCTGTCCTACAAGAAGCTCATTGGGAACACCACCGCAAAACTTAAAATCTTGACCGATCGTCACACGATAGCTGTGCAGAACCAATTGAGAAGCTATTGTAAGCCGCGAGGTTCAACTCTAAAACTTGCATTCCCCACTGCAGAATACTGAACACAGATATAGGCTTAATAGCTCCTATGTTCAGAAGATCGATACGAAACTGTTGTGAGAATTGAACTGGATGTATCAGAATTATATCTCTCTACTGTTTTCCAATTTTAAGCCACATCGCTCCAATAAAATTACGTAGGAAAAAGTTCTTTTGAGCGAATATCACAGTATCAGTCTGAGTCCCATTATACAAATTCACTCTTTTATACCTACTTTAAGCCGGCTCCGTGGTGTAGGGGAAGCTTGCCTGCCTCTTACCCGGAGGCCCCAGGTTCGATTTCCGGCCAGGTCAGGGATTTTTTACCTGGACCTGAGGGCTGGCACGAGGTCCAGTCAGTCTACGTCATTAGAATTGAGGAGGTATGTGACGGTGAGATAGCGGCCTCCGTCTGTTTACTCAAGCATATTAAACAAAACTCTCGGAAAGGTCGGCTAATGAAGTGGCAGTTCTTTCTCACCTGTAAAGCGAAACGTCAAAAATGGCATACAGGCACAGTAAATGGCACCGCATATGATATTCCTTCATACGACAGCTGACGCCATTATTATTCTTGTTAACACTACAATTGTCAATCTTCTTCTTCTTATTTTATTCGACGGATTGGACTTCCTAAGCTTTATTTCTCAAGATACTGGCAGTTCCTTATTTGTTTCGCTTAAAACAACAATAATACACTTATAGATTTTCCGTCCCACCATCAAATTTTACAGATTTTGGATACTCCTAGATAACGTAAGAATTCTCTTACCAGGTGTTTGCATAAGTTTCCGCCGGTTTCTGTGGTAAATAAAACACGTAATTTTCAACGGAAATTTATTCAATATTGACCATCGGCTTTTACACACTTCACATCTTTCAGGTAAGTTATGAATACAATGCCAGAAAAACTGCTTGTAGTTTGTAGCAAACCATTTCTCGAGCTATTTTCCAACTTCTTAGAAATTGCTGAAGTTCTGCTCTGCGAGCGCGTGCCCCATTGATGCGAAGGGGCGATAGTCAGATGGTGCCAGGTCGGGGCAGTACGGCGGATGAGGAAGGATATCCCATCCAAGCGATTTCAAGTTGCCTATCACTGGTTTTACCGTGTGAGACGGCGCATTGCCATGTAACAAAATTACTTTGCCATGTCTTCTGGCCCTTTCGGGTCGTCTTTCTATCGATGCGTGATTTAAATTAATCATTTGTTGGCGATAATATTCTGCATTAATGGTTTCGCCGTGCTTCAAGAGTTCATAATACGCAATTCCTCGTCTCCGCACTTTTGTGGTCTACTAGAGCGCGCACTATATTTCATATTGAAATCACCACATTTAAATTGTCGAAATCATGTCTCATATGTTCAAATCGATGGAGTGTGTTCACCATATGCTTCTGCCAGCAAACTATGAATTTCCACAGTTCTTTTCATTAAATAAGAAAATTAATACGTGCCGCAAATGTTCTTTTTCAGACACAAACGTCGATATGATCACTGAACGGTGCAACACAGACGCTAGTGTTTGGCGGTATCAACTTGTGTGTGTTGGTAGGTTAATGTCAGACGAACAAACTGACGCATGTGTCAAATTCATTCGCTGCGTACTGTTCGCTGGCGCTATCTCTTGGTGAAACCGGTAAAGACTTACGGATACAAAAGTTACGTGCCGGTGAATCTATCGACACCTTTAGATACCACCGGAAAGAAACAGGATCGAAACCCGAAGCCTGAACATTTTTTTAATAATTTGATTTGCGTTGCAGCAACATACATTGCGGATGGGAAGGAAACGACCGTGTGCTTTATTAAGATACAACCCGAGCATTTACCCAGTGTGGAAATATTAAATAATGGAAAACCATCCTCATTGCTATCGATAGTGTGGTTTGAATCCATCCTAGTGTTCGTAATCCTCATTGTGCTGCTGCAGTCACAGTGTCATTTTGAGGCATTAAGAGTTTGCTGTATCTTACTTAGCATGCAGGTAGCCGGCCCGGCAGCCTGCTGATATCTCTCTGTATCGACCAGGCCGCCCTGAGCAAGCGGGCTTCCCTGTCACTCACCTGTCTACGTCTTAAACATCCTCCTCACTTTAATTAAGGACGTAATTCTGTTTACAGTGCAGTATTTCCTAGGAGCAGCCGAGTCAACTAGGTATCTTAAGCGACTCCTGTTGCAGAGGAGACTCATTTCAAGTCGTCTTCCACTATGTGCATCTCTAGTAACACCAGCATACTAGTTTTATATTAGGTCTTATGTTCGTTACCAACTTATTAAAATGTGTCGTATTCTAGCGATGGCAAATTAGAAAGTAAGTAGTCAAACTTGTAGCTTGTGACTTTATGTACCAGCCTGGCTTCTTAACTAAATGGTCAGTGCACTGGTTTCCAGCCCAAAGGGCATCGGGTTCAGTTCCCGAACTGGCCGAGGGTTTAACTCTGTATGGTTGTCTCGGGGACTGGATATTTGTGTTCGTCTTGAGAACACTTATTTTTATCTCCATAAAACACCCAGCACTAGGGACCATCTTAGCAACATGCAGTAATGATATAGCCCTCCTCGTAGGTTTGCGTCAGGAAGGGCATCCGGCCTTAACAAGGGTTAAAGCTACCTCAAATACCAAACCCGTTAAGTTCGGTAAAATACAAGAAAGATAAGGAAGAATAATATAGTATTTTGCTTTCAACTTTCTAAAATCTTGCGATATTTAGATATTTCTTCTGGAGTTCTCCTTTTACGCCGCAGTAAATCTATCGTCACGAGGCTGACGTATTTGAATGATTTGTAATACTACAGGACTGAGTCACAATCGAATCCGACAAATTAGACTGTAGGCCTACAGTCTGAGCCATTCAGACCGGTCCAAGCTAGATGTTTTATGTCACTGTCGTTATGGAATCGTATTGTAGCTACGGAACGTCCAGTTTTAGGTGAAATCTGTACCACAGGGACGATATCTCACAATTCACGAATACTTTGGACGTATCTGAACCCTAACAGTCTTAGACTAAGTGACTTTGTAACAGGCTGGTATTATTTGGTTCAGCAACACTACAATTGCTGCCAACATATCACAATGACTTGCGAGTTCAGCATCGACGAATACACAAATATCATTTTAATCTATGGAAAATCCAGTCGGAATGCAGCCGAAGCTCGCAGACAATACGCGCGGGAGTTTCCAAATAGCCACCTGCCTTCTAGACAAGTATTTTGCCGATCAGAGTTGCAATTAAGAGCTAATGAATCTTTCAATGCATGTACAAACAACTCTTTGGTAGACTTGAATGCCCGTAGGTGTAAAAACCAATGATTTATTAAACTTATGTTCTACATCTTTAGCGTATTTGCAGGTGCAACCTGATAGTGAACCTGTGTAGCCAAATGACTGCTATTTGTATTACAACCGAAATATAGCTCCTTTGTTAACTAGTGATGAGGCATCCCACTCAGCACTATTGCATGCGAGACAGTATAAGTTGAAAGTACGGGGCTGGAGTGAAACCTGGTATAACGAACGCCTAAATCTTCATCTCATTGTATATCGTCATATAGTGATCTCTACTTATATTGATATTAAATTTAAATTTCTCTGTTATTTAATTTTAACTTATCTTTCAGAAATTAATAAATATCTTTGTATTCATATAAGTTACCTTGCTTCCCCAGCACGCTTAAACATTTCTTGGAATGAAACGACCAAATTTCGATTAAACTCGAGACGTGGATTATTGAATTGAAAATCAAAATCAAAACAAAATTATGATGAGCTAAAATTTTACCTTGTTCTGTAATAAATAAAAATATTATTTACCATGAGATTTGTTTTTCCCTCTTAGGTTGACTGTATCCTACCTCAGGATCTTACATTAGTACCGGCTGAAATAATTTAAATAACGAGGGGATATCATACAACGGTTATCATCCTATTTACATAAAGATTTAGATTAAATACTATATTACTGAACACAGTATACCCACATATACATAATATTACATACCCTTTGATTGTATTCCCTATAAAACACCCAGTTACCATGAAAACAACTACGTTAAAATCACAACGCTATATTACTCTGCAATTAGGTATGGTGATTCTCGTAATAACAAAAGATGTATCAAATTTGATTAGACACTCTCCTGTCATAACATTAACTCGGTACAATTAATATCCTGCATCGGGTCTAATCCTGCATCCGTTGGTCCTCCCTTGATGTCTCACCCCGCGCAACTAACCATATTTTACATCCACGGATTTTATATACAGTGTTTACACCCGATGCTACTTGAATACAGGAACACCGACACTTTTGTTGAATAACCTATCACCATGCCATGACTGCGACGCACGTAACTGAGTGCTTCTATTAACACACGTTATGTAATAATTGATTTTCAACGACGATACTATCTTTAATGAGATCACTATTCTTTTGCTATTTTGTTTTACGTCGCACCGACACGGATAGGTCTTACGGCGACGACGGGATAGGAAAGGCCTAGGAGTTGGAAGGAAGCGGCCGTGGCCTTAATTAAGGTACAGCCCCAGCCTTTGCCTGGTGTGAAAATGGGAAACCACGGAATACTATCTTCAGGGCTGCCGACAGTGGGATTCGAACCCATTATCTCCCGGATGCAAGCTCACAGCCGCGTTCTCCTGACCGTGCGGCCAACTTGCCCGGTCACTCTTCTTAATGTGACGAGGAATTGATAGAATATACCCTCATTAATAAATTATTTAACATTGCGAGCAACAGGAGACGAATTTAGCCTGCTAATAATTAATCATTTTCAAAATTCATTAACAGATAAACTAGCCGTGATAATAACAATCTTTCTAAATTTGGAATGTTACCAAATGTTTGAATTTTATGACGTTATTATTATGGGATGTTTAATTCTACGATGTGTTTTTGTCCTCCTTGGTCAAGTATTTCACTTTTGTGTGCAATATTCACAGTTATGTAGCTGAATAAACTATTTACATTGGAATTTATTATGATGAGCGTTATTGTAATGTTGTAGGATTGATGGACAGCATTTTGTGTTGCCTGCCCGTAGTGGATAACGTTGATAGGAATTATTCTATGATGTGCGCGAAATTCAACCTGACGATATGTAATACATTCTTCTCTGGGTTGTAAAACACATCTGAGAGTGCTTCTATTATTTTCCAAACACTAGGTGGAGTGCTGCTTTACGTGTGCATTAATTTCAGAGACTAGTTTCAATCTATTTTTATGATATGTCTTCTCAGACTACTTTTACGTCTGATATTTATGAATATGTTCTTCGATGTCAGATATTTGAATTAATTTTCTAATTCATCTTAGGAAATTTACCTGTTATCACTACCTGATTGTCGCACGTTACAGTCATCTTTGACTATCCAATGACCAATTATTTTTACGACTTTGGATCGTGTATTTGTGTAATAATTATCATTTAAGTAACATAATAGTGTAAATTTAAAATTCGTGGTTGCAGCGATGGATAAATTATATAGCAATGAATATGGATTACTCTGATACTTATCGATATGTAATGATTATTTCTGCAGTAGTTAGTGTTGATTCTCGACGCCATGTGTTTTTTGAAATGTGCTATTTTCCTGAGTTCGCCATGTACTATAATTATTATCACTGTTATGTAAACAGTCCAGCATACCATTTTCTTAATTTGATGGTAAAGTACGCTCTTCTATTTGAATTTGTTTTGTAACTATGATTCAGACAGATTCAGTTCAATTTCATAAAGACAGGATGGTTGATTAATTAAATCTCACCAACATTTCTTCAAGGAAAAATGCAAAATACAGGACCAAACACTAATGGAATTTGAATATTAAATTTAAGGGATTTAATTTAATCTTATATGGGTTTGACTTCTTGGATGAATGGTAAGCATACTGGCCTTAGTTTCAGAGTGTCCTGGGGTTCAAATCTCGACGTATCGAGGATTTTAACTGCGCATGGCTAATTTATCTTGGCTCGGGAATTTTGCGCCTGTGTTCATTTCAGAATACTTCTCTTCATCTGCATATATTACACCCCTACCCATAGTATTGGTGCCAGAAAGGACATCCAGCCAAAAAACTGGGCCAAAACAACACCAGGTGCGTACTCACTCCTGTACCGTGGATTAATGTTTACTTTACTTTTTATTTTTTTAGAATGTTTTTACCTCATCAGATAAACTACAAAGAAATCTTTAAGTGAAGTAAATTAATGAATAATGATCCCAAATATTGTAAATGAAACATATTATTCAGGATAGGGAATTTTCTATAATACTCGCAATTAACTTACGATTCATTTTTTATATTTAATTTTAGTAGTCGTAAAGTGGAGATCATCTTCACAGGGGATTTTCTCTTTACAAATGTAAAAAGATTGAGTGTATCCTCCTAATTCAATACATCATAATACTCGATCATTAGACGGAGTAATCAAATTCAAACAAGTTTCGGCCCGTTTGAGCCATCTTCAGTGAAAAAGATGCGGGGGGGATTAATAATTTACATAATGCAAGCTAGAAAATGCCAAAAGCGTAATGAAGGAACAAATGAAAAAACAAAGGAGAGCCTAGACGGAAACAAAATTAGCACAATAGTTACATCATCATGTGGAGCAAAAAACAAAACGAGGTTAATACAAAACATAATCGAAACTAAAAACTGTGTTAACCTAAGAAGAGAAATGAAAAGAAATGATACAAATGGAAATGAACAAAAAGTGCACATAGTGAGGTTGCGGACCTCTTAATTTACAAAATATTGGTTTTGTAACAATACAAAACAGGATGGAATCACTGCCGAAAATTCAGGCCGAAAATCTATCTTTGTAGAAACCCACCATATCGACTTGCCTAGAAGGGGATCGGGAGAGAAAATGTTCTAGAAACCAAGCCTGCAACAAGGAGAAAACACGAGTGAAATTTAAAGCTTTAGAACAGCAGCATTCTCAATATCTTCTCAATCTAGCGGTCCCATTCTTGATTATCTTTTCATAATGTTGGCTGGTTAGTTTGCCTTATAATAAAAGGTCGGAAGGGCCGGGACACAAATTGAGGAGCTGTGTTAGGGAGATGACAGATGCATGGTAAACTGTAAGTGACCTATTGGAAACCGTCAATGCTATATATTTTATTCCATTTAGCTTTATTAGCAAAACAAAATGTATCCCTCATCCTTTGTTCTACTAACATCGTTTTATAATTCGCTACGGCTGTGTAGATTGTGTTATATGGGTACATTAGAATATGTACTGTATGTATGTATGTATGTATGTATGTATGTATGTATGTATGTATGTATGTATGTATGTATGTATGTATGTATGTATGTATGTATGTATTGCACCCGCCCCTACCCTAAAAGGCACCGGCATTGGATCTACGGGGTTACACATGGGTCAAAAAAATTATAAATAGATAGGCGCTGAACTAAAGTAATCCTTATAGGCATACTGGGTAGGAAATACGGGTCATACCTTACTAAAATGAGAACACATTCGGATTAAATTTTAGCTAACAAGACCGGTTTATTTAGCCTTGGTGGTGATGAGAATGACGCATTAAGATACACTGATGAACTACATTAATATTCATAATTATTGTGAATTATCATGTGGTCGTCTGTCCATTATGCGTGATAGAAATGAGAGAGTTTATCGCGAAGCGATGTATCGTGACATGAAGCGAATGGAAAATTTTACCGTAACACTGAGGCTATATTATATCACTAACACATAAAACTAACATGCACGCGACAACATGTCTGAGCAATCCCTACTCTAATGAAGACCTAGATTTCCCAATGAAATGACGTAAAAGAAAAATACACACATACGAAACAACACCTAAGTTCGAACCGACCCTCGCTAGTATAGACATTGCCAGGCTGATGGACAGAACCACCGCTGACCTTATTTACAATCAAACATGACACATAGAACACATAAAAATCATACATGATATGCAGCAAATACGTGAGGCACTTCAACCTTCCTTTTGGCGCTGTAGGCTTCCAATGCCTACGTTGAGCATCGATCTGACAACCCCTTGCGATGAAGACATGATCCTGTAATCCCTATCTATATTATAATCAAACAATTAACAATGATTCACTGGCAAACACTAGCATTATCGGCCGGGTCACTTGTTAATAAATACACCACTCTGACGTGTTGAATAAATCACATATTTAGCCGTTCAGACAGGCCTACTTCTCTTTACTTTAAAAGCCCCTCTTTTCAGGGATGGGACAAACACACACAAAAACAAAAAACTCTGGAAGCAAGGTCAGACGGTTCCGTCCGCCACCCCTTCACATTGACGTACATCCACAAACTAATCTAAGGGCTCATAACTCGCGCAAATCACCTTGAATTGAACACATATTTTCTCAACAGTATCACGTCACTTTTACAACGCGACTCCGGTATTACAATGCTAATATTTACGTGACCATTATTATTATTATGATTATTATTATTACCATTATTATTATTATTATTATTATTATTATTATTATTATTATTATTATTATTATTATTATTATTATTATTATTATTATTTCCATCTTTTGACTGTCATTCTACATGACTTACCTGGTGCTTTGATCATACCAGGTCATCGTGCGGGATCTACTTCGCAATTACAATATAATTATCACACGGCAATTAACACCTAATTAATAACTTCTAATTAATTGGTGGTTAGCACTTGGTTACTCTATCGTCACACGGCAATACAATAATCAATTCAATATCCGCACGATATTTATCTCACACTCGAATTGTAATTACATCCCGATGAATTTAATCAAATAATCAATTTAAACCATAACGCTCCCTATATAAGTATTTCAGGGGAGGCCTTTGGGTATCAGTTCTGCCGGCGATTCTTGTAGTTCCATGCCTTCACGCCATATAGTACTTACCATTTTTACCTGTCATGCACTTATCAAATTAGAATAATTACACTCTAACTGCAATTCCCTAACTCATTACTACCGGTCTTCTGACGCAAATAATCAAACAAAAATCCCCCAAGGTACAATAACTGAATAAATCTCTACCACATGAAAAACCAAAGTATTATATTCGCTAAATTATTTACAATCAATCACTCAGACGTGTCGCCGACTCCCTAAACTAGGAATTAACAACTACGTGCCCATTTCGGCACTTATATTCAACTACATCTTTAACCTTTTATAGCGTCAGCTTATGATAAACATTTCCCATCCCCACTAGACATGCCAGATATTAAGATTAATACTCATCTCTATCACGATGACGGCATCTTTGTCAGGTCAGGAGATCCATCCTGGGTTTACTGACGCCCCATGGACATCTCAGTAATCAGTTGCAGCTCCATCACCGTTTCAGGCTTGATATCCATTGTTGCTTACTGGTGAAACCACTGGTATTACTCCTGTACACAGACACATCACTATTTATAATTTACACTTCAATCGATCAGCGTTCAGCATGAACGTTCGGGCACTACTTCGAACACTATCCCGTCACTCGCGGTTCAGTACCGAATTCCGTCTATCACAGCTACTTTAGCCTTTGTGCTCGTTGGCACTGCCGTGCTACAGTAATAATAATACTGTTATTACGTTCTGCACTGTAAGTTCGCGATACGACACTGCTCTTTAAGTATTCATGTAGACGTCACCGAAACTAACTCTTTTCATTCCTTTTAAGACGAATTATTTGACTTCACTTGAAAATTTAAGTTTAAGTCATTACAACAAAGAACTAATGCGAATGTAGCGAAATATAGCTCCGCCCTCATCAAGCTGAAAATCCCGAGTGGCCTGCCTTGCCTCACGCAACGCTTTTTACTAGGGGTAGTCTTCCCTCTCCACAAATCCGTATATGGCCCATCCACGGCACCTCAGAGGTGTGATAGTGCATTATCAGGTGACTAGTAATCGCCTGATGTGATCGAGACATAACCGCCCAATTATCCTTCATTAGATTTCCATTAATTAATTAAAGTCTGTCCAGCTTCCCCCTCTCTACTCTGGTGAACTCCCTCGGAAGGGTGAGCGGTGACGATAACCAGATGATCTTTGGTAACTTTCCACTCATAACTGAGGGCGTATTCTTTCTTGTTTGAAAAGTTAGCGTGTAATATGACATTAGGGACTCTAAATAAATGGCTCAATCAAAGTTGTCTCTTTTAAAGTGAAGAACGACTCCAGAATTCAGATTTGAATAAATTTTATCTCGTAGAGAATTAAGTTGGCTAGTCCGAAATAAAGATGGCTCTGGTATTCCGCTTCGAAAAAATCTGTTCCCCCTCATTCTCTCAGCCGTGAGGAAGGGATGTTTCTCCTCGAGTGATGTCATGGGGAATCCCCATTCATACCCCTCTTGACTCTGACTAGGCGTGGCTCCTGCCCCGAGTTCCAGCTACACAAAGGTCAATATTGCGCAATAGGTCGCAAACAAAGAAATCCTGTAATATAAATTCTGAAGACTCAATGTATATATCGTAATGATGCGGATATTAATTAATTTCGATGTCCCTTTTCTCAGATAGCATTGCGTCTGTAATTTGGAAGGTCAGTATTAGCCAAAGATCCTTAGATCATGCCCCTGTCGGGTTCAGTATGTATGTATGTACGTACGTATCTATGTATGTATGTATGTATGTATGTATGTATGTATGTATGTATGTATGTATGTATGTATGTATGTATGTATGTATGTATGTATGCATGCATTTATTTATTGCCCCCTTTATTCCCGGTCAGCTCAGCCGGAGAGCGAAAGTCCCAGTCGTGGACAGTTCGCTGTCAGGCCTTGCTTGTTCTGAAGGGCAGGTAAGATACAAGGACTGGCGACAATAAAAAAATTAAAACAACGGTTTTGAAATTTATTAAAACTAGCACTCAAAATTCACAAATTTAACAAAATTAACAAATAAATCTTGATGGATTTTGTTCAAAATTCCTCTCCACAAGTTGCCAGTTATGATACACTATCGTTCTCCACTCATATCGAAGTTTGAAATTAACTGAAATATACAATAAAAATCCATTAGCCCACATCTGGATTGAATAAAGAAATAAAATTACGCTGGGAGAACCTCCTCTTAATAATGGTTGAATTATTAACAAATTACAAGAAAATTAAATAGCAATGAGCTTTCCATTGCTCTTAAGTTATCCTATGCCATCCTAGGCTATCATAGACAGTTCTATACTGTCGAATACTATCGTATGTTATCGTGATAGCATCTACATTCACCCAAAGAAAGTTTACATTTCATGACGAAATTAATTTTGTGACGTCATTAACTTTCAAAAATACCGTTAGAAATATTATAACATTGCCTTCCTTCTCGTAGATAAGTTCTATTAATGTTTATCTAGCGTGAGTTCCACTGCACTAGGCTTTTGACATACTTTAATAAATTTACTGAAGCATACCTATTCAAGAATTTATCACGATTAAATACATTCACAACAATTGTTATTTCCAAGAAATTCCTTCTAATCTGCTCTGAATAATATGCCACATTAATCAATTCACGTTACCTGACGCCTCAAAATGAAATTAACAATCTTTACAAATTTTGGGTACCTTGCCCATACGATTTAAATATTACGCACTTATTCATTTTTGGCTGGTACCTTAATGTTAATTTTACGTAAATTTTAAATAAAACTTACTGAAGGTTTTAACCACCTCAAAATAAATAATCAGAAACAACGCTGGAATAACCTGGGCCCAACACGGTGAACACGTGGCCATGTCAGAACCATATTTCAATAAATCACAGAAAAATGTAATTAACTACTACACTCACTCCACAATCACACAACTGATACACGATTATTATTTACATATATTACTATCGGATTCTGGAATTTGATTATTAAATTCTGATTTTTAATATCTTACTGATGGAATTTTAAGATGACGGTATCAAGTAAATATCACTCACGACCCTCATAAAAATTGATTTATTATGGGCAATCACTTATTCAGGAATAGCGAAGTTCTCACAACGTTGATCATCAAGAATATAAGCGGTTCAATATTCAGAAGAATTGTCGACATCTAACCCGCACATAAATATAGGTTAAACATTAACACCATCGAACCTGTGATTCATGAGTCACGATAAAATTATTATTACTTTTAAATCTTACTCACATCATTCAACATGTGCTCCAAAATTTTCAGAAGACATGGTTCACTAGACACACAATTCCCAAATAAACTATATAATTAATCCCTCAGGATAATTCCGTATTCAAGGTTCATATTCCACTTAATAGAGCACAGCTCAAACATTACACAATAAGAACAGGTATCATTTATAACTCACGACCATTCAATTTTAGTTTAACGCGATCTAAAAATTTATTATTATTATTATTATTATTATTATTATTATTATTATTGTTATTATTATTATTGCTGGATATCAATTTCACAAACATCTGAATTCGACACTGAATCTGACGAAACAAACTCGCATAAAATCCAATGAAAATACGTGAGATGCAATTTATTCTAAAATTCAACATGTTAAATGTGACGTAATTTTTGTCCAACACGAGTTCAAACGTTTGAAAATACTCTCTTAAAAACACACATCTTTATCGGTGAGGTCCATGATTTTTAAATAGCACTCTAAGCTGCCGGAGGGACATTCAGAATCATATTAGATGACACACACAGTCTAATTACACTAATAGAGCCCAACAAATCATACACTCACAACGTAACAACACTGCCATTTCCTACAGGAAGGAAGAATGGAAATATTGTCAAAATTTGTAATCTAATACAAATACTACCATTAATGAATAAGTAAGAATTATTTCTACAAAGATGAACAGAAAAATCATTATAAAATGGTACTTACATTTTGATGAAAGTGGATCTCTCCGTCGGTGACTGAATCTGCTCACATGATGATCTGCTTACATGGCAATCTGCTACCAGTCGCTATCTCCCCATATTAGATGGTGCCTACATCTTAGTTCTTAATGTTAACAGCAAAATTAATATCCATTACCCTGTAGATTGTTCCTTCGGACGATAGGTGAAACATCCTGGCAAAGATTATCGAACACGTAGAAGTCCTCTTCTCTCTTGACTTTATAACAGCTGAAACTCACACAAAAACTTTAGACTGTGTTCTCACACACAACCACGTACAAAATATCGAAGAACAGTACGTCACTTAGTTATCGAAAATCTGCTTCACTCGACGACTACCAGAAGATAGGAGATCAGAGATCAGAAAGCGTTTATTCCCAAAACACAAGTATTTAAGCATTTACACCGGGTGGGTGGGTCTCTATGTCGTCTGGTAATTGGACATCGTTCTTTCACCTGATAGATTCTCATAACTAGATATTACTCTCTCCAGAATATTCCACACGCGCTGCTAATTAGAGCGGCCTTGAAAGTTTCCCAGTAGGTCACATGACTCAGCTGGCCGGTCGTTTGAAAAATCAATACTGTGCTCCCTGCCAGTCCAAGCCTGTTCTCTATAAGAAGACACGACTGTGTTGGTATAAACTTGTAATATATCACCCTCAATGAAAGAATGATAATATCCCATTTCCACATACAATAAAATGTTCATTGTAGGCCAAATTTGAAGGGGACAGTAAGTATGATTTCGAAGGAAGAATGAAGCCGTGTTAGGTACCAATCCAGCATTTACATTACAGTATTTGAAAGTAGTAGAGGCTCTGAAATCTGTTTCCAGTGTGGGACGGAATGATAGATTGCCACCCACTACTCGGTTGTTCTCCAGTAGCTAAGAATATCCTTTTCCTGACGCATGTTCGAGTATAACATGCGTGAGATATGAAGCTGTTGTACAGAAACTACTAACCAATACAGTCTAAACGCTGCCTGCACAATCGACTGGTGGCGGACAACGTGGGCCTCACGCTGTTCGCAGCAAGCTTAGTTCCATTTACCTTTCATTGTACGTTTGCTTCTAGGGCTAAATCATTGCCTTCTTCACAGCGGGCGCAGGTCCTACCTATCAACCGGCTGACTTTACAACCTGACGGGAAAACCCGTGAAAAGTATCTTACCAAAATCTTCTGTCCTTCTATCAAACCCTTCTAGAGAATGGTTTCCTCGTTTATACTGAATGACAAAATTTTTAGATTTTCTGTACTGCTTATCCGTGTGAGCAACTGCTTTCTGGAATGAAAATATGTTAAAACTAGATATTTTTCTCCGTATCAGACATCCACCTCAAAAACTGTTTCAGACTAACCAGTGCACAGTTCCTGGTGCGATATACTTAAGAACTCATTCAACAAGAAAGATGCCAGGAGTGTCGAAGCCGCCCGGAATAAATGTGACAAATATATTAGTACTTACATTGCGTACCATTTTACGTTTTATTTATTCTTCCTGGCAATAATAGATCTATCAATCTTGTTTCAGTACATCATTTTTCGTAATTTTCGACGTATTGTTGAAATAATCATTACTTGATTATGTGTTAAATCATGTGAGTGTTTCACTGAATGCTACCGGAATAAATTGCCGTGTCCTTACAAACGAGTATTTTAATTCGCAAACATAATTTCTGTAGTCTTTTAACACATAGATGTTTCTAAGAAGTCATAAAATACCTTTCCACCCGGTCTGTAGCCGTCCTGGCATACATAAAAGACTTGACACAATTAATTCGAAACTTAACATAATCATTTCTGGTACAGCCCTTATTAGTAGGATAATAGGTTGTCAATACTACTCTGAAGTGCTGTTTGGATGTGAAGCCGTAAATATACAGTACATTATAGTGTGTACATTGTATAGAGGTGTAATTTAAAAAATTATAAGCATGATATAAGCATGTCTTACTTTTTCGCGACCATGTTATAAAACACTTATACCGCCTATAGAGGAAATCGTTTTATCTTGTAAACTTTGCATCTTTAGCATGTGCTTAGGGATGTGGTTTCATGTGAAGGTGAATAACAAGTGCGATGAGCTGGGGTATGAGGCGACTATGTCATAACATGTCATAAATAAACACATAAATAGATAGACAAATAAATAGATAGACAGATAAATAAATATATAAATAAATAACGGTTAAATAAGGTAAAGCTTTATCATCTTATAAATAAAATTCTAGGGGGTCCGTTGTTTGTAATGTAATTTATTTCGATAAATGATAATATATTTATCCGTTTTAGGTCAATTCAAAATCATATCGGTAGTTTATAGCTTTCGTGTATGTGTGTTTGTTCCACCGTCACGGGCAAACGGCTGAATAGATCGAGTTTACTAATCCTTTTTTTTTTTTGCTAGGGGCTTTACGTCGCACCGACACAGATAGGTCTTATGGCGACGATGGGATAGGAAAGGCCTAGGAGTTGGAAGGAAGCGGCCGTGGCCTTAATTAAGGTACAGCCCCAGCATTTGCCTGGTGTGAAAATGGGAAACCACGGAAAACCATCTTCAGGGCTGCCGATAGTGGGATTCGAACCTACTATCTCCCGGATGCAAGCTCACAGCCGCGCGCCTCTACGCGCACGGCCAACTCGCCCGGTTTTACTAATCCTGGAGCAGGTTTCGGTATGCATATCATTTAAAAATCACTGAATAGAGTGCTGGTTTATAGGGAGGCTAGAAGAGTTTTCTTCAATTTCCACTTACACTCTTAATTATATCTCAAACAAACTTCGTATTTAGAGCCTATTCATCCAGGAGGAAGTTTCGTTATGCATATTATTTAAAAATGACTGAATAGGCTGGGGGTTTGCAGGAAGATCAGAAGAGTCCTTTTTTTTTTTTTTTCAATTTTCTCTTACACCATTAGATACATCTCGGCCAAACTTCATATCTGAAGTCTACTCATCCAGGAGCAGGTTTTGATATTCATATAGTTTAAAAATCATTGAATAGACTGGGTGTTTATAGGTATACTAGAAGAGTTATTTTCAATTTTCTCATACACTATTGATTATATGTAAAATCTGTAGACTATATCTAAAACGCCCCTTCATTTTAAATAATTTGTGTTATGTACATAATTTCGCTTACTCTTCAAATGGCAGAGAAAATTACTAATTTCTATAGGCGTCATATTTTTCAGCATGTAACTGACACCCTCGCAGTTGTACAGTTATTTGTAGAATCCATAACGTGAGAAAAATCAGAGGATGCGTAATATTTCGCTCGGCTTTAAAATTTACCCCACCTCATGTATCTGAACACCAAGGTAACATGAGGTAGAACGTTCCCTTCGGTATGTGTCTGTCTCTCTGCCTGTCAGTCTGGCAATCCATCTGTTTGTATATTCCCATAAGTGGAAAACTGCTGGTCTTATTTCAATCAAACTACGTATTTGGATTCTACTCACCCAGGATTGTGTTATCAGGTGCATATGATGTCATGGTAATTATATAAAGTTGGTTTTTGTAGGAAGATTATTCTGAAATATTTTCGTTAACATTATAATTTATCACAGGACTGCATACAACAAACGCTTAAGAATATGTTACATCCGTTACTTTATGCCATGTACGCATTAATCGTACGACGGACAATAACGCACATGATTAGGAAAATTTAGATTTTTTGTCCCGCGGGACATGTACATGTCACTTCAAGGTGGGTAACGGGAAATACTAAAGAGACATTTTACTCTTTTTCGATAAGACAGATATTAAGGGAGGTATCATCAATGTCAGAGCGCCACGCCAGTGGTCAGAGATACAATATACAACCTGAGAACGATGGAGAATTTCGCACAACTTTGGGCCAGGAACTGTACCGTACAATAAATTCGGAAATCGTCATCATCTCTCTCGAGCATGTTCAGCTTTATCATTTTTCACATTACTGCCACGCGCTTTCGTACGAAAATATAATTTTAACATGTTTCATTAAATGTGTGAATAGAGCCATATTACTTCGCATAAATTCCTGAAGGTAACATGCAAATTCCCGTGCGAAGAACGGGTGCAAATTCTAGTAAATTATATTTAGTTAAACGACTCCAGAACTTGAATTTTAGAATTTAAAAACATGTATTTTATGTTCTCTTTAACACTTCCAGTATGTTGTTTTCTCACATTTAAAAACCTATATTTATGATGAGGTGTAAATATACATAAATAAATATGCGGATGTTTATAACTTACGTGTCCGGCTGCAGTTAAAATTTAGTGTAATGCATTCAACACATCTTTATAAACTTTGAAATGAGTTCAGTTTGTAACTGCGTGCATGTGATCGCCCCACTTTTTTTGGCATAGATCTCCGTTCATTGTGAACTTCACATTATTTTATGACTCAATTGACATGAAACAATTTCATTGTACTGCAGTCCTCTTTGTAAACAACAGTATCTGGGTGTTTGCCAAATGGAGGTTTTTCAAATGCACACACATATATGTTTTCATAGACGCATACATTTTAAGGAAAAGCTGCACTGCAGCCAGATATGCTATAGGCTTTAATGTTATCTTTTCTTTCTTCATATGCGATATAAATTATTCACTGTATATATTGCGTATAGCAATGTTTAGAACTCCCTCCTTTAATCACATACCCTATAATTTAAGCCGCACCGAGCTCGATAGCTGCAGTCGCTTAAGTGCGGCCAGTATCCAGTAATCCGGAGATAGAGGGTTAGAGCCCCACTGTCGGCAGCCCTGAAGATGGTTCTCCGTGGTTTCCCATTTTCACACCAGGCAAACACAGGGGCTGTACCTTAATTAAGGCCACGGCCGCTTCCTTCCACTTCTTAGGCCTTTCCTATCCCATCGTCGCCATAAGACATATCTGTGTCGGTGCGACGTAAAGCAAATAGCAACAAAAAAATAAGCTGTTGTTTCTGATGCCAAAATATAATAAAACAATATTTAAAATAAATAAATAATAATAACATTATCCGCGATGAACGGCTCAGTGGGTTGAGGCGTTTGCGTTCTGAACTCCACTTGGCAGATTCAATCCTGGTTCAGTCCGGTGTTATTTGATTCAAGAAATGGGCAAAATCCAAAGAAAAGCAGCTCGAATTGTTGTGGGTGATTTCCGACAAAAGAGTAGCGTTACAAAATTGTTGCAAAGTTTGAGCTCGGAAGAACTGGGAGAAAGAAGACGAGCTGCTCGGCTATGTGGTATGTTCCGACCAGTCAGGGGAGATGTGGCGTGGAATGACATCAGTAGATCAATAAGTTTGAGCGGCTAAGTAGGAAAGATCATAATATGAAGACAAAGTTGGAATTCAAGATGACAAATTGGGGCAAATATTCGTTTATAGGAAGGGGAGTTAGGGTTTGGAATAACTTACCAAGGGAGATGTTCAATAGATATTCAATAAATTTCCAATTTCTTTGAAATCATTTAATAAATGGCTAACAAAACAACAGATAGGGAATCTGCTACCTGGGTGACTGCCCTAAATCCAGATCAGTATTGATTGATTGATTGATTGATTGATTGATTGATTGATTGATTGATTGATTGATTGATTGATTGATTGATTGAAGGTGTTCAAATACGTCAGCCTCGTGTCGGTAGATCTAATGGTACGTAAAAGAACTCCTGCGGGATTAAATTACGGCATCTCGGCTTTTCCGAAAAAGCATAAAATTACTTAGTGGGGCATAAAGCGAGTACAATAAATAATAATAATAATAATCGTATGGTTTCAGGTGATGTGTGGGGTATTTTGATTTTACGCCATTTATACAGCCTGACTGTGAATTTCAACGTTCCAATTTTATTCGGCAAAACGAATAAGTAATCGGAACACTATGAGTGATAAATGAAGAGGTTCTCAGTTGATGAGGTCTTTAATTGCCGAACCATGTTAATAAGAACCTGCTTCGATGTTTTGGGCACGATGTGAGGAACCAGTAAAAATATTGGCTTCTACTAGTCTTAAGACAGATTCATCTGAGAGGTAGAAAATGACCCATTACAAGCATAAATTTCTGGTTGACAGACTTGAGACCAAGGTATAGTTTGACCTCTACTCGGTTTAAGGTGAAATGAAGTATTTCATTTTTTTTCCGTCTTGACGCTTATGTTAGACCGGTTGAGATTACATTTAACTTACTCTACATTCGAAGAACTCGAACATTCTAGATGTTTTCGCATTAAGTAGAACAGCAATCCTAATGGATTTTATCTTTCAGCTGTCAACATTTTATCTGGAACAAAAAATTAGGGTCAAGTAGATATTTATTATAATGTAATTGTCATACTCACCTAAAACAGTTCATTTTAAGAACCATTCTGATTTTATACTATACCGGGCGACGCTCTCATCTAATGATGTTTTAGCACGCATCTAGTTTATCTTAAAATACATCTTATGAATGTAAATTCTATTCATATTTTGTAATTTTCAATATATTACATTCTAAGTAAACATTATTTAAATGCAGCTGAATATGGCCTAATGAGGCCGAAACATTTAGGACTACTGTTTTTTTTTTATTCTGATACTTTTTAAATCTTGAATTGTGAATACTTCTGAATGTCTTGACTAGGTGGAACAATTACACCAGTAATTTTTCAGCTTAGGGTTTCCAGAGCGGTGAAGTGGGAGAGGAGAACAATGTTCAATGGCTTGTGGGATAAGGATGAGATTTAATACTGATGGTGGGGTTGATGGCATCATTATAGCCAGATCTGCCCTCATCATAATTCCTACGTACTTTTTACTATTAATCTCATCATTAGCTGTACTTTGAAGAATTTCTAATGTTTTAACAGAAGTATTTGGTCAGCTAACGACGTTCATAAAACTGGATATAGTTTAGGTCTTCAGAAATGAACTCATTCAGAAATAAGTTTCAACTGAATCAATAATAATAATAATAATAATAATAATAATAATAATAATAATAATAATAATAATAATAATAATAATAATAATATTATATTATATTATAATATAATAATATATTATAATATATATTATAATGCCTACCTCTGTGGTGTAGTGGTTAGCGTGATTAGCTGCCAGCCCCGGAGGCCCGGGTTCGATTCCCGGCTCTGCCACGAAATTTGAAAAGTGGTATGAGGGCTCGAACGGGGTCCACTCAGTTTCGGGAGGTCAACTGAGTAGAGGTGGGTTCGATTCCCACCTCATCCATCCTGGAAGTGGTTTTCCGTGGTTTCCCACTTCTCCTCCATGCGAATGCCGGGATGGTACCTAACATAAGGCCACGGCCGCTTCCTTCCCTCTTCCTTGCCTATCCCTTCCAATCTTCCCATCCCTCCACAAGGCCCCTGTTCAGCATGGCAGGTGCGGCCGCCTGGGCGAGGTACTGGTCATTCTCCCCAGTTGTATCCCCGACCAAGAGTCTGAAGCTCCAGGACACTGCCCTTGAGGTGGTAGAGGTGGGATCCCTCGCTGTGTCCGAGGGAAAAGCCGACCCTGGAGGGTAAACAGATTATGAATAATAACAACAACAACAATAATAATAATAATAATAATAATAATAATAATAATAATAATAAAAATAGTAATAATCACAAGGAAGAGAAGTACAGGGCAATTCAAAATGATGGACCCGATTTCATAAATTTATTCTGTGAAATCTACAAAACATATCGTAATGTGGGACATGTGCTAAGTCATATCTCAAGTGTTGTATGTGAGCACCTCGCGTAACACGACATACATCAAGCCGATAGTCTGTCTCCTGCCAAACCTTGTGTAGTGTGTCGCGGTCAATCTCTGCGATGGCTGCTGTGATGCGGGAACGAAGGTCTTCCAGTGTTAGTGGAAGATCCTTTCGTTGTGTCTATTCACAGTCCCGGAAAGGTGAAAAGTCGCTTTATCACTGAAAATGGCCCTTTCGGAGAACCCATTCTCTTTCATGAATGTGAGAAAATCAGCAGAGAAGGACGCTCGAGCAGCATAATCAGTGTCTTTTAAAACACGTTCAGTACCTGCTTCTGAGCGGGACACTTGAATGCCTGGACCGGCCATTTTCATGCCCGGCCCTCTTGACGTGCATCACTTTATACAATTTACAATTACTCCTAAACTATAAATGTTAGAAAAGGTCATGATACTTTGTGCTTACCTGTAGTAAATATTTAAGCTGTGATATCTGGTGTGACCGGTTTTAAAATATGTCTAATTTTATACAGCCTATCTGTATTTTCGACATAACGATTACTGTCACCGAAGTGAAGAAATGAAAGAATATGAAGGAAGCGTATTCGGAACATTGTTTTAGAAAATATCGCAGTATGAATAACAGGGTCTTCGGTCCAGTACATTTTTATATCAGGATTTTGGACTAATCGGTTTCCACGATTGCATGATCGAATTCTTTGTGAAAGGCCACGGCGCCGCACTTATCACTTGACTCGCGTATGGATTGGTCTGCTCACACACGTACTGATAAAGTTCATCATTCATGAAAACACTCACGTAACTCAAAATATCCTGCTTATTTTCTACTTGAACGTTTATACCTGAATTCTCTGTAAATGGTGGAACGGGTGGACAATAACTAGAATGACATGTATCAGGCACTTCAGTTTTCTCTATAGGCCTATATGATTCGGGAATTGCAATTTCCTCGTCAGTCTCACTTTCACTATCTGAGTCTATTTCAGGAATAAGTTCATCACCAGAATAATCATTGTGAACAATATCTATTTAATCTGCCGTAAGAAACTTTGTTTCATAAGCCATTATACTACACTCGGTAAGGACGACACGCACTGCATCGGATTCTCAAGTACCGTCTTGACGCGCGAGGAAGTTATGAGATTTTCCAGCTAAAACTGCTGAGAATAACATGAGCCCACTCAACGCAAGGGTTATCTCAACAAGGTCAACCAACGTCCTGCTACAACCAGTAACGCTGACTAAGGTGTAAGAATGCATAGATGACGAATATAAACAGCATTGCTTCGCGCGGAACATTAAACGTCTTACGCCGTCCACGGTCCGCAATGAGTTAAGGCCTGCACCACTTGCGAGCGGTAGGGTTTCATTCGTAAACGTTTCCGCGGAATGCGCCAAACAGTTAATTCAAGTTGTCTCGCTGCCCGGTAGGTGGACTTATGCGGACTCCGCACGAAACTGGCGCGAACACATTCCACTGTCCCTTCCCCGGTCGAAAGACGGCCAGTCGACTTTCGCTTACAAATGCAGCCCGTGTCCCTGAATTTTGCATACCACGCACGAATGGCTTTTCCAGTAGGTGGGTCTCTTCCATACCTGGTACGGAAATGCCGTTGAACACTAATCACAGACTTGTTTACATGGTTATCAAACACACAGAACGACTTCTGCAATCCAGCCGCAGCCATTTTCTTTACTCACTTCCTGCCCGCTCGTAACGGCTGAAAATGAAACCGCGTGGGATGAAATCTAAACTTTGAAAGTTTTCCTTTCTTTACAAATATATCACAGTGTGATATGTTAATTAGATTTCATAGAATACATTTATAAAATCGGGTCCATCATTTTGAATTGCCCTGTACTTTCAGTAGTTTTTTTTAAGGTATTTAGTACAGAATTCAGCCTACGTATTCAGCTCACAAAAAATTCCATCAAAGATTTCTATCAATTACAAAAATCATATTTCCAAACCCACAGCTCCTTACCGCGTAGAAATTCATATCACTGATTATATCGAAGGTGGAAGCTGACGTCAGGTGCAAGAGCAAATTCTGATAAACGTTTAAAATATGCACAGCAAGTAATCCAATTTTCATACGCAACATTGTTACCATTTTAAAATATTAAATACTTCTAATTGTCCGCCTCTGTGGTGTAGTGGTTAGTGTGATTAGCTCCCGCCCCCGGAAGTCCGGGTTCGATTCTCGGCTCTGCCACGAAATTTGAAAAGTGGTAGGAGGGCTGGAACTGGGTCCACTCAGCCTCGGGAGGTCAACTGAGTAGAGGTGAGTTCGATTCCCACCTCAGCCATTCTGGAAGTGGTTTTCCGTGGTTCCAACTTCTCCTCCAGGCAAATGCCGGCATGGTGCCTAGCGTAAGGCCATGGCCGCTTCCTTCCCTATTCCTTGTCTATCCCTTCCCATCTTCCCATCCCCACGCAAGGCCCCTGTTCAGCATAGCAGGTGAGGCCGCCTGGATGAGGTACTGGCCATCCTCCACTGTTGTATCCCCCAACCCAGAGCCTGATGCTCCAGGACACTGCCCTTGAGGCATCTCTCGCTGAGCCCGAGGGAAAAACCAACCCTGGAGGGTAAGCAGATTAAGAGAAATTAAAATTAATACTTCACATTTAGGAGTAATTTCAAATACGTGAGAAATGTACACCTATGTAAAATATTTCAAAAGATCAAATATATACAGCACTACTTTGTTATCCGCACTGTAGGATTACTTTGTCTTCAGACAACCAATGATTAAATGTATTTGAAAAGTAATCTCTTCCCCATCCTCCTTATTCTGTTCATATATGACGTAAAGTGTGCTTAGATTCATCAATGAACACAGAGTGAGAACCATGTCTTCTTAAAGTATCCAAAAGTATTTTCAAATACTTTTAGTGTTTTGAGCCTGCCCCGCGGTATAGGGGTAGCGTGCTTGCTTCTTACCCGGAGGCCCCGAGGTCGATTCCAGGTCAGGAATTTTTTACCTGAAACTGAGGGCTGGTTCGAGGTTCACTCAGCCTACGTGATTACAATTGAGGAGCTATCTGACGGTGAGATGGCGGCCCTAGTCTAGAAAGCCAAGAATAACGGCCGAGAGGTTCCGTCGTGCTGACCACACGTCACCTTGTAAACTGTAGGCCTTCGGGCTGAGCAGTGGTCGCTTGGTAGGCCATGGTTCTTCGGGGCTTTTGCGCCATGGGGTTGGTTTCGGTTTTATATTTTAATGAAATGAGTCTGTACAGTAATCGAATGGATAACATATCAGTGCTGTGAAGGTAGTTGCGTGAGGGGAAAACTGCTCTGAGTATGCACGAGTAAGTCTCATTCATCACAACAGCGATGGGTTTCCTGGAGTTGGTAATAAATAGTGCGCATTGGTGGGTTTCTCGTTGTGTGATTAACCTCTCTGGCGAACATTTCCATCTCACCTCCCTGACCTCCTCCCTCCCGCGAGAGAGCTGCAGAATACACAATGGAACTCTACGAATATAAAGGAGACCCGACCTGAAAGTTTACATTACTGGAGTTGGCTCGGGGAACTTTCATACCACCAACATCCCGACTTCTGCGATATTGCGCCAACTGCTGCATAGACAATAAATACAGACCGACAGCCTCTGAAGTTCTTCTAGAGGAAGATGCAAAGGAGACCATTTCCTTGAAAATAACACCCCATTGTAGCATCATTTGCGTCGATTTTGTGCAAAAGTAGCTCTCTCGAACATGTGTCAAGTAATTACAGAACTAAAACAACGTTTATTGCAATTGAGGCACTTTACAATTAATGCAGCACAATAGCTTCTTATTCTTATTCTTCCTCTAATATTTTTACCACACCCGTCTAAATGTTTATTATGCTGACCTTTGCTTCAAGGGGTTCCAGGTTCGATTCCTGGCAGGGTCGGGGATTTTAACCATCAATGGTCAATTAGCCAATTCCGGTTCGAGGGCTGGGTGAGTGCCGTCTTCAGAATTAGAATACACTGTGTGCAGGACTTCATCATCACAGACGCGCAGGTCGCCTGTAGGTGTCAACTCGAAAGACCTGCATCAGACCTCTCCGGGGACCACACGCCATTATTATTAACTATTTTGCTATTTGTTTAACGTCGCACCAACACATCGAAGGTTTTCGGCGACGGAAGGGTGGGAGATTGGGAAGGTAGCGGCCGTGGCCTTCATTAAGGTACAGTCTGGTGTGAAAATGGGAAATCACGGAAAACCATCTTCAGGGTTGCCGACACTGGGGTTCGAACTCACTATCTCCCAATGCAAGCTCACAGCTGCGCCCCCCTAACCGCACGACTACTTGCTCGGTGCCATTACTACTACTACTACTATTATTATTATTATTATTATTATTATCATCATCATCATCACACCCGGTGTGATTACGGCTGCGAACTATGTCGCACACATGGACTTGGCAATATTTACGACCGGATGCCCTTCATGTTGTCAAAACTCTCTGGAGGGTGTATTCACTATTACGTGTTCTGAAGCGTTTTGTGTGTGCTATGAAGAAGAGTGGGTCGGGACAAACACAAATACCCAGTCCCAGAGTCAGACGAATTAAACTGACTCGATTAAAATCTCCGACCCTGAATGGAACCCTAGACTCTCTGTACTTTGACTATTCAGACGAGGAACCTGACTAACGCAGCAGAACAACATTCAATGTAAATATTTTGATGTCCCACCTAGGAAAATACTGAACTGTCGTACATGAGTAGGGAATAAGATGCTATAATGAAATATTTATTCACTAAGAGGTCGGTAAACATTATTATAGATGTAATTTCCTTTTTATAGGGATACACAGGAATGCGCGTTTGTGATCAAAGCCATTGAGAAACGGTGACGTCAATTTATTCACTATTTCCTTAGAAAACTCTCTTTTGTTTTCTCTTTCATCTAATTTAATATCAGAGTTCCGTTAGGCAATTAGGAATTTCAAGTGAAGTTGTTAGTCGAATCTAAATCAAACTGTGTATCCGCGATATAGTCTCTCAAAATTTGGTTAAAATACGTTTTGTCATCATCATCATCAGCATCATCTGTTTACCCTCCAGGTTCGGTTTTTCCCTCGGACTTAGAGAGGGATCCCACCTCTACCGCCTCAAGGGCAGTGTCCTAGAGCTTCAGACTCTTGGTCGGGGATACAACTGGGGAGAATGACCAGTACCTCGCCCAGGCGGCCTCACCTGCTATGCTGAACAGGGGCCTTGTGGAGGGATGGGAAGATTGGAAGGGATAGGCTAGGAAGAGGGAAGGAAGCGGCCGTGGCCTTAAGTTAGGTACCATCCCGGCATTCGCCTGGAGGAGAAGTGGGAAACCACGGAAAACCACTTCCAGGATGGCTGAGGTGGGAATCGAACCCACCTCTACTCAGTTGACCTCCCGAGGCTGAGTGGACCCCGTTCCAGCCCTCGTACCACTTTTCAAATTTCGTGGCAGAGCCGGGAATCGAACCCGGGCCTCCAGGGGTGGCAGCTAATCACGCTAACCACTACATCACAGAGGCGGACACGTTTTGTTCTCCGAGTAATTAAAGATGACTGCTTTGTAGGTTAAATTAAATTTTGTCTCTAATACATACAATACATCAAGATACTTTTTGTTATCAAGACCAACAACTGGTAGCAACAGTCTGCTGTGTTCACGTATAGTACCCTTGACAGTAAGAGGAGGCACAAACAAAAAGCGTCAGCCTTCCTATACATGTGTCGAGTAGCAGTAATTTGTAACTGGGTCGTATTCAAGTTGGTGACAGCCTGGTAGAAGAGCCTTCTTCTCCTATAATGCCAAGTGCGGGACATAAATCCTTCCATTGAGTGAGGCTTGAGGCGTCTCTTGCATGTGCGACGCTGTAAACATTCCGGCATCCAAAATTCCACCCATAGCATTACTACCCGGAGATCATTTTATAGGGTAAGGTAATGCAAAACTACCCGCTATAAAGTGCATTTCTTCACGGGCTGCCATAAAAATACAAGTGCGAGCGTTAACTCAAAGTGTTTTATAGTTTGTGGTTTCATCGCGAGGATGGTTCAAGTATTATGAAAAGTGGATAGTAATGGATGGAATAAGCATATCATTAAAGTTGAAAGGAGGAAGCCTTTGTGCTCGAGTAGAAATCCCACACCTCAAGGCGAACCTTTTATTGTATAAAGAGAAAATGAGATATTTCGATGAAAATGAAATGTCGTCTTTCTTTTAGTGCCGGGATATCCCAGCACGGGTTCGGCTCACCAGATGCAGGTCTTTCTAATTGACTCCCGTAGGCAACCTGCGCGTCATGATGATGATGAAATGATGATGAAGACAACACATACACCCAGCCCCCGTGTCATTGGAATTAACCAATTAAGGTTAAAATCCCCGACCCGGCTGGGAATCGAACCCGGGACCCTCTGAAACGAAGGCCAGTACGCTGACCGTTCAGCCAACGAGTCGGACAGGTATTTCGATAATATTACTTCAGTACAGGCTAAGAAAGATAAACGATCCTACAGTGGAGGAGAATTACGATAGAGCAACATATTAGGCCTCATATTGAAAACAATTCTCGGCAGAGAATGTAGGGATCTCTATATTATGGAAAACGAAAAATTAAGCAATTTCCTCGATCGTGTCGAAATTTGAAGGGCTAAAAGGTCCGAAAAGGTTTCTAATTGTGAATATTGATATTTCTATCGAAAAAAAAATTCCAAAACCGCTTCCGGCCTAAAAGCAGTTCCGAGAAAAACATCCTAAAATCGCTTATTCCTTTACTAGATTTCTTTTTGATACAAATCCTAGCCTAATTGACTTATTTTCATAATTCTTTCTGTTATGTGTTTATTGGTCCAATACCTTCAGGCGTTTTTCTGATTCTTTGAAAAATGCCCACACCGAATGTAGTTACAAGCGTTTACCTGAAACTGTGCGTTGAATCACATTAGCGCTCGTAGTGGTGCATTAGTGAAACAATGCGTTGGCTCACATAAACTCTCGTAGTGGTGAAAAACGGCAAACTGCTATTCTAATCGACCGGATAACGATGATTAAGAAAAGCATTGTAACTTTTAGGAATAAATAAAGAATACATTCTCATACCTTATTATATTTACCTAAAATTCGTAGCTCATATCGTAGGATATTTTCAATATTTTGTTGCTTGTCTGAAGGGCTACATAGAACTACGGATTTTTAACATATTTATCTTTTTTCTTACATTACGCATAAGTATTGTTAGTTGAATTTCTCTGGTATTCATCAGTACAGATATGTGCAGTTTTCCACGTCGATTAGGGCCTATCTCTTACAACATTAAGAAAATATATGTCATTTCTTGATGGAAAAATTATTTTTGCATCTGTTTCTTGGCATAGGCCAGAGCAAATTGTAGCCTCCACCGAAGTCCCAGTCTCATTCACGGCTGCGACCATATGGAAGCTGATGAGTTATGGGCTGTGCATAGTAATGGCATACGGAACACAACAAGTATGTCTTATGAAAGGTGTTGCTCATAGAATCAGTCGTGCTGCAATAGCACTTTGTGGTCCGGGGAGTAACGCAATGGCAAACTACCTCACTCCTTATCTTGCGTAGTACGCCTCATTTTGGTGCTATCATTAGTTTTCCTACAACTGCATAGCCTTTGGTGGTGCCATTTGAGGATCCAACCTGCCTCTGATCTGATGACTTAACAAACAGACATGACACATAAATAATCGTGATCCCCTGTGCGGGGTGGGGGCGGTAGAATAACCCGCGGTATTTCCTGCCTGTCGTAGGAGGCGATCAGGGGCTATAGCTTGGGAGCGTGAGTTGGCTCCCACGGTCTCCTAGCTGTGTCTGGCATTGTTTCCACATACTTGTGTCAGGCCACTCACTTTCATCTTGTTATCCCAACTCCTGCATCCGGGAGATAGTAGGTTCTAATCCCACTGCCGGCAGCCCTGAAGATGGTTTTCCGTGATTTCCCATTTTCACACAAGGCAAATGCTGGGGCTGTACCTTAATTAAGGCCACGACCGCTTCCTTCCCACTCCTAGCCCTTTACTGCCCCATAGTCGCCATAAGACCTATCTATGGCGGTGCGACGTAAAGCAAGTAGCAAAAAAAATTGATGACGTTGCATTAGGTAGCTGTATGGCGGGTATAGGGGCACATACACGCAGAAGCCAATCTAAGGAGTTCTTTGTGTTATAATCAAGAATTTTGAGGAATTGACTCTACAAACCCTAATAGGATCAGTAGTCATTCTTCGTCATAAAACGAAAAAGGAGTTCGCATGTGGTCTTCCGGTAGTTTATATAAATCGTCCGGATTGGTTCCCAAACTCTTGTTCACGCTCCCGAACGTTTCACAACATTCGCTACGGGGATCCACCAAAGTTTCACTAATTGCGTATTTTAGGTTCTTCTTCTTCTTATATAGTCTGTGTTCATCCCATGAATACAGTTATCTGGTCATGGGACAGACGTTTAATTTAGAACTACACAGAAAACAAATCTGCTTCAGATTTTGGCCTTGAGAAAATATTTCCCTAAAATCGAAACAATAATTTTCAATAATTGTTTGTATTGATAGAAATGATTGAATTAACGCTATGTTTAACTCTAAAGATGGCAGACCCGACATGTTGTCACTTAAACCGGAGGGCCATAGGTCCCATTAGCGGCCAATATACCTATTTAAATTGTGAACTGACGGCTGGAACGAGGTTTACTCGGCCTTCTGAGGGCCGTGTGGTTTGGAAAGCAGCGCACTTGGGCACGAAATCTAAGGAATACAGGTGAGGATGTCCTCACACTGATCATGAGGCACTCCAGAATCTGAAGGCCATCTAGCCTCCCTTTCGACTCTTCCATCAGCCAATTGCCGGTCACGTCCAATTTTCCCTAACTTCGTAAATCGTACGCGATCCGTTTCTTCAGTGTGGTTAGCCGTTGGCCAATACGAAGTATAAAAGAAATGCAAAGAAACAGATGTAGTGAGCATTGTATTATGATCAGTTCATACATACATACACACGTATTCGTACGTAGATGTAAATTCATTATACTGTTCTAACAGTTTTTTAGTCTACACGCTTATCTGAATAAACAAAGAGACCTGTGCAATCCTCTGTTCGGAATTAGCTCCGTGGCATCACTTGGTTCAATACCTCTTATAATCAGTTCAGGGAAATGTAAGAAAGAGTGGTTGCTTTGCTGTAATGTTATAGACTATAGTACATACATCCGCCTCCCAGCACGCACACTGTATTTGTTATGTTATTAATCGTAACGCATTACATTTCTTGTTATGTTTATTGGTGTATTTATTTTAGTTATATGGTAACGTGTAGAAGTTAAAATTATCCATATTTAATCTTGTACGAAACTTACTTTTTTTACAGTATTGGGAAATACAGATCTATTTGTATAGCTATTGATAACACTGAAAAATTTATGAGTCACGTCTGCGTCAACGACTCGGCCAGAAGAATGAAGTCAGTATGGAAGCTACAGAGCGAAAAGTTCCTTTGCACTATGTGGCATCGTGGTACAATTACATTCGAGATTAGGCGTGGTATAACTCTCTCCCTCTTCTCTCCCTGGATTGGACAGATGCAGCCCAAGCTAGTGTAACGATCACTCAGCTATTTTCGGCTACCGTCATCTGGAACTCCATCTATGTTCATATACTCGCCGATACTTCATTCATCTAACCGGCCTTGGACTTTCTCTGCTGCCTCGCCGTGCATCCGTCCTGGTGAACTGCTGACTACACACTGAGTCTCCTCTGGGTTACGTCATCCGCTACG
The DNA here is from genome assembly GCF_040414725.1 of Anabrus simplex. NCBI lineage: Eukaryota > Metazoa > Arthropoda > Insecta > Orthoptera > Tettigoniidae > Anabrus > Anabrus simplex. Next base: position 350,653,745 of record NC_090268.1, on the reverse strand, counting down.
TCAGTGTCCGATATTTCTCGACGTTTTGTGTACTTTTTCCGGAACTTTCTGCAGCGGTACAAAGGCTTCCCCCACATACTCGGTCTTCAGTCCAGCACTGATTCCGAGTGTGGTTGGAGGGTCGTCTGAGGACTTCCCAGTATTTGCTGGGAAGCTCCACTTCTTTTATTTGCTGTATTGGGTGAGCAACAGAGTATTTATTTTTACCACTATTATTCTTCTCCTATGGATTTTGGAGTTATATTCATTGCTGTGGCCGGTTTTCTTTTAAGCCTGATATGAGTGATATTTTTCCTTAACAAATGAACATCGAGTAATATGCAATTTCAAGAGTTGGTGAGTGATTGAACTTGTGGCCTGGACGGTACAACTTATCACATAAAACTGTTCCTGCATTTGGCAATGTTTATACTCAGGCGACTCCCATTATTGTGAACCCCGTCCTTGGTCCTTCCCGTGCCTTTCTTCTCCCTTGGTTTACCTTTTTGGAAATCTGTGTCTATATTCTCCGAGGCTTATAGGTTACCATGTTCATTTGATTAGTCACATATTATAAACTTGTAAATGGTCTAGGGATTCTATTCTAATGTACGTCATTCACGATGAGTATTTTCTTTTGTGTGTCAGGTTACAAAATTTTGAGTTGTAAAATTTAAAATTGATTTCCTTTGTAGAAACAATATACTGTTTTGATTAACTTTTTTTCTTCTTATTATTACATCCACTAACCTCCAATTGGTCCCAGCTCTTTTCTCCTTGAACGTCTTGTCAAAGAATCTTAATCAACCAATACGTTGTTGCTATAAATCGTCACACTAGGTACGTCATGACGAGTTGGAGGTCTATAAGATGTGGTTACACACGGTCCAGTGTACCATTACTGAGTGAGTCACTAATCATTGAATATCCCCAATCTTGCATGGTGATACATGGTAGCCTGGTGCTATCAATATTTCATCGCTTATCATGTTGTAGGAGATCATGTGCTTTCCTTCAGAACTTTTTATAGAAGTCTTACATTTGTAGATAAAAGGTTACCTATGGTTAGGTTTAACTACGTGGTCAAAGGTGAACGTGCTCGATAATATATGACACGGTTCAAAGGCATAGACAAGCATCGCGCGTTTACTGAAGTATAATCAAACAAAGTGATAAAATCAGTGATTATAAAAAGACACAGTATTATGCGAATTAATTCAGATCAGGATAGCATGTGTCGATGGCGAAATTCTGAAACATGTATTTATACATGAATCAAGCATGTATTGTTATTTGTCGGTCTCGCTAAAAATAGTAGTTCATTTCTTTCTGTGTTTCCCAAATACTTGTATTACAGGACCATATTGTTTCATATAGGGGCCGGGCGAGTTAGCCGAGCGGTTACGGGCGCGCAGCTGTGAGCTTGCATCCGGGAGATAACAACTCCACTGTCAGCAGCTCTGAAGATGGTTTTCCGTGTTTTCCCATTTTCACACCAGGCAAATTCTTGGTCTGTACCTTAATTAAGGCCACTGCGGCTTCCATCCCACTCCTAAGCCTTTCCTATTCCATCGTCGTCATAAGACCTATCTGTGTCGGTGCGACGTAAAGAAAATTGGGAGAATCTTCCAGCCTTTTTTATTGTTTGTTGAGTGTACTTTTATTTTTTATGTATTTTGTGTCAATTACGCGCTCATGGACCGGTTATAATTAGATCAGAATATAGTTTATTTTTTAAATTAGTTTGGAGAATTTGCTGAAGAATCTAGGTGCAGTTTTCACCCATTTAGTGGCTTTCAAAGTTTTACGTAAAGCCCATGGAGGATGTAGTTACCCGTACAGATCATATGCACGCCCAGAGAAAGGTAAAAAATTACCACTTCATTGAAATCTGGCACCAATATAACGGATATTTCAGTTAATTATTGTGTATATTCTCTTCAATTTCATTGTGCAAGTGTCGATAAATCACAAATCACAGTACTTTCGCTTAGAAATAATCACCACCATCTACCCAACCAGCACGAAACGTAAATTTTATCTGTTCGACACTTTATTATAGAGAGCCTAGAGTTCTTTACTTCACGTAGCTTAACGTTTAATCACAGGTGAAAGTGGTTATTATTGCTTGAATGATAATTAGAATGCCGGGCTGAGTGGCTCAGACGATTAAGGTGCTGGCCTTCTAACCCCAACTTGGCAGGTTCGATCCTGGCTCAGTCCGGTGGTATTTGAAGGTGCTCAAATACGACAGGCCCGTGTCGGTAGATTTACTGGCACGTAAAAGAACTCCTGCGGGACTAAACTCCGGCACCTCGGCGTCTCCGAAGACCTTAAAGAGTAGTTAGTGGGACGTAAAGCAAACAACATTATTATTATTATTATTATTATTATTATTATTATTATTATTATTGATAATTAGAACTGGGCATTGATCATTAAAATCCGGATTATTAGGAAAATACGTGGGAATTTCATTGGGTTGGGAGGGTAGTTAGTGAATAATATTCACGATACTATCCTACATGTGAATTTGCTTGTGTTCTCGAGAGCCACTAAGAATAAAATGTTTCAGAGCTATTACTGAAATGGGAATGCAATCAGCCAACCAGACAATAACCTCAGATAACAATTGAACGACGTTAAAGAAGAGTTAAGACCTCGAACTTGTGGGTGATTTTTCCGACTATAGCCCACAAAGAAATATGTAGTGTAGTTAGGTGTCCCATGCAAACACGTATATGTTTGTATTGAGAGGTACACCTCAACTTCCCTCATTCAAAATAAGCGCCTTAATGCACTGCTCTATCGACCAAAAGGTGAAACTGATACTACATGAAGTTGGAAATTTAATCGGAAGATGTCACTACTGAAATATTAAGTAATTGTGTTACTGTGAAGTTTCCTAAACTGATTGAATTTTTCCTTGTTTTGTTTTGCGATACATCAAGCAGTTTGGACATTTTTCCACAGATGACACTACCAAAAAACTATGGTCATGCACTTTGGTGGAATGTGGAAGAACTTATAACTTAAAGAAGTCTCGTATTTCTGGATTTTCATAACTGAATCTCTGTTAATTTATTCTTGGGTTGGCAACACTTCTTTCTCTTTCCGCCAGTTTTGAATCTGGTCATTCATGAATTTTGTAATTAATTTTCACGCAATCCCGCATTTCTTGTTCACATTGAATTAGCAAATAGAAATTGAGAGAGTGTATTCGGGTTAGTCCTGAATTCTCTCGAACATTTCCTGAGGGTGTATAAGTTGCGGCTTTTCGAGCTTCCTTGCCTATTGATCGTCGTCTTTCTGAGCGTGTGTGTTAAGGTAGGAGGCGGGGCGCCTCTTTCTTCGGCCGGCAGAACATCTACCAGGCAATGGCCACATAAATTCAATCTTTCTTGCTGTTTCCGCATACTTATCTGAGGGGAAGGTTCGAATTTCTAACTATGTAACCGCTTAAATGTAAACTTCTTCTTTTTCATGTAAAATTTCATAAAGTCCTTAACTGTAAATCGGGGATAGAGAGTGAGTTACCCTCTCGAGCTCCCTTCATCATGGTTTGAGGTGACTACGTTTTCGTAACCGTTTACTTCCTGTAATGTATTACAGTTATTTCCATGCGAGCCCCCTCAGTAGTTTGGGACTAGCCTCTGTTTCATCGGCCGCGAGCCCTGTAGGATTTTAATCTTTCATTATCTGAGAGAGCAGTGTACGCATCCATTCAGTTTGTGTTCGGGCCTTTTACTTAACCTGTTCTTTTACGCAAATGCCAGGTAGGTTTGGTACTAGATACCCCTGTGTAAAACTATATCCATTTGTAATTCGTGCCTTGTGAGGCCGGAGAGTGTAATATTTTGATGTAATGTTGCCTTGAGAGAGGTGTAATGAATCGAGAGCATGTAAGCCCTTTTCAAAGTTTTGTTATAGCGTGAGGTGCCTATGGAAGGCTAAAAATAGTAAATTTTGGAGCAAGTGATCTTGAATTGGGGGATTTCAGCCCTTGACTAAACTATTCCTCATTTTGAGTTGTAAATTGTTTTAAACTTGATCTTGTAGCTCGGATCTTGTAAATAAGGGCTTGAAGCCCAAAATTGTTAAATTCCCTATTCTTGGGATGTTCCACCCTTATTTGGCATTGTACCTGAGATATCATTGTTATCCAAGTGAAAATTTAAGTGAGAATTTGTTAAATTTATTAAGTTGTTGTTTTTGAAGAAATACAACCTTCAGTTCTAAATTGATTTTGATATTGTTGATAGATCCATTCACCCCAGCACCTTCTTTAACATCTTTCTGCTCTCCGTAACAAGTGGTAGCAGAGCGTGGTTGAGTGGGTCCAAATCAAGCCCCTTTTGACGGCTAAAACCGAATCCGCGCCGAATAAGAATTTTCTCTGTTGCTGGGATTTTTTCCAAATTATTAACTTTCTGTCAACATGTCTGGTCCCCGCGAAGTCCTCGCTCCCGGGTACTTGCGCAAGGAGGAATTGATCTATGAGTTACTTATTAGAAATGTTCAATCTGGAGGCACGGTTGCGGCAGATACTGCAAATTATAAAGAGTCATTGGAATTGCCCATTTGTATCCCAGTTTTGGGGGAGAAGGAAATTGATGAGGTTCTATCCACTATCACTGACAATACCACCGAATTAGCATCTGTAGTAAGTTTTTATGAAGTAAGCGATCCATCTGCTAACCAACTTAAAAGAGAACAGGCTAGATTTTCCATTTTTATAATAGGGCTAGGGACCTATTGTCTCTAAAGTTGAAAGATCATGAAAAGGAGGCTAGTAACTTAGTTCACCATCAATCAGAAATGTCAAATAGAGTTAATCAATTGTTGACTGGGGCAGCTGCTCCCAAAATCGACCAAGCCCCTGTGATAGACATAGTGAGTGAGGAGGATTCTTCCAAAATGGTAGAAAGTAGAAAATCTGTTGCAACTCAACAAACACCAGGCCCATTGGGAACTGAGTCTGGTCATCCGAAACAAATTCCACTTTTCTTTTTGAACAACGCTGTGTTTGAAGCTTCTCAACCCTCTAGGCCGTCACCAATTTTGTCACCCTGTTTTAGTAATTTGCTCCATCCATTGGTTATGTTGCTTAGCAGAATTTCTAAATTTTCAGTAAACTCCACTAATTATGTCATTTCATTACTCAGGTTCCTTGTTGAATTTCAAGATCACGCTCTAGTGTTTTCCCTCTCTCACTCTCAAATTCATCAAATCATGTATCCATTTATCATGTATCCGTGTATCCTCTCGGAACAAAAATAGTTAAGGCCATTGCTGATCAGTCATCCATAGAAGACTTCCACCGCCCACCTTTTGGCAAATTTCATTCCGGCTAGGGCAATGTCATCTTTAATACAGAAGTTCTATTTTAGGGTACCACGTCTGGACGAAAATCTTGCGGACTTCATCCAAGATATAAAATCCTATACCCGAGTGTTCGCTCTGCATTTTTCTGAGGACCAAATAGTGCAAACTATTGCTGAAGGTATCTCTCCACCTTATGTATCTTACTTATGTTTTCAGTCTCGTCCCCAAACCCTAACATAATTAGAGGCTATGGTTGTCTCAGCTGAAAGAGTGAGATATGCCGACACCTTAAGCGTTGCGAAGGAGCCCCCTCCGTCTTCTAATAGTTTTCGGCCTCCACCTCGCCGAACTTTCACCACCCGCAAATGCTATGCTTGTGGGTCTACGGAACATCTGCGTAGATCAAATCGGGTGGGACAAAAAGTGGAGCAGGGTCATCACAAGGTTGTATCAAATGTGGCTCCTTTACTCACCTGGCCAGGAATTGCCCTGGTGCAACTTCTGGTGCAACCTCCGCGAACTCAAATAATATAAAATGACTAGTGTCATCGGCTGTGTCGGCATGTTCATCTTCACAAAGGCTCAGCCCCTCTTTAACCCACCGAAAGCTCGGGAGAAGTAAGGAGGACATACAATTCAGACCAGAACAATCAAGGAGAGACATTCTTAACAAAAGAAAATTGCTCACTTCGAATATTTATATACAAATTAGAAAGATTTTTAAGACCTTTGTCTGAAGCCTAGTGTTGTACGTAAGTGAAAAATGGCCATTAGCTAGCTCAGAAAAGAAGAGTATAGAAGCCTTTGAAATGTGGTGTTGCATAAGAATACTAAAGGAATGAAGAGATACTGAATCGAATTGGTGGGAGGAGAACAAACAATCTGGAGAAATTTAAATGGAGGAATAGATAGAATGATAGGATATATTTTAAGCCACCCAGGACTTCTCAAGTTGGTTTTTGAGGGAAGTTTAGATGGTAATAACGGTAGGGGTAGACTAAGCTACGAATATGACAAGCAGATTAGAGCAGATGTAGAATATAGCAGTTACGTAGAAATGAAGATGTTAGCACATGATAAGGTTGCTTGGAGACCTGCATCAAATTAGTGAATGGACTGATGACTCTTGTCTCTTAGCTTAATTATCCATCAACTTATTTTCGAAGTATACGCATTCTCCGATTAGTCAAGTAGTTTTATATATATGCAGACAGACAGATGGTATTTTTCTCGAATTTAATATTTTATTTTAAGTACACTGAAACCTGTTTATACGGCCACCTACTGGATATTTGTACATAAAAGCCATGTCAGCCAGTAGAAATGATCTTTACTTTATTTCCACCTCCACTTCACCATAAGTTTTCGTTGTGGATATGACCGATGTCTTAGCATCTTCTGTGCACTAAATCTGAATAATGGTGCGTTAACAGCTCTCTAGAAACCAGGTTTATCGCTGCATTAAACAGCAGTGGCCCATCAGTGACTAAACCGAGACTATAGACCCTTCGCACTCCTCGTGCTATTGTTTGTAGTAAATTACACCAGTAAACATAAGCATCGTAGTCACAACCGCGCCTCTTATCCAGCAACAATACTAATCCAATGCATTTTCACGCTTCCCAACAGATTACAATTCTCATTTAGCGGACTGGATTTGACTTACTACCACTTTGTGCAAGTGATCCTTACTTCAACCCCTATTGAATATCTGTGTAGACTGTAGAGTTTTGAATACACCCGGCAGATTAATTTCATTAACTTCACATTTAACACTCAAACACTTCAGGGTCCATGCACTGTCTCTTGAACCTGGTACATAAAACTTTGAATGAAAACCTACAACCTGTCTTCCAGTCATTGGCCGGGTCAGGGATGCGATGAATTAAGCACCCTACTTGCGGCGAAGATAGGAATTGTGCCGGCTGCCGAGGCCTGTCGCACTTCTCTGGGGCAATGATTAATGGCTGACAGATGGAATGAAATGATATTGGAGAGTGTTGCTGGAATGAAAGATGACAAGGAAAACCGGAGTACCCGGAGTACCCGGAGGAAAACCTGTCCCACCACCACTCTGTCCAGAACAAACCTCACGTGATGTGACCGGGATTTGAACCACGAAACCCAGCGGTGAGAAGCCGACGCGCTGCCGCCTAAGCCACGGAGGCTTCACATAAAACTTTGAAATACTACCTTTTCATATCACCTCCCTGTGCTCCCCCTGTGGGTAGGGGCGGTAGAATAACACACACGCTATCCCATACCCGTCGTAAGAGGCGACGAAAAGGGGCCACAGTGGCTCTTAACTTGGGAGAGTTGGTTGGCGACCACGGAGAACTTAGCGCAGTCCTGGCATTGCTTCCACTTGTGCCAAATCCCCACTTTCAAGTATCCTATCCGACCTTCCTTGGTCAACTCTTGTTCTTTTCCGACCTCGACGGTATTACATATGAAGGCCTAGAGAGTCATTCTGGATTCGCCTCCGTGGCCCTTGTCTTTCTTTGGCCGATACCTTTATTTTTCGAAATATCTGATCTCTTCCATTTTTCCTCTGATTAGTGTTATATACTTCCTCTTAAAACAATCACCACCACCACCATTGTGCTCCTCACGATGTCCCAGTTGACTCGTCTGCTCTTCATAGCGATCAATGCTGTAAGTTAACCTCGCATTGTTTAAGCTCCCTATGCAGCGTTTATCACAGCGATCAGTTTGCTTTAGCGCGACTCCTCGCAATGTAGTTCTTATTCCGTGATTTGGTTTATTGCGTAGCGCACGTCTTCTCGAATTAGTGGAGTATTCTTAACAGTTTGCATCTATCACAGAACTGCGTGTTGCTTGGAAACTACCACTTCAGTAAATTCACTTTGGATCTGCCTATATCTATCCTTAACGTGCTTAACATCCAGAACCCCCATTACTCCGTTTGGTCAAGAACTTGGATTCCATCCAGTTGGAAAGGATAGAGAGCTTTTCATTACCAAATACCACTTCTAAACCGGAAAGGTATGTTTGGGAATGAAAAACAGCGTCGAAAAATATGTGAAACGATGCCAGAACTAGGACAGAGGAGGGACCCTACCTTGATACTTGCCAGGGACCTACCAACCCTCTCGGAGATGTATTCTTACTTATATAGAAAATTTAAAAGCGAAACTATGTAAATGTGTGAAACCTGACCATTTTGTGAGTTGCATTGGCCGGATGGAATGAAAAAATGTTTCCTAATGTTTCCTATTGTCTCCGACGGAGTTCGTATGATGTCTGGCATCAGCGCTGCCACATTTGTTGAATGTAAGATACTTTGTAGGAATATCCAGGCCAATCTCTCTGCCGGAAATAGTAGAATTCTCTCTGATCATCGTAGATTATCCAAACAATACTCCAGATTACTCAAGTTGATATTAAGTAAAACATAACTATCACCATTACCATCAATATTAAATAATGACTCTTTCAAAACAGCAGGACTTCTGTATATATCGCAGAAACCCCTCAAATAATAATAAAAATAACAATTATGTTACCGTTTTTACATCCCACTAACTACTTTGACGTTTTTTGAAGACGCCGAGGTGCTGAAGTTTATTTTATGTGCCATAAATCTACCGACACAACGCTGACGTTTTTTAGCACCTTCAAATACCACTGGACTGAACCAGGATCGAACCTGCCAGTTATAGTCCAAAGGCCAGTGTCTTAACCATCTGGGCCACTTAGACCGAATAACTCTTTCTATGACGTTTAGACAGCATAGTTGTAAGTAGCAGAGTGTCGGTCACAACTTGTATCAGTAGACGTGTGCGGGAGTAGTGATGTTTCGCTCGTGCAAGAGGTTCCTTTCTATGGCCGCGGCGCGTGTTACCCGCACGGCAAGGAAAAAGAAAGATGATTCAGTTGGTGTGTAGGAATTACGGATAGTGCACCCAACTGGAAAGTCTTGTGATGTCTTCCAGGCCTATCACCTTCCGAGTATCGGTTACCGAGCGAGTTGGCCGTGCGGTTAGGGCGAGCAGCTATGAGCTCACATTCGTGAGATAGTGGGTTCGAACCCCACTTTTGGCAACCCTGAAGACGGTTATCCGTGGTTTCCCATTTTCATACCACGCAAATACTGGGGCTGTACCTTAAATAAGGCCACGGCCGATTCCTTCCCACTCCATCCCCTTTCCTATGCCACCATCGCCATAAGACCGATCTGTGTTGGTGGAACGTAAAGCAAATTGTTGTTTTTAAATACCAACGTACAGTATGTATATGAAATTTTGTGATTTTGTCTAAAAATGCAAGAGCAGCAAAGTTTTTAGGTCATAAATTTCGTCATAAGTAATTGCTACATACTGAACCCTTGAACTTATCATTCCATCGTTGGTCGGCCACAGCTGCTACAGTAGAGCAATATAGAACTCTTAAATCATGGGTCGTTGCGGGAAGAAATTCGGTCACGAACTTAACCAAACGATGGGGTTCAGAAGAGAGCCTAACTACTTGAAATGAGGAGCAAAAATGTGCTTACTAACTTTTATTGAAATCGAAATGGCACGACAACATTATTATTTTAATATAAATCCTTGAAAATAAAAAAAAGTTATAAATCATTTTATTATTGAATGTTTCAAACGCAGTCACATTGCATAGCATTGCTTTATTTCTCACAGTATCGAAGAGTTGCTTCGGAGAAAGTAATAAATTAATGGACAGTGAAACTGAAAAAGGAAAGACCTGAAAACCGGGCACCTATTACTCCAAACGAGAACTGAGAATTAATCCACACGATCCGTGGAAAATCTGACTTTCAACAAGTAGAACGCCTGATTTCCCCTCAATTAAGGTTATCCACCAGTCGAATACCCTTACGGATACGGAACACCCGCCGAATGGACCCTTAATCGAACCAAATTGACTATCAGTTGCTTTGGATAGGTTGCGAAATATTATGGGAAAGCATGGTGTTCACTACGAGTTAACAGCATCATTCACAATTGAAATAAAATTCCACCATGTATTTGTCATTCATTACACCCTTAAGTGATAAAATAATCCCGGGCTAAATGTGCATCACCCAAACATCTGTTCGGAAGGAACCAACAACAACATGATCCGCGAGGATCTTACGTTACGTCGTTCTGAAGGAACAAAACTGCGAAATGCAGGAAACACTTATTCATCACGCATTTAGAAGAAATGCCAAACACTGAAGTTAATTAAAAAGTGGTAAATCACTTGGAAAGTATTATTATCAAACCGATTTTCAGGTTAGAAATGGTTATGTTACGCTTAATAGAATTACCAGTCCACATTGAAAAATACAACAAACTTAAGGAATTCTTTCCTTTCTCAAACAATGACTACCATTACAGAACCATCTACTTATTGTTTGTCCCAACACCCTACCTACAAAGTTAGCACTTAATTGAACTCAACTGCGTATATAAATGAAAGAACGACAAAGATTGAAAATAAAATTATATTACTGGCTGACGAATCGAAACCACATTCGCAACTCAAGTCTCACACTAATACATTGAGTGTCAATATGCACACTATCAAAACGAAACGGACGTCAGAACGACAAAACAGTTAAGTCCGTAAAATAAATTATCAAAGTCATTTAAACTCAACACGCATGGAGAATTACAGTAAAATATTTAATCACCCTTAGGTCGACATCCAAATGTTGGGCAACCCTCATTCGCCGATAACGGTCCCATATCTTAGGGAGCACCTTCCAGCTGTTGGAGCTGCGCACAAGTTGGCCTCATTATTACCGATCTAACCCTCTTCATATTTCATATTTTACTGTAGATGCTACCTTCTCCCAGGTCACTTCGCAAAAATAAAAACAAAAAACATTTAATCTGAGACTTGAGTATGTACAGCTGACATCCCAGACCTATCGTCGGGCTCACTTAAAATCTGTACACCCTAACACTAATCTCTATGTACACGATACCTTCCTAATTCTGTCGTCGAGGGTGAACTAGGACGTCTCATCATCAATATACTCCAAGGAAATCATGTGACGTCCTAAATCTATTGTCGGGCGGAAAATGGGTGATAAAACGCATCCCCTGGCATATCAGGCGAACTAACAATTTCAAACAAACTCTGACATTTCAGTAATAACCTGGTCAGACTAATAACACACACGGAACAACGTCTCTTACTATTAAACGAATGCAAGTCGGAAAATGCAGTAAGTTTCTATCTCGTTACAAAACGTGAACTCGAAAAATAAATATACGTGACGAACAATCCCCCAACTCAAACACGATCTCAGCATGCGCAATGAAGTTTTAGGGAAGAAATGTAATAATTCCCAACACCCGTCTACCATTTAGTGGGTGTTGTCCGAGAACAATAATCATCACTACCGCATTGGAAACCCTCAAATCGCCTACCGTTAATTTCAAATATTTATATCTATGACTATCCAGTGAAACGAAATTCAATAAATTTACACGGTCAAACAACACCGACCGTGTATTCTAAATGCTCTTTTATCCTTGAGGTCACATTATCTTAATATTCATAAGGACTTTACGTAACTAGTCACTTGACTTTTACTACCAAGATTTTTAATCTTTACTAGAATCGTTTTCACTTGGAATCTTACTAGAAATCTACAGTGCCTCACACAGTAGTCGCCTCAATTTTCGGATTGTTAGCGGAAAACCTTACAGCCTGCCACAATACAGCCTGTCTCAAAACTCATTCTCCTCGCCTTATCCCAGCGGTATTACTTAAAATCCAGGCTCCCTTTCATCTTCAGTATTCCTATCACTCTCGTCACCACATATATAAATTCTTCGCTCTCAATCCATTTTTCTTATATTTCCAAGACCCTTTTCACATATCGATCCTCTGGTGAAAACAATACCCATTATAAAATACACCTCTTTATACTTACAGTTACTAAAACTTTCGGACCTCGAGAATACAAGAACACACCGCGATTTTCCGTATCATCGACATACACGATGTCACAAAATTTTACTTCCCATGAATAAAACATAACTTTGTCGAATTTCACTGGAATTTCTAAATGCCTGCGATCCTTGTAAAACACACTGGTTAAATGCACTTTTAACATAGGAAAATTTTATCCCGCAGTAGACATTATTATTATTATTATTATTATTATTATTATTATTATTATTATTATTATTATTAATATTAATTTAGACAAAAACTTCTGAATTCAAATGATACTTGAAATTGAAGACATTCGCCACGACTACTTTACCATTATCGCTTTCCTAATTTTCCTCACTTTGGACAATATCTCATAGAACATTAACACCAGATTTAAACGTCGCATTTTACAGTTTCTTGACGTGAAATTTTACAAAACTAAAATTTTCACACGCTGACCAAAATTATAACACTTCTCGCCTGATAATTACAAACATCAACCCGACACACATCTTGAAAAAAAAATTGTTGGGTAAAACAAAAAGTCTAGCTACAACATAATACAAAATATAGACAGACCTGCATTGACGTCATCTCCAGTATTCTGGCTACATTTTCGCCAGCTGACCTCGTGCTTAGCCGCACATTGGTACAAAGAACATCATCTTCTCAAACATATCAATCTTACAAATACTGCCTTTTCACACTTTATTAAATGACAACACAAATCACGCACTTTCTTTCGTTATAATTTGTACAGCAAACCTCCTTCGTTCTGCAGTCGACTGCGACTGTCTACCTTCTCTCCAGAGTCGGCTCCCAGTCACCCTAATATAACAGGTGTTCAACACATAACGAAATCAGAACTACTCTGACTAGCTTCCCTAACTCCCTTAACACATTCCAACACACACGAGGTGATACAATAAAAATCTGCTATGTACTTTAACAGACGCCTATGCTTTCACAGTTTGTCGGCAAAAGTTCAGAAAAATTTATATCACCTTCCCTTTCTAACAGAAGATATGGACCTCAGCTACGAACATGTACTAAGTTATTTGTAGATTAATCTTATACAATTTTCTGCTGGCGACGGGCATAAGCTTCCGCTACTTCAGAACCCAGATCGACACTGAGAAAAATGCAGAGGGGGGTTTCTTTTATAGTCTTAGGAGTGACGCTACCCACACCACTAAGCTTGATTACGTAATCTGCTAATTTCGCGTCCAATAGACCGATTTTCAAGAAACTCGTTCCAGAATTCCAGACAGACTTGTGATTTATTTTGATGTTAATCTCATCATTTTACCACACTCGCAACAGGTGAAATAAATTATTTCTGGCCGGGCGTTTCGCGGGTTTTCTTCATTCATTGACCTTGGCACGTGGAGCTAGTCCACTGATCTGACGCTGATTTGCACTTAGGCTTAACTGCATTTATATTTTACCCTGGGGGCTCTGTCTTCACGTAGGGTTTAAGAATAATTTAAATTATTTATTTCTGTATTTACTGTGTTGCCAAAATCTCTCGTTACGCAGAATTCCGTGAATCTGTAGAATTGTTGGGCACTAAAGTCCACCGAGGTGTCACGGTATTTCACGAGCTTGCCGTGGGTGAGATCGTTCCCACGCGACAGCGAGGCTCTGGAAGCGCAACATGGCTGCTCTCAAAAATAAATATTGAGAAAAATAAAAAAATATTTTTCTCATCGTATAATTATGGGTTCAATACAGTATGTAACGATCATGCCTTTGCTGGCAAGACCTAGTGTTTACAGTGCACTATGTCTTCAGGTGTATTATTATACAGTATTCTGCCTAGTGACATGTCCGTGTCTTCTTACGGAGAATTTCTGACGCCAATGCTCCCGGTTTTCAGCTTCATCCTTCAGTCTGCTGTATTTCCTCCCATCTTTCATGTCGTCCAGATGTTGTATTCTTCTTCTTCCTCGTTCTGGAGTTTATTTGTTCCTTCAGGTGTTGGCTAGAACAATTTTATTTTGTTACTTTCTCTGATACGTCACAGTCTCAAAATGAAAGTGACTGAGATACGAGAGATGCTAGTAATGCCATTTCTAATGCAGCCAGTCCCTGTTATGAATGGTGTGAAAATGTCGCTCATAGGGTCGGTTGGTGCATGCATTTGAGTGGGCTTGGCAGACTCGCATGTAATAGGAAATTCTAGCTCAGTTAGGAAAGCAACGGGAAACTACCTCACTCTTCATTTCCCTAATACGCCTCTTCAATGACGTCTGGGACACCTACGATTGCTGATGGCGGAGATATTGAGGTCCAAACCAACCTCCGCGCTGAACACTCAAGATACAAGTTACGATCGGGTCATTATGATCCGACGGAAATGTTACTCTAATGTAATATTTCTATTTTTTCTGGAAACAATGAACTGTATTCTAGTCATATTGTATGGGAATAATGATTTTTAATATTCCAACGTACCCTCAAGAATCAAGTGAGCCTCTATGCGTTTACAAAAATTGAATTGTTTCTTGCCTTTTCTGCGAAATTGTAATTAGCTGTTCTCAACAATGTGAATGCTTTATTGTTTCTGCTCAATTGGAATTGACACACAATGGCAATTAGACCATTGGGTGATGGTGAGCTGGAGGAACTAGTAAATTGTTCATCATTTGATGTATCACTTTTCGAGTTCGAAAATCATGTCAGTAATGCATCCTGAAAGCGAGTATTCTGATGACAGGTACGACTGTCCACATCCCGTAAAAATTAGTGTATAGAATTTTCTTTCGAATAATAGGAATATAGAATGGCCACCAGCACAACATGGTCACTTTCCAGCTTCGAACGTCATCATGAGTACCCCAGGAATTTCCAGGTACGCGAGCATCGGAATAACTGACGTAAAATGTGTTTTTACAGCGCTTCAAAATAAAATAATGGAGATGACAGACATTAAGGGGCATCAAGTTTATGGTCAACAGTGGACTTATATTGATTTTCTTTTCATGCATGCTTAGGACTCTTATGCCTTGTGAGTGTAGGCTATTTTGATCTCATGGAAAATCTACAAAAGGTTTGCGTGGGTAATGACACTGAGTGAAACATATTTCGAGCAACCATCTTCCTTGAAACATTGTGTAAGATATCGCATGTCCTGCTACTTGACAAGAAATATACCAGAGAGAACAGTCGACGTACTGATAAACTTGCCTCAGTTCATAGTATTTGTGAGAAGTGGGCAGAAATCCTTCCTAAGCTACATAATCTCGGAGAAAGTGAGACTTCGATGAGCGGTTAGTAGTATTTAGTGGACACTATACATTCAATCAGTATATCCCCAGTAAACCGGCAAAATATGGGATCAGAATATGGACTCTATGTGACAGCAAATCATCATGTGTACCCAAAGCTCAAATATATATAACGAAGGAGAGAGGAGCGGCATCAGGAAATCATCCGGGAATGAGGGTAACATCTGATCTCACTTCTGAGTTACGAGATCAAAATATCACACGTGACAAATTTTTGACATCACACAATTTGGGACAGCTGCTTCTAATTGATTATATTTGGAACAATACATAAAAATAATACAGGGCTTTCACAAAATATGACCGACAATAGGTACCGTACACAGATCTTCATTTTACTTAAGGAATGACACTACTGTGGTCATTTATATTTATAGGAGAAATAACAATGTTGGGCTGATGAAGATGCTCTCCCATGTTAAGGAAATAAGTGACAAGGCTGATAAAAAGTCAACAATGATCATGGATTATAATTCGACTGAAGGGGAGTAGACGCGTTTGATCAGCTATCAGGTACATTTACATTCAAACGAAAAACCAATAGGTGGTCAATGACAGTTTTCGCGCTTGTAATGCTTGTAATATAAGTCTTTACTTGTTTGTAAAATTTAGGCATATTGTACCTAACTTATTTTTACTTAATTTAGCAGTATTAGAATTCTAACGTTCCCCTGTGGGTGGGAACTCTGGAATACATCCACGGCATCCACTCACTTTCGTCAAAGACGAGCGTGGCTTGGTGTTTGGTCCCCTAGCCGAGTCTCTCATTAATCACCCGTACTTTTGTCAGGCTCATCACTTCCAAATTTCCTGTCCGACCTTCCTTGGTCAACTCGGTATTAGGTTTGGGAGGCCTAGGGAGTCTTTCCTTTTCATTCCCTTCATGGGCCTTCCCTTTATTTTTTCCGACATCTTCATTCTTCAAAGTGTCGGACCCTTTCCATTTTCCTTCCGATTCGTGTTAATGAGGGATGGTTGTCGAGATGTCTTCGCCTTAAAATATTAAGCACCACCACACTAATTCTAACGTCGACCTCGTTAGCTATCCAGATCGACTTGAAATATCCAAAAGACCCCATTTACAACCAGCGACCGCTGTTCGTCATCATCATCTTTGTATCCGTCAGACTCGTTGGCTGAATGGTCAGCGTACTGGCCTTCGGTTCAGAGGCTCCCGGGTGCGATTCCCGGCCGGGTCGGGGATTTTAACCTTCATTGGTTAATTCCAGTGTATCTGGGGCTGGGTGTTTGTGCTGTCCCCAACATCCCTGCAACTCACACCACCCATAACACTATCCTCCACCACAATAACACGCAGTTACCTACACATGGCAGATGGCGCCCATCCTCATCGAACTGTCTACTTTACAAGGGCTACACTCAGCTAGAAATAGCCACACGAAATTATTATTATCCTTGTGTCCTTTCAGTGAGCCAGGTAGGATGTATATGAACGATGTTGTGCCTTCATTTAGCTCTAACTTGTCTTATTGTAATTTCTCAATTTTCTCTTCTAGTGTCTAGATTTTTGTTGATCTTATCCAGCTACATCTTTCTGGATCATCCAGTTGGCGGTCTTTTACCCTGTACATTCTATTCTACTATTGCCTTGGTGTTCTTCATATGTCCAAACCACTTAAATCGTGCAGCGCTCAATCTCCCTGCCGTTGATAGGTCCAGCAGAATCTTTTTTCTGACATCCACATTTCTAATTTTATTTCGAGGCCTACGGATTTGTGTTTATTTAGTTACACCCGTGGCATCAAACCTTCTGTATGGCTAACCGCAGAAACTTCATTTCACACGCAATTATAACTATATTCAAAATGCATTAGTGCCCGGCTGATTGGTCAGTGTAGTGGTCTTCGGTTCACATGGCCCAAGTTCGATTCCCGTCCAGGTTATCGACTTTTCTCTTAAAGGCT
This sequence comes from Anabrus simplex, assembly GCF_040414725.1. Lineage (NCBI taxonomy): Eukaryota > Metazoa > Arthropoda > Insecta > Orthoptera > Tettigoniidae > Anabrus > Anabrus simplex. The sequence goes on along the minus strand of NC_090268.1, from coordinate 350,636,311 downwards.
GAAATTCATTCTATAGACGATTGGTTGTTTGCGCTGTCAGCAAAATTCCTGGAAAGCATACACCACACATCATATTCTCCATCACAATAACACGTAGTTTCCCTTACACGAGAAATGCTTCCCCTCTCCTCTGAGGGTCTCCCTCACAAGGGCTGCACCCGACTAGCAATTAAAAAACCAAACCCCATGGCGCAACAGCCCTGAAGGGCCATGGCCTACCAAGCGACCGCTGCTCAGCCCCAATGCCTGCAGATTACGAGGTGTCGTTTGGTCAACACGACGGATCCTCTCGGCGGTTATTCTTGGCTTTCTAGACGGGGGCCGCCATCTCACCGTCAGATATCTCCTCAATTTTAATCACGTAGGCTGAGTGGACCTCGAACCATCCCTCAGATCCAGGTAAAAATCCCTGACCTGGCCGGGAATCCAACCTGGGGCCTCCGGGTAAGAGGCAGGCACGCTTCCCCTACACCGTGAGGCCGGCCGACTAGCAATAACCACATGAAATTAGTTAATTATTATTACTACACTGCGTTGATTCCATATTTTGAGGACTTCTCCTGTAATCAGTTTCTGCTGTTTGAATGGCGCCACACTGAAAGACACTGTCCGCCTGGAAGAATGCCATCTAGGCAACTGCCAGCTCTCTCCTTTTCAATTGGTTGCATAAACAGTGACACGGTCAGGGGCTTTGTATGTGTTCATTTGATTACACCAGTGGCATCACAACCAAAGCCAAGTTGACTGTTGGAACGAAGCCATTACGTGCAAAGTTATTGACTTAATCAATTTATTCTCCCCAGCTTTTCTCAGAGTTTGTCGTTGCTATGACACCTGGAGGACGGCGGTTAGCAGAATGCAGCATCATAACCATTATATATTTTATAGTGTTGCTACGCGCCCGGCGGACAGAAACTGCGCCAAGAAATTTAACTGAGTTTTCATGAACGTATGGCTGGAGGCCAGTACAGTAATAGACGATACTTATATTATTTTCCTTTCATTAATGACTATAAGTGCAAGAGGTGCTTCATTAGTGACAGCTTTCTTACACTGTCCATCTATAGAGCTAAATAAAATGAGGATCGCATGTTGTATAACGCTGCAGATGTTTAATAATTTTGAATTTAGTTATGACCACACCTGGCCGAACAGAATGAGGAATTCCTTTTAAACTACTTCTCCCTTATGAATTCCTTCACCTGCACACTTTAAACACAGACTATGTCTTCCCGACAGAACATTTAGTTGAACATCTAATATATTTTTCAAGTGGATGAAATCATTTTTGACAAAACATCACCGTTGCTCCATCAGCGACATTCTCGATACACTTTGCACAGGCGACTGTCTCTTTCCAATACGAGAGAAGAGCTGAAATAGCTCATGACCGCACCTATCCGGTGTAGAACACCACCGTGGCAGTATGTGGTCAGTTGACGAACTGTTGACCGTAGTAGGAGATATCCAGAGGTGTGTACATATTCCGTTTCAAACTTGTCCATGCTTGCTTGCCTGGAGTTCAGGCAGGTAAGCAGGTCGGACGAAAACAATAGTAAAGGAAAGCTGCTTCCCTCCTGTCCTGGCCAAGCTCAGTCCAACTTGGGTAAGGTTACGGGCAACTTGGCTTGCTTGATTGCTTGCTTGCTTGCTTCGTTTTGCATACTTCATATGAAGCTGTAATGGGTAGCAGTGAGGTTTCGGAATAAAGTTTTTTCTCCTAGGGGAGAAATGTTTTGAAGTATACAGTATTTTACACCTAGTTGTAAAATTACAACCTTGTACGCTAAACGGGTTTCAAGGGATGAATAGTTTAATTTACAGAGCTAAACTCATTTGACACTTCAACGGTGGAACGTTTAAAAATATTTCCTATTTCACACCTAGAATTTAAAATATATACCGCTATTTTGAAATTTGTCTTCGTACGTTAAACCGTTTCAGAGGAAAGAATTAATATATTATTTGTTTTCGGATCTTAACCCGCATTTAACTCTCTGAAGGGTTAAATTTCTTTCATATCTTCTGTTATTTAACACCTGGGATATCATTTGATATTTTAACTTCGTAATTAATACAGTTTCATTTAAACGTATATTTCTTTCATCATTCCTCATCCTCCAGACAAAACCCTTTAGCAGTGCATTGTTTCGAGTCCACTTGTTATTTGTATCCCCATAAAAAGAATTCAACTCCTTTTACACTCACCCCCCATTAAGTTGATTCCCTCCCCCCAAATCAAAATGCGTGTTTCTTTATTTTGAAAGGAGATTCCAATTACCAATTTTCACGTCCGTACCATCCTTCGTATTTGTGATATACGTATTCTCATACAAAGAAGTAAACTCATTTTTCAGTTCTTTTACCCACCCTTAATTGGATTTTCGGAAAGCAATAGAATACGTGTTTCTTTATTTTTAAAGAAAGCTCCAATACAAACTTGCACGTCTGTAACATCTTCAGTTTTTGAGAAATAATTATCCACATAAAATAATTCAACCCCTTTTTCAGTCTTCTAACCCCTCCCCACTGACGTGCTTTTTTCGAAAACAAAAAGTACGTGTTACTTTTATTTTTAAAATAATAAAAATACCCATTCTCACGTCTGTAACGTGTTACGTTTTTGATCTATACTGTATAAATGCTCATTTTAAAAATTTACCCCCTTTAATAATTCCCCTAAACTGGATTTTCGTAAAATAGATTATGCTTGTTCCTTTACTTTTAAAGAAGATTCCAAACACCAATTTTCACGTCCGTAACATGTTACGTTTATGAGATATACTCATTTAAAAAATTTGCCCCCTTTGTTACTCCTGTTCACCGCCCCTCCCCCCACCTTAAGTAGATTTTCCAAAAAAACAAAAAATTGTGTTTCTTTTTAAAGGATATTAAAAATACGAATTTCCATGTCTGTAACATCTTCAGTTTTTGAGATATAAGTATCCACTTAAAAAGAATTCAACCCCTTTTCCACTCCTTTTCAACCCCTCCACCTCACTGAAGCGTGGAGGCAAACAAACAAATACATGTAGCTTTTATTTTTAAAGTAGATTTAAAATAACAACTTTCACGTCTCTAAAGTGTTAATTTGTTATGTATACTTAATGTATTCTCATTTTAAAAATTTACCCTATTTAACACTTCCCCTTAAGTGGATTTTCAGAAAACAAGTTATGCGTGTTCCTTTACATTTGCAGGAGATTAAAAATGCCAATTTTCACGCCTGTATCATGTTACTTTTTGAGATATATTCGTTTTAAGAATTCATCCCTTTTGTTACTCCTGTTCACCATCCCTTAAGCAGATTTTCCAAAAACAAAATACGTGTTTCTTTATTTTTAAAGGAGAATCCAAATACCAATTTTTGTGACTGAAACATCTTCAGTTTCTGACATATTAGTATCCACATAAAATGTATTCAACCACTTTTTCACCTTTTTTCAGTCCCTTAAACGGATTTTCCGAAAACAGAAAGTACGTGTTTCTTCATTGTTAAAGCAGATTCCAAATATCAATTTTTATGTCTTTAAACTGTTCAGTTTTCGATGTATAGTTACACTCATTTCAAAACTCTTAGCCCCATTTTAACCCCCCTTAGCGACGGAATATCAAAAAATCCTCCCTTAGCACCTACATTGTAGTATGAATGCATCCCCAAAATTTCATTTCTTTATGTCCAGTAGTTTTGGCTCGGCGATGATGAATCAGTCAGTCAGTCAGTCAGTCAGTCAGGACAAGTTATCTTATATATATCAGAACATCCAGCTGCCAGTTTCACTAAAGTATGGCCTGTGTGTAAAACTCTTAATAGGGTCAGAAAAGGGGTCTCCAGGTCAAAATATATTTTGCAGAAATTGGGTTACACCATAACATCAACCTTTTGCGACTGTGTAGTTCATCAAACTACGGAGCACTTCTACCAATGTAGATTATGTCCTGCAAGATGTAATATTGATGATCTGATGTCCGCAAGCTCTAAAGCCGTAGTGATTGCTAAATATTGAACTGACGTTATTTAGATTGTCATCTTTGTCTTTTATCTCCTCTGTCTTAATTGTATGCAAGTGTTATTATGTATTATATACAGTATAATGTGATGCTTTTGACACGAATAAATAAAAAAAATAGGAAGACTTTAATATTACGTCATATTGTTAATTTCCTTCCTCTAAGATCCTTGACTCTCATTACTATATCTCCATAATACGCCATATCAAAACTCAATACTACCACACTTCAATGGACGTTCTGAAGAACTGGGTCTACTATTAATCTTACTGTTCTAATCTTGGTTGTCAACCCTCTACGTTGGGACATTATCATTATTCCTCCCAGAAGACTAAATTTATATATTTAACGTTAGGATCGCTAACTATTATTTCAAATAAACACAAATGAGAAAAAAATCACATTTACACGCGGACATATGGTTGATCTTTTCTCACATATCCCTGTGAATTTTAAATATATCCTTCGTATCCATAACGCAAATTTGTATACTGATTATCGTTTGTATTTGATAACTGAGTTTTCCTTATATTATAAATTCCATATTTATCGAAGTATCCCATTACTTAATTTATATGAAGGCTCTGATTAAACATTCTAATTAATTGTCTTTCTAGACGAATCTAACAATCCCCTCAAACTACTGCTACTTTACATTCAGTCCTACATCTACTGCAACCTAACCTTACTGATATTAAGTTATATTACATTAAAACACGGCAAAAAATGTGAATAAAATTAAAGTCCACGGAAAAATCCGCTAAGCTAAGTACATGTACAATAAACGCAGAGATAATCATCACTCTAGAAGGGTTGAATTAAATCAGGCACTTGTCTTAGGTAGAAACCGCTCCGGCTACAGGATGGATCGCTATACGTCTGTCATAGTTCTACTGTATCCTACTCTAATCTTAGGCTCATTATCCATCGCCTCAGATTACAGGATTAGAGCCACTCCATGACTATTCCTTTATTCCTCTCAGTACATATACATTTCTGCTGTTGCCGAGAACCTGAATTTCTCAGATAGATACATATCGTATATACAATTCCACTCATATTTCGTGCGTACACGTACCTGATTCATTTAAAATGCATCTCCAATATACAAATTAGTAACATTCACCTCATTTCCAAAACACTTCGTTTCTTTCGACATTTCCCAACTGGAGATTGCCCTTGAGAACGATGTATACAGTAGAACAACATATATTTTAAAAGTAATTGTGAGTTGATTACATATTAGTTGGTTAGAACATTTGACACACGCTGTAGCATTAAAAATTTGAGAGAGATGGATCATCATCATTTGGGTCGAATATTTCAAGGCAGTCACTACAACTTCTCCTATTAATGCCTCATCGAGGTTAAAAAATTTGCAGTAATCGCAATAACTTCATCACCAATCTTCACATAATTCCACTCACATTATTATAATTAATCATTTGCATTGACTGCACTTTGGGATTTCCAGATATTTTAATTCAAACTCTTGGTGTTGCTTCTGTGAGCTCTTGTGTGCTGAACTCAAATTTTGCCACCCATACCACAATACAGTACAGTGCCCAAGCTCGAGACAGTGTTCAATGTTAATTATGATTCTTAGACTTTACGATTCAAACAGTTATTCACTAAATGTTATAGTTCTCATTTATTACGTAAAATCATTAAATACCCTTTCCAGTAAGTCATTTTAATTTAAATTTTGAATTTCGCGAGTGTGCCAGCTGAGTATATGTCATGGAATTCGGACTGCCTGATTCAATCATCCGTTTAGTTTTATAAGACCTTATGCAACTTGGCACATGGAATATAAAAACATTGGTCAAACTGGAAAGATTGGAGGAATTAAAAAATTCAATGGTGGACAGATTAGATGTTCTAATTGTATGTGAGGCAAAATGGGCCGGCAATGGTGACTTCAGTTCTTAAGGCCTTCAGAATAATTCATAGTGACAATAATAGACCCGAACTTAATGGAGTGGCAATCGTATTGAGAGGTAAATGGGTCTACAATTTTGAGAAAACGTATCATATTAATGACAGAATCCTAATGGTGAAAATAAAAGCCAGACCAGTAGACTTGGTCTTAATACAAGTATATTTCCCCACTACCAATAGTAAAGATGACGATGAAGAAGAGATGTATGAAAACATCGAAGAAATATTTGAAACTGTGGACAAGAACGTCATTGTGATTTTGATTAGTGATTTTAGTGGTTCTGTAGGTTAAAATAAAAATGTTAGATACAGTGGTAAATTTACTATGAGAGAAAGAAAGTCGAGAGGCAGAAGACTGTTAGTATTTTGTGAGCAGTACGAGATGGTTATATCAAACACATGTTTTGAGGTTCGGTTTTAGGAAAGGTTATTCCACTGAAGCTCAACTTGTTGGATTACAGCAAGATATAGCAGATATCTTGGATTCAGGAGGTCAAATGGACTGTATCGCGATTGATCTGTCTAAAGCATTTGATAGGGTGGATCATGGGAGACTAGTTGTACTTCCTCTTAAAACAATAACCACCACCACCATCATGGGAGACTACTGGCAAAAATGAGTGCAACTGGACTAGACAAAAGAGTGACTGAATGGGTTGCTATATTTCTAGAAAATAGATCTCAGAGAATTATAGTAGGCGAAGCTTTACTTGAACCTGTAATAATTAAGTGGGGAATTCCTCAGGGCAGTATTATTGGACCTTTATGTTTTCTTTTATATATAAATGATATGAGTAAAGAAGTGGAATCAGAGGTAAGGCTTTTTGCAGATGATATTAATCTCTATAGAGTAATAAATAAGTTACAAGATTGTGAGCAACTGCAACGTGACTTCGACAATGTTGTGAGATGGACAGCAGACAATGGTATGTTGATAAACGAGGTTAAAAGTCAGGTTGTCAGTTTCACAAATAGGAAAAGTCTTCTCAGTTTTAATTACTGAGTTGATGGGGTTAAAGTTCCTTTTGGGGATCATTGTAAGTATTTAGGTGTTAATACAATAAAAGATCTTCATTGGGGTAATCACATAAATGGGATTGTAAATGAAGGGTACAGATCTCTGCACATGGTTATGAGGGTGTTTAGGGGTTGTAGTAAGGATGTAAAGGAGAGGGCATATAAGACTCTGGTAATACCCCAACTAGGGTATGGTTCCAGTGTATGGGACTCTCACCGGGATTACCTGATTCAAGAACTGGAACAAATCCAAAGAAAAGCAGCTCGTTTTGTCCTGGGTGATTTCCGACAAAAAAGGAGCGTTACAAAGATGTTGCAAAGTTTGAGATGGGAAGAATGGGGAGAAAGAAAACGAGCTGTTCGACTAAGTGGTGTGTTCCGAGCTGTCAGCGGAGAAATGGCGTGGAATGACATTAGTAGACGAATAAGTTTGAGTGATGTCTTTAAAAGTAAGGAAGATCACAATATGAAGATAAAGGTGGTATTCAAGAGGACAAATTGGGGCAAATATTAACTGATAGGAAGGGAAGTTAGGGATTGGAATAACTTACCAAGGGAGATGTTCAATATATTTCCACTTTCTTTGAAATCATTTAGGAAAAGGCTAGGAAAACAACAGATAGGGAAACTGCCACCTGGGCAACTGCCCTAAATGCAGATCAGTATTGATTGATTGATTGATTGATTGATTGATTGATTGATTGATTGATTGATTGATTGATTGATTGATTGATTGATTGATTGATTGATTGATTGATTGATTGATTGATTGATTGATTGATTGATTGATTGATTGATTGATTGATTGATTGATTGATTGATTGATTGATTGATTGAAGAAGACGTTATACTTACAAGTCCCCTGGAGATACAATAAGACACCAGACTGACTATATAGTGGTTAAACAGAGGTACAGAAATCAAGTAAAACCAGTCATAGTTATCCAGTAGCTGAAATCGACTGTGTTCGCATTCTTGTTGCAGCTAAATGTGGTCAGATTCAAGAAGTTCCAAACACTCAGACAGAAGAAGTGGTAACCAAATAAACTTCAAGTTTCTAGTGTGTTACAAACATTCATGGATGCTACAAAAGTGAAGAAAGGTAACTCGGGATGGGATGATATTAAAAGTGGCTCAGAGATATCTGCCACAGAAGTCCTCGGTAGAGCAAAATTAGAACCAAGAAAATAATGGATTACCTCAGAAATTCTAGAGCTCATTGAAGAAAGGAACCGATTAAGGAAAATACAGCTTGAACAATACAAGGAATTAAAGAACTTGATAACAATGAAATGCCGACTAGCCAAAAATAACTGGATGAAAATGTAAGTGGAGAAATCGAAAATGATTTGAAGAAGGGGAATTCTGATAAAGCATACTTTAAGATAAAATATCTGGGCTACATGACCATAACTGAAAGCAATATGGTTAAAAATAAAGATGGAAAACTGCTCTTTCAAATCGAAAGAGTGACTTATGGAAAGAATACATTGAAGACTTATATGATAGAGAAGATATTCTCAATATTGAAGAATATTTGGAGGATGTGGAATCAGTTCAAGAAGTCGACAGAGGACCGCCCATCACTAAAGCGGAGTTCGATGCAGCACTCTCTAAACTAAAACAGAACAAAGTCACTGGTGTGGATGCCATTCCAGCAGAATCTTTAAAAACTGTGATGATGCTATGAAAAACGGTCTGTTTGAAGTGATTACTGAATGCTACGAACAAGGGATTTTACCACCTAATTTTATTAAAAGTAGAACATTTATACTTCATGAAAAATAAAATGTATGAGATTGTTCTAATTATAGAATATTAGTGATCCTTTCTCACGTTTCTACGACATTATTATCATTGTTAAAGACAGAATTAGAAGGAAAATATAACAACAATTGGATAACGATCAATATGGCTTTAGAACACAGAAAGGAATTGGGGAGGCTATATTAGCATTACGTCAAATTTTGGAAAGAAGGGTAGGAGTCAAAAGGGAAACTTATGTAGCATTTATTGACTTGGAAAAAGCCTTCGATAATGTTGAGTGGAAATTGTTTTCTCAAGTAATGAGGAATGTGGGACTTGACTGGAAAGACAGGCGCCTTATTCTAAATCTATATAAATCTCAAACCACGGAAGTTAATATTAATGGTACTACAAAAGAAGAAAATATTAGAAGAGGATTACGACAAGGCTGCCCACTGTCACCATATCTCTTTAACCAGTTCATAGAAAATGCAGTTAGACTAATGAATGAGCGTACTAAGGGGGTGAATTTTAATTGTATTCAGGTGCACAGTACTCGCTTTGAAGAAGATATTGCTATCTTCGATAATTCTGAAAAGGTTTTGAATAAGATGCTGAGAACATTAAACAAATCATTAGAAAAATGTAAACTAAAATATAAAGAAGTACGGCCCTGCGGTGTAGGGAGCAACGCGTCCGCATGTCACCCGGCGGCCCTTGGGCCAAAGGTCTCTGTAGGTCGACGCCCCAAACGAATAGCATCAAAAGTATATAAAGAAAACCAAATTCATGATGGTAGACACTTAAACTAACACACCGATAGAACAAGTCACAGAATTCTCCTATTTGGATAGTATAATTACCTCTGATAACAGATCCCTTTCAAAAATCAAGAAGCGAATAGTAGTAGCTATACAAGCCTTCCAAAATAATAAAATCTTATTGCTAAACAACCATCTAAGTTTGGAGACCAGGAAATCATTTCTGAAGACCTTTTTTAGGAGTGATCTACTGTATGGATGCGAAAGCTGGTCATTAGGGAAACGGGAAGAAACGAAATGTGAGGCTGCAGTAATGTGGTTTTGGAGAAAAATTGCAAAAACCAGGTGTATGGATAAAAGACAAATGACCTTGTTTTAAGAAACGTAAAAGACGATCGATATTTATTAGGAACGATAAAAGAGAGGAAAACAAAATACCTTGGATACGTACAGAGATATGACTCTCTTCTCCAAATCATCATTGAAGGTGAAGTACTGGGGAAAGGGACTCGGGGGACGGGGACGACCAAGGATGTCATACATCAAGAACTCCGTCGGGTGAACTGGTATGTGGTTCTTACAGCAACATGGAGAGGCTAGCAGACGATTGTTGTATGTGGATACAGCAAAAAGGCATCGCCTTTAGTAAATGAAGATGTTGATGATGATGCACCAACCTACTGCTGATGAATTCTACCTTGCTTAAAATTATTCTGAAGAATTATAATTCATATTTTGTACTTTGTCCGCTTTCCTGTCGAAATTTTCCGCTTGTTCGCCTGGAAAAATGATTGTCAATTTATCGTATCTGGCTGCAAATGTCAGCTGTGGCACGGTTTACATAAACATTGGTAGTTATCCGTTCCTTTTCAATGTCCGGAAACATGATGCTGCAAGATATCGTAGCATCAGTTCCATATGTTTACCGTCTGATATCCACACACATTTCTAGGAAGGTCGCAATGTCCCTTACGAATATTATAAACCTAACTACAGTTTCACTTCCGTTATTTTACTACTAGATCTATAGATAACCTGCTTAATATCTCCAGCGTTTCTGTCAACACACTGATGTTAAAAATTAAACTGAACTCTCAGGAAACTTCAAACCCACAAAAATTATTGGCCATATTCATCCTTTTATTTTTCTCCGTTATTTTCACACACTAGTGAAATTGTGGGTGATGAATGCCTCTCTCATTTGGGCTTGGTACTGTTGGGTTGGATGCCCCTCATGACACCAAACCTAGGTGAAGGATGTATTCACAGTTACGTGTTTCTATGGTACCTGGTAGCGTGGTGTGTTTATATTAGAAGGTATATACCGAGGCACACAAATGCCCATTCCCTGGGACACAGGAAATAATCAATCGCGACAAAAATCTCTGACCTAGCCGGGAATAAAGTCTGGGGCCCGCTGAGCCAAAGGCCGTGGCGCAAAACCATTCAGCACAGGAGTGTAAAAAAGGCTATGGATCGTCAGCGAAGGGGAAAAGAAAGTTGCGCATTGGGTGAAGGACTGTTTGCACTTGATTACTTTTGCTGCTATGCTTCTGAACCCCAATTACTAACTCTTCTCATGGTTGTCTCCCTGCAGAGATACTTGTAATTTTTCTACTTTTATAGCAAGAGTGGGGGCATTTACTTTTCTAGTATGAAGTTTTAACTTTTCACTGTGGCTGCAAGTGCTTTATCAACTCATGATTATTTTCAGTTTCATAGTTATTTTTTTTTACATCGCTATACTTGGAGATTCATTTATTTATATTTATTATTATTTTATTTATTTATTTATTTATTTATTTATTTATTTATTTATTTATTTAGATAGTAGTTTACGTCACACTAATAAATCGAAGGTTTCAGTGATGCGAGTATGCGATAGGCCAAATGTTGATATTATGGACTTTTTTTTTTTTTTTTTTTTTGCTATTTGCTTTACGTCGCACCGACACACATATGTCTTACGGCGACGATGTGATAGGAAAGGCCTAGGAATTGGAAGGAATCGGCCGTGGCCTTAATTAAGGTACAGCCCCGGTATTTGTCTGGTGTGAAAATGGGAAACCACGGAACCACGGAAAACCATCTTCAGGGTTGCCGACAGTGGGGCTCGACCCCACTATCTCCCGATTACTGGATACTGGCCGCACTTAAGCGACTGCAGCTATCGAGCTCGGTATTATTATAGACTCACCGCCTCTACTTGCTCTCATGCGTTCGTTCTTGTTCCTAATTTTCTTAAGTAACAGACTTTTTAGAAGAACGTTACAAGTCTAAATACTGCACGTTTATTGACGCCGCTTGTGTTTATGAAGACAGCAAGAGTAATATCAGACATCCATCACTTTATATAGCGAGTCTGTTTCACCTGGCACGTATCATATATAAAACACAATCATTGTGTAAGCGCCTTTCTCGCTGCCAAGTGTTTTGAATTTACGAGACGCTCTCGCTCGTGTGGCCCTTTGTCTGCCGCACAACTTCCTACCTGCTTCAGACGTCCTATTGTCCCCGTGCCAATCTGACTTGAGATGAAAGTCTTCACTCTATTGCCGCTTGGTGATGCGCACTTGCTCTCAACTGCGTCCTTATTTCACTCTTGGGCCACATTTTCTTCCTCCTTCATTTTCTTCCCCCCTTTTCTTAGCCAATGAGTACCTCCGTCCCACCCTACATATGCATATGTTTTTCTCTCAGGAGGTAATTTCTTCCGTACTTTCGGCTATATTACACTGTGTATTAGTCTTATTTACTCACTTATTTAAGCTGTTCTTCATTGTAAAACACGATTTGTTATGAGTTTTGAGAGAGCGATACCAGGTTACAGGTCAAAAGTTGGATAGAAATGATGTCATTTTTATAAGCCCATGGATAGCTTTATTTAAATCAGATGGTTTGTAGTTTGTAACTCCATTCATTTTCATGTTGTGGACTTTTCAATCTGAGGCTGTAACGTGCCTTTGAGATGTGGTTCCACCGGAGGATGCTCAGGATTTCTTGGGTTTCTCGACTAACGAAGGGCAAGTCCGGAACTCATTCGAAAGATAAAGCGCCGGAAGATTTCTTACCTTGGCCACATCCTCACAAATGACCATTACCTAATCTTACAGGGTGTAAGAGGTTTACGGAGAAGGCAAATATCATGGCTTGGAAACATCGAAGAATGGACTGGAATTCACAGTGTTGAAGGACTTTTACATCTGGCAAGATATCGCAAAACATTCGTAGAAGGGATAGCCAACGTAAGGGAGACTTGATATGGTACTTTGAAGAAGATTAAGAAGAAGAAGAAGAAGAAGAAGAAGGAAGAAGAAGAAGAAGAAGAAGAAGAAGTTGTTTCATCTGTCAAACATTTTACATTACACATTATTCCCCAATATCAACATTTGTTCATATTTAAGGTGAAGTTGCTCTGGAAGGACGAGATCCTTTAACATTCCATTTTCAGTATGACTTCGGTCATAGTTGTGCACCCGTTTGGACTGAAAAAATAAGCAGGATAAATAACCGTGGATAGTTTTCCTTTCAATATTAATCTACATATACCGACATTAAACGCAGTTTTGTCGAAAGAGTTCAGTCTTGATTCTTGTTTATTGTCATAAATGCTATTTGATTTACGTCGCACCGACACAAATAGGTCTTATAGCGACGATGAGACAGGAAGGGCCTAGGAATGAGAAGGAAGCAGCGGTGGCCTTAATTAAGGTACAGCCCAGCATTTTCCTGGTGTGAAAATGGGAAACCATGGAAAGCCATATTCAGTGCTGCCGACAGTGGTATTTGAGCCCACTATCCCCCGGATTCGAGCTCACTGCTGCGCGCCCTAACCGCACGGCCAACTCGCCCGGTGTCATAAATGTTGGCAGGAAGAATGGCACAATTTTTAAGGTGTATACAGTGTAAAAATATGTCCGACAACGATTAGGGAAAATTTACTGACGTGACCAAGGGAAATAATGTCACAGAGAGAATGAGCACTGTTTTTGAAGCACCAAACGGAAATAGGAACTCCAGGCGCCGATAGGATTAAAAATTGCATAATTACAATTTATATAAATAAAGTTGTAGTGGATCCGCTGTCTGTAATTTATTTTGTTTAGCCAGTTTTTCAGATATTTATCCGTTTTAGGTCAACTCAAGACCGAATTGGCGGTTTTTACATTTCGTGTCTGTTTGTCTGTTTGTCTGTTCCACCATCACGTCGAAACGGCTCGATAGATCTCAACCAAACTTCATATATAGAGTATACACATCCCGGGAAAGGTATCGATATGCATATCATTTTAAAATATTTGAAGAGACGGGGAGTTTATAGGAAAACCAGAACGGTTTTCCTCCATTTTCTCTTATACTATCAATTTTAAACTCCGTGGACCCTTCGTGAAACGTCTCTTCATTATAAATAACTTTCGTTATGTTCATAATTTACCTTACTCTTCACATGACGGGAAATTTACTATTTTCTCCGGGTATCATGCTCTGCATTGAGTGACCGACAGACCGACAGCGAACCTACAGGTTACCATGGCAACGTCTCTGCTTGCCAGCAGGGAAGTAACGTATTGCCATTTTTCTCACCATGCCTTTAAATTCGTGGTTGTTCCTTGGGCAGAAGGCAAGAGAGGCGTCAATCGGCCTATCTGCGGGATATTGGTGGAATATCGTTGGAGGTTATAACCGCCCTCGAATAGATTAAGTAATAATACTATTAGTCATCTTCTTATCTGTTTAACTAAGAAACACTGCGCCTAAATTTCTCCTCTGTTACCGCTTTATTATATCCATAACTCACACCAGCATAATTTATTGAGGGACATTTGATTTTACAACACATTCACTTGGCATTTACACATTTGTCGTCATCCAGCTGTCCTCAGTTATAATCCATTTTCTATTAATTTCAACTTTCACTGAATTATTTTCTTCCTTAATTACTCCGAATGCACGCGAGTGCTAGAATCTACTGGATATATTTCCACCAAACTTCATATTCAGAATCCACCTGTCCTTGGGTAGGTTTTAGGGCAAATATTGTTTCTAAATCCCTGAACTGACTGGGGGTTTATGCAAAACCGAAAGAGTGATTTTGCACTCGCACAAAATATAGACCTACACAACCAAACTTATTGGAAATCTACCTGCCTTAATGGAAATTAATTTCTAAACCTTTTTTCTCATGTGCATCATTTCGATACGAGGATTAATAAGGGAGATATCATTAACGGACCGTTTTTCGGTACAAGCCAAATCGGACTTAACTCAAGAGCTGGTGCGTGTAAAGCGTATTTCTTTCAACTTGAAAACTACTGAAGATATGAACCAAAATTTATACTTAGCATCCACATGCCCAACGGTAGGTTTTAAAGGTCAATAACATTTCATGTTCCCGGAATGGACTGGCGGTTTATAGGGAACCGAAATGGTGATTTTGCTCTTCCAACAATATATACAGTACAAGACCAATCTGACAGGAAATCGACCAAACGTAATGGAATTCCATCTCTAAAACTTTTTCATGTGCATTATTCGTCAGGAGGATTAATAAGGGAGATATCATCAATGGTCAGTTTTGTAGGTTACGTCCAGCGGACATAGCCCAAAAGGTGTTGTACGTGGAGCAGATTTCTTATCTATCTATATAAATAAAATCGTAACGACTGTGTGCCTCTACATTGACTATTTTGGCGAAATTTTCGTACAGCTTTCCGTTTAAGGGGTAATAATGACCATCTGCATATTTTTTGGTTTAGTTTCCTGAAAGACATAATTTTTACCCTCCTCGCACAAAATCCAGATTGCGACATAATCTGCCAGACGAAAAAGAAAATTAAAATTTGACAAAATTATACGTTTTTGCCTGTAACAGATGGAAAACATCCAAGATCTTTAAATTTTTCACTTTTTATCCCCGAAGAATATCAAAATATAGAGGCAATTTTAATGATGGTGCAGACCTTCGGGAAGTCCTATCACATAACGGATTGCACAATCTCCGTTCAATTGGAATGATCTACAATCTTGGTCTTATGACTTTTTGTCGTATCTGTATCCCTTTTACGATTGTTTTTTTTCTATTAATCGATGTTAAGTAAGTTTGTACTTTTCGCATGCATAATTCATGCTTTCAATCTCTTATAGGAAATACAGAATCATCAAACTCTTAACGAAAATTGGCCCACCCAGTAGCCATATGTGAGCCAAATGCTATGTATGTAGCTGTCACATAATTATCTGAATAGTAATGCAATGTGCGATAATCTTGCAAACACTTTACCCTGTTCAACGTTTCTAACTCAATCTGACCCAAGAATAGATGAAATATCATAGGACCAGCGATTTAGGCCACTAAATCCGGCATAATATGGTATAATCCTTTGTCGATATGACGTACGTTTAGTAGCAGTTAATCTGTAAATGAAGGTCTGCAATATTGTAAACACGCATATACTTTCGTATGTCGATCTATATATATTCACTGATGTCGATTTGTAGCGATCGAGAAAAAGGGTGTGTCTGCTATTGTAATCAGTACTCCCCACACGACTTTGACTGGCAGTAGGAATGGGGTCCTTTTCCAACTCCTGTGTAACTGGCATTAGTAAGGAAGGCCTACCGTTGTAATGATTAGTTCACTTCTCGATTTGACTTGCAGAAGGCAAGGGAGCATGCAGTTTTGTTTAAAACTCCCCGATCCGATTATGTTTGGCAGTAGGCAAGGGTGCCCGCCATTATAAACAAATGTATCCATCTAAAATATGACTGGCATTAGGCATAGTGGCATGCTATTTTGATGGAAACTCACCAACTTGGTGTGACTGGCAGTAAGCTGGCTGGTAGTAGGAAAAGGGGCCTGACATTATTATGATAACTGCACGACTCAATTTCGACTGATAGTAGGGTAGTTTCCTGCCATTATAATAAAATCTCCTTAACTTTATCTGTCTGGAAGTAGGAACGGGGACCTGCAATTGTAACGAAAAACTCCCCAAAAACAATTGTGACCATGCAATAGGCAATGGGGCCTGCAATTATAACGTAAACTTCCCAATTCGATTGTGAATGGCAGTAGGCAAGTGAGCCTGCCGTTATATCACAAATCCGTAACAAACACCTTGCATTGGAAACAGCGTATGGGGGACCTTCCCATGCTGTTTCTCGGATAACGCTAAGAGATATGCAATTTTAAAACAATCTTATTTACTGCATATACAGTATTTGCTTCGATATTCTAATACAATGTAGAATACCGTAGCGAAGCACGGGTACATTTGCTAGTTTTTCTATGATTTCGAAAGTAAATCGCCGCCGTAGTTTACCAGCTAATTTAGAAACCAAAGCCAAACTTGTTTTTTACGTGACTACTGATATCGTGGTCATAGCCACAAAACATCCAGCGTTACGTGCATTCAGGACCACAGAATGACAACTTTTATTTCTAAAATCCTATATATATTGACTGGGATTTCAAAATTCGGTGTGAGAAGACAATGATATAGTCACCCGGTTATTCCGCTTTCTTTTGAAACTGTTATATATATAGTGACGACATAACGTTATGATTATCATATTAAGTATTGTGAAAACATTCTTTACAATTTAGTATGGAGGTCTTAAACTTAAAACTAGTAGGTATTTAAAAAAACGTTTAATAACGTTTTGACTTGATGTCACTGTTGGTAGATTTCCGTTACGTTTGGACATGTATATTTTGCGGGAGAGTAAATTAACCTCCAGTCATTTCAGGATTTTGAAATTGTATGAGCCTTAAAACACGTATGGATAGGTGTATTTTAAATATGAAGTTTGGTTAAAATATTACCAGTAGTTTTACAGTTTCAAGAAATCTGTTCTACGTGCACTCGCTTTTGGGCTATGTCCTGTAGAAACTAGACGGAAAAAAAACTGCGTTAATGATGTCCCTTATTAATCTCCTATTGAAAATGTGTACATGAGAAATGGTTTTAGAAATGATTTCCGTTAAGTTTGGTCATTTATATTTTGTGTGTGAGTAAAATAACAGTTTTATTATTGGAATAAACCCCAAAAAATCAATGTTAATACACACGGTCGTTATGATTTTATTTATATAGATAAAGAATTAATTCGCAGTCGCGGACATAACTTACATAAAGATATGATATGTTTACTTCTTCTTTTCTTTATACCGTATTTTCATTGGATGTCGGCTGTCATCAGGGCGATCTGGTTCTTGTTCTCAGCAACTCGGAAAAGTAATAATAATAATGTTATTTGTTTTACGTCCCACTAACTACTTTTTAAGGTCTTCGGAGACGCCGAGGTGCCGGAATTTAGTCCCGCAGGAGTTCTTTTACGTGCCAGTAAATCTACCGACACGGGGCTGTCGTATTTGAGCACCTTCAAATACCACCGGACTGAGCCAGGATCGAACCTGCCAAGTTGGGGTTAGAAGGCCAGCGCCTTAACCGTCTGAGCCACTCAGCCCGGCAAACTCGGAAAAGAGTGAAGATACTGAGCTCATACCATTCTCGTAGATTCCGTAACCAAGATGTTCTGCGTCTTCCCCTACTTCTCCTTTCTTCAATTTTACCTTGTAAGGTAGACCCTCCGATGAGGGTGGGTGGCATCTGCCATGTGTAAGTAACTGCGTGATATCGTGGTGGAGGATAGTGTTATGTGTGGTGTGTGAGTTGCAGTGATGATGGGGACAGCACAAACACCCAGCTCCCGGGCCATTGGAATTAACCAATTGACGTTAAAATCCCCGACCAGGCCGGGAATCGAATCCGGGACCCTCTGAACCGAAGGCCAGTACGCTGACCATTCAGCCAACGAGTCGGACTTTTTGATGTTGTCTTTGTTCAGGAATGGAGTACTTCAGCGTTACGTATTTTGTCAACCCATGATATTCTGAGCAGGCATCGGTAGCACGACATTTCAATGGACCGAAGATTTTGGTGGTGTTCTCTGCTAGGGTCCAAGTCTCGGCACCATAAAATAATATAGAAAATTCATAACATCGAAGTAAACGGAGACAGAGATTGTTCTTAAAGTCCCTTACAGAGAATTTTGCTTATTCTCTTGAAAGCATTCCTTGTCTGTTCAATAATGAAAACCTACAACCTGTTTGCCAGTCATTGGCCGGGTCAGGGATGGAATGAATGAAGTCCCCATCTTGCAGCATGAATAGGAATTGTGCCGGCTGTCGAGGCCTTTCACACTCCTCTCGGGCAATGATTAATGACTGATAAATGAAATGAAATGATAATGGAGAGTGTTGCTGGATGTTGCTGGAATGAAAGATGACAGAGAAAACCGGAGTACCCGGAGAAAATCCTGTTCCGCCTCCACTTTGTCCAGCACAAATCTCACATGGAGTGACCGGGATTTGAACCACGGAACTCAGCGGTGAGAGGCCGACGCGCTGCCGCCTGAGCCATAGAGGCTCCTGCCTGTTCAATCCGGGACCCAATTTCAAGAGTATTGTTCCAGCTGTGATCAAGTACGCTGTTGAGATACTTAAAGTGTTAGACTTGCTCCAGCTACTCTCAAGTTAACACGTTGAATGACAAGTTTGCTTATGATCATTACTTTGGTATTTTTCGTGTTCAAACGCAGACCTCCTGCAGCACTGTGTTCAACCACACAGTTTAGTAATGTCTCCAGATCTTCAGAACTTGTTGTAAGCAGAACAGTATCATCTGCATATCATAGATTATTTATCGTGATCCCATTAACAACGATGCCTTCCTTTTTTCCTTCTGGTACTTCAAAAAATACCCCTTCAGAGTAAATATTGAAGAGAAGTGGTGATAGAACAGAGCTTTGTCTCACTCATCGCTTTATTTCAATACCACAGGTGTTTGTGCCGTCAACTGATGCGGTCTGATTCCAATAAAGGTTGGCAATAAATCGGATATCTCTACATGCGTGTCGATGTCATGTAGGATAGAATGCCTTTGCTGGCGAAATGTAGTGTTTACAGTGCACTATGTCTACTGGTATGGGCTATATCAAATTTGTTACTTTCAGTGACCTGTCTCAGTCTCATCCTTGGCTTTGACAATATGAAAGTGACTGAGGTATGAGTGATGCTAGTAATACCATTGCTTATGGAGCCAGTCCCTGTTATGAATGGTGTGAAATTATCGCTCATAGGGTCAGTTGGTGCATGCATTTCAGTGGGCTTGGCAGACTGATATGTAATAGCAGCGGCTGGCTCGGTGAGGAAAGCAACGGGAAACTGCCTCACTCCTCATTTCCCTAGTACGCCTCTTCAGTGACGCCTAGGCCATTTATGACACTGTTGGCGGAGTTGCAGAGGATCAAACCAGCCTTCGGGCTGAATACCCAACAACATACATGCAGCAATATTTCATGTTTCACATGGTCGAAAACTTGTTCAAAACGAATAAAACAATCATATACATCCACAGACATATGTAGACATCTTTGTACAAAAAAACGGAATCCCCAGCAATGCTCCTCTGTTGCCAAATCCATTACGGAAACAAAACTGGGTGCTACCTATGTAGCATTCACATTTGTTGTATATTCTTGCATGCATTACTTTTAGAAAGTTTATTGAGAACATGGCTCATCAGTCTTATGATTCACCGGGCGAGTTGGCCGTGCGCGTAGAGGCGCGCGGCTGTGAGCTTGCATCCGGGAGATAGTAGGTTCGAATCCCACTATCGGCAGCCCTGAAGATGGTTTTCCGTGGTTTCCCATTTTCACACCAGGCAAATGCTGGGGCTGTACCTTAATTAAGGCCACGGCCGCTTCCTTCCAACTCCTAGGCCTTTCCTATCCCATCGTCACCATAAGACCTATCTGAGTCGGTGCGACGTAAAGCCCCTAGCAAAAAAAAAAAGTGTTTTGATTTTGCAATGTCCGTGAGATTTAGCGATTTTTTTCCTTGGAATAGGGATGTAAATTTATTTCAACTAGTCAGAAGGGACTGATCCATTGTTGTATACGAGACTGAATAGTTCTATCAGGATATCTAGTGATTGGTCTTCATGAAGAATTTTCAAGATTTCTACATGTATACGATCCGGCCCAGGTGGTTTTGTGTTTTGCAATTCTTGAGGTCAGAAGGGCATGGTCGCCTATTATCATGGAAAAGATGAGTCACACAGACTTTCGGTTATTCAGTTTTTCTTCATGTTCCATGATGACCTCCCCTTGATTGTTTTATACCGGTCCTCCTGGTATGTAACCCCGCAGCTTCTTTAACATTTTTGTGCATGTTAAAATTATCATACTTAGACGCACATTCTTCTATGTCCTTACACTTCTTACCCTATCATTGTGTTTTTGCCCTGCTAATAATTTGGCGGATTTTGGTCTGGAGTTCTTTATGTTTATCACACAACCAAATATATGAAGGTCTGAAATGGTCTGCACAAAACCGTTTCCAAAAGAAGATTAAAATATTGTGGGTATGCGGTATACGGCTGAAATGAAAAATTATCGAAAACGGCAATGCTGTGGGTACCCCCGGATCGACACAGGAGTAGACGAACACCACGTAACATCTGGAAGTAAATGTTTTCCAAATATCCGGAGGTGTGGAACTGAACTGTGACGAAGATAAATGCCGAAAAAACCGTGCCTGATCGGATTCACTGGAGAAAAGTTCTTGCCCAATATGTTACTTAGCATTGGAGGATTAATGTTAAGTCTTCTGTAGGTCTAATTCAGGCAGTGAGACTATCCATGCTACGACTATGGTTCAGTATTCCCTTCTATTGCTATGCATTTTCTCCATTTTGTATTATGAGCAATATATATACTGTACTAGCAGAAGTACCCGTTCTTCGTACGGGTTATCAGAAACTGACTTTAGTTACTCATACTATCGGTGTGACTGACTTCATTAGATATTTATATCACTGGTGTATTTATTAAGTACGTAGAAATTATTTGTCATGTTTGGAATGATAGTGTATCTTCTTCTTTTCTTCATGGGGTCTCTAATTATTAGTTCCTAATTAGCGTCGACCTCTAAGATCTTTTGCTACCATGTTTTTCCTTCAATCCCACCTAGATATACCTGGTCCCTTCACAAAGCTGCAGGTTTAGTGTAAGTATATTTCCGCTAGATAGTACCACAAATGTAAATATTATTGAATGTAATTGTTTGATCCGATATTTCGTAACTATTACAAATGATCAAGGAAATACGCGATGCATAAAAGAAACGACTATAATTATCGAGAACTGTAACTCTCTGGGCTTGTCACTTATGTCGCACATCATATAATGAATCTCAGTATAAATGTTGACAATTGGGTACAGTATATAGGTTGTTTTCATGGTTACGATGATCGTAAAAGAGGACAAAAATATCGGCACTAAAAACATCAATGATCCTACTACTCCACGATTTGATAGAAAATAGTTTAAACTATAGGTAACAGACTCCGCAAAATGCTGAAACCTAAGCCAGTACGTAAAAGCGGAGGCCCGTCGGCAACCGCTGTTCGCTGTACTACGGAGAACTCCGGGGCTATTATTTTTATACTTCACTCCCTTTCCATCCCCGCCCAAAGGAGTGCTATGAGCGTCTTACACAGCAGTTTATTTTTTCCAGATAGTAAGTCATATGTGTATCAATTTTGGTTGGCAGCTATGCCGAAACGTACATGCATAATCTAGCTGCTGTAGAATCCTGAAGCTGACGTTGCCATGGTTACGGCCGTTCATTTCTTTATCTGATTCCTAGAGCAGGGGTAGTGTGGTTCCAATATCTCCATTACGGTTGGTTTTAGGGCCTTAAAACATGGTTTTCGGGCCCGAAGGATTTACCGAGTTTTGTTCTTAGCGTCAAGGGGCTTAAAATGAGCTTTGTCTCGTCCTTGTACGGCAAATTCGATTTCTCCTATATTAGCCTATTATTTTGGTATTTTTATATCACCCCCGTCGCCCCCCACGAATTGTTTTGAAAATAAAATACAGCCCATGTTACTCATTGGCAATGTAGTTTTCTATAAGTGAAGTAATTTTTAAAATCGGTTCAGTAGTTTTTGAGTCTATCCATTACAAACAAATATACAAATTTTTCCTCTTTATATATTAGTATAGAAGTATAGATTACGTCTCTACTCATACGGTTGCCGTCAGGAAGGGCATCCAGCCGTAAAACATGGTCAAATCCACATGTGCGACACACTTCGCACACGCAGACCCACAGGTGTGGGTAAAGCGATGGAAGAAGAAGATACTAATTTTAAAAATTCACCCGCTTTTTTTTAAATTCTTTTCACCCCCTTAAGTGGATTTTCCAAAAAAGAGTGTGTTCATTTTTAAAGGAAATTGCAAGTACCAATGTTAACGTCTGTAACTTCTTCATTTTTGAGATATATGTATCATCATATAAATAATTCAACCCCTTCCTCACTTTTTTTACCCCCCTCCCTCTCCCTTTTAATTGGATTTTCTTAAAACGAATCTTTCTGTTCTTTCATTTTCAAAGGGGATTCCAAATATCAATTTTCATGTCTGTAACATGTTATGTTTCTGTGATTTATTGTAAATATTCATCTGAGAGACCCTGAAATCTATGGATTCGAAACTGTTTTTAATTACTTCTATATCTCACCCCCCCCCCCTTTGCTCCCCACCTAAAAGGGGGCTGGACTTGGACTTTAAAAAATTCTAGAGTATTACTTTTCAACTCAGCGACCCCGAAAACTATGAATTCGACACTATTCTCAATTATTATTAAAACTACCCCCTGACCCCCTCCCTTAAGGGCGCTAGGGATGACTTACCCCCCACAGTGATCGTTTTCCGATAGTAAGTAATACGTGTACCAAGTTTGGTTGAAATTTCTCCAGTGGTTTAGGAGGAGATGTGCCATTTACACACACACACTTCCATTTCTGTATATAGTAAGATTTTAGTAAGATTTTTATACTCGTACTTCACCCCCTTTCCATCCCCGCCCAAAGGAGTCCTATGAGTGCCTTACACAACAGTATATTTTTTCCAGATATTAAGTCTTGTTTGTATCAATTTTCGTTGGCAGCTATGCCCAAACGTACATACATAATCTCACTGCTCTAGAATCCTGGAGCTGACGTTGCCATGGTTACGGCAGTTCATTTCTCTATCCGATTCCTAGAGCAGGGGTAGTGTGGTGCCAATATCTCCGTAACGGTTGGTTTTAGGGCCTTAAAACATGGTTTACGGGCCCGTAGGGCTTACCGAGTTTTGTTCTTTGCGTCAAGAGGATTAAATTGAGCTTTGTCTCGTCCTTATACAACAATTCGATATTTTGCCTATATTAGCCTATTATTTTTATATTTCTCCCCTGTGCCCCCCACATCGAATTGTTTTGAAAATAAAATACAGCCCATGTTACTCACTGTCAATGTATCTTTCTATAGGTGAAGAAATTTGTAAAATCGGTTCAGTCGTTTTTGAGCCTATTCGTTACAAACAAACAATTTTTTCCTAATATTAGTATAGATATACAAATTATATTAAAACATAAAAATCCAGAAGATGCCATCATAGTATTCATACTCCTTCAGTGTAGCACGAAATTGCAAACCATGCACCTCACTCTAGACTGACATATATTATGGCACTACTACCAATGTAAATAAAGAAGCTGATTCTAAAAATAATTGAAAACCAAAGCTGTCAGTAGACATTAGATTTTTAGAAATGCATAAGCTTTAGGAGAAATAAAAAATATGGAGTAATTTTAATTACAGCTTATTAATCATTTAAAACTCGTTTTCCGGAGCAAGTTTCATAATAAAATTGATACACCGGTTTAATTAGGAAGGTTAAAGTTTATTCGTGGGACGAAGGTTCAAATAAGTCATTTTTTTTAAAAGCTGAAGTTGGTCGAGATAAGAGCAGCCAAAAATATAAAGATTTGAAATAGCATTACATGTGTAAGTAGAATTTCCTTGTAGTAAATTTTAGTACTGGACACATTGACTATATAAGTCAAGGCATATATCAAGAAACTAATTCTAAATATAGTACATTTCCCTTGAATAATTTTCTGTCCATGGCTGACGCATATTGATATAATACTACTGGACCTTCAGGCAAGGGAATGTTGTTGTTGTTGGGGTCACCAGTATATATAAATGTATGCAGCCCTCCATGCCACCCTATCCTGTGGTAACATTTTCATTTCTACTTACCACCTCCATCCTACTTCTGATCTAATCTGCTTGCCATATTCATGCCTTCGTCTACCCCTACCGTTATTACCACCTACACTTCCTTCAGAAACCAACTGGAAAAGTCCTGGGTGTCTTAAGATGTGCCCTGTTATTCTATCACTTCTTATCGTCAAATTTAGACAAATCGATCTTTTCTCACCAATTCGATTCAGTATTTCTTAATTCGTGATTCGACCTATCCATCTCACGTTCAGCATTCTTATGTAACACCACATTCCAAACGCTTCTATTCTCTTTCTTTCTGAGCTAGTTATCGTCCATGTTTCACTTCCATACAATGTCATGCTTCAGATAAAATTCTTCAGAAAAATTTAATTCCTATATCAATGTTCGAAGTGAGCAAATTTCTTTTCTTAAGAAAGCTCTTCCTTACCTGTGCTAGTCTGTATTTTAGTCCTCAATACTTTTGCCATCGTTAGTTATTTTACTTCCCAAATAACAGTATTCATCTACTTCCTTTAAGACTTCACTTCCTACTCTAATATTACATGCATCACTGGCCGTCGTTCGACTGCACTCGATTAATTTTGTTTTGAACTTATTAATTTTCATCTTGTACTCTTTAACCATGACTCCGTCCATATCATTCAGCAACTTCTCGAAATATCCTGCAGTCTCAGATAAAGTAACAATATCATCGGCAAATCTCAGGGTTTTGATTTCCCCTATTGTGATTCCCATTCCAAAGTTTTCTTTGATTTCCTTTACTGTCTGCTCTATATAAACGTTGAAAAGTAGTGGGACCAACTGTAGCCTTTTACCGCCCCTTTCTAAATTGCTGCTTCTTTTTCAAAGCCCTCGATTCTTATCCTTGCAGACTGATATTTATACAGATTGTAAATGATTCTTCGTTCCCGGCATCAGATCCCGATCACCTTTAAAACCTCAAATAGCTTGGTCCAATCAACATTATTGAATGCCTTTTGTAGATCTATGAACGCTACGTATGTGGGCCTTTTCTTCTTTATTCGATCCTCTAAGATCAGACAATAAGGTCAGGATTGTTTCACGTGTTCCTACATTTATTCTGAAGCCAAATTGATCTTCTCCCAACTCAGCTACAACTTGTCTTCCAGTCTTCTGAAAATAATGCAACAGGCATGAGATACTAAACTAATGGTGGGGTTATTTTCACATTTGTCAGCACCGGCTTTCTTGGTAATAGGTGTAACAACAGTCTGCCAAAAATCGGATGGCACTTCTCCTGTCTCATACATCTTGCACACTAAATGGAATAACCTTACCATGCTGGTTTCTCCTAAGGCAGTCAAATATTCAGAGGAAATGTCGTCAGTTCCAGGTGCCTTGTTCCTGTTTAGGTCTCTCACATCTCTGTTGAATTCTCACCTCATTATTGCGTCTCCCATTTCATCAGCATCAACAGCGTCTTCTTGTTTCAGTACCATATCATCTACGTCTTTACAACGATACAACTGCTGGATATCTTCTTCCCATCCTTCTGCTTTGTCTTCTTTCCCTAGAAGTGGTTTTCCATCTGAGATCCTAATATCCATACACCTAGATCTCCTTCCTCCAAAGGTTTCCTTGATATTCCTGAATGCAGCATCTACGTTTCCTACGACCACACAATATTCAACATCATTGCACTTCTCCTTCCGAATGTATATACTGAAAGTGAAATTCAAACCCTTTGCAACGTGACAAGGATATTGTATATGAAATCATTTTAGAGTCCAAGTAGCCAGAGTTGGTGAAGGAGTGGTGGAACATTCTTCAGAGATAACTTCTCTTTTATAAAATGTCTGTGGTCGTAATACTCTAATGAATAATCACGCGTCCACGAGGAATGCTAAAAGAGGTTAGACGACAGCAGAGCGAATTATACTAATCGAATAAAGCCTCATTTCGACGTGTGCCCCTGCGGCCTTTTATACCGCATTCAGCTCTACAAACGTGTAAAATAATTTGAAGAATCTCCCTTCAACCTCACAAGCTGCAGAATACGATGGTAATATTATCTTATGCAGAACTTTTAGGAATCAATAGCATAAAGTGTAGAGTTTTAAATAAAATTAATTTTTTTTTTTAATTCAGACAAACCAATTTTGTTTCTATCGGTCAATAACATGTGAATTTTACTTAGCTGTGGCACCCGATATTGATGGGTCATTTCTCGCATAGGCCTAATTGGCTGTGCGTGTTAACGCACTGCGGCTACTGAGCCAAGCTGTACGTTTTGGAGACGCGCGGGCTCGAACCCCACCGTTTCCCATTTTAATTTCCTGGCAAATTACGGGGCAGTGCTTTTCATAGCCTATATCTGACCCCTCCCACCTCTTTGTCCACTTTTAGTCACCATCACTCATTTCATCTTCATTAGCTCTTCAATTGAGTTTGGAGTCAGGACGGGCACCCGACCGCAAAATATGCCATATACTTTTATTTAATCTCATCCCCGACCTCGTATCTGTAAACGGGATTAAGAGGCATACAAGCAAACATACAGCTAAAACTATTTCTTAGAGCCATTTATATAATAAAATTGTTACACCGATTTAATTGGGAAAGATAACATTTCTTGAGATGAGGGTTCAAAAACGTTAAAGTTATGGGTGTAGTACATACACATATAAATTTATTGTATTTGTAGGAAATGTAACTTAGAATGCAATTTAGCTGTGATAAGTGGCAGAAGAAGTAGTATTTTGGCTTCTCGGCTGAATTATTAGTTTAGTGGCCACTGTTTGAGTGGGTATAGGGTTCGATTCTCGGCTTGATCGGGAAATTTAGCAGCATCTCGGGGTTCAGATATTGGGTTTTTGTGTTTGTCTTATTACACCAAAACGATAATCCGTTTCAGAGTAACTAATTAGAGCATTGTACTACCAAGACGACAGCTGCCTGGCTTGATGGCCTGCAGATACTGGAGTGTCTCCTGGTCAGCGTAACGACATCCTCAGTTGTGTCACT
Source organism: Anabrus simplex (assembly GCF_040414725.1). Classification (NCBI taxonomy): domain Eukaryota; kingdom Metazoa; phylum Arthropoda; class Insecta; order Orthoptera; family Tettigoniidae; genus Anabrus; species Anabrus simplex. The sequence continues at coordinate 350,608,704 of NC_090268.1, read as the reverse complement.
GACTGACTGTTGACTGGACCACGGTCTCGTTCTTCCTTGAACAGCCTCCAGTTATCAGCTGAGGAGTTGTCTAATATGAAATTAAGTATTTTAAACAAATTATCCTCAGTTCATCCCAGGTATTTCTGAGGTCGCTAGAAACAACTAGGCTCACTTTATTTTCGGTCGAGGGCTTAAGACCGGATGGAATTCCTGACACCATGATTCCAGAAATGAAAATCTCAACCGTGGGTCGACCACGATTTGAACCTCAGCCTCCCGGTAGGAAGTCAGCAGCTAAGCCAGTGAGTTAATCATAACACGTCTAATACGAACTTTAGTGATATGAATTAATAATAATTTTATTTTACATTCTAGCCTTGTACTTGTCATTTTTCTGTAATGTTTGAGAGATATTTCATCAGGACGGTCACGGTTTGAAAGCCGGGCAGTGAGTTCTGAATTTTTGAAATGATTGGCGACGTCCCTGTAGTTCGGATTGCTCGTGCTTCTGATTACAAGTAATGAACATCATTTCGGTTTCGTATTGACTTCAAATATCTGGGGTAAAATTCTTAAAAAGTTTAGATGTATTAAGTCCAGCTGTTCAATACAAATTATTGCCGTTTAATAAATCATCCGTCTAAAATGATATATAGTACATGTTTCTACCTAGCCTAGGGGTCATCATCAGCTTAAAATATACGAGGAAGAAAAACATGTATGAAATCAGTGATACATAACACTCTTAATTGAGATAAAAAATAAATCAAAAACTGCACTAAAAAGCATGTTTAGCCAATCAATAGTTGTGTTAAAAACGGTTAGACTCACATCAGTTCCGACTAGATTCATCTTACAACAAAATAGAAGCAATGAACATCACTAAACATGGATGTTTTTACAATTGCTGATTGTATTTTATCTCATTTAACTATTTTATGCATCACTATTTTTATAGGTTTCCTTGAATATTTTAAGTTGAAGATGACCTCTAGACAAGGTGGAAACACGTCGTACAACGTAGAATTTTCATCATCATTAGTCGTTTTGCTCAGTGCTGAGCGTCCAGCCCTCATAACTGTCATGTCTGCGTTGCATCCCTGACGAGATCCCTCCATCCAGAGCGATTTTCAGCTTTCCTTAGCATGATCTGAAGAGGTAGGCCAGTGATCTTCTTCGCCTGATCTACTTTCTGTTCTTCTCCTTTGTCTACTGCTTTCAACTTTGCCTTGTAGAATGGTCTATTCCAAGTGCTCTCCTCTTTTGAAAATGTCACCTAGGAGCTGGAAGTAACACACATTCACACGGGAAGATGGCGTTTCTTGATGCTCAGTTCGTTCAGAATGGAAACATTAGTTCTTCTTTCTGTCCAAGGTACATGCAGAATTCTCCGCCAACACCACATCTCTAAGGCATGAATTCGAATTTTGTCTCTAGTATTCATGGTCCAGGTCTCACAGCCTTACACAATGACTGAGAACACTTGGGAGCCTACCAAGCTTTTGATATTCTCCAGTTCTGCCAGATCTTAGTGAATTTAACCCTTTTAGACAGAACATTTATTAAATGACAATAATTTTTATTAAATAGGTAGACTTAATGCATGTAAATTATTTTTAAGAATTTTATCCTAGACGTGTTTCTGATAATATCAACAGCCTTGTAAAACTAGATAGCTATTTACCTTCCTTTTGTCAATGTGCAGAAGCGGTTTGAATATACGCAGTCCTAATTTGTCCACATATTGTTTTAATGCTCATTTAGATGGCATGTTGGTACTCAAAGAGATCGTTGTCCACTTCGTTGATTAATAATGCCGAGATAAACAGGTGCATGTGAATTGTTCGATATGTTTGCCTGGTGGCTGCTCATGGTAGGTGGAAATATGGAGAGCCCTGCCGTTCATTCAACCGACATAAATTCCCCGCATGAATGTTAGTGAATGACGTATAGGACTCGGTCTAAAGGCAGGCAAATATATGTGTGCTATCCCAGAGGGGTGCATTGGATAGCCGGTTATTTGACTGGGCTGTAATTTCAGAGCTGGTAGAGGACGAAATGTTTGGTACAGCTGGTATAGTTTCGTCGCAATTCTCGCCCTGCTCCCCCAACTCTGATTTCAACTAGGTCGTGATTTGTGATATGGAGAGTGGACGCTTACTTCCGTCATCAGTCCACTGCATAACGCCCACGCCATCTCGTGCTCCATCGCAACGACGTAGAAGCAATTCTGGAAGTGTTTCGCAGAAGTAATTTTGGTGTCCCTCTCCCTACAAAGTTTGATCGTTCATTTAACTTACCTTTAACTATGCAGAGATTACGAAGTAAGGCATGAAACGTCATCGGTATATTCATACTTCCCGCATAAGAGGACACATTAATAGACACAGAATTTTCACACAGTTCTAGCCCTTTGGGCAAGCAACTCAGTATTGAAACCATCCTCCGATATGAGGTACGAATTTCGGGTAAGTAAAATATATAACCGAGCTCGATAGCTGCAGTCGCTTAAGTGCGGCCAGTATCTAGTATTCGGGAGATAGTAGGTTCGAACCCCACTGTCGGCAGCTCTGAAAATAGTTTTCCGTGGTTTCCCCATTTTCACACCAGGCAAATGCTGGGACTGTACCTTAATTAAGGCCACGGCCGCTTCCTTCCCACTCCCAGCCCTTTCCTGTCCCATCGTCGCCGTCAGACCTATCTGTGTCGGTGCGACGTAAAACAACTAGCAAATATATATATATATATATATATATATATATATATATATATAATACAATATGAAAATACACCCTATTTATTCCTCAAATTTACAATTCTTTTCTTAATCATCGTTATTCGGTCGATTAGATTAGGAATTTGCGTTTTCTACCACTACGAGCGCTAATGTGAGTCAATGCAGAGTTTCACTAAGCCCTTATAACTACATTCGGTTTGGACATTTTTTAAAGATGTTTACAATAAAAAAAATGCCTATGGGTATTTAACCGAGGAACACATTTCAGAAAGCATTTTGTATATAAGTTAATTTGGCTAGGATTTGAATAAAGAAAAAAACGAGCAAAGAAACAAATTATTTTTAGGCTGTTTTATCGGAACTGCATTTCGGCCGGAAGTGATTTTGGAAATTTGTTTCTTAGTTTGATGAAGCTATCCATACTCAGAATTTTAAACCTTTCCGGGCCCTTTCTCCCTTCAACTTTCGACGCAATTGAAGAAATTGCATGATTTTACGTTTTTCGTATTATGAGGTCTGCTAAGAAACGATTTTAACATTAATACCTTCCTTTCATCTCAATACCCACTCATCGATCTAATACAGGCTATTGAAGAGCTGAAAATCTATCCCATTCAGTGTCATGGTTACGGATATTGATGTGACTTGGCTTAACCCTATCGAGCGAGGCTCGAATATAGCTGATTGAGGGGTGGGCATCACACCTGGGGAATCACGTGCTGTTAGGAGTAGATTAAGGTAGTGATGATGAGAACGATAACAGTAATATTGCCAACCTAATGGAGCAGTTTAGTCGTATTTTGTTCTTAAGATCCTAATTGATGTCGGTGGCATTTTATGGCGTTTAAATGTGGAAACTATGTGTCGGTGGCTACCGGCACGTTCATGAACTTCTGCCAGACAAAATTCTCGATCCTGGCATTTCATAAAGCCGTTCACAATCGAGGAGCCACAGAAAGAAAAAATATTATTATTATTATTATTATTATTATTATTATTATTATTATTATTATTATTATTATTATTATTATTTCGAATGGACCACCTGTGAACAACGATGTTCAACTTTTCCGCTTAGAGTGGGACTTGATGTTTGTCCAGTTCTCGCGCATTCTCTGACTGTATTCTACCTTCTTTCGTTTGTCCAGTTCTCGCGCATTCTCCGACTATGTTTCTGCCTTCTTTCGTTTGTCCAGAGGGCGCCTGTTTTCTTACAAAGTGGTCTATCCTGAAAACTCTTTTGTTTGATTATTCTTCTGACAGGTGCTCTGATGTTATTTTCAGTTACTCTCAGTTCCTGCATATCTTTCTTCACTTCTGTTGGTGACCCTATCTTCCTGTTCGTCCAGTAGTTGAGATGCCGATAGGTTATTCAAATTGGGTTCATCCTCCTGACATGTCCGTAGAAAGTCAGACGCCTCTTCCAGGCTACGTCTATGAGTTTTTCAGTATAACTGTATAGCTCATGGTTTGGTCGCCTTCCGTACTCTCCATCTACTGTACCTTGATCGCCCCTTCTTTTAATGCTATTTGTTCAGGGCGTCGTCCCATGAAGATCTCTTGCCCGTACTTGCACCATATGTGAGGAACCTGCGTGTATTATGTAAATGGCGGAAGTGTAAAGTGTTGAATGTAAGGAAAGGAACGTTAAGGAACGACACAAACACCCAGTCTCCATGCCAGGGATATTAATCATTTACAATTAAAAACCCATGACCTGACCGGGAATCGAACCCGGGGCCGACGCGTGACAGGCGGACACGTTGCCCCCTACACCACGTGGTCGAACTTGATCGGTCCTAGTATCTTTCTCAATATCTTCCTCCTGGACCTCTAGTTAGTCCAACAATCCTTTCCTTTACAATATCAGGCATTCTGTGGCATACAGTCTGGTAGTGTTTCATTGATTATTATTATGATTATTATTAGTAATAAATTTTAATAACAATTTTGACGTATAAACTTCCAGCCCTTTCAAACTGGCAAATGAAGTTAACATTTCTACCCCACCATCATGTGCCCAAACACAAGATACTAAAATCTCTTTGAAGGAAAACTTTCACGCCCTAGATTCACACCCTGTGAAATGTTTTGTTGTTACATACCGATTTTACTAGCTCGATGCAACGCTAGAAGGATAGGAAGAACGTGTATGACCTTGATATGAGCAACGGTGCGGAAAGTTCGGGTTACTTCTCGTGATGGTGGTGAGAGCGAAGATAGGCTAATGATCCTCCTGGTGGGGGATGTATTTATTAATTTTTAGGCTAACATTTAGTACATAATACTTTAGGATTACTTGTTTTTGTGTATTCGGCGTGCCATGTAACAAACTTGGGACTAACTAAATTTTAAATGCAACCGTTAGGTCAGGGCCAAGATGTGATATGGATCTAAGGCGACTACATATAATATTATGCTTCGTCGTGGGGTGATTTGGAGAGTATATCCCTCGAAATTCTCTCCACTGCAAATTGTTGTGACTATTTCTTAAACGTTTTTCTCTCTTCTTTGGTCTTTAAATATCTCTCTTCCTATCGCATTATAGTATGAGCTTAGCTCCCGTAATTCTGCAGTAGTGCTCCAGCAGGGGGCATCTTTCTCAGAGTGTTCATACAGTGGAATTTTAGGGGTTGTTGAGATATTCTTGTTGGTTTGGAAGACAGTTGTAATCAAGGAGCTCCATCCTGGCTGTGGCAATTTTACTTGTGTGGTCACTGTGAACACAAAACTGGTTCACCGAGCTCGACAGCTGCAGTCGCTTAAGTGCGGCCAGTATCCAGTATTCGGGAGATAGTAGGTTCGAACCCCACTATCGGCAGCCCTGAAAATGGTTTTCCGTGGTTTCCCATTTTTGCACCAGGCAAATGCTGGGGCTGTACCTTAATTAAGGCCACAGCCCTTCCTTCCCACTCCTAGCCCTTCCTTGTACCATCGTCGCCATAAGACCTATCTGTGTCGGTGCGACGTAAAGCAACTAGCAAAAAAAAAAAAAAAAATCTGGTTCTTTGCGCTGTGCCATAGAAAATTTTTATCTATTGCCCAAAGATTTTGCATAGCTTTGTATAGTTTCGTATATTTTGTATTTGTACAGTATTTCAATCATTAATTTATTTCTACTGTGATTTTGTGTGGATATTTGATATTTGTGTTGAGTATTGGGATCCCTCAAAGGGAGTGGGGGGGGGGATATGTTGAGACTTATGTGTTGGCAACAATGTGTGTCGCACCTCATATATTTGTCATTCTATAGTTAACAACATGCTGCTGTGTCTTTGGTAGAGTGGCAGACAGACAACAGGGCGACCAAGAGCAACAGATGTGTGTTTGTGCCTCTAAGACTTGTTTTGTAATTTGGTGTATATATGTGGTAGGCCCTACCTATACATTTATTCGTGTAGAATAAATACATTAAATATGCTAGTGAGTGATGTGTTTGTGCCTGTTCGTACCGGTCAGTCTACGACCACACTGTCTTGTATTTGCACCTATGGATATTTTAACTTGTTTGTATGTGCGTCCAGTATGTTGTTTATCGGTCGTAACAGGGGTTGTACTAAGGACGTCAAGGAGAGGGCGTATTTGTAACTGGTAAGACCCCGATTAGAGTATGATTCTATTGTAAGTGACCATCACCAGAATTACTTGATACCAGAACCGGAAAAGATCCTAAAGAAAGCAGCACGATTGGTTCTAGGTGATTTTCGAAAAAGAGTAGTGTGACGAAAATGTTGGAAACTTTGGGCTGGAAGACTTAGAAGTAAGGAGACAAGCAGCACGACTAAGCGGAATGTTTCGAACTGTGGTGAGATGAGTTGGAATGATACTAGCAGACGAAAAAGCTTGAGAGGAGGTTTCTACTGTAAGAGTAGAAAACATAAAATAAAGATAAATTTAGAAACCAAAAGTACAAATAGGGGCAAATGTTCGTTTATAGGAAGAATAATTCGGGATTTGTATCGTCCGCCTCTGTGGTGTAGTGGTTAGTGTGATTAACTGCCACCCCCGGAGGCCCGGGTTCGATTCCCGGCTCTGCCACGAGATTTGAAAAGTGGACGAGGGCTTGAACGGGGTCCACTCAGCCTCCGTAGATCAAATGAGTAGAAGTGGGTTCGATTACCACCTCAGCCGTTCTGAATGCGGTTTTCCGTGGTTTCCTACTTCCCCTCCAGGCAAATTCCGGGATGGTACCTAACTTAAGGCCACGGCCGCTTCCTTCCTTCTTCCTTGTCTACCCCTTCCAATCTCCCCCCCCCCCCCGCAAGGCTCCTGTTCAGTATAGCAGGTGAGGCCGCCTGGGCGAGGTATTGGTCTTTCTCCACAGTTGTATCCCCCAACCCAGAATCAGAAGCTCCAGGACACTGCCCTTGTGGCGGTAGAGGTGCGATCCTCGCTGAGTCCGAGGAAAAACCGACCCTGGAGATTAAACAGAAGAAGAAGAATAAAAAGAAAGTAAAAGAAGAAGAAGAGCAATTTATCGAGGGAGATGTTTGATAAATTTTCATCTTCTCTGAAATCATTTCAAAACAGACTAGATAGAAAACTGTTTGGGAATCTGCCACGCAAGCGACTGTCCTCACTGCACATCTGAGATTATGATATTCCCAATCAACCTGGCGTACTGAAGTCAAAGAGATATCGATATGCACTAGCCTACTGAAAGTGTCTTGAACCGAGTACGATTGTAATTTAGTGCTGAGTTTACGGTTTAAGGAATGAAATCCTCGTATGGAAGGGAGTCATGGCTACTTCTCTTGGGGAAACATCTGTAGATTACGGCTTCATCCAGGGGATCGAGCGCTGCACGTGCAAGTTATGGTCTCACAAGGAATAGAACGCTCCACACCTCTATTTGTGTGTGTGAACGTACAGAGCTTCTACAACACTTGGCGACCCTTTTAAAGTTCGAGGAGAATGAAGGAAAATAGGAACGAAAGGAAGGAAATGAATAGATGAAGTAATTAATTACTTCCTATCTCTTTGTTTGATAGTGTTTGCTTCTTTGATTGATTGCTTGTACCTTCCTTTCGCAAAACGTATCGGTATTTACGAAGAAAAAAGAGAGGTAATATCAAAACAAGGAATGAAAAAATGTTTATTTGCCTTGTCCGGCCCGTTTGTGGGCTATCATTGATTAAATAAGCAGAGTTTGAACTCTACCATTTTCTCGCCCACGTTCGACTATTAGGAAATTAATTGTAATAATAATAATAATAATAATAATAATAATAATAATAATAATAATAATAATAATAATAATCTATATATATATATAAAAGCAGGTCGGTATGGAGCTATCTATATAATTATAAAGGCATACAAATGAAAATAGACGTGAATTAATTAGGCACTTCCTAAAATCTCAGAAATTTGAAATTTGGTACCGGAGAAGCTGATGACCTTAAAAAAGTCGAAAATTCTCAAAATTCCCCGAAGGGGGAACGCTGGGGGGTTTCAAATTTTGGGCTCAGCATAAGAACGCAGTCGTATAATTTATCCAAAGCGACAACCTATAGGTTTCGTGGGCTTAAAATAATTCGTGAATTAACTAATTTTATCCCCCTTCCACCCAAATCGAGATGGCGGCACAATCTGCCAGACGAGCCAGAAAACTGAAATTTGGCGAAATTATATATTTTAGCCTGTAACCGACGGAAAAATGTCAAGATGTTCAAATGTTTCAATTTTTACCCCCAAAAATATCGAAATATGGAGGAAATTTTAATGACTGTGCAGACATTCTTTTGAGCTTTTTGTTGGCCCAATGGTAAGTCGTATCACAAAACGGATGGCACAATCTCAGTTCAATTTGAAGTGATCTACTACTTTGGTCCTATGACATTTTGTCGTATCTCTCTCCCGTATAAGTTAGATTTGGCTGTATTTCTGGATTGTTCGTAAATTTAGTGATTTTTACATGAATATTTCATTGTTTGACACACTTATAGGAAAGATAGAGTCATCAAGTTTGGTGCGCGCATTGAAACAATTGAACGCCATATGTGGACTAAATTATATGATCCTAGCTTATACAGTAGTTAAGTCTGCAAAAAATAGTGTAAAGCGTTAAAAATGTACTCAAATTTCACAGTATTCAAAGTTTCGAACTCAATTTATCCCATAAATATCGGAGAGACGAGAAAAAGGATTTAGAATTAAAGGTATAGAACGATAAAGGTGGCGTCTAATGGCACAAACCGTTTGTTAGCATGATGTACCGTTTAGAAGTAGTGAATCTCGAAGTGGAGATCTGCACTTTAACAAACAATACCTACATTTTTTGTCAACTTCTGCAATACCTTTGGGCAAAATAGAGATTTTATTTATAACATCGCTATTACCACACTCAAGAAGTCCATCATGATCTTCAAAAACCATGCTTGCGGACCTCAAATAAATGTTTGACATGCCTCATTCGACTGCCTATATTTAACATCCATACGATCACATTATCTATTGTATCCACATCCATTATTGTTGTGAAGGTACTCTTTGTCTTTGGGCAACCTGCAGCTGTTGCAGGAAGATTGTATAATAATAATAATAATAATAATGTAGAAATCCGTATACGATGTAAAAAACCGTATCGAAGCACGGGCACATTTGCTAGTAATACTACTACTACTAATAATAATAATATTTATTGGTTTTACGTACCGGTGAATATTAACGGGATTTTTGGAAACGCCGAAGTGCCGGAACTTCGTCTCACCGTAGTACTCTTGGGTGTCTACCGACATTAGGTTGATTATTTGAGCACCTTCGAGTATCCCCGGACGGAACCGGGATCGAATCCGCCAACTCAAGTTAGAAGGTCAGCGTTTACCATCTGAGGTACTTAGTCCAGAGGATCAGGAAAATTACTTTTTCATCGGGTCCGCGCTTACCGTATTGCTGTCCTTGTAAGACTTGTGAAAACCAAAACGTTCCTCGTAATGTTCTTAACAAGCACAATTAACTGAGATTGACAGCTCATATCGATGGCCTAGAATGGAAACCTCGTATCTCACAAAGTTCTTCCTATCCATTATTTCCCTTAAGACTGGTTACGCCTCCCAGCCACGCATGAATATGCAGTCCATCAGAACAATGTTCGTTGTGTTCTTTATTCCTATGCCGACGTGTGAAGGAAAATGAACCTTACTGTACCGTACTATAGGAAAGTATGTCTGCGTGACTTATTTACTAACTCCTAGGGTATAACTTTTATAAGGTTCATTTTACTTTACGCATCAACATAGGAAAATAAACCCAATGAACATTGTTCTGATGGACTGCATACCCAAATGTGGCTGGGAGGCGTGACCAGTATTAAGGGAAATAATGGATAGGAAGAACGTTTTGAGATACGAGGTATTCAGTCTAGGCCATCGATATGTGATGTGATTGGTCGACGAGACCTTCAAGATACACCTACAAATCCACATGCTAAAAGCTTGGGTGTGTTTCTCTGTAATATACTCTACTTTTAAAGGCCAAGGACATAGCATCTTAGTTACTGTACTAGAACCAATTAATGGGCCTAGACCTACCAACTTACTGCTGCTCACCCCAAAGGCTTGCAGACTGCGAGGTGACGTGTGGTTAGCACGACAAATTCTCAGTTGTCTTTCTAAATCGGGGCTGCTACCTCACCATTAGATAAATCCTCAATTTTTCGCACATAGGTTGAGTAGACCATAAACCAGTCCTCAGATCCACATAAACTGGGAGAGTTGGCCGTGCGGTTAGGGTCGCGCAGCCGTGAGCTTGCATCCGGGAGATAGTGGGTTCAAACCCCACCTGAAATGCGCATCATCCTCATTAATTAAAAGAAGTTCTTGCTCTTCTACAAGAAGTAGGTGTATCCTGTTCCGAATCCAAAAGAACGCCCCGTTCCTTTTCATCATCGTCGTTCCTATAGTAATATGGTGTGATGATGGTAAAATTTTGACCGTGTTTTTCCATAGTAAAATTATTGAATTCTCCAGGAAGACAGAACGTCCATCAACATAAGGATACTTTCCCAGAAAATGCATCTGAGTTCCTCGATTTGCCTAATCTTTATCACAGATTTTAGTAAAATTAGGGAGCTAGGGATGTAGAATACGGTTTAGTTTTAGTTGATAAATTAAATGAGGATGACGCGCACACCATCTCCGTCACTGAATGAACGTACATCCTCTTTACGCCCGAGTACCCTATAAACCAACGATGAAGTAAACAACAAGAACAACATAGGATTATGAACTGACCTACAGAAAGGATATGAGTAATATCCGAATAGATTAATCAAATCAATCAAAGGAACAAAATTAGTAGTTTTAACATAACTCTCATTAACTGATCTCTTAATCGTATGTAGCTTTTTAAATCAAGGGCGAGCTGATGATTATTATTTCGTGTCAGAGCAATATTGACTTCCATAAGGCAAGGATATATAGTAAAATTAATCAGAGTCAATGTTCACAGCTGTCTGTCCAGAAGCGAGCAACATCATTTCCCTCTTCAGTGGGTTGAATGAGGTCTTAAAGTTAGTGATGGGCGAATGATACGGAAGTTCGAGCAGGCTCGAGTCGGCCCGATACGCTACGTAGGCTCGATGCCGTATCGAACCTGTTCGAACTGTCAGGCGACACCACACATCGACTAAGCGGAGCGCGGACGGAAAATTCGTCCTATTAGATTACTACTAGGTACACTCAGTATATTTATGTGTGTGTGTGGGGTGGGGGGTGAACACAACGTTCTCAGTGAACGGAAAGAGCATTTGTTTAAGTCTTTCTGGCAGTACAAACAACAGATTGGTAATATTTATTTCGTTAATATGTACCTTTGCATTTTACATTTTGTCCGCTCTTCAGAAATACGTTTCTGTATAACTTTGTCGTGTTTTGCAGGCTTAATGTTGTTAATCATTACTTTCAAGTACCGATAGTTAACATGTTTTTCGTATGCTACGAACTATTATTTTCTCATTAATAATTAGTAATACATTATTATTTTATTTGCTATTGGCTTTACGTCGCATCGACACAGATAGGTCTTATGGCGACGATGGGACAGGAAAGGGCTAGGACTGGGAAGGAAGCGGCCGTAGCATTAATTAAGGTACAGCCCCAGCATTTGCCTGGCGTGAAAGTGGGAAACCACGGAAAACCATCTTCAGGGCTGCCGACGGTGGGGCTCGAACCCACTATCTCCCAATAATACATTATTATGTCCGCCTCTGTGGTGTAGTGGTTAGTGTGATTAGCTGCCACCCCCGGAGACCCGGGTTCGATTCCCGGCTCTGCCACGAAATTTGAAAAGTGGCACGAGGGCTGGAACAGGGTCCACTCAGTCTCGGGAGGTCAACTGAGTCGAGGTGGGTTCCATTCCCACCTCAGCCATCCTGGAAGTGGTTTTCCGTGGTTTCCCACTTCTTCTCCAGGCAAATGCCGGGATGGTACCTAACTTAAGGCTACGCAGGTGAGGCCGCCTGGGCGAGGTACTGCTCATCCTCCCCAGTTGTATCCCCCGACCCAGAGTCTGAAGCTCCCGGACACTGCCCTTGAAGCGGTAGAGGTGGGATCCCTAGCTGAGTTCGAGGGAAAAACCGACCCTGGAGGGTATGCAGATTAAGAAAGAAAGAAAATACATTATTATAATAGACGAATTTGTTATTACTGTACTTCAGACAGAGCAGACAATGGCCGGTAGAGAAAGGTCATGGACTTGGGACTACTTTGAAGAGCTTCCAGACAAACGAGTAAAATGCACTCGATGTGATAAAATATTAAAACGATAGTAAAAATACATCGACGATGATAAGATACTTAAAAATTCATAATATTCGTCCTTCGTCGAATGACACCATTCCAAATGAGGGGGAGACACCTCCACGTAAACGACGTCGACATATGCAGGTAAAATATTCTTAATAGGTTCCTTTTGTTTTTCATGAATAGCACAGTGGACGGCCGCTCGCATTTGACTGGCGAAAGGTTCAGAATGTCCGCCTAGACAGGGTCTACATAGTTTACTGTTGAGGTATACACTTTATACCGATTTTACGTGCGTAAGCATTACGTTATGAAACCATCAATTTATTAATTGATTGGCAATTAGTCCGCCTCTGTTGTGGAGTGGTTAGTGTGATTAGCTGCCACCCCCGGAGGTCCGGGTTCGATTCCCGGCTCTGCCATGAAATTTGAAAAGTGGTGCGAGGGCTGGAACGGGGTCCACGCAGCCTCTGGATGTCAACTGAGTGGAGGTGGGTTGGATTCCCACCTCAGTCATCCTCGAAGTGGTTTTCCGTGGTTGCCCACTTCTCCTCCAGCCTATTGCCGTGATGGTACCTAACCTACGGGCACGGCCGCTTCGTTCCCTCTTCCTTGTCTATCCCTTCCAATCTTCCCATCCTCCCGCAGGGCCCCTGTTCAGCATAACAGGAAAGGCCGCGTGGGCAAGGTACTGGTCATCCTCCCCAGTTGTATCCCCGACCCAGAGCCTGAAGCTCCAGGATACTGCCCTTGAGGCGGTGGAGGTAGGATCCCTCGCTGAGTCCGAGGGAAAAACCGACCCTGGAGGGTAAGCAGATTAAGACGAAGAAGAAGATGGGCAATTAAAGAAAACGATGCCGAAAACCGAAAAAGTAGCTAGTGGGTCGTAAAGCCAATAACGAACAATGGGGTTCTTTACTTCTATGGTTATGGCCCCAAACAGGAAATAAACATCCCTTACATCCTCGTTTTAAAGCGCTGGGGAAATCGGGCTAGAAAAATATAAGGGCCAAGAAAAGAATAATAATTTTATTGGCTTTACGTCCCACTAACAACTTTTAATGTTTTCGGACACGCCAAGGTGCCGGAAGTTAGTTCAGCAGAAGTTCTTTGCGTGCCATTAAATCTACCGACAAGAGGTTGACGTATTTGAGCTCGAACCTCGGCGCGTATCGGGTCGGCTCGATCCCGCTCGAACACGGGTATCGTTTGCCCATCACTAGCTGTAGCCCGAGTTAGACTCCGCCTTCGGTCACGTGACTGCTCGAACAGGCTTGAACCTCGCCGCGTATCGGGTCGGCGCGATCCTGCTCGAACACAGGTAACGTTCGCCCATCACTAGCTGTAGCCCGAGTCAACTGCGCCTTCGGTCATGTGACAACTCGAGCTTGCTTCAAACAGGCTCGAACCTCTGCTCGTATCGGGTCGGCTCGATTCCGCTAGAACACAGGTATCGTTTGTCCATCACCAGCTGTACCCCGAGTCAGAATCCGCCTTCGGTCATGTGACAGCTCGAGCTTGCTTCGAACAGGCTCGAACCTCGGCGCGTATCGGGTCGGCTCGATGCTGCTCGAACACGGGTATCGTTCGCCTATCACTAGCTGTAGCCCGAGTCAACTGCGCCTTCGGTCACGTGATGACTGCTCGAGCTTACTTCGAACAGACTCGAACCTCGGCCCGTATCGGGTCGGCTTGATCCCCCTAGAACACAGGAATAGTTTGCCTATCACTAGCTGTAGCCCGAGTCAGACTCACCCTTCGGTCATGTGACAGCTCGAGCTTGCTTCGAACAGGCTCGAACCTCGGCTCGTATCGGGTCGGCTCGATCCCGCTACAACACGGGTATCGTTTGCCTATCACTAGCTGTAGCCCGAGTCAGACTCACCCTTCGGTCATGTGACAGCTCGAGCTTGCTTCGAACAGGCTCGAACCTCGGCTCGTATCGGGTCGGCTCGATCCCGCTACAACACAGGTATCGCTTGCTTATCACTAGCTGTACCCCGAGTCAGAATCCGCCTTCGGTCATGTGACTGCTCTAGCTTGCTTCGAACAGGCTCGAACCTGGGCGCGTATCGGGTCGGCTAGATCCCGCTAGAACACAGGTATTGTTTGTCCATCACTAGCTGTAGCCCGAGTCAGAACCCGCCTTCGGTCACGTGACTGCTCGAGCTTGCTTCAAACAGGCTCGAACCTCGGCTCGTATCGGGTCGGCTCGATCCTGTTAGAACACAGGTATCGTTTGTCCATCACTAGCTGTACCCCGAGTCAACTGCGCCTTCGGTCATGTGACAACTCGAGCTTGCTTCAAACAGGCTCGAACCTCTGCTCGTATCGGGTCGGCTCGATTCCGCTAGAACACAGGTATCGTTTGTCCATCACCAGCTGTACCCCGAGTCAGAATCCGCCTTCGGTCATGTGACAGCTCGAGCTTGCTTCGAACAGGCTCGAACCTCGGCGCGTATCGGGTCGGCTCGATCCTGCTCGAACACGGGTATCGTTCGCCTATCACTAGCTGTAGCCCGAGTCAACTGCGCCTTCGGTCACGTGATGACTGCTCGAGCTTACTTCGAACAGACTCGAACCTCGGCCCGTATCGGGTCGGCTTGATCCCCCTAGAACACAGGAATAGTTTGCCTATCACTAGCTGTAGCCCGAGTCAGACTCACCCTTCGGTCATGTGACAGCTCGAGCTTGCCTCGAACAGGCTCGAACCTCGGCTCGTATCGGGTCGGCTCGATCCCGCTACAACACGGGTATCGTTTGCCTATCACTAGCTGTAGCCCGAGTCAGACTCACCCTTCGGTCATGTGACAGCTCGAGCTTGCTTCGAACAGGCTCGAACCTCGGCTCGTATCGGGTCGGCTCGATCCCGCTACAACACAGGTATCGCTTGCTTATCACTAGCTGTACCCCGAGTCAGAATCCGCCTTCGGTCATGTGACTGCTCTAGCTTGCTTCGAACAGGCTCGAACCTGGGCGCGTATCGGGTCGGCTAGATCCCGCTAGAACACAGGTATTGTTTGTCCATCACTAGCTGTAGCCCGAGTCAGAACCCGCCTTCGGTCACGTGACTGCTCGAGCTTGCTTCAAACAGGCTCGAACCTCGGCTCGTATCGGGTCGGCTCGATCCTGCTAGAACACAGGTATCGTTTGTCCATCACTAGCTGTACCCCGAGTCAACTGCGCCTTCGGTCATGTGACAACTCGAGCTTGCTTCAAACAGGCTCGAACCTCTGCTCGTATCGGGTCGGCTCGATTCCGCTAGAACACAGGTATCGTTTGTCCATCACCAGCTGTACCCCGAGTCAGAATCCGCCTTCGGTCATGTGACAGCTCGAGCTTGCTTCGAACAGGCTCGAACCTCGGCGCGTATCGGGTCGGCTCGATCCTGCTCGAACACGGGTATCGTTCGCCTATCACTAGCTGTAGCCCGAGTCAACTGCGCCTTCGGTCATGTGACAACTCGAGCTTGCTTCAAACAGGCTCGAACCTCTGCTCGTATCGGGTCGGCTCGATTCCGCTAGAACACAGGTATCGTTTGTCCATCACCAGCTGTACCCCGAGTCAGAATCCGCCTTCGGTCATGTGACAGCTCGAGCTTGCTTCGAACAGGCTCGAACCTCGGCGCGTATCGGGTCGGCTCGATCCTGCTCGAACACAGGTAACGTTCGCCCATCACTAGCTGTAGCCCGAGTCAACTGCGCCTTCGGTCATGTGACAACTCGAGCTTGCTTCAAACAGGCTCGAACCTCTGCTCGTATCGGGTCGGCTCGATTCCGCTAGAACACAGGTATCGTTTGTCCATCACCAGCTGTACCCCGAGTCAGAATCCGCCTTCGGTCATGTGACAGCTCGAGCTTGCTTCGAACAGGCTCGAACCTCGGCGCGTATCGGGTCGGCTCGATGCTGCTCGAACACGGGTATCGTTCGCCTATCACTAGCTGTAGCCCGAGTCAACTGCGCCTTCGGTCACGTGATGACTGCTCGAGCTTACTTCGAACAGACTCGAACCTCGGCCCGTATCGGGTCGGCTTGTTCCCCCTAGAACACAGGTATAGTTTGCCTATCACTAGCTGTAGCCCGAGTCAGACTCACCCTTCGGTCATGTGACAGCTCGAGCTTGCTTCGAACAGGCTCGAACCTCGGCTCGTATCGGGTCGGCTCGATCCCGCTAGAACACAGGTATCGTTTGCCTATCACTAGCTGTAGCCCGAGTCAGACTCACCCTTCGGTCATGTGACAGCTCGAGCTTGCTTCGAACAGGCTCGAACCTCGGCGCGTATCGGGTCGGCTCGATCCCGCTAGAACACAGGTATCGCTTGCTTATCACTAGCTGTAGCTCGAGTCAGAACCCGCCTTCGGTCATGTGACAGCTCGAGCTTGCTTCGAACAGGCTCGAACCTCGGCTCGTATCGGGTCGGCTCGATCCCGCTAGAACACAGGTATCGCTTGCTTATCACTAGCTGTAGCTCGAGTCAGAATCCGCCTTCGGTCATGTGACAGCTCGAGCTTGCTTCGAACAGGCTCGAACCTCGGCGCGTATCGGGTCGGCTCGATCCCGCTAGAACACAGGTATCGTTTGTCCATCACTAGCTGTAGCCCGAGTCAGAACCCGCCTTCGGTCACGTGACTGCTCGAACTTGCTTCGAACCTCGGCCCGTAACGGGTCGGCTCGATCCCGCATGAACACGGGTATCGTTTGCCCATCACACGCGTAGAGAGCGGGATCGAGCCGACCCGATACGCGCCGAGGTTCGAAGCAAGCTCGAGCAGTCACGTGATCGAAGGCGGAGTCTGTCTCGGGCTACAGACAGAACGTGCAGATTAGCAAACAGCATATGAAGTGAAGCAAGCACCTTTCACACATGTGTGTGTATAATATTTATAACGAAGGTGCGTGCTTTCACATATTACTACATTCAGTCATTGACGTATATCTTGTGAGGAATAAAGGTTGGCCATAAAATTAGAAGGCTTAGATTATGATAATATGCAATTAAAATGACGACGGATGTACCCGTAATATTCCCCCCGTATTAACAGAAGTATTTCCTCCCAAGGCAGTACTTGTGTGCCGTGTAACAACTGCACGTTGGATGCAACATTATGAAAAACAAACCAAACCAGACCCCATGGCGCAACAGCCCCGACGGGCCATGGCCTACCAAGCGACCGCTGCTCAGCCCGAAGGTCTGCAGATTACGAGGTGTCGTGTGGTCAGCACGACAGATCCTCTCGTCTGTTAATCTTGGCTTTCTAGACCGTGCAAAATTATGAATACGTTAATATTATTCTTACAAATGCGATGCTTTGGGCGGCTAAGACAGCTGGCAGCGCCTCAGGCGAGGTTCTCCTTCTGTCCTCAATGTTGGGGGGTTTGAATCCACTCCTTGGGAGAGTATTACCCTTGTTGCTCGTATAGAAGACTTTGAGTAAGAAAGGATTGACATCTCATCAATCGTATACACAAATACATGTATAAATATTATGATGCAGCAATGTTACTGTCTGATTACGTGAAATATAGGCTATATGAAACTCAAACGTGACTCGCGATTTCAAGCTGTATCATTTACAATAATTCAGGTCAAACGGTTCAGTAGTTTTCGAGCCCATCTGGAACAAATAAAACATGACATCGTCTTATGGTTTTAAAAATCCTGATCCTACCGGGTATCGAACCCGGGACCCCTGTAACCAAAGGCCAACACGCTTACCATTGAGCCATGCACCCGAGCGAGAAACGTGTCAACAACAACTGCAGGTAAAGTATACATTTTTAGTCTTGTAACCATTTAAATATGTAACTATTACGACACGTGAATGGTTTCCTTTTTCTGTCTTTATACGGCCCAAACAACACATTTTAGTAGAGAATTGGTTTTTTCGGATGGAGGCATGTGTAACGAATCATCGCACAAACACAAATTTTGACTGTCTCCAATATATAGGTATGGGTCGAAATTATATTATGTACAAAATACACGGAAGTAACAGTAGAGAGGACGAACCGGTACTGTCCAGCATAAATACTCTTACATATCCTTCTCAAGTTTGCTGGGTGTTAGTAACAGCAAGGCGCTAGGTTGCGGCGAGCGCAAAAGCTCGAGCAAAGCTCGAACAGGCTCGAGCTCTGACGTCATCTGTTCGAGCAACTCGAGCCGGGCTCAATCACATCACTACTTAAAGTGTCCAATTCGAAGGGCAGGCTCGACACTTGTGTATATGTGAGAGAGTATGTCGTTCTCCACAGTCACAGAGTTTCGACTTCACTTCCAAATAACCCCACCTATTGAGATTGGATCTTTCGTTGCCATTCCTCAAGCGTTTCAGCGATCTCCATGTAGTTCAGTCCAGTCGATGTCCATGAGATGGAAATTCAGAAGGTGCCAGCCACTTAGAGAGATGTGTTCTTGCTCACTACAGGTCCCGATGAACTGTTTGTCGATTATTCAGGACAGTGGTTGTATGGAGGACACTCTTGACTTCAGTGACGCTCGCAGCAGAGTTGGATACGCACTCCATTTACTAGAGCTCAGATAAGAATAAAAATTTGTCACCGCCAGAATCTTCTGTGTTGTTTTCAACCACTGGACTAAAGTTCTACGAAGTTAATTAGCCAGTAAGAGGCAACCTAACTGTGTAAGGGGATGGAATCTAAAGTACGTATACAGTCTTTGTAAAGTTATTAAAATAACTGTTGGATTCTTGATGTTAAAAAAATATAATACCAAGATTTTTATACTTTCACGGACAAGTGAAATATTTCTCATCTGTTATTTGTTTATTTATAACTAAAAACGTTGTTCAGCTAAGAATGAATTAATCATGCCAAACCTTTTTGGAGAAAAATCATCCTCTCGTAAGAAAAACTTCGAAAATATTTCTCAGACTGTAGGTTAGAGATTATAGATTATATTAGGTTAGGTTATCTGAAAGGATTAGGATCATTTCAAGACCTTGTCTGCTTTTAAATATTACGAAATGCTATGTTCCAATAGAAATAAACACAAGTAAATTAGTTTATAATTACGGATTTAATACTTCTGTGATGTGTTTAATCGCCAAAGAGACAACAAATTATGCATTATTACCAATCGCAGTATTCCTCAAATATTGCTTCCAGAGCATAAATTACTAGTGTCGGGTAACTAATGAACTACAAATAATCTATATAAATAAAATTGTTTCTGTTTGTCTGTTTGTCTGTCTGTTTGTCTGTTCCACCATCACGTCGAAACGGCTGGATAGATCTCAACCAAACTTCATATTTCAGTATACTGACCCCGGGGAAGGTTTCGATATGCATATCATTTTAAAATCTTTGAAAAGACGGGGGTTTTATAGGAAAAACGGTTTTCCTCCATTTTCTCTTATACTATTATAGGCAAAATATCGAATTTGTCGTATAAGGACGAGACAAAGCTCAATTTAATCCTCTTGACGCAAAGAACAAAACTCGGTAAGCCCTACGGGCCCGAAAACCATGTTTTAAGGCCCTAAAACCAACCGTTACGGAGATATTGGCACCACACTACCCCTGCTCTAGGAATCGGATAAAGAAATGAACTGCCGTAACCATGGCAACGTCAGCTCCAGGATTCTAGAGCAGTGAGATTATGCATGTACGTTTGGCATAGCTGTCAACCAAAATAGGTACAAATAAGACTTAATATCTGGGGAAAAAATATACTGTTGTGTAAGGCACTCGTAGGACTCCTTTGGGCGGGGATGGAAAGGGGGTGAAGAACGAGTGTAAAAATCTATATAAATAAAATTGTTTCTGTATGTCTGTCTGTTTGTCTGTTCCACCATCACGTCGAAACGGCTGGATAGATCTCAACCAAACTTCATATTTAGGGTATACTCATCCCGGAGAAGGTTTTGATATGCATATCATTTTAAAATCCTTGAATAGACAGGGGGTTTATAGGAAAACCAGAATGGTTTTTCCACCATCACGTCGAAACGGCTGGATAGATCTCAACCAAACTTCATATTTAGAGGATACTCATCGCGGGGAAGTTTTCCATATGCATATCATTTTAAAATATTTGAATATATGGGGGGTTTATAGGAAAATCAGAATGGTTTTTCCACCATCACGTCGAAACGGCTGGATGGATCTCAACCAAACATTGTATTTAGAGTATACTAATCCCGGGGAAGGTTTAGATATGCATATCATTTTAAAATCCTTGAATAGACGGGGGGTTTATAGGAAAACCAGAGTGGTTTTCCCACCATCACGTCGAAACGGCTGGATAGATCTCAGCCAAACTTCATATTTAGAGTATACTCATCCCAGGAAAGGTTCCGATATGCATATAATTTTAAAATCTTTGAATAGACGGGGTGTTTATAGGAAAACCACAGTGGTTTTCCTCTATTTTCTCTTATACTATTGATTTTCTGTAAACTTCGTTTACCGTACGTGAAACGTCTCTTCATTATAAACAACTTTCGTTATGTTCATAATTTACCTTACTCTTCACATGACGGAGAAATTTACAATTTTCTGCTGGTATCATGCTCTGCATTTAGTGACCGACAGACCGACAACGAACCTACAGGTTACCATGGCAACGTCTCTGACTGCATGCCAGTAGGGAAGTAACGTATTGCCATTTTCCTCATCATGCTTTTAAATTCGTGGTTGTTCCTTGGGTAGATGGCAAGAGAGGCATCAATCGGCTCATCTGCGGGATATTGGCGGAATATCGTTGGAGGTTATAACCGCCCTCGAATAGATTAAGTAATAACACCATTAGTCATCTTCATATTTGTTTACCTAAGAATCACTGAACCTAAATTTCTCCTCTGTTAGCGCTTTATTATATCCATAACTCACGGCATTTATTTATTTGTCGTTATCCGGCTGTCCTCAGTTATAATCCATTTTCTATTAGTTTCAACATTCTTAACTGTATTATTTTCTTCCTTAATTACGCCGTATGTACGTGAATGCTAGAAACTACTGGATGCATTTCCACCAAGATTCGTATTTAGAATACACCTGTCCTTGATAGGTTTCAGGGCAAATATTGTTTCTAAATCCCTGAACTAACTGGGGGTTTATACGAAACCGAAACAGTGATTTTGCACTTCCAAAAAATATACACAACAAAAGTTTATGGAAGTCTACCTACCTTGGTAGAAATTAATGTCTAAACCTTTTTTTCTCATGTGCATCATTTCGATACGAGGATCAATAAGGGAGATATCATTAAAGGACCGTTTTTCTGTACAAGTCCCATCGGACTTAACTCACGAGCGGGTGCGTGTAAAGCGTATCCTTACAACTTGAAAACTACTGAAGACATTCGAAACAAAATTTATATTTAGCATCCACCTGTCCAAAGGTAGGTTTTAAACGTAAATAACATTTCATGTTCCGGAATGGACTGGCGGTTTATAAGGAACCGAAATGGTGATTTTACTCTTCCACAATATATACAGAACAAGACCAACCTGACTGGAAATCGACCAAACCTGATGGAATTCCACCTCTAAACCTTTTTTTTTCATGTGCATTTTTTCGTCAGGAGGATTAATAAGGGAGATATCATGAATGGTCACTTTTGCAGGTTAAGTCCAGCGGACATAGCCCAAAAGGTGTTTTACATGGAGCAGATTCCTTATCTATATAAATCAAATCGTAACGACTGTGTACCTCTACACTGACTATTTTGGCGAAATTTTCGCACAGCTTTCCGTTTAAGGGGTAATAATAACAATCTCCATAATTTTTGATTTCCTGAAAGTCCTAATTTTTACCCGCCTCGCCCAAAATCCACATTGTGGCATAATCTGCCAGAAGAATAAGAAGATAATTGAAATTTGACAAAATTATACGTTTTAGCCTGTAACGAATGAAAAATCCTATATCATTAAATTTTTCATTTTTTATCCCCGAAGAATATCGAAATATGCAGGCAATTTTAATGATGGTGCAGACCTTCGGAAATTCCTATCACGTAACGGATTGCACAATCTCCGTTCAATTTGGAATGATCTACAACCTTGGTCTTATGACTTTATGCCGTATCTGTATCCCTTTTACGTTTGATTTTTCTCTATTAATCGATGTTAAGTCAATTTGGAATTTTCACATGCATTATTCATACTTTCAATTACTTATATGAAATACAGAATCATCAAACTCTTCACGAAAATTGGCCCACTCAGTAGCCATATGTGAGCCAAATGCTACGTATGTAGCTGTCACATTATTATCCGAAAAGTAATGTAATGTGAGATGATCTTACAAAACCTTTACCCTGTTCCACGTTTCTAAATCTGACCCAAGAATAGATGACATATCATTGGACCAGCCATTTAGGCCACTAAATCCGGCGTGTCTTATGGTATAATCCTTTGTCGATATGACGTACGTTTAGTAGCAGTTAATCTGTAAATGAAGGTCTTCAATATTGTAAACACGCATATACTTTCGTATGTCGATCTATATATATTCACTGATGTCGATTTAGCGATCGAGAAAGGGTCGGTCTGCTATTGTAATCAGTACTCCCCACACCGACTTTGACTGGCAGTAGGAAAGGGTTCCTTCTCCAACTCCTGTGTAACTGTCATTAGTAAGGAAGGCCTACAATTGTAATGAATAGTTCCCTTCTCGATTTGACTTGCAGAAGGTAAGTGAGCATGCAGTTTTGTTTAAAACTCCCCTACCCGATTGTGTTTGGCAGTAGGCAAGGGTGCCCGCCATTATAAAGAAATGTACTCATCTAAAATGTGACTGGCATTAGGCATAGTGGCCTGCTATTTTGATGGAAACTCACCAACTTGGTGTGACTGGCAGTACGCTGGCTGGCAGTAGGAAAAGGGGCCTGTCATTATAATGATAACTGCACAACTCAATTTCGAGTGATAGTAGGGTAATTGCCTGCCATTATAATAAAAACTGTAATCTGTCTGGAGGTAGGAAAGGGGGGCTGCCATTTTAACGAAAACTCCCCAAATCGATTCTGTCCGCATAGTAGGCAATGGGGCCTGCAATTATAATGTAAACTTCCCAACCTGATTGTGAATGCCAGTAGGCAAGTGAGCCTGCCGTTATATCACAAATCCGTAACAAACACTTTACATTGGAAACGTACGGGGACCTCCCCATGCTCTTTCTCGGATAACGCTAAGAGACATGCAATTTTAAAACTATCTTATTTACTGCATGTACACTATTTACTTCGATATTCGAATACAATGTAGAATACCGTAGCGAAGCACGGGTACATTCGCTAGTAGCGAATAATAATAACAAACATTCGTCAAATTGTTAATATGTTTATTGCTTACTGCTTCCATTTTAACATTTTTTATTTATCCCAAACGACTTCAGTTTGAATATTAATGAAAGACTAAAACTACACTTGATCGGTTAAAATGGAGTACTTCATTTAGTAAAATAGGTAGTAAAACTCCACAAACTGACACTGAGTCAAGTATAAAATATTGCAGGCTGAGCAAATTTTTTTAAAGTGGTGTTGGTGGTGGTTACTGTTTTAAGATTAAGTACAACTGGGCGACCATGGTCTCATAACACTAATCAGAGGGAAACATGGAAGAGGTCTGACAACTCGAAAAATGAAGGTGTCGGCAAAAGAACCCGAAGGTTGTGAAAATCACACAAAATTAAATGACACGACAGAAACATTTCGACAGCTCGGTCCCCTCGTGTAGTGGATTTTGGTTCAAAGGTGAAATGAAAATGAAATGGCGTATGGCTTTTAGTACCGGGAGTGTCCGAGGACAAGTTCGGCTCGCCAGGTGCAGGTCTTTCGATTTGACACCCGTAGGCAACCTGCGCGCCTTGATGAGGATAAAATGATGATGAAGACGACACATACACCCAGCCCTCGTGCCAGAGAAATTAACCAATTAAGGTTAAAATTCTCGACCCTGTCGGGAATCGAACCCGGGACCACTGTGGTCAAAGACCAGCGCGCTAACCATTTAGCCATGGAGCCGGACGGTTCAAAGGTAACCGGGCTCGATTCTCGGCCGGGTCAGGGATTTTCAGCCGCGTCTGGTTAATTCCTCTGATTCCCGGGCAGCGTGTTTGAATTGGTCTTAATACACTTAATTTACTTACATGTAGCAAATCACACAACAGAAACTTAATAATAATATAAATAATAAAAATAATAGGTTCTTTCCAACACGCAGTTTGCTGTCAGTACATGGACGCATCCATATACCACTCCATACGCATGCGCTGACTTCGTATCGGTTCCGGGATTGATACACGATTGGGTTGTGTTGGAATGGATTCTCGTTCATGAACTCCAAGGAATAGGAGTAACGCAATTACTGTACTAACTTGGTGTAATGCCGATATTTTCCCATATTGCCCGTAATGTCTTTTATGATGCTCACTTTTTTCATATCGATTTGTAATATATTTAGCAACTCCTCGGCTAATGCGGAAATGCTCGAAAAACCCATTTTCATTATACTGAGGAACAGTTTCTCCTGAAAAATACCTCGTATTTCAATTATATTTTGTTTCACCTCGTACCTTTTGTGCCTTCATAAACTATAGATAAACCATAGGCCTAACGTAACACAATACATAAATAACTAAAGAAAGATGTTTAATTACCGTCACCAAAATAATTTTTTTTTTTTTTTTTTTTTTTTGCGAAAAGTAGTACCTCCTCTTCTTCACTGGATGAAGAGTGTAAAAAATCGTCGTCACTATCCATCCTAACCTCAGTAACCAAACAGCTGATTAATTTATTAATTGGAGAAGAGCGCGCAATGTGCATAAGAACAGCTGATTAAGGAACTCCAAAGAAATCAGCGTACACCAGGAGGCAACGATACAGTGTTTCTGCGCATGTCACAGAAATGTACGGCTCAGTACATGCTTTAGACTGCGGACTAGTTCCGACCGCCAGGGATCGATGCGAAGATTTAGTTGGAACGCCTGACTGCAGTACAGGGACGGATACATGAACGCAATTTTAACTGCGTTGGAAAGGATTTTTCGTACTGCGCATGCGCAAGGAGACCATGTACTGGTACAGGGACTGTGTTGTAAGGAACCTAATATATTTACGCCCTACTAACTACTCTTTTGACGGTTTTCGGAGGCACAGAAACTTATCCTTCCATATAGACCAGGCTTCTGGAAAGGCAACTGGTCGTAGAACTGGACCTAATCCACATCTAGTGTTAAATACAAATAATAGGGAAAAGACCTAGAGGAAAATGAAGAAAAAGCGAAATATTACAGCAAGAAATGACTGTAAACACTAATATTACAATAAATTATAACAAAACACAAAATAGCATGATAATGAAAAAAAGAATAGGAATAAAGAAAAACATCAAAATAGAAAACAAATTATACTTCAAAATTAGAAACTCTTCATTAGTATAACAAAATAAATACAAACATTCATAAAATATTTAGAGGAAGCTACTTAAAATATTCCCTGACAAAAACCAAACCCAAACCAAAACCCATGGCACAACAGCCCCGAATGGCCATGGCCTACCAAGCGACCGCTGCTCAGCCCGAAGGCTTGCAGATTATGAAGTGTCGTGAGGTCAGCACGATGAATTCTCTCGGCCGTTCTTCTTGGTTTCCGATACCGGGGTCGCCATCTCAGCATCAGATGGCTCCTAATTTGTAATCACGCAGGCTGAGTGGACCTCGAATCAGTCCTCAGATCCAGTTAAAAATCCCTGCCCTGGCCGGGAATAGAACCCGAGGCCTCCGAGTAAGAGGCAGGCACGCCACCCCTACAACTCGGGGCCGGCTTCCCTGACAGAAAGCATAAGAAAATTAACGGGCAATTCTCAAAAATAAACAAAATATAACACTAGCCTGCAAAAAATCTTCTTTTTTTTGTGCGGTAAAAACGAAAATAGGTGGGTTTTATTAATTTCTTAACGCAGAATTCGAGAAAAAAGTTTTGGCTTATCACGTCTGGTGTAGTGGCAATTTTACAGAATGTTATTTTGTTCTTACGTAAAATTGTTGATACTTAGTATTGATTAAATTTGATGTATTAATGTAAATTTCAGCTTGCAAAACGTAATCA
Organism: Anabrus simplex; assembly: GCF_040414725.1. Taxonomy (NCBI): domain Eukaryota; kingdom Metazoa; phylum Arthropoda; class Insecta; order Orthoptera; family Tettigoniidae; genus Anabrus; species Anabrus simplex. The sequence goes on along the minus strand of NC_090268.1, from coordinate 350,582,170 downwards.
TATTTTGCATGCATTAAATACACATAAATGCTGCTTTGTAAGCAAGTAGATGATTTGTATTATATTTTTAATGTATATTGAAATTCGTTAAACTGAAGCATGAAGCGCCTATTTAGTTTCAGCTGTACCGTTGCTTTTAGGTTAATATAACCGTACCTTCAATAAAAATTACATGGTTAAACATACATAGTTCTTTTACTTACATTATGTGAAGGTTAGATTCACACCTCCGTCGTTTACCGTTTTCCGTGGAATTTCCAGGTTTTTGAAGTTCCCAAATGATCTCTAGGAGGGTCGTCTCGTGCAATCGACCAACAGTAATCGGCCATCATATTCACATTCCAACGTCCCTGATAGCGTCGTTCTGCATCTTTGAGATCCTGGGGACAGCTCCTAAATTTGGAGGGAAATAATCCAGATGCGAAGCTAAGAAATGAAGCTTAAGGTCCATATTACAACTGAGTTCCTTAAACTTTACCAACATTTTCCTTACAATTTCTTTGTACTGAGGGTCCTTAATGTTGTCATGGAATTTAGTCACTACATCTTTGAAAGTGTTCCATGCCTCTTTCTCAATTTTGGTCATCGTGTCCGTGAATTTTTTTTCCTTCATCAGTTTACGAATCTGTGGTCCATCAAATACGCCTTCTTTGATTTTTGCATCTGATAATGAGGGAAATTTAGTGGATAAATATTGGAAGCATAGGCTACTTTTATCTAATGCCTTGACATACTGTTTCACCAATCCTAATTCGATGTGCAAGGGTGGAGGTAGCATGTTTTCACGGTCAATAAGACTTACATTCAAGACCTTTTTGGATCCTGGTTGTAGTTGTTTCCTGTCTGGCCAATTCACTGTATCCCAATGTTTATCCCATGCCCTGCTATCCCATTCGCATAGGAAATAGGGAAATTTAGTATAGCCTTTTTGTTGTCCCAGCAACAATCCAATGATCTTCAAATCACCGCAAATTTGCCATCCATGCTCGTGATATTTAAAGTTTTCAAGCACCAACTTTAAGGTTTTGTATGTTTCAGACATTTTTGTGGAGTGTGCAAGTTGTACGGATGCCAGAACATTTGTATTATGAAGCAAAACAGCCTTTAAACTTCTTTTGGAAGAGTCAATAAAAACACGCCAGTTACTAGGATCATTATCTTTCTCTCCCAATTGACGTAGAAGATTTGAAACATTCGTACAAAATACAAGTTCATCTTCGTGAGTATAATACTTTCAGACTGTTATCTTTTCAGGAAACTGCTTTATCAGCCCATCATAAACATCGATAAGGGCTGGGGCTTTTAATACTTCTGTTTATTCAAGTGGTCTAGGATGAAAGACAAACGCTCAATTATCTTATCTTCAATCCTACATACCTAGCGGTCTATTGCGTATCTGTTATGAATTTACCAGGAAACCCCCAACTACAAAATGAAAATTTAGACAGCAATAAACCTATAATAAAAGGCAAACAATAACAAATAACAAAAAGTTGCGCGAGAACATCTCTCAACATTAGATATTACGAATTCAAGCAGATGCTAAAACACTGAATTGCGTCGAAACTAGACGTGATAGGAAAAAATTAGCATCATTTTCGGAATAAGGGTAGCGATTCCCATAAGAATTACATATTTTCTATTTTACCACAAAATCATGTTGGTTAGTGATAATTTTAAATTATTCCATCATAAGTAGCGTAATGTAATAATAAAGGAATAACTGAATAGTATGTTGACTGTTGACGTAATTTTCTGTTCTCAGCGTCATTCTCAGAGAGAACATCGTATCTTTCCAGTTTACTGCTACTTTTCTCCTCATTATTCAACAGTTTCTTTCAATCCTTCCGCTTTGTGTTGTTTCCTTTCAAGTAGTTCCTAATCGTTTGAAGAAAACGATTCTCAGCTGTTCTTTTTCCCGATGTTACTTTGGCATTTTTACTTTCGGTGTACGCCTTCCTTCCAATTATACAGCTTTCATCTCCTTTATTTTCTTTTAATTCTAAATGTTTAATAATTTTTTGTGTTCGAAAGTAATGAACAGGAATAAACACAAGAAAATTCAAGTCATATTAGGGAACATGAATAGGAGCACAATGTAATAAATATAACTAGAGGTCCCATGCTCCTCCAAAGCTTTCGTTATAAACAGGTCAGATAACTCGTATTGATATGCCTGTCGTAGTCATATTGTTTTACCTGCCCTTCTCATATCTACGATTCACCAGCAGGTAATTCCGAACATAATAAAACAAAAATCAAGCATCTCGGTCCAGTAGAACGGACGGACGGACGGATTTGCGAGAGCTGTTTTAGTAAACTCTTTGATATATAGGTGACAGGACAGCGTGGAAAGTGGGAACAACAGAAAGAAGAGTAAATTACAAACATGAAGGACAAGGACGATATCTACATTTTAATATACTGTCTCATTCTCATTATATATGATGTAAACATTTAACATTTAATAAGAAGCGCATCATGGTATGCCGCAGCTCGTAGTAAGAATCCATCGATTCTTACGTCATTATGCCATCTGTTTGGTAAAAGTCATTGACTCTGCATTGACTGCTGAAATGGAATTTTACTCGATCATTCGGCCCGTGAATCTAGGCCCAATCTCTCGCGCATACAGCGCTTTCGTTTACACACACCTCACTACTTTCATTCAAATTGTCATGAAAATAATCTTTACTGAATTCTTCATCATTTATACCACAGTCACTTTCATTTAGAACTTCGTTCACCCACTCATAAAATTTACCAGCTTCGGTAGACTTTATTGCATTCAGGCCTTGGCGCCGCCCGGCCATGATTATAATATGAACAAACCACACATGTTCGTGAAAAGATATCCACCAAAGATAGAATACTTACGGGAAATAATCGATAGTGCTCAAGGAACTTCCAAACACTTCAGTACACGCTACACATATCAATAATCAGCACAATCATTATTTATGAAAAGAAATGAATAAGGGATTCGAGATTTAAATGGCGGTTAATGAAAATGTTACTCGCTTAGCAACCTGCTAAGTACAGATTGCATTGAGGGTTAGGCTAAGCTATCGCCTGCAATTATTGGAGTGATAATTTAATTATTTGATTTTATCATTGCTCAAAGTTGGCTGAACTTAAGCACCTATCAATGTCTTATGATTCACCAGCAGGTAATTCCGAACGTAATAAAACAAAAATGAAGCATCTCGGTCCAGTAGAACGGTCGGACGGACGGATTGGTAAACTCTTTGATATGTAGGTGACAGAACAGCGTGGAAAGTGGGAACAACAGAAAGAAGAGTAAATTACAAACATGAAGAACAAGGACGATAACTACATTTTAATATACTGTCTCATTCTCATTATATATGATGTAAACTAAAAAATAAATGATATCTAGAATTCCAGGTGATGAAAGCATGAATCAAGAAGTAAATGTCAGGATTTTCTCCTACACCTGGATTTGACATTCAGCCCAATATGCAAGATCATTCATATCCTAAGTATATTTTCAGCTGGTCTTGAAACAAATTTTGATAAATAATATTGTACAAGAAAGAGTGAATGAAGAAGTGAGTCACAATGTGACAAACACTTCAAGCTTTCTTGAAGGCAGAAATTTTATTCAACATAAAAGGCTTTCAAATGTTACTTATTCACCTTCAACTTGTATGATAAAATACATTCCCGTATAGCCTAGACAGAACTACTGTAATGCCACTTTCAGTGCAAATAATAATAAAATGTGGATCATTACGAAAACATAATTATATTTAAAGCAACGCTTGCTGTACTTTATTGCTAATGGTCGGATCCCGCTAATATAAACAATAAATGGTAATGTCTTACCCTCATTCCATAAAACAATAGGTACTTGGTAGATACTGAACCCATGACCTTTGTGCCCTAAGAATACTATGTATTAAATTATCAATTTGGTAAGAAGTTCGATTCTTGATAGCATGGAATTGACACGTGGCGAGGGGGTGATTACCTTCGGTCCCACGCTCTTGGATACGTGACGTCAGTCGCACGTGTCAACGGCGGAAGAATCTTAAGTCATTTTTGTGAACTATTTCAGAAGAGCACGTGTATTTGGCGTCCCCAAGCCAAGTCGAAAATATAGTGCCTATCAAATGAGATCATTTATCCAACTAATTGAACATGTATAAATTTTAAATGTCCATGAACACTACCGCCGGAAATGTAGCGAGTATGTAGTCACCTTCAAAACTCTTGCAATTACAGTTTAGTTAAGTCAGAAAAGTTATAGAAATTTTCTTGGCGGCAAAGGGAGATGCCCGGAGAGAGGGGGTAGCTGCTATATATAAGAATCGACGCCATGACGAAACCCCCTGCATTTGTGTTACGAAGCTGACGACAGAGGGTTGAGCTGCTCTGTGAAATCGAACTACAAAAGTAGACTAAGTCCAACCAACATATTTCAGCCGATGTGGCTGGGGTCTTGACTCCATGTGTAGATAGTTTTCTTGAGTGGAAATAATTGTATTTGATAGGACGGTCAAAGTACCGAATAAATTCTTATGTGATAAATAAAGTAATTCGTGTGCAGAAATAATTACAGTCCATCGTGTGCGCTCAACGAGAACAAGTGAAGGGTATTTTCTTTTTTCATGCTTTATTTCCGGGAAACCGGAAGAATTAAAAATGATCTGTAAAGCCAGAAATGCAAAAATGGCTAAATAAAAATGCCAGGGTCGCAGGTGAGCCCTATGATGAATACTGGCGTGACCACCTAAGGTATGTGACTTACCATCTTACCACCTATTATATCTTGTTTCATGATCTCTAAATATATGTATTTGAATGGGGTATATACGACGCAGTTGGTCACCCCTATGTGTTTTTTGTAAATGTTAGAATACAACGAAAAAAGGGTAATTTGTTTTATTTTCCACTTGGATAAAATTTTGAAGTCTTGCGAGTGCCGTATGAAGTTGTAAAAAGTTGTTAAATAGAGTTTCGAGGTGATATCACGTCCAATGTAGATCGTCATTTCCGCGTGTTTAGTGCCTATATTTTGTGGTGTCAAATTAAGATGTTCATTCGACGTAAAAAAATTCTGTCTGAAATTTTGACGTAAATAATATAAGAAATCCATGGTTACTCACTTTCAATCGAGTGGAAGCGCACTGTCGGGTGAGAGTATAGAGTGATGAATTTGGTCACGGAGTGAAACGTTTTTCTAGGCCCATTTAAACTGTGTCTGACTGACAATATAAAGGATTCAGTAGAAATTTTTCAGTCATTTGCGTGAAAATCTAGTTATTAAATACGATATCATTTTATGCGAAGTTATTTCATTATTAAAGCACTGTGCGGTATTAGCCGTCGTGGATTCTAGTAAGGATTTTATTCCAGTTCTTTTGTCGGTGATAGTGGTGAGTTGGGAAACAGAGGTTACTTTTGTCGTGTGAGTCGAGATGAGATTTGTGAATCAGGTTGGAGACCTGTCAATGAAGCCGGGACTTTTGAAAGCCCGAGGAAGATTTTATAATGTTGGGAATGGAAAGCAGTATACAGGGAATCCGCGCCGTTATTAATTTGCGACGTGTATAATTATGGTGGGCATTTTGAAGTATAATCTATGTGCATTTTGTTGGTCAGAAATATCGTATTTGTTTAATTATGTCGGCGGAGTTTAAAAGGGAGCATTCTGAGAAGCCAGTCAGGTAGAACGGACCACATGTTACATGTCACTGCCAAGCGGACTGGGGCGAAATGCCGTCAGCTGATAGGGGTTCACCGCGGGGATAACGGGACATGCAAAGTGTGTTACGCGTGGAATTGAGATTGCATTTCTCGGCAAAGGATGACGTTAAATGTTGGATTTATTTGAAATTTTCATCCGGGAATAACCTGAGTGTATTAGATACTGTAAAATTTGTTTAATTGGGGACGAAATGTGCATTTGATACTACGGACTTAGAGTATAATGAACAAGATTAGCCAAATTCAGGGTTGTCCAAAATATAGAACGATGGTAGTGATGATTGTTTGTCTGTGAGGGGTGCCAAACTTCATAAAATGTTATGACGAGATATGACATCGTAATTATATGGCGAGTTGCATTTGGTTTGTACGTAGATTATTAGGGTTATCCAAGTGTTAATAATGGCTAGGGTTAGATTAGATTAAAATAAGGTCATGAAACAAGATATAACTGGACATGAATGATGTAATAGTTCTTTTCCAGCTATCGGAATCAACAGATAAGCATCACAGGATAAAAATTTTACATCATAACTGCGTAGAAGTTGTAAAACAGTCGTCCGCGGAGATAGAATTTGTTGTTCTTTTAGATTTCATTAAATCATCTAAATCTATTTAATTATTAAATTCAGTGAAACCGCATTTTGAAATAACTTTAAATCAAGCGAATAACTTGGAGATGCATTTTGGAAATCTTAGTTTGTTTTCTGGGGAATGTGTAAATGTTAACGTAACGATTAAGGGACACATCCGAAGGTAATGGATTTTACTGCCACAAAGTATTGTGAGCATTGCTATTGTTGTATTATTTAACTTTGATTGATTGAGCAGTGAATGTGCTGGGGATGGTAAAGTGTAAACTTTGGTCATCAACCGATGTAACTTAATTGTGTTTAGCCTTCAGCTTAGAAACTTGGATAGTCTGGGTGTCATCAACCTCAGTGACTTAGATTAGGGCCATATGCCACTGTAGCATCATTTTCCTTGCGGTCATCATCCACAATGACTTTAAAGTAACTTAGAAGCTTAGATATCGGTCCATGACATAGTCGCAGGTCACATCGATTCAATTAAGGGTCCATGCCGTATAACCACTGTGTGGCACACACCGATTGGACTGCCGTAATTATACCCAGAGTTCAGAGTTCGTGTTACGAGGGCTGGACCATAAATAATCACGATGATGGTACATGTAGTCTCACATGGAAGCCGAATTTAAGGATTTCCAGACTTTCCTTTCTTTAATTAATAATTGAGACAATGGTTTCTAGTAAGAATGCCCATCAGGCAGTTACGTCAAATTATCACACCAGTGTTCTGACCCTCTATGTAAAATTAATTGTGGTGCCCAGTAGACACAACTGAGTTAAATGATACCATGGATATAGCAGAAATGCTACATGAACTAATTAAATAAATAGGAACATATTTTTAGACAAACCTTTCATTTGAGTAGATATAGTAGATTTACTGAACCCTACCTTTACCTCAACAAGTGACGAAGACCCGATACGACCCAAGAGACAGATCTCATGAACTTTGCTGATAGGTAAGAAAGGTAGGTATCCTTCGATATGGACCTAAAGGGTTCAGTACGTTGAACATACATCGGAAAACAGGTGCCAAGCAAGTAGTTACGTGATTTGTGTCACGTCGCTCTCAGCTTGTTTTCAGGAAATAGTAGGTTTGAAGCTCACTGTCAGCAGCCCTGAAGACGGTTTTCCATAGTTTCCCATTTTCATGCCAGATTTATCGGATAGTGTAAACGCGGCTCACCGGTAAATCCTTAATATCAGCTAAACTCTTCGAAGTATTGAAGATTGTTACTATGACTTGTGAGTATACATCTGTTGAATTAAGTAAGGATTGGTTGTTCCAGTCAACAGTGAAGGAAGTTTACAATTTAATTTCTTGTCATCTAGATGACAAGGAATATAAATATTGGTATATAAGACATTGACATACTCTGTAGCAGTTTTATATTAATTGCATTTATGGTTGATTTTATAAAAAATCTATTCCTGCAAAACTTTTTAGACCTTTTAAGACAATTTTTGATTAATATTTGATTATAATCTCCATAACTACTAATTAAATCAAACCCATTCTGCTACAGTGTATGTGTACGTATTTACTCAGTATGCGATGTAGATTTTTCGTTTTTACACTTTGTAGTTTCCGAGATAAAGTTACATAACTGAGTAAAAATGGCATTCTGATAAAAATAAGATTGAAGTTCGAATATAAACTCCCCCACGATTTTAAAACTTTCCAGGGCAATAATCACCTTCCTCCTCTTCATTGCTTCTATTTTCTAGTCTTCTTCTCATTCTGCCGTCCTTGGTCGAATATTCTGCTGCTCTACCGGCATAATGTACGCGTTTTCGGACGATTTCTCTGTCTCTATTTCTGTTGTAATAAACTCTGGACGCAGGCGGAGTTGTATCCTGGTCAGTAATTTCATCAGAAATAGCTTCATACCATGCCTTTTTCTTCCCAGGCGGTGTACTGGTTTCCACGGAATTTCCGTTTGGAAAAAATTTCACATTTAGAAAATAAATCCCAGGCAAGATACATATTACTGAACACAATCACAATGTAAACCAAAGAGAATATGGCATGCAAAAATAAACATTAAGTAGGCTGGAAATCAATTGAAGATAGTTAGAGCAGACTCAGGCTGGCCAGTGAAACGAACAGAATAATCCCCGAACATAGCAAAGTTTATCGTTCTCAGTGACATGTAGTAGAACATGAAATATTGCTTGAAAACAAGAAGAGGACGTGGCACCCCAACACGTGGACGTATCCATGGTTACATTAAAATACCCATAATGACCCCAAAAAATGCTCCTAATTACAATGTGTTTATTGCCGTAATCGGGAAAGAGAGGAGAATGTTTTGATCCCAAAAACATAAATACCAATTTTTGGTCATATCACACTGCCCGGTTCTTTTAAAAAGGCCACGATAACTTCCTTCCCACTCATATCTCTTTTCTATCCCATCGTCGCCATAGGAATTACCTGTGTCGGTAAATTGTAAAAAAAAAGAAGGAAAACAGTTTTTTCTTTCCATCGAAACAAGCTCACGTCTCTTCGAATCTAGCTTTGTTACCTATTATGGCAGATTTTAAACATGTTATCATTATTCTGTAGATTTTGTCCCTCTTTCAATTCTATTTACTACTTGCATTCTTGCACATCAGCTCGCTTTGTGGAACAGTGGAATAATGTTGGCCTTCGTATCCCAAGATCGCAGGTTCAAACATGGCAGAGGTAGTCGGATCTGTGAAGGGAAGTCAAAAATCCAATTTACACTTCATATAGTACGATATCGGCATGTAAACGATCTCCGGTAACAAATTCGCTGTTTACTCGATAAGATTAGTTACAACTCAGCCATTGATATCCCAAAAGGGCTACAGTTTACTCCAACCACTGGCAGAGTAAAACAGAAAGTCAAATTTGACGAGCAGGAAACTAAGATGGAGTCATATCAAAGTGACTTTAAAAACTCAAGTTCATTACAATGCAAACCTACCTACATTTTCATACTTTATAAAAATATGTGTCCCTGCGAGTAGAGGTGCGCGGCTGTAAGCTTGCATCCGGGGGATAGTAGGTTCGAATCCCACTATCGGCAGCCCTGAAAATGGTTATCCGTGGTTTCCCATTTTTACACCAGGCAAAGGCTGGGGCTGTACCTTAATTAAGGCCACGGCCGTTTCCTTCCAACTCCTAGGTCTATCCCATCGTCGCCATAAGACCCATCTGTGTCGGTGCGGCGTAATGCCCCTAGCAAGAAAAAAATTGTGTTGAAACTGACAGAAAATGTACTTATAAATCTTGCTAATACAGAAAATATACGGTATGGTTCTTGTTTACAGCTATAATTTAAACAGTTACAAAATGAGAAAATGTACACATCCTGGAAGTTTCTGTCGAAAGAATAACAAATCACGTAAATCGAGAATATATCTGACCACACAATACTCAATAACTTACAAGCTATTTCCTGTTATATATCAACCAAAATGACTATGTTTTCAGAGTATTGTTCGTGAGTTAACTATGTCACCGACCAGGCACTACGAAAAAAGCACACACAAACATAGCAATGAAATGAAGAGGCACAATGATTAGCTTTGACGCTGTAGGTACTGTACCACATTGTTCATCAAAGTATTCTTTCAAGCACTTTGGAGAGTTATCTTTCGTCTGGAGTCCCACATCTTTCTACTTTCCGTATGAAGTCTTATAGATAGCTTGTGAATGATGTCAGGGATAACTTGTTAGGGGTTGTATGTAGCACAGTTACCCCATAGTGAGCCATGTTTGGGTGGGCCCATGAAAACGTCGGTTGATATCCAAGGTCAACACTGTGCGATATACGTAACTATTATAGGATTCTTTGATCCCGGTAATCTGTGGATCGTTGCGCTGAGCAACTTCCAAATTTCCTAGACAATTCCATAACTAAGGAGTCTGTGAATCTGTGTATCAACTATCAAGGATTTCGTACATAGCTGGGATAGAGTAATTCCGTGCCTAAACTTATTTTCTTCTGTCGGAAGTTACTTACGGCTAGTGACTTTCCATTCCAGAGGGATACAAGTAGTTTGACAGGATTTCCAAATATTCGGGAATGTTGTCATTAGGGAGCATCAAAGTTTTCAGGGCCTGAAATACAGATTAAAATCAAGATGATATTAATTATGTGTTGTTCAGCACTAGAGGAGAGTTCTGGAGTGGCAAGAACTATTCGCAAGGTAAAAACTGCAATAATTCTCCGATATAAAAGGGTTTATATCCTTCGGAAACTGCTATGGGGCCTAATCCCCTCTATTAATGGATTTCCAGAGTTGTGGCATGTCTACATGAAATGTATATCTTCGCATTGGCGAAATTCGTACGGTAGCTGAGGCCATACGTTTATCATTATTATTACATATCAGTCAGTTTCTTCTCAAATCGATTAGTTGATTTCCAAGCCATATTTTATTAATTTCGGTCGTTTTGCACCTAAAATCACTTACTTCTTAGACATTCCATCAGAACAGGAACCCAGGCTAATCTTGTTCTGTTGGTTGACAGTGCCTGTCCGTGAGCTGATAATCTGCAGAGCAACCAAAGACTCGTAAACCTAGAGGCAAACATGAAACACAAGAACGTGCCAAGTTCACGAGACAAACTCTTATCTTTCTTCACTGTGTTCTGGCTTGGCTTGATGTATTTTGTAAAGTTCCCTTATTAGCTCTGGGGCTTGTAAATCCAATAATCATTATTAATGCGATGGTGGCTTTATCTGCATCACACTTGGGCGAGCACGTCGCCTCGAAGACAAGAACCCAGCAGAAATGAGGCAGGGGTTTCCAGTGCAATTCAGATTTCGTTCATTTTTCACGCAAGTGAAAGGCGGAAATGGGATTTAATAGATGAAGTTTTCAGCAGCACGTGTTCACCTTTCATACTCTTCTACACCGTTAAAGGAACTGTGGAATGTAAAATCTTCGCATCAAATGTCGCTAGGATAATTCTGGTTTGCACGAGATTATTAAATATAATGGATGATTTATTAACAACTCAGTATAGAGATATACTAAACAGGTTATCACTTAGGAGAAACTCACATCTTATCGAGTGAGAAAATACCGGGTGGTACAGCTACCCCTATTTTTTCCCGAGCATATGCAACCTGCTAGAAATTTCTGTTCCTTAATCCCACCTTACAGCAATTTTATGTGCAGTTAGCTCGATATATATTTTCCAGCATAATGCAAAAACAGTACAAGAGGCAGAAAGTGATGCCCATCTCAAAGAATTGTACAATTTTGTGTAGAACGGAGTCCATTACTCTAAGTTATTTCTACGAAATGTTTCTGTGTTGTACACACCATAGCCACTCCTACATCTGTCAGTAAAGAATAGCGCACCTGATTGGTCCAAGAGGCCATTTTCTTTTGATAGAACAAGATGGTCACGGTATCATAGAAAACGTGATAGGTTAGGACCAATTACTGTCATGTCAATTCACCATAATTTTGTATAGTCTCATCACATAGAAATTTCTGTGGCTTGGTTCTAAAAGGGCCAATATCATTCTTTATCGAAATTGAGATATTAACTGATACAAACGCGTTTTATCCTGGCTTGCAACATGTTAAAAGGGCCAACGTCCCTGTTAAGTACTAAACGAACAGTTAACGTTTAATTAAATAGGCCCTTGCCAACAATGTTAGATTACCAATAAAGATTAGAGACCTAACAATTTTTAAAGAAAACGATAGAAATAATTAGCGTTTAATAAGATGACTTCCACAAAGAAAGTATAAAGTTATTTAAAGTTAGTTGTTGGAAACAATAATTGGAAAACTATAAGCAAAACTTCAAATGCTCATAACTCAAAAACAGGTTTTTTGACATTGGCCCTTTTAGAACCAAGCCACAGATTTATAGAAACTGTTTTTTACAGTATTTTCTAATCTATAGCACGCAAATGCTGCGCAATAGTTGTGATAGCTCACGCCGTGTAATTACTACCATAGGAGCGTCCAATAAAGGCATAAAACCGGGCCTTAAGGCTGTAACACATCAGGAACTTTTCGAAGCGAGAACATTCGCTCTGATCATTAATACAGAGTTATAACGGTTGACCAATCACGCCAGAAGTAGATCCATGGAATTATGCATGGTAGATGTACCTGAGTAGGCTACTAAAAGCAGTGAGTGTTCAAACTCTTATTGAGTCATGGCTCTTTTTTCATTTTTCATTCTTCGAAGAAAGTTGTAATAAATAGACATAATAAATATCGCCACGTAAGCACAGACTACGAACAAATGCACCTGAAACATTGTATCAAGAACGATCTCCTGGAAAAAGGCTGTGAACTGCAGATGTATTTCGAAGTTTTGAAGGACGGTTGCGTGCAACGGAGTCATTTCATATATTACCCTACGTTCGGGATGCTCCAGTGATGTCTGGAAATAACTAGGAAGCTGTTTAAAACGCAATTGCGTACAACCCTCATGCAAGCTTACGGGCCATTTGAAATGAGCTGAACATCAGTCACGTACCTGTAATGCACATATTGCACCGCCATAAATTCTACTCCTAACAACAGACCTGTTAATCGTCACAACTTCCGTTACTGGAGTGGTGAAAATCGACATTGGGTAAGATTAGCTCGATTTCAGGTACAATGAGGCGTTAACTTGTGGTGCGAGGTAATAGGTGACAGGATAACTGGACCACATCCCTTAGAAAGTAACCTAACGGAACGACGCTATCTACAGTTTCTTTATGAATACGTCCCACTCTTGTTGGAGAGTGTGCCCCTTATAACACTGTCAAGGATGTGGTTCAAGCAGGATGGAGCTCCTCCACACTGGTCGTTGGAAGTTCGGAACCACTTGCATAAGACCTATCCTGGATGATGGATTGGACAAATGTTCCTGTCACATGGCCGGCTAAATCACCTGACCTTATTCGGTTACATTTATTCATCTTGGTTTATTTAAAGGAAAGAGTCTATGAACAGGAGATCCCGAATCATTTACGACGCTCATCACTGAAGTCTGTAGGCAGGTTCCACCACATATGTTGCAGCAAGCAAGGATGTCTCCTCCACCGTGTTCAGATTTTCATGAACGAAAGAGGTGGTCATTTTTAACACATGCTTCATTAATCGAACGGCCATACACCAGCCTATTGCACCTCTGTGGGCAATGGCTTGCTTTACTGCAAATAGCTGTTTTAAGGGCTACTTAAAAGCAATATGAAAACTGATCATGATTTAGATTTGTCTTCAACAGCGCGACTCGCACGAACATTAACAACGAAAAGAAATATCTGTTCTACATCGGAATCGAACCTCTAACTAACGAGCACCGGTTTCCTCTTCTAACTTTTAGTACGCTTGGCTGTCACGAGTTGTCGTTTGGCAACGTTCTGTCAAGTACTTCTAGTCAGTCAGCCATCATATTCTCTGTACATGACGTTTCTTTGATACAGAATATTCCAGATTCTTTACCATCATTCGGTATTTTATCATTAATCCTGATTTCAATGATACGAATAGCCGAATTGTAGAAATCTTAATGAGACCAGACATTGCAGCGAGTAGCCAAGGACAATATTTTTAGGTTTGGCTATAATCTGTGGGTTGCACAAAAATTAGTGAAGAGGGGAAGCTCTGCCACGCGAAATTTCACTGCTTAAGAACGGAGTTCTCGTATGTAACCAAAAAATTCACAGGACAGTTAGAAAACTTTCGCAGGGTTGAAAATGGAAGGCAAAATTTAGTCCATTAAGCTGTGAATTAAAGGCCCCTGTTCATCATAGCAGGTGAGGCCGCCTGGGCGGGGTACTGGTCATCATCCCCAGTTCTATCCCCCGATCCAGAGTCTGAAGCTCCAGGACACTGCCCTTGAGGCAGTAGAGGTGGGATCCCTGGCTGAGTCCGGGGTAAAAATCGACATTTTACTTTCGTATGCAGGAAGCGTTCATTTTATTTATTTAATTTTTCGTACAAAATGCATTCCTTTGTTTCGTTAAGACATTATGAGAGTACTTATTTTTATTTAGTACAACTCATCTATCATTATTCTTTCCTTTTGAATTGTGAGGCATGTTCTTCATTTACGTGGCTTTTACGTGTAAGCATTGTCTCGATCTTTTATTTTTATGACATTTTATCCCATTTAATTTCTTTCCCATTTCCATAATTATATTAAGAAAAAGCATGGTATGATATTTTAGTAAAATAGTAGGTCTTTAAATGAAACAGTAATCTCCTTACTAAGTTCTTAGTGAAGGTTACTTTCCTTATCTTAATTTCTTGCGTCCAAATTTCATATCCGTGCATACTTTAGGGGAAATTGTATAAATTACTTCTTGCTAGTGATTGCAAAATTGTTAATGTAAAGTAATTTAATAGGACCTATACTGACGAATAATAGGGGGTCATTCTTTCTTAGAATGGTCGAGCGCGATACTATTTGACGATAAGGTCATGGCCGAGACGGCTAACATTTCAGCCAGTCTTCTCACAAAAGCATTTCAAAGAAATATGAGAATTTGACTCGCAATGAATTGACATACGAGTCGGTGTAGTTCCTTCATTCCCCTCTCTACCTCATATTCCAGGTCGAGCCCTCGGTGCATGTTTCGTTCATGTTACATCTCCTGTCCTTCGCTCTCTCCCCTAGGTCTTCAGGTTTGTCCATGCGTTAAGCTTCAGGATAGATTTGGCCAATGAGAGAGAGAGAGAGTGTAAGCTGGTAATGAAATTTCTGGCCACGAGATTTTTAATGAATACTAGTGTGCATATTGCGTCCCCCTTTACGGGACATTTTCAGGCTGGAATATTAATTATATAAAATATATATTAGACATGTTTAGGGTAGAAAGTGGAAAACATAAACATTTTGTGTGTCACTATGGTGTCTTCTTCTTTTTCTTGTTAAATATTATATTGTTATATTCATATTTTCTTGTGGTATTTTATTGCCTTAAATTGGTGATTTGTGGTTAAAAACCTTCAACGAGCTATCTGGTTGTGTTTTTGATGTTTACAATGAAGGGGTTTTTTACTCTAGTTAGGGAAACTCTTCTCAACTGCAATTGGAGTGCAATGTTTATGTATGCTCTTGAGTCTGCCGATGTGGCTTGTTAATTTTTTTTATTGTGAGTCCAAAACGAAAAGGAGAAAGTAATTACTTTATTTCAATACGACGAAACTGTGTTGCTACTGTGTGGAGATGCTAGAGAATGATAAATACACACTTCCTCGCTGGTCCCTTTAGAACGTACTGTCGCCTTGTATTCTTGTATTGCTGGTGACTAACTGCGTTGAGCAGCTGAGAGGTTGAACGTACGGGAGGAAGTACGAAGGGATTGGGAGGGGTATTACTGTGTTAGGGGAAATATACGATTGGTGGGAAGTTCGTGTCGTCTTGAGTGTCTTTTTTAAACATTTTTCGTGAAATTATTTTGACCGTTTTTCCAATAACATGTTTGTTTCCTTTAATTTCATTTATTTGGAAGTTAGTTTGGCTTAGGAGCTATTTCCGTGTATATTGTTTCTAAAATATTCACTGAAAGTTGTTCAAATATGTCAGCCCCGTGTCGGTAGAAATACTGGCACGTAAAAGAACTTCTGCGGAACAAAATTCCGAAACCTCGGTGTCTCCGAAAAACGTAACAGTAGTTGGTGGGATGTAATGCCAATAACATTGTTGTTGCCGTTGTTATTATTATTATTATTATTATTATAAAATATTCCTCAGTATACCTTCATTTACTCTACGTAAAATTATTAAGTCTTGTTCTATTATAGTCAAGGTGTGTTGAAAATCGCTCATATGTGTGCTCATGGCTGAAAATCTATTCTATTTTTCTGCATTTACCAAGAACACAAAAATGCTGACTATCTGTTACGTTTTTCTCTATTTACGAAGAACACTCAAATGCAGAAAAGTATAACAGGTTCTCTGCCTTGATTATACTGGGAATACTATATACAATCTACCTTTTTCTGTAATTTGATGTAGATCATTATAATTTCGTCCGATAACAATCTTTTTGCAAAACTCACCAAAATCCATAGCCCGATATTCCAAGAAGTAGGCCTACTGTTTAAATAAAACGTACGGAAAGAAAAACATTAACCAGTCGCAGGGAAAATGCAAACATACAATAGAATATATATATTTTTTAAAAGCTTTCTTCAGTTCAGAAATAGATGTACCTTTCGTAACACTTTGAACTTAATTCACTTCAGTGAAGGTCGTTTATATAACGAATACAGGGACAGTCTTCCAAATCCTTGTGTAGCACTTTCCCATAGTTGGGTCACCGAAAACCTTCGATGTGTCTGTGCGACGTTAGACCACTAGCGAAAAGAAGAAAAACGAAAAGCAACAACGAATACAAATACCGTTTTGCACTATATTTCTCACGTGAAAAATCATCAGTCGACTATTATAACATGCGTTGTTTCAAAAATGAAGTAAAACTCCCTCCATTCCGTAAACCCGATGAAATAAGTACGTGTTCACAGGAAATAATGTTAAACTATAGGCATGTGCAGGCTTTGCTACTATACTATTACTGATTGGCCGTTCTATTCTGTTTCTTCAAAACACAAGGCCATTCCTTTATATTATTAGATTACTTCGACTTTCAACTCAGCGCTTAAATTTTAGCCAGAATTCTGCGCACTAGGAACGTTCACTTGAGTTCCAGGCTGGTGTTGGACATCGGAACTAATTTCTCCTTCCACAGCCTGCCTATCTCTTCAGCTTTCCCGTGGGAATCAGGCGGCTTTTGTCGCCCTTGTGTGGTAGCGGTGGCGTTGTTAATATCCATTGCTTCAACTGGGACAAACAAATAGTAGCGACCAGTTTCCAGTTCACTTTAAAATACATTGATTTAGTATGTAACTACAGGTTTCGTCCATTGTGTGTGAAGGCTATTGTTTACTTCGTGCCGTTTCTTATCTTGTTTGAAAAGAGTAGTATTCAGTTCCACTTGAAATCATATACTCGTAGATTGATTTACTCTATTATGCAAACCGGGCGAGTTGGCCGTGCGCGTAGAGGCGCGCGGCTGTGAGCTTGCATCCGGGAGATAGTAGGTTCGAATCCCACTATCGGCAGCCCTGAAGATGGTTTTCCGTGGTTTCCCATTTTCACACCAGGCAAATGCTGGGGCTGTACCTTAATTAAGGCCACGGCCGCTTCCTTCCAACTCCTAGGCCTTTCCTATCCCATCGTCGCCATAAGACCTATCTGTGTCGGTGCGACGTAAAGCCCCTAGCAAAAAATCTATTATGCAACGCCATGCTGTGCCGATTCTGGATTAAATAAATTGATTATTTCGGAGCTTTTTTAATTTTTGTACAAAAATGAAGACCATCATCGTGCAATCAGCTTGCGAATCATCCAAGAAACTGTAGCTGAGTGGGAACATTATGAACACTCCATTGTATGCGACAGTTCATACGGAGTGCATATTAGTGACGTGCGTGTTTACTTAAATTTAATATCAATGGCTTGGGAGTACCCAAGGCATGTTTAGCTACATTGCATCTGTGATGTATCCTGGCCATTCATTCAAAGTTCAAGGAGATGGTTAAGGAAGTACTGGTTTTGGGACTGGAAAAATCAATTCTAATTAACTTCTTTCTGATAGTGCTGATGCAGGACATGTCATACATAATCGGACGGTATCCAGTTCTCTTCAGATTTTAGTTACTCTCATTGTCAAAGGAAAGCCCAAAGAATAGAAAGTGGTGGTAGAGGAAGAGCAAATATACCTAACCTACACGAAAAATTAAAAGCGATGAACAGAAGACTTCTCCTATTCAATTCATATACGCTGTAGCCTATTTGACACTAATGCAATTCTCTTTAACTTGGGATCTTTAGATAACACATGTGGCTATTACTCTGGACTATTATTTTCACAGGAGGATTTTTTTACAATTGTTTTACGTCGCACCGGCACAGATAAGAATTATGGCGGTGATGGGAGAGGAAAGACCTAGGAGTGGGAAGGAAGCGGCGGTGGCCTTAATTAAGGTACAGCCCCAGTATTTGCCTGGTGTAAAATGTGAAACCAGGGAAAACCATCTTCATAGCTGCCGACAGTGGGATTCGAACCCACTATCTCCCGGATGCAGGCTCACAGCTGCGCGCTCCTAACCGCACGGCCAACTCGCCCGGTACTTACAATACTATAGTTTCAACCTACTACAAGTGGTGATAAAGTAAAGAACATAACTACCTAACAACTACAACAACACGAGTACAAAAAGCAATTCCATGGCGCACCAGTTCCTTTCGTAAGTATAGAATTCGTTCATCATCATCATCATCATCTGTTTACCCTCCAGGGTCGGCTTTTCCCTCGGACACAGCGAGGGATCCCACCTCTACCGCCTCAAGGGCAGTGTCCTGGAGCTTCAGACTCTTGGTCGGGGGATACAACTGGGAAGTATGACCAGTACCTCGCCCAGGCGGCCTCACCTGCTATGCTGAACAGGGGCCTGGTGGAGGAATGGGAAGATTGGAAGTGATAGGCAAGGAAGAGGAAAGGAAGCGGCCGTGGCCTTATGTTAGACACCATCCCGGCATTCGCCTGGAGGAGAAGTGGGAAACCACGGAAAACCACTTCCAGGATGGCTGAGGTGGGAATCGAACCCACCTCTACTCAGTTGACCTCACGAGGCTGAGTGGACCCCGTTCCAGCCCTCGTACCACTTTTCAAATTTCGTGGCAGAGCCGGGAATCGAACCCGGACCTCCGGGGGTGGCAGCTAATCACGCTAACCACTACACCACAGAGGCGGACATAGAATTCGTTGCAGAGTGAAAATTCGAACTCCGGTTTCCAGTCTACGACTAATCAAACCCATATACTACCACAATTGACCGGAAACAGTTTAGGAAGTTTAGTAATAGCATGATCATATATGAGAATTGCGTATATAATAAAGTTTATCACGATACGGATATTAAAACTCGCACCTCGCCAGTGAGATGACATCGGTCAGGCTAAGAAGATATAACCTCTCCGACAAAAAGAAGAAGAACCCTCTGGAAGCGAAGTCTACGGCTGGTTTAAAAGTTACATCCAACGGGCGGGGAGATAAGGAAGATATTTCTTGTTTCATAGTAGAGAAATTAAATGGGAAAGCTTACTCAACAAAAACAGTCTAATCTTCTTTCGGGCTATTGCATACCCAGCGATCCTGTAAGATGGTGGGTGGTGACCTCAATTCTTGGTAAAGTAATTTCACACCCAACTTCGCTAGCAGTTCATTTTCCTTTTTAATGATATTTGAAGTAATCTCTATCTCCATTATAGATGGTGTTCTAAAAAGTTCTTGTTTAATAAAAATAAATGATTAGCTAGAAAGGAGAATAAATTATACTGTACTTCAGTTGACGAAGGAAAATATTAAAATTATACGTTTGTAATTACGTTCAAGTAGACGTGTCCTAAGTGGCTGGCTGCCAAGCGAAGACGGTAAAGGTATGCTCGATTCAACCGGAAGATCGCGGGTTCGATTTCCCTTAGACAGTCAAATAACTAGAAACGAGTATTCCACTTCAGAGAGGCGTATGTCCCAGAGGTTAACTGAGCCCACACCAATAAGGATTTTTAATTTATGGGGGCAAGAGCTGCCTGACACTTCATCCTATTATCCTACTTAATTTAGTGACGCTGTTATGAGTAGTGGAAGGCCTTGTCTTCCACCCACTCTTCCAAGGGTTTTTATGGATACTAAGGGGATGACGTTGCTTTCTTGCTACCGTTCACTACTTCATATCATATGAGAAGTCTGATCTAGAAAGAAAATATCCGAAGAGCATCGTTATTTTTGATATACACTTTTAGAAAACATTCGGCGTGCTCTTTCGAAAATTCTAAAGTATTTGCTATGGATTGTAATGTATGGAAGAGCACCGTAATCAGGATATTTTACATTATTTAGGTCGTATATAATAATAATAATCATAATAATAATAATAATAATAATAGTCCGCCTCTGTGGTGTAGTGGTTAGCGCGATTAGCTGCCACCCCCGGAGGTCCGGGTTCGATTCCCGGCTCTGCCACGAAATTTGAAAAGTGGTACGAGGGCTGGAACGGGGTCCACTCAGCCTCGGGAGGTCAACTGAGTAGAGGTGGGTTCGATTCCCACCTCAGCCATCCTCGAAGTGGTTTTCCGTGGTTTCCCACTTCTCCTCCAGACGAATGCCGGGAAGGTACCTAACTTAAGGCCACGGCCGCTTCCTTCCCTCTTCCTTGCCTATCCCTTCCAATCTTCCCATCCCTCCACTAGGCCCCTGTTCAGCATAGCAGGTGAGGCCGCCTGGGCGAAGTACTGGCCATACTCCCCAGTTGTATCCCCCGACCAAGAGTCTGAAGTCCAGGGCACTGCCCTTGAGGTGGTAGAGGTGGGATCCCTCGCTAAGTCCGAGGGAAAAACCTAACCTGGAGGGTAAGCAGATGATGATGATGATGATAATAATAATAATAATAATAATAATAATAATAATAATAATAATAATAATAATCATCAAGAAACTACAGTCCATCAGCTAATGCGAGAAATCTGGAGCACTGACAGGCTCCAGTGTTAGGAAGTGCGCATTGATACACCCACTGCAAAAACAAATGCATATACAGTAGAACCCCGCTTAACCGAATCCCGGCTTAACCGAAATGCTCTGGCAAAATTGTACTTTAATATTTTGTTTTTACGCTCTCGTTCTTAGCCGTCGATATTAGTAGTTCACTTGCTATATGTGCTGAGAACTACTAGGTACACCCTATTTTTATATTATGACTTATGCCAGAATGCACGTGTAACATAAAACAAAACAATTTCTTACCATCTAGTTCGTTCCATGATATATTTTTTCTTGAACAAGCAGGAATTATTATTACTGTATTATTATTATTATTATTATTATTATTATTATTATTATTATTATTATTATTATTATTACTGTATAATCGTCATGAAGATTATGCAGACGACTCCGACCTTGAAAATGGCAGTTTTTAGAATAGAGTTACAGCAGACGATGATTTTAATGCAATGGAGGTAAGATTGATTAAATTTATATTAAAATACAGTACAGTACCACACGCTTAAATTACAGTACTACCGAGCTCGATAGCTGCAGTCGCTTAAGTGCGGCCAGTATCCAGTATTCGGGAGATAGTAGGTTCGAACCCCACTGTCGGCAGCCCTGAAATGGTTTTTCGTGGTTTCCCATTTTCAAACACGGCCGCTTCCTTCCCACTCCTAACCCTACCCTGTCCTATCGTCGCCATAAGACTTATCTGTGTCGGTGCGACGTAAAGCAACTAGCAAAAAAAAAAAAAAAAAAAAATACAGTACTGTATTAAAATTACTGTATACAGTATTCAGTTCAGTAGTAACAAAAAATTGTTTCATTATTTCAGATCGCTTTGCGCTTTGTTGAACAAAGCAATGAATCTACATCAGCTGATGTATTGTTGATTACACGGTGGCGAGACATAGTTGCACTAAGAAAATTCAGAAGAAAATCACTAATTTTATACAATGAGTGGCATTATTTAAACATGTTAATATACAGTATGCTCCTTTGCTTAACAGAGTTTATGCATTTTTTATTTCGACATTTAACTGCGGAAAATATTTATCGCATGTCATCCGGAAAAACGCTTCAACCGAAGTGGCTCCGCCCCCTTTATTTCAGATAAACGGGGTTCTACTGTATATAGAAAATATGTTAATCACAGAAGCACCCCATTGCTACCAGAGACGTAAAAGATCTTGCTCATGCTACTGTTGTCCACGTTGCGGCAAAAAGACGAGTGCATATTCGACGAATCGACCGTCTTCCGGAAAGGGTGACAATGCACAGAACAAATCTGGAACCTCGAGAAAATACTGAAGGAAAGAGTCGCCAGATGCAAGAAATACGTAGATTGTGAATAGAGGTACAATTTGTAATAATAATAATAATAATAATAATAATAATAATAATAATAATAATAATAATAATAATGGGGATATTACTGGTTTTAAGTGGCAGTAACTACTTTTACGGATTTTTTTGTAAAGCCGCCCAGGTGTTCGAAATTCCTTGCCCAGAAATTATTTCACGTGTGGTTAAATCTACCGAACGAGGCTGCCATATACGAGCACCTTCAAATACCACCGGATTGAGCCGGTATCAAACCCACTACCGTGAGCTAAGAAGCTCTACTGTTTGAGCTTTCCAATCTATTGTGCTTCTGAACAAGTCTGTTCATATATCTTTGACTTATTAGGAACTCCCCCTTTTATTATACAGAGTGGTTCGTCTGAGTATTTTACCTCAGATATATTCCGACTTGTTAAAGATAGAGAAATGTGGTTTTCACTTCGGTAAATAACATGAAGGGGCTCATAAAAGAAGGTCCATTAGAAGCCCTGTTCTTTTATATGCAGCTATGCTTCTTAGATTCCTTAAAAAAATGTTTTGCATCCGGGAGATAGTGGGTTCGAATCCCACTGTCGGCAGCCCTGAAGATGGTTTTCCATGGTTTCCCATTTTCACAACAGGCAAATGCTGGGGCTGTACCATAATTAACGCCACGGCCGCTTCCTTCGAACTCCTAGGCCTATCCCATCGTCGCCATAAGACCTACCTGTGGCGGTGCGACGTAAAGCCCCTAGCAAAAAAAACAACGAAAAGAAATTGTTTCTAGCGCTGATCTTCTGCTTGACGTTATGGCTGTGTTTTCTGAAGGTTAGAGATTGGTCCAGCGTAACTCGTGGATACCTTGAAGTGAAAGAGTTTACTACAAGCATGACGTTCCAAAAAGCGTTTAATTTCTTTGTGGCTTTACTGCTCCTAAAATGAAGGGCACATAGCTGTGTGTCGATGGATTATGTACCGGGGGTACACCTCCTCAGCCCAGTTAAACTGCACGCCCTCTATAAGGCCATCTATGTAATTGATATTGAACTAATGTGATGAAAGATAGTTGGGGTTATAACTGTTAGATGTCTCTATCGTCGTCCTACGTGCCCCCTCTGGCGGGATTAAGGACAATTCATTCTTAAGGGAATTTCCAAAGTTGGTTAACCTTAGTTTTTGAAGATTGTTTTGTTCATGTATCAAAGTTGTCAACACTCCTACTGCTTCCTTCTTCCTTACCTATTAATCAATCAGGAAGTTTCGGAATATTTTCTCTAGCCAATTAAAATTGGGGGTATAAAGAGTTCTGAAAATTTACCGTCGAAATGCTATAAAAGCTGGCCGCTTTAAGGCTGTATTGCCATCTTCATCGCTCCGGTTTAGTGAGTGCGGCGTGTTATTTGGAGGCAGGGGACGAAGGTCGGCGTTCGGAAGGCCTAGCAAAACAAGGTCATGGCAGAAATTCATAATATGTGATTGCTTTAGACAGATAGCTTGAGGGGAAGGTTTTAAACCTCTTTCATTTTATGTAAAGTTCTAATTTAATTATTTAAATGTACATATTCCGCACGTTTGTGGACTCTGTTCAAATCCCACTGGGAAACGTGTAAACTGAGGGATCAAAGATTGATCACCCTCTGTTGGTTCCCATTCAACTTGGTATGGGGGGGTGACTAAAATTTTTTAAACCTCTGAACTCTTAACATATTTCTGGCATTTAATATTTCGCATTTAGTCACCCCTCTGTAGAATAGGTTTAGCCTCTACAACTTCGGGCCACAAGCCCACTTAAGGTTTTAAGAGTTTTCTCAAAAAGGAGTGCAAGTGCTTCGTCTCCTAGCCTTTTGTTCTTGGTCGATCATATTAAGGCCTTTGTTTTTACATTAAGGCCATTTTGAATGGGCACTCATCGCCTCTGTTTAAATTTTAATTATTTATAGACCAGTGGATAACAAACTGCTGATTGGAAGTGAGTGTAAATACACTATTTGAAGTTTGTCAGACATAACCTTGCAAGAAACTTGTACCTCTGAGAGGCTGGACTATATTAACATTTGGAGCTCAAACTCTTAGGCGATATAAGTGAGTGGAGGAAACATGCTCTGATAAAATAATATACCTGCTCAGACTTATAATGCTCATCCCTTGTATAATATCATGTTAATAATTATCTCTAGTTCTTGTACCTGATTTTTGGTCTTATAGTCCGGTGTTATTATTAGAGCTGACGAGTTCATTGTTATTCTACTTAACTATTATTTGTTCAAAATCTTCTACCTATCAAATTTTTAAATTAAAAAAATGGAAAGAAACAAATTTTCATAATTTTGTGCTTTAACTTATGCTCTGATCATTTCCTTGTCCACCCATTTACCCCGGTACCTTCTTACACCTCTGCGTTCCACGATATTCCAGGAACAGATTAAGCTGCATGTAGTTAGCCTTATACTTCATGAACTCTTCCAAGGCCCTGGTGAAGTAGGATTCTATCGTTTCAAGTCTTGTATCTTGGGAAGCCAGGACAAGGCCGTCACGATACATGAATTTTTGTGTGTTGTGGGGCGTGGCTAGTCATGTGTGTGAATGCTGAACAATGGAGCCAGCGCGTTTCCTTGTGACAGTCCATTTCTCTGGGTTTTTCATTTGCATTCTTTTACTTGAAATTCAACCAAAAGCCTGTGATTCTGTAACAGAGAAGAAATCAGTCTGGTGACTTGGTGAGGGAAAATACGTCTTCCAAATATATAGGATGGTTAACTCTATCGAATACAGCACTCATGTCAATGAAAAAGTAGACTTGTTACCTGATGGTTTCCAAATCCATCTACCCTAAGGGCTCCGGCGATAAATCTACAAGGTCGCTAAAGGGGTTAAATCAAATGGGCGCATAATCTTAAATTAACTTAGTCGCATACAGGGTACGAAAAGACGGGGAATACCTAACTAGAATGAGAAAACATTCCTTTAAAATTTAAAATAAATCAAATCGGTTTATTGAATACTGATGATTGTGGAAATGAAACATATATATAGAAATGAGGTACGTAATCGATTCTACATTTCGTTGTGAATTGTTTAATGAACTCCGATGTTGTGGGATACAACCGAATACTACCTATCGACGTGCAAAATGCCATGACTCAACGTGTACGGAAAACAATTATAATAAACACTGAAGCTATGCCATATTACTGGGCAAAGAAATTCTACACTTAATCCGACAAGTCTGAGTGACGCCTACTCTAGAACACAAGAATTATTTCCCAACGGAATAACGGAAGATAAATTATACAATCTGTACAAG
This sequence comes from Anabrus simplex, assembly GCF_040414725.1. Lineage (NCBI taxonomy): Eukaryota > Metazoa > Arthropoda > Insecta > Orthoptera > Tettigoniidae > Anabrus > Anabrus simplex. The sequence goes on along the minus strand of NC_090268.1, from coordinate 350,556,659 downwards.
GATCAAACATCGGGGTTTGAACCGAGCGCTCACTTGAATACACAACTCGCCGCACCGATGCGATAAAACCATCGTCGACGCTAAACATCATCACTACATGTTACACGAAAATTTTTACAAAATAATCGCATATTTTATATACATGAACCACGTGAGATACACATCCTTCATCTCACCACTGCGGAAAAAGTGTGCACACGCCCAGGACTGATCTGCTGACCCCAATGTTGCAGGTGGCGTTGAAAATCCTAGCTCCATTCAAGTTCAAATAAATAATAATAATAATAATAATAATAATAATAATAATAATAGTAATAATAATAATTGTACCGTGAATTATCACTGGCGAAACCTACAGAAGGTGCGGCCTCCATAGGGTCTGGACTCCCCGAGAATATAGTACAACCCAGAGGGCAAGAACACAGATAGCCGAGGAAATCAGGTTAACCAAAGTTTATTAAACAAATAGGTAAACACCAAGAAAAGTAAAAAGATTTAAAGTATTCAAACACCAACATCACTCAGGTTCCTCCGACACGTGCCCTATTGTAATTTACAGGGATCCAGCCCCTGTTCACAGTTCATCACCAAAAAACAGTGTAAAAGGTAATTCTGGATAAGACTTATTGATAAAGCGCCACCTCAGGTGGCTCAAGGAGGAGCGCAATTTTCCCTTAACATGACATACCATGATACCATATACATATATATACTTTCAACCACTAAGGGCACAAGCGCCCAATAAGTTAAGTTGCAGTAAGACTGCAATAAACGATCCCAAGAGGTTCACACATACATTACGATTTAGAGGCAACTGTACTTTTATAACAACTTGAAACAACTCCAGCGCCTATTCAGTGGTTTACAATCAATAATGTCCTCCCATCGTCTGTGATCGTTACGTAAGTTCAGGGTGCTTACCTCCCATACCCCCTAGCGGTCCGGGGTTCGAAGGCGGTGCGTGAGATGCTCAAGTCAGAGAGCGAGGCAAGAATGACACTTGCTCCCAGCCAGGCCGCACGGCCTGGCCAAGAGCAGCCGTGACGCGAGACCACGTGACGCAAGGCGACACGGGGAGTCTGCGTAAAGAGCTTGGCGCATCCGCAGGGGTACGGGAGGGAAGGCAGAGGGGAGGCAGCACAGGCCGGGCCGTTCCCAGGGCGGAAATAGTTCCTTTACCCTGGGAGCATCTTTTAGGAATAATTTTATTATTATTATTATTATTATTTGCCCAAAGGGACAACAACGGGCGAAAAACACAATAATACATAAAAGTTGAAAAACACAGACACAATAAATAGTAGAAGAGGGGCGGGAAAATCAAATACATGGCTCAGATCTCCCCCCCTAAAGCACCAACCAGGGTGAGCAATAAATTTTCATCAATAAAATACTCTTGCAGTATAGTCCATACACTTGCCCATAGGCTAATAACTTAATAAAAATCTTGCCTTACAATTAATAAGCTCAATACATAAATTACTTGAGTACAATAGAAGAAATTCTTGTAGTATAATAGACGACAGTTCTTGTAGTATAATAGACGAAAGTTCTTGTAGTATAATAGACGAAAGTTCTTGTCATAATATCCCGGGATGTAGACAAGTAATAGTTTCAGCTTAATTAGTTAATAGCTTCACCAAGTGACATCTCAGTAAATTTTCGAGACCAGACCGGCCTCACACACCATCACCAATACAACCAAAAATATCTTCTCAAACAGCTGGACAGTTCTCGTGGCAGACACACGCCACGTGACGAAAGGCAGTAGCGACCTGCACAAACTAGGTCAGCAGTAGGCTGGCAGTAGATAGTCCAACAAGAGCAAAGGTCGTAGGGCTCGGGAGCTGGAGACGAGGCACACCAAGGCAGCCCACACGGGGGGCCCTTCCCATGCAGGCACGGGCGAAGATAGTCACTCCAGTACACTGTAAAACAAATCAAGCGCCAGCAATTGTGTCGAATAGATGCCCAGCACATCGGGGAGATGCAAGTAAGAGATGGTTCGAAGAACCGGACCGGGGTATGGGAGTGATAAGGGAGAAACGGGACTGCGGGAGGACTCACATAATCATTAAACATACCACTAAAATTTTAAATCCAAAGAAAATAGCTCCTCTTTAGGCAGAACACGTGTCAAAGGAACCGGAAGGAAGGAAAACACAAGGAAAAGAATGAGCGCAAAAAAACAATACACATAGCAAACAAAATGCCACAAAACCTAGATAGCACTAGGCAGCCTTAACCTGGGACAAATGGACTCGGAACACTCTCTCCGTGTCCGGATCTTTCACCAACAGGGTGACTGGTGTCAAGAAATCGATAATTTCGCAGGGCCCGCGAAACCGAGGAGCGAGTTTCCCAGAAGGAACGAAATTCTTAACAAAGACCCTGTCACCGACGGCAAGATCGGTAGGACGGCGCCCCTTATCATAGCGCTCCCGTTTCTTCTCATAGGAGACCTTCAGATTTTGCTTGGCCTTTCTCCAAACGGCCCTGATGTTAGGGGGATCGATCTTTTCAGGCAACAACTCATTTATATTCCACAAGTTGGTGAGCGGAGAGTTAGGAACGAAGGAAAACATGAGAGAATTAGGGGAAAATTTATGAGCCTCGTGTACCGCAGAATTGAAAGCAAATGCAAGCCAAGGCAACGACGTGTCCCACCTCAAAACATCGTCGTGGTGAAATGCAATGAGCGCAGACCGCAAATTTCGGTTAACCCTCTCAGCGTAAGAAGGTTGTGGGTAATAGGGGGATGTGGTAACATGAGAAATGGACAAGCTGAAACAAAATTTCTTAAACAGGTTCGATGTAAAGGCCTTGGCGTTGTCAGAGACCAAGTACTGGCAAGGACCAAAGGACGAAAATATAGACTTCAAACATCTAATAGTGGTCTCAGAAGTGGCTAATCTCGTCGGAATCAACCAGGAAAAACGGGTAAAACCATCCACACAAACAAAAACGAACCTATTACCATCAGTCCTAGTTTTCGGCAAGGGACCTACATAATCGATATAGAGCCGCTGCATAGGGAGGGTAGCTTGGCTAGAAGACAGCAAGCCTACACGTGTGTTAGGAGAAGGCTTACTGAGTGCACAAACCTTACATGCTTTAACCAGTTCCCGTACTTCAGCGTCCAACCCTTTCCAAATAAAATTTTCCCTAATCTTCTCCCTGGTCTTGAATACTCCTAGGTGGCCACCGAGAGGAGTTTCGTGAAAGTATTTAAAAATCATAGGCACCAGGACTGAGGGAATAACGACCTTCATTTTATGATCGTGACGGGCGGGACAACACAGTACGCCATTCCTTAACACATAAGGATCAATAATTTTCCCTTCCTTAAGATCTTGAACAATCGGTTCCAAAATAGGGTCCTCCACTTGAAACTTAGCCACGTCATGATACAGTAATGGGGTATCAGTCAAGATAGCCCCCGCTAAGGGTAAGGACAAGGGAACCTCAGCACTTGACGATTCGCCCTCCTGAGAAGGCTGATCCGAAAACATGCGACTAAGAGAGTCGGCGACTACGTTGTCCGAACCACGGATATGACGTACGCTGAACTGAAAAGCTGAAATCCTAATGGCCCAACGGGCCAGACGGCCGGTTTTCCTAGGTTTCCCTAAAACCCAACTCAGAGCCTGATTGTCGGTCTCGAGTTCGAACCTTTCATGCTCTAGGTAAATACGAAACTTTTCCAAAGCGAACAATACCGCCAATCCTTCTAGCTCGTATACAGAATACTTGGCTTCGACAGAAGACAAGGTCCTAGAAGCATATGCAATGGGACGTCTCCCCAATTCCGACTCCTGCAACAGGACAGCCGCAACGGCAGACGCCGACGCATCAGTCTGAACAATGAAAGGCTTGGAAAAGTCTGGCATAGCCAACACCGGAGCGTTAGATATGGCCAACTTTAAATCATCAAATGCAGCTTGTTGGGAGGGCCCCCATTCAAATTTAACCCCTTTACGTCGGAGGGCGTTAAGAGGCCCGGCTCGATTGGCAAAATTTGGAATGAATTTTCGAAAAAAATTCACCATCCCAACAAAGCGAGCAACACCCTTAACATCCAGAGGAGGTTTGAACTGGCGAATGGCCTCGGTACGAGAATGATCAACAGAGACGCCATTGGATGACACGATATGTCCCAAGAAGGACATATGGGGCTTGGCAAAGGATACCTTAGAAAGTTTGACCGTGAGACCAGCCTTGCGAAGACGGGACAACACTTCCCTCAAATGGCGGAGATGATCCTCAAAGGTTTCGGAAAAAATTACGACATCATCTAGATAGTGATAAAGATAGTTGAACTTGATGTCAGAAAACAGTTGATCGAGCAGCCTAGTGAGGACAGCAGCGCCAGTGGAAATACCGAAGGGCAAACGGCAAAATTCGTAAAGATTCCAGTCCGTAGCGAAGGCTGTCAAGTGACGAGACTCTTCAGCTAACGGAATCTGGTAATACGCCTGATTTAAATCTAAAACTGTAAAATATCTAGCCTTCTTGAACCATGAGAAGCAAGAATGCAGATCAGGGAGAGGAACTGACTGCAATACGACTTTCTTATTCAAAGCCCTATAGTCCAAAACAGGTCGATAACCACCTTGAGGCTTCGGGACAAGGAAGATGGGGGAGGAGTAGGCAGAAGTAGACGGCCGAATAATGCCCTGATCCAACATTTTATTGACTATCTCCTTTAACGCTTGCATTTTGGGAGGAGCCAAGCGATAGGGCGGTGACCTAACCGGAACCGAGTCCGTGACCTCGATCTTGTACTCTAAAAGATTCGTCATCCCCAATTCTTCGGTGAAAACGTCCGGGAAGTCATCACATATTTCCCTAATACATTCAGCTTGATTCTCGGGCAAATGACTAAGGTCTAATGCCATTTGGTCCTGAGGAGGTGAGGCAACACATGAAGAAGAAGAATTACACATAAATAAGGGTATCTTAGTAGCCTTACAGAATTTAAACCAGCAGGAGCCCTCCTGCATATCCAACAGGAGCCCAGTATGTGCAAAAAAATTAGAACCGAGGATTATAGGATATGGCAAATTTTTTGTTACATAAAGGGGAAATTTCCAGGAGAAATTAGCCAGTCGAACTTTACACTTTACCACGCCGGAAACTTCCACTCTGGAAGAATTTGCAGCAACAAACGACAGAGATACAGGCAGTACATCAGAAAATTTACAAACAGAACCATTGAGAGCAAACCACTTCTCACTGATAAACGAGACTACGCTTCCCGAGTCCAAAATGGCCGATACCGGTTCATTATTTATCTCTACCTTGACGAAGGGGGCTAATCCCTTGACCTCGGTGGATATGGCTAAACACTGATCGGGACACCCAAGAGAATATTCGCGGGAAGAAGGGCGAGCATAACCTGATTCTACAGGCGATAGGCCGGGGAGGCCAACACTTCCCGCTTCCCGATCTAGTCAGCTAACATTTGGCTTACGCGAACACTGCCGCGCCACGTGGCCAGGAACCCCACACCTGAAACATACAACATTAGAAGGCCTAGACTGAACCCTGGTGCCCGAACTGGCACCCGACACCTGTGCGCCAGTAGAACGAGCAGGGCACTTATTTCGAAGATGATCGGAAGCCCCGCAACCAAAACATCTTTTTAATGGGGCAGGTTTATTAACCAACGAAGAACCAGAATTATCACAGGGCAAGGACGAAGTATTCTCAACTCGAAGTGAATCAGCATGCCGAAAACCCTCCGCAGACACAACCATCGCTTCCAACTCTTCAAAATTACGAGGCTGGGACGCGAAGCATAAACATGAACGGTATAAGGGAGAAATGCCCTCCACGATTGTAGCTACAATTTGCTCTTCAGTGAAATTCAGCGCAAAAACCTTGGCATAAAACTTGATATCCGAAATAAACTCCGATAGAGACTCATCCAGGCGCTGCACTCTGAAATAAAATTTCTGGACTAACGAATGTAGAGCCCTAGGAGGAATAAACTGAGCCAATAAATGAGCATGAAACTGATGTAGTGAGGATTGACTCGAAATAGCATTTACTATTTTATTTGACAAAACCCCAACCGTATATGGATAAACAATCTGCAGAATTTGAGCATGCGTTAACCCAAAGACTAAGGCATGATCCAAAAACTCAACCAGAAACCGAAGAAAAGAAACCACATCGCTTGCCGAGTTTACTGAGTAACGAGGGGCACCTTTCAACATCATATTCAAAGGATGAGGCATACTCGAAAAAGGCGAGCTCAAAGGTGGCACAGTGGACTGTTGATTCAACGGGCGACAATCAGCAGGAGCATTTAAATGAACAGACTGCCGCGGTGGAAGCGAAGCTCTCTCCTCGTCAAGCTCACAGCTACGAGTCTGTTGATTCAACTCGTCTTCCACCTGGGCAGGTGGGGGAAGTACGGGCTTAGATTTAATGGAAAGCCCTGCTAACCAGGCCTCCACCTTCTCTAAAAGGTCAGCTGATGTGTCCTTTAATTCGAGAACCTGACCCGATATCTCTTCCTTCAAGTCCAAGGAAAGGAGATCTTCCACTCGTTGACAATAGTGATTTAATCTACCCTGTAGTCTCTTGAGTTGATGAGGAGAAGCCACGTCATTCTCCAGAAAATCCATCACAGATGCAATATTAGTAAGGTTTGCCTGAATAAGGGACAGCGCGCTAGCGACCTCACCTTCAGTAAAATGGGGTACCGTAATCGGTCTATTTAAGTTATTCCGTAACAAAATTTCATCGGCCTTGACGGTGCCTTTAGACTCTAAGTTACGTATCCCAAGTTCATACAAAAGCTCCTCCTTCCGCAGGGAACCCGGATAAGGTATGTCTCGAATGGACATGGTTCAATTGATATAAAGCACACCACAACTAAAGAAATCCCGGAAACGGAAAGAATGTTACGGGCTCAAATTCCTCGGCTAATCAAAAACAAGTCCAGATCCAACCACGCTCTGCTACCAGTTTTGTACCGTGAATTATCACTGGCGAAACCTACAGAAGGTGCGGCCTCCATAGGGTCTGGACTCCCCGAGAATATAGTACAACCCAGAGGGCAAGAACACAGATAGCCGAGGAAATCAGGTTAACCAAAGTTTATTAAACAAATAGGTAAACACCAAGAAAAGTAAAAAGATTTAAAGTATTCAAACACCAACATCACTCAGGTTCCTCCGACACGTGCCCTATTGTAATTTACAGGGATCCAGCCCCTGTTCACAGTTCATCACCAAAAAACAGTGTAAAAGGTAATTCTGGATAAGACTTATTGATAAAGCGCCACCTCAGGTGGCTCAAGGAGGAGCGCAATTTTCCCTTAACATGACATACCATGATACCATATACATATATATACTTTCAACCACTAAGGGCACAAGCGCCCAATAAGTTAAGTTGCAGTAAGACTGCAATAAACGATCCCAAGAGGTTCACACATACATTACGATTTAGAGGCAACTGTACTTTTATAACAACTTGAAACAACTCCAGCGCCTATTCAGTGGTTTACAATCAATAATGTCCTCCCATCGTCTGTGATCGTTACGTAAGTTCAGGGTGCTTACCTCCCATACCCCCTAGCGGTCCGGGGTTCGAAGGCGGTGCGTGAGATGCTCAAGTCAGAGAGCGAGGCAAGAATGACACTTGCTCCCAGCCAGGCCGCACGGCCTGGCCAAGAGCAGCCGTGACGCGAGACCACGTGACGCAAGGCGACACGGGGAGTCTGCGTAAAGAGCTTGGCGCATCCGCAGGGGTACGGGAGGGAAGGCAGAGGGGAGGCAGCACAGGCCGGGCCGTTCCCAGGGCGGAAATAGTTCCTTTACCCTGGGAGCATCTTTTAGGAATAATTTTATTATTATTATTATTATTTGCCCAAAGGGACAACAACGGGCGAAAAACACAATAATACATAAAAGTTGAAAAACACAGACACAATAAATAGTAGAAGAGGGGCGGGAAAATCAAATACATGGCTCAATAATAATAATAATAATAATAATAATAATAATAATAATAATAATAATAATAATAATAATAATAATAATAATAATAATACGTATCAGCAACCGAGTCGCTTATTACCGGAATAAATTAATAAACAGTGCTGAATAACTCCATCCACGTGCTTCGTGCTAGCAAATATTCAGTCAGGCAATGCGTCTTTCGGCCCGAACCGCCTCACTTGAGACATTCACACAAAAATTATATCTGGTTCAAGGCCAACCGTTCCCCTGCTGCGGCTGGTCAGTGGCCTCGCCTATTAAGGGCGTAACAAGCCGTCCCTTTAACTATACATCGCAAGACCACAGCGCACACTATAATACTGAGGTCAATTCCTCATTCCTAATTCTATATATGCAATTACAACATCTCACACACCGTGAGTTCAAACTTCAAATCATCCTGATTTCAAAATTAAAAAAACCTCATTTCCGCACATATTTCGCACACAGCTGAATCACTAGCAGCTAATGCCACGCATTCCTCTAAACATAAGACACCGGTTTATAATACTAAGATTCATATTATTATTATTATTATTATTATTATTATTATTATTATTATTATTATTATTATTATTATTATTATTATTATTATTGTACCGGGCGGTACACCTCCACGCCGCTAGTTCAAATATTGCGCCAATCGAAACTCCTCTACAGGAGAAAGCCTGAACTTTAAAAAACCCTATTAACTCAACAGTTTCTCAGAAGATGGCTCTGCGTGAATTTTGAAGTGTTTTTGTTTGTCATTGATCAAGAAGTGTGGACGTTCTCTACCAGATGTCTCTACATAAAAACTACGATTATGCACTCTGGTGCGAAGGAATGAACTTTCCTGGAGAAATTTTTTATTCATAAGTTTTGTCTTTACTATATTTTGTTCTGTTATCTTTGGGTTGGCAATATTAATCCTTTCTATCCTCCTGTTTTGAATTTAGCCAATCCCGAATTTCTTTAATTAATTCGCGGCCAATCATGTATGTCTTCTTCGATATGGATATGTAGCTCTAAGCTATCCAATAAAGTTGAGGGGGTGTGTCTTGAAAGGTCTCGGATTTTCCACGAGGGTATAAAAAACTGCTGATCTTGTCCCGGGGCCACTAGTATAACATCTAACTCAGTGTGTGGATATATAGCAGGGGGCGGGAAGCGCCTCTTTCTTCGGGAAACAGATCTCCAACAAGGTAATGGCCTTTTAACATCTTTATTTCGTGCTAGCTCAGCAGCTTAACTCTCGGGGAGGGTTTGAAACCTTTCATATGTAAACTATTGAACAATGTAAACCCCTTTTCTGGTAAACTTCAGTTTCTTGAACTGTAATTCGGGGATAAAGAGTGCTTTACCCTCTCGAGCTCCCCTTCATATTTGAAATTGAGGTGACTACGTTTTCATAACCGTTTCTTATCTTCCTTAATGTATTAAAGTTTTCTCATACGGGTCTCCTCCCTAGCTTGGGATTAGCCCCTGTGTATCGGCCTTAGGTTTTAAAATATGTATCTAGGAGTGCAAGTTCATGCCTCCAATCCTTTCTGTACTTTGGGCCAGTAACTTAACCTAATGTTTTGTTTTATTCATGCGAAGGCCCTGTAGGTTGGGTATTAAATACCCCTGTTTCTTTGTGTGCCTTGAGGGCAGATAGAAGTGAAGTTTGTTGTGGCCTTGATAGGCTTGAAAGATCGAGAGCGGGTCAGCTCTTTATGGTGTTGTGGTAAAAGTGCCTTAGAGAGGCTTGAGATGTAAAGTTGGGAGCTAATGCTCCATGCAATTAAGGGTTTTCTGCCCTTTAGTATTTTGTGGTTGTGAGCTGTGAGCTCAGACTTAGGGGCTCGTAGCCCAGAATTTGTAAAGTTGCCTTGTACCTGATTTAACTGGTTGTTATTTGTTGTACGCTCTAAATTCTATATCACCATTGTTAAGTTTTGAAAATATAACCTTTGTTGAAATTTTAATTCATCTTTCAATCTTGTAGTTAGCCCCATTCCAGCCCGCACCTTCTTTCACCTCTGACTTCCACGGATAACTCCGTAACAATTATTATTATTATTATTGGGTCTATATGCCCTCTGACTTGGTTGCGCGATCTACCTTTCACACACGCAGTAGTTATGCCACACACACACTAATTAAATCAAAATTAAATCATCACCTGGTAATTAAATCATATTAAATCATCACACGGTAATTAAATCATAATTAAATCACAATTAAATCAGCACGCGGTAATTTAAATCAGCACACGGTAATTTACGTCAAGATTAAATCACAATTAAATCATCACACGGTAATTAAATCACAATTAAATCAGCACACGGTAATTTAAGAGCAACACACCATTGGTTAAAGCGACACAAATTAAATTGAAACAGTTCCTACCTAAATATTTCAGTGGAGGAATTGGGGTTTTAGTCCTATGGGCGTCCCTTGCAGGTCTGTGACTCATCACCTAATTTAACTTACAGCAGTATCACTACACATTCAGAACTAACTAGGCTGGATCAATTCCAACTTATCCTAAATTATTAACCCTTGAATATATATATATATTATAAAGCAATAAGGAACTGTGAACTTCCAAAATTATATAGAGAAATGGTTTTCTTCTCCCGCAAATAAATTGCTCATCATTAAATATTTCCATATTTAAAATAAAGCCACTCAGACCTGCTACAAAGGAAAAACTACGTGCTCATCTTTGGCACATCTACATTTAAATAAGATTTAAATCCTTAACATTATAGCCAACGTTTTACGAAAAATAGTCCCCGTCCCCTACAGCCATGCATTATAATAAGATAGTACTCAGCCTACATCCTTAGCAAAACCTTCGTCAACTTGGGTGGTCCATGTCGGGGTTTAGTACTGCTCCATCAGCACTGAGGTAATTCACAGTCGAGATGAAACTCCATGGTCCTTTCCAAGATTCTTGGTTGATTATGAACCTTGCAGTTACCTGGGCACAGAACACGTCACAAGTTTAATTCCACGATACGTACGACTACTTCACCGCGCACGATCGGCCGCGACTCTGATATTCAAGTCCCGAATCAAAGTATGATGATTCTGGGTAATACGATACGGGCGCACCTTGGAGTCCGTGATTCAACACCGAGTTATCCTGTACCTTACAGCCACTCTTCATTTATCACTACGCGTCACGATCTTGGTGTCATAATAATAATAATAATAATAATAATAATAATAATAATAATAATAATAATAATAATAATAATAATAATAATAATAATAATAATTTAACAAGTTAAACCAAGGGTTTCACAAGTCGACACAGTTTAAATATTTCATTATTAAGGTCGCGTGTGTTAACACAATGCACTATTCACACGAATTACTCAATTTCTTTTGAGATTTTAAATTACAATTCACTTACCAAAGACAAACTGGGAGCACGACTCAAAACATGCACATGACCTATCTACGGTCCAATAGAGGTAAAATAGTGCGACAATTAGGTGACCAGTATTCACGTGATGTAAATGAGACACATCCGTGCGATTATTGTTCGTAGGATCTCTTGTAATTAATAGAAGTTTATCCTCGCTGTCCCCTCTCCTTGGGGTGAATTCCCGCGTCAATGAGGTGTGGTGACACGAACCAGATGGCTGCCAGTAGTTTTCCATGGTTATATAACCAGGTATTCTTTCTCTATCCGTAAGTTATTAACAAAAAGGATATCACACACTCTAAATAAATGTCCCATTTATAACCAGCTCTTTGGATCAAAAAGCAACGCCGGAATATGGATTTTATTCATTCTCACGACGTAGACAATCAAGTTGGCTATGCTGATTTAAAGATATCTCCCATATTTCGATTCGGAAACGTTTGTCTCTCCCGCTTTTCTTAAACGGAGGTGGGGGTAAATTCTCCTAAGCTCCGTCCTGGTGGATCACCGGTTCAGCCCCACCCATGACGTCACAGACTTCAATCATCCGCTCGCTTACTGCTAGACAAAGAAAAGGTTGCGCAACATATCGCAAATACGGACTTTTTCAGAATAAATTTTAAAGACTTGTTTCATATCTCGCATTGATGTTGATATTTATTGATTTCAAAATTTCTCTCCTCAAAATAGCGTTACGTCTGCAATTTAGATGACCAATCTTGACCAGAGGTCCTTGCATCATGCCCCTGTCGAGTGCAATATATTGTACTAGTTAAGGCTGAGAATCTTTGCAGCGCAGCTGTTACCTGGCCTAAATCCCGCTTGCTGTGAAATGAGAAGATGGTCTAGTACTTCAGTTAGACTGATCTTTTAAATAACATTGTTTCGGAAAACGTAAACACGCAGCAGGGGAGGGATATTGGTCTGTAGTTATTGGGAACACTGCAGTATTTTCCACGCTTTAAAACGTCTATGATGCGTGTTTTTCTTCGTAGATTTGGAATGTGAGGCATCCAAAAGCACTTGTTGAAAATGCATATTGAATTTTTACGACCGCATTACAATCGAAATAAACTTGCAACCTATTACTTCGGGTTCAATACGTATATTTCGTTTTGAAGATATGTTAAGTACAGAACAAAAATGGCCAAACGGACATCAGCAAGATCCGATCCACAACCTCCCGATTACTCGTCGATTGTTTTACCACTGAGCTATGGTGGCCTAGGTCGTATTTGTTCCCTTGGAAAGGATAATATGTAGGTTTGAGTCCAAATATCTTCCTGATAATCTGCCGTTCTATTTTCTCTGAGGCCTTGATGTTGATGGTTTGAGGATGACGTCCCAATTGCGTAGAGTGCTTTTGGGACAACAACTGTGTGGTAGTGGCGGAGTTTGTATTTGGTGGAAAGAGATTTCTTATTATACATATTTCAAGTGATTGTGCAGTCTTTACATAATTTCCTGCATGTGTTATGTTAGCTATTTTTTTTCACTTACAGTGTTCCCGATAATTTCACTTACTGTAAGTACTTGAAGTGCTTAACTTGTGTGATGTTGCCATATTTGGTAACAAGTGATGTCAGACTTTGGTTCTTGGAGTTCATATATTATATTTACTCGTAACATATTATTTTGGAGGCCAGTTCTGATGGCGATTTCATAACGTTTCTCCATGGCATATGTGACTTCCACAGGAGTCTGGGTAATTATTGCTAGGTCGTCAGCAAGGGCGAAGCACTTTTTTTTTCCATTCTTATTACAGGTAATTTCTTATCCCAAGTTTTGATGATCTTATCCAGTACCAGATTAAACGAGAGTGTGTACAAACTATCACCCTTATGATTATTATTATTGTTATTATTATTAGTGTTATTATTATTATATTAATTGGTCTATTTGTGTCCAACTAGAGTGACAAAAGCCAAGATTGTGTTATACATTACTATAACTTGTGGAAACGATGATCAATTTTTACTTAGATAGGATTGCAGCTACCGGTACACACATCAGTACAATTAATGGTTATGTTTGTAAAGTGAGAGTTGTCATTTGCTTTACAAATACTATATATAACCACACGGTAGCGGAAAATACGACATAGAATAGCTCTATACAATTTTGCGTAGTTACACTCATGTTTCATCATTAAGTCACGCAGAGAAATAGCTGGGCTTTTATTCAGTTGAGCGGCCTACAGCCGTAAAGGATGGAACTCGGAGGATGCATTATACAGGACACTGCAATATTGAGAGTGTTATTTTGAGCTTTTTTTCTCTGTTAAAATTTCGTGAGAGGCTTTGAAAAGTGCAAATTATGAACAGAGGACTTTTTAAGAAAAGTGTACTTGTAATTCCCAAACCAGGGAAAGTATATTTTTGTACATAAATTTTTACGAATTAAGAACATTTCGTGACACATGCAGCCATTTCCAGATCAATCTGAACTCAGTGACACAGTCAGTTGTAGTTGACCTTTTGCTCCCAAGGTAGCTGGTTCAGTTCCGGTTGATAAAAATAATTAAGAATGTTGCTGGTTTTACGTGCCGGCTCCGCGGTCTAGGGATAGCGTGACTGCTTCTCACCGAGAGTTCCCGGGTTCGATTCCCGGCCAGGTCTGCGAATTTTACCTGGATCTGAGGGCTGGTTCAAGGCTTACTATGTCTATGTGATAACAATTGAGGTGCTATTGGTGGTGAGCTAGCGTCTAGAAAGTCAAGAATAACGGCCTACAGGATTCGTCGTGCTGACGACACGACACCTCATGATCTGCAGGCTTCCGAGCTGAACAGCGGTCAATTGGTAGGCGCATCAGGGCTGTTGAGCCATGCAGTTTGTTTTGATTTTATTGGTTTCACGCCCCTTTAACAATTTTAGGACCGAGCTCGATAGCTGCAGTCGCTTAAGTGCGGCCAGTATCCAGTAACCGGGAGATAGTGGGTTCAAGCCCCACTGTCGGCAGCCCTGAAGATGGTTTTCCGTGGTTTCCAATTTACACACCAGGCAAATTCCGGGGCTGTACCTTAATTAAGGCCACAGCCGCTTCCTTCCAGTTCCAAGGCCTTTCCTATCCCATCGTCGCAATAAGACATATCTGTGTCGGTGCGACGTAAAGCAAATAGCAAAACAAAAAAACAAAACAAAAAGCCCTTTTAGGTTTCCAGAGTTTACAGGCAAGCCGAGTTGTAGGAATTTTGTTCCGCAGAGGTGGAAAATGTCTCAATGAACATAATACTCTGCGGTCGACCATTTAAGAGGGGAGAGATCGTATTTAGGATTAAGTTTGAGTTTAGCATGCCGATAGAAACATCGCAAGACTTCTCCAGCGTGTGGAACAAGGTTGCCAGCAATGCCTGGAATATTCAAACGTGTCCTACAACCAATTAGGTGGTGTGTTTTGGCATGCATTGAGGCTCACGTTAGATATTTAGGGAACTTCATGTATTAGAATGCAGTATCCTTGCTGGTACACCAACGTGGTGACAGCTACTCAACGTCGGGTGAGCCAGGTTAGAATATCACCAAAACCTCCGGTACAAAATTGGAAAGTCTGTAACACGTAAACGATCGACCATAGGAAATATCTACATAGGGAGTTTTTGTGTTATTTTGGTGAAGGCCTATAACATCAAACCCTCATCCCCCACTCCCACGTATAAATTGGACTAGTTAGTATAGTGCACAAGGAAAAGAGCGAATAATTTATACAGTAATAATACGTCCCACTAATTACTTTTACAGTTTTCGGCGTTGCCGAGGTGCCGTTTTTTTAAAATGCTATTTGTTCGGGGCGTCGACCCATGGGGATCTTTTGCCACTACTGGCACCATATTGTATAAACCTGCGTGTAATTGGAATGTCGGTAGTGTGGAACGTTGTGTGTGAGAAAAGGAAGGTTAAATACCTCGCAAACACCCAGTCCCCAGGCCTGGGACATTTATCATTACAACTAAAAACCACCTGACCCGGCCGGGAATCGAACCCGGGGCCGCCGGGTGACAGGCGGACGCATTGCCTCCTACACCGCGGGGCTGGACTGCCGAAATTGAGTCCCACGGGAGTTCTTTTACGTGCCAGTAAATCTACCGTCACGAGACTGACGTATTTGACCGCCTTCAGGATCGAGTCAGGATCGAACCTGCCAAGTTGAGATTAGAAGGTCAGCACCTCAACAGTTTGAGCCACTCAGCCCGGCTCGAATATTTTTGTGCAGATGACCTAGATGACACTTCAAACAACAAGAAAGAAGCAAGCGAATATTTTATTAAGAATAACTCATAAATAAAATTCACAGCCTGTTTCCAGTCATTCGACCGGGTCAGGAATGTAATGAATGCAGCCCCCATCTAGCGGCGAGTAAAGGAACTGTGCCGGCTGCCGAAGACTGTCGCTCTTCTGGGGTAATGATTAATGAATGGCAGATGAAGTGAAATGGTAATGGAGCGTGTTGCTGGAATGAAAGATGACAGGGAAAACCTGAGTAACCGGAGAAAAACCTGTCACGTCTCCGATTTGTCCAGCACAAATCTCACATGGAGTGATCGGGATTTGAACCACGGAACCCAGCGGTGAGAGGCCGGAACGCTCTCGCCTGAGCCACGGGGCTATCTAAGTGCCCTTATTGTGTGCCAATTATGAAAATCCGAGATTCTACTTCTTGATTCACGAGAGGAAGGTATAGCATAAGAATTTAAATATATTGTACCATTATATCTGACTGCGAGAATGGATATTTAACGCAGTAAAAATTTTGCAGTAGGACGCCGCTTGTGAGGGCGGATGCTATATAGAGAGCGGGAAGCGAGAAGGTGATTTCCCAAGGCAAGGCGTGGTCATGTGTGACGAAGAAAGAATATGTGAGGAAGAGAGAAAGAGAGATGGGATTTTGTCTGGGGGAGAGACCTGCCATCTTAACAGAGATTTTTAGCGGGAGCAGACAGGCCCACCACATTACGGAAATTGAGTCGTAATTCCCGTAATTGAAGGTTTTTCAGGAAAATAAAAAGATGGAAATGGTTGCTAGAATTTTACGAAGCTGTAGATACCTCTAGGTTTATTAACATAGAATGAGATCAATAAATATGTACCAAGCAGAACCACCGTGGGAAGCTCTGTAGTGGCCACATTCCAGACTCAAGTTGTTTCTCGGGACTTTCCCTGGCGTCTTTTGGTGTGTTGCCTCATATAAAAGCTGAGTGATATGGGGGGAGATCATCCAGTTGACGATCATATTGCTGCCAGAACGCGTCGCACGTCTGCCTAGATTGCGAAAGAAACCCTTTGTTCAGAACAAAGACAGTGTATAATTATTACAGTGCGATAACTTTGATCCAGTGGATAGGTGACTTACAGAGTGACAGGTGGTGGATTTGTAGGTGGCACGATGTTCAGATATCTATCAATGAGATCGCGTGTGCTTAATGGTATCAGTAACAAAAGAACGCCGTGCTTGTAGACTCGGAAAAATAGCGGTAGGGGCGAAGCTCCCGAGGTGCCGAGGAAGTGTGGACAATAGGCTAAGGAGGTCTATATTTATCCTCTGATAGACTGTTTGAATCCAAGTTAAGCGGGCATAAAAACACAATAACCGAGTGGATAGTCTCTAGAGCAGAAAATAGTTTGTGGCACAGTGCACAAGTTAGCGAGTATGCAGTTATACGAGAATGGAGGACGAGGAGTGTGTATTGCAAAGTGTTAGCGCTGTGTGCTAGCTCAACCTAAATAAATGTCCAGAATGTGGCGTTGTGTTTAAAGTGAATATTTCATTGTAGTAAGAAGTCGAGATATTCCGAGGGGAGTAAGGTGCAAGAACTTCAGAACGTGGCTTCGAAGACGCTACCTTGAACGGGGCATCCCTCAAGAAGAGGACAGCACCATGGGCCAGCGGGGCAGGAAGACCGGACTCCATGAGTCGACCCTGGCGGAGACCTCTACCGTGATGGGCTAAATCATGCTAGCCTACCCGGAGGGAGAGAGGAGGAGATCAACAATGAGATAAGTGGACCATGAATTACTAGACATATGGTAGAGTTAATGTGTCACGCAGAGATATTAGAATTAGACGTGTAAATATTAATATAGGATTTGATTGTGGCCCATCAGGTAGCGTATTAAGATTGTTTTGATATATCTAAGGGTAAGAGTAGTTAGATTTGTTTTTTTTTGTATCTTTATGTAAAGCAGACAATGAGGTAATATTTGTTATCGCGGCAAGAGGTAGTGTGCCTAGTGATATATATTTATTTGAGTACGATAGACCGGATATTTTCCTTTGGGTCGGTCGTGAAATACATTTTACTTGTAGGATCAGGATCACTATGTGTAATTCCCATTATATTCCAGGGGAAGGGCAGACATACCTGCGTAATGTAAGGTATGCATGCTGATGGTATTTATTTAGTTAAGGGGCTCTATTTACGTGCCTTAGACGGGCGTAAACTATAGCGGAGGCGCAGGTTTTTAACGCTATTCGACTCTGTGCTACTCTGTCAAACGTTGGGTTTGAACCTCTGGCCCCCAAGGTTACTGTTGACACGCCGCATATTGACGGTGATGGTTTGATGTGATAGTATGGTAGAACACGTTATGTGATTTAACTGCGACCCGTGTGGGTGATTAAATGAAGTCAGGTGCGTATGTGAGATGTGTCTTTCCTCACTTATTTTGTGGCCATTTGCTGCTATGTGTAGAAGCTTGAAAGTCCCTTTGTGAAAGAATGTAGGGTAAGACGTCTAGCGGTAGTTTGTTTACAAATTTTTTTTTGATGTGGGAGGGGGCTCCAGACCTGACTGCAGGTCAATGTTCGCCTGCTCTGTATTGGGGTGAGCCCGGCCATTTTTAAATCGCTCTGGAGGTAGGTCATTCTCCTTTGGCAGAGAAGCCTTTTGCAAACACAGTGCGTCATTTATTTTAACCATTTTACCTCCTGTTCCTTTTTGTTTGATTCGCATTCTTAGGGTTGCGTATTTTACTAATGTGATCTTGGCACTATGCTACTGTTATGATTGCCATGTTGACACAAAGTTCTGCCTGGTGGACGTGGGTTCACGTCCGTGTAAATAGGATATTGAGGGCGCTAGAGTAGGTTATCTGAATTTATTTTTATTACTTATTGTGCTGCTAATTTTTATGTAGATAAATATCCCGGTATGGGAGGAAATTTTCATAATAGCGGTAATCTCTGCGGGTATCCTTAATTCTACCATTATATCATTTTATGTCGCAGACATAGGGATGCAGTTTCCATGTGGGGGAACACATCCGGTCTTTCTTGGTTCACAGATCGACAAACTTCAGCATAACGTCATCATCCAGATTGTATTTTCTTTGTTTTCCATTTAATTTGTAGATGTGAGCCTTTGGCGCACTTATTTGGGCACTCCAGGTGTAATCATTGTAAATAATTTGAGTTATGAATACAAACTTATGCTCAAAATTCTGATCACAGCGAAAGTGTCCCTCATTTCGTAGTTTAATGTAGTGTATGAGTTCCCCATGATCCTCTCGTCATAAGAACCCAACTATCGACCACTTCTGCCGACTGCAGCTGAGCTTGAAATATATATAATATATATATATTAATATATATAATATATATATTAATTCACCATTACACCGATAATTATTATAAGAAGTCGATAACACAGCGGTGGTGGTAGTGATTATTGTTTTAAGAGGAAGTATATCTAGGCAACCATCCTCTATATAATACTAATCAAAGGAAAAGGCGAGGAAGGAATCCGACAGTTCGAAATATGGAAATATCAGCCAAAGCAAGCTAAGAGCCACGAAGAACGTGAAAATGAAGGGATCGCTAGCGTCGGGGTCGGAAAAGAACAAGAGCTGACCAAGGAAAGTCGGATAGGATAGATGAAAGTGAGGAGCCTGGCACAAGTAAGAGGAAACAATGCCAGGACTCAGATGTGGGCACCGTGGTCGCCAAGCCACGCTTTCAAGACAATAGTCCACTATTAGTCACCTCTAGCGATAGGCAGGGGATAACATGGGTGTTATTCTACCTTCCCCCCACAGGGGGATCTGTAATCACATACACAAATTCCAACGTATAGGACGTGGTAGCAGTACTCCATTGTATATCTGTACGCGATGCACCTCAAATATCAGGGCTGCTTACACGTTACCCATCGCACATGTGACGGTCCCTACATCGAAACGCGGGTGAGGGAAACCGGAAGACATGTGGTTGAATCTTCGGCAGTGAGAAAGTGTGTCGGTAGTTTCCCTTGTTTACAGTAGACCGTCCAAGTTAACAGTGTCTTGGACCAGTAGCACAACAATTAAGGCTCCTATGTAAAATATTTTAGCTTAGAAGTTTGGCCGGTAAGGGTCTGTCGCCTAAGGTACAATATTGTGTGAATATTATCAAGGCATTCTCGCTCTTCATAATGTATGTGCTGCGGGTCAGTATATCTCCAAAAATATTATCACATAGGAGGTTTTGTCCCGGCAGCGAGGATATCTAACATTAACTTCAATGGATCGACCATGTTAGCTGCATGCCTTCAAAAGTAAGTGATACATTCTCGATTGAACATTGTACAACGTAATCATGGAGGATAGAAAAATGCACAAGGACATCATAAATTTTAACATGAAAAAATCAAATTAAAGTCATCAGCTAGGAGAACACAACGTCCCGCCGTGCGTTGTAGCGATGTCTTGTCTACGGGAGCCACAGCATTTTAAAGAGCAGACGTGTCCGGTAAAAGAGATCGAGAGAACAGGAAACTTAGAGAAGAAATGACAGTCTGGCTTCCATAGCAAATAGGAGCAGTGGTGGATATTTGATGTGCCATCATTGCGATGGTATTGTGGTTCCAGAATAGGTCCTTTCAGCTACCTAAAAACCCATAATAAGAAACAATGATGCTTTCAGAAAATCCAGATAGTGCCGTTAATATGATTGCTAACTAGAGGACCAACTATGGATGAGAACAGTAGAATACATCCACGGTATTCCCTGCCTGTCGCAAGTGACTAAAAAGTGGAAACAGGTGATTCTAACTGCGAGGCGTGGATTGACGTCCATGGATCCCATAGCTGAATCTGACATTGCTTCCATTTTCTTGCCTCAGTCTCCTCTCTTTCATCTCTACTACTCGCCCTCGTTCTCTTCCGACCCTGCCGAACCCATTGTGGACCTTCCATTACTTTTCCCGATACCTTCATCCTTCGAAGTGTAGGACTTCTTTAATTTTCCCCCTGATTAGTATTATTAGAGGATGGTTGCCCAGCTGTACTCCCTCTAAAACAATAATCACCACCACACACTTTGGAAATAGGTTACAGATATATAGGCCTGAAAAACAAAACTGAAGAACTTGGCCTACACTATAGTAAACACTTTCAAAAGCACACTGTCTTCTGTAGATCCATGTTCGATTTTACTGTGGATGTAATTGCCATAATGAAATACTAGCTAGTCTTTTGAAAGTCTTTTTATTAGCGAGCAAGTTGGCTATGCGGTTATGAGCGCACAGCTGTGAGCTTCCATTCGGCAGATAGTGGGTTCGAACTCCACCGTTGGCAGCCCTGGATTTTCGTGGTTTCCCATTTTCATACCAGGCAAATGCTGGGGCTAGCCTTAACTAAGGCCACGGTCGCTACCTTCGCACTCCTAGTCCTTTCGTATCCCACCGTCGCCATAATACCTATTTGTGTCGATGGGACGTAAAGCCAATATTGTAAAAAATTGAAACGTTTTTGTAAGCCTCTCGGTTAAAATGCTGCGTCCTTCGCATGAGATTAGAATGACAACGATCTGAAATAGGTGTGATGTTCAGATTTGCCATGTTGAACACAACATATCCCATCAGTTCGCCTTGCATGTGTTGTGACTAGGTATTTATTTATTTTATTTATTTATTTATCTGTTTGTTTGTTTTTGTTTATTTGTTTATCCTTAACTAGAGACTGTCCCCGAGGACAACGTTCATTGTTGTTAGAGACTGAAACTACGTTTATCTTGCTCTCTGAAAACAGATAAGTAAAGTCCTTCGATGGGAAGTCGGAAAAGAATAGTAAAGTGTCTGTATTTGACAAAACCGATCAGATTACTGCTAAAGAATTGAATATTTGAACAATTGAAAGTTGTAACCACGTAGCTTAATAATAATGATGAAAGTAATAATATAATCTGTTTTAACGTTTGTTTCAACTTTTGATTGTTGTAACAGACGCCGAGTTGTTGGAATTTAGCCCCGCAAGAGTTCTTTGAAACTTACTCAAAGTCAACTACACGATGTTGTATATAAACATATTTAAATATCTCCGACTTCGTTATAATTATGAGAATGAATTAGAGCCTTTAAGGCTCAGATGGCAGCATGCCAGCCTCTCACCACTGGATACCGTGGTTCAAATCCCGGTCATTTCATATATCAATCAATCAATCAATCAATCAATCAATCAATCAATCAATACTGATCTGCATTTAGGGCAGTCGCCCAGGTGGCAGATTCCCTATCTGTTGCTTTCCTAGCCTTTTCCTAAATGATTTCAAAGAAATTGGAAATTTATTGAACACCTCCCTTGGTAAGTTATTCCAATCCCCAAATACCCTTCCTATAAATGAATATTTACCCCAGTTTGTCCACTTGAATTCCAACTTTATCTTCATATTGTAATCTTTCCTACTTTTATAAACGCCACTCAAACTTATTCGTCTACTAATGTCATTCCACGCCATCTCTCCGCTGACAGCTCGGAACATACCACTCAGTCGAGCAGCTCTTCTTCTTTCTCTCAATTCTTCCCAACCCAAACAATGCAACATTTTTGTAACGCTACTCTTTTGTCGGAAATCACCCAGAACAAATCGAGCTGCTTTTCTTTGGATTTTTTTCAGTTCTTGAATCAGGTAATCCTGGTGAGGGTCCCATACACTGGAACCATACTCTAGTTGGGGTCTTACCAGAGACTTATATGCCCTTCCTTTACATCCTTACTACAACCCCTAAACACCCTCATAACCATGTGCAGAGATCTGTACCCTTTATTTACAATCCCATTTATGTGGTTACCCCAATGAAGATCTTTCCTTATATTAACACCTAGATACTTACAATGATCCCCAAAAGGAACTTTCACCCCATCAACGCAGTAATTAAAACTGAGAGGACTTTTCCTATTTGTGAAACTCACAACCTGACTTTTAACCCCGTTTATCAACATACCATTGCCTGGTGTCCATCTCACAACATTTTCGAGGTCACGTTGCAGTTGCTCACAATCTTGTAACTTATTTATCACTCTATAGAGAATAACATCATCCGCAAAAAGCCTTACCTCCGATTCCACTCCTTTACTCATATAAGATTTGTGCTGGACAGAGCGGGGCCGGGACAGGTTTTTCTCCGGGTACTCCGGTTTTCCCTGTCATCTTTCATTCCAGCAACACTCTCCACTATCATTTCATTTCATCTGTTAGTCATTAATCATTGCCCTAGAGGAGTGCGACAGGCCTCGACAGCCGGCACAATTCCTATTCATGCCGCAAGTAGGGGGCTTCATTCATCCCATCCCTGGCCCGGTCATTGACTGGAAAACAGGTTGTAGATTTTCATATGAGAATGAGTTATAGTTCTGAGTTCACCAGAACGCAGTCAAGATTCAAATCTTGGAACACTATGTGAAAATATTGCGGGGTAAATTGAGAAATACAGATAATTAGTCAAAAAACCGATCAAATTTGCAGACGTCATGGGACTGACATGGAAGACCACTGTACAGCAAGGTGTTTATTATCAGTAAGTCAATACAAAACAGTGCTGAAAGAACGGAACAAACATTTAATGGTGTTCTTGTTTCCTTTTGTAATATTTTAATACATCTATCACTAATTTTAAAATACAATTGTTTTAATTATAGACTAGGTCTTTCGGCTGACACAAGGCATTGCGGATACAGTTTCTTTCATTTCAAGAGAGAATTAGTGGCGGTGATGAGGCACTTGTGTGAAAATAGGCATTGATATGCAATTCTCTGAGCATCTGAAGACCTTGCACACGGCTGCATTCCCCTGCCTTCGTAAGAATGCAATAACCTAAACGCGGTGAGAATATTAGAAATTCTCGTCAATACCGTCCATGGAGAGAACAGCCATGCCTGTGAACGACAGACTTGGAATATGGAAAGATCAGGAATCCATGTTGACGACTGTGAGATGACTTTGCATTCAGGGAGGGATTTAGGATTGAGTTTACTATTTCTGCGAAAGAAACAAACTTCCTGAAGTCAGTGTGTTGTGAAATACCTTCGCTCTGTGAATATCTTTATAAATAGGAATAATGTGAATGATATAACCACATAGCAACTGAGTGGAGGCATTTCTAGGCTACTTGCTTGTCAGTTTTGACATTCGGTTATACTTTACCCAATGTCAGAGTAGTAGTAGGAGTAGTGTCAACATTTAGATATATAATGGTATACAGTATTTAAATGCTACTACTTGGGTACCGTTGGCATCCATCATTTTGACGAAATGTGGGAGACGAACATCTGACATCCTGGAGTCCGTCAAGGCTGCTGAAAGTTAGAACAAAGAGTGAACAGCTAAATTCCTCAAAATAACATGAAGAAATAATGGTAATTTGAATTGAAATTTGAACATGAAAAGTTGAAATCGTCGCCTAAATTTTTATTATTTATTTCTTTATTTGTTTACAGTTGGCTTTACGTAGCACCGACACAGTACGTTTATGTCAGGCTCCATGTTAAATGGTAAGCGCGCTAGCCTTTGGTTCAAGGGGCCCCAGGTTCGATTCCCGAGCGGATCGGAGATTTTAACCTTCATTGGTTGAATCCGATGTTTCGGAGGATAGGTGTATGTGCCGTCTTCAACACTAGAATTCATAATAGGGCCCCATTCTCACAGACATGCTGGTCGCCTATACGGCGTCAAATCGAAAGACCTGCACCAGGCCTCTCCAAAGGACACACGCGGTTATTATAACAGGTCTTATAGAGACAATACGATATGAAAGGGTTAGGAGTGGGGAAGGAAACGGCCGCGGTCCTAATTATGGTGCAGACCAGCATTTGCCTAGCCTGGTATGAAAATGGGAAACCACGGAAAAGGATATTCAGGGATGCCGACAGTGGGGTTTGAACCCACTATCGTCCGAATAAAACCTCACAGCTGCGCGATCCTAACCACACGGCCAAGTCGCTCGGTGCGTTAGTTATTTCCACTTGTACATCCTTTACCTTATAAATTCCATGCCATATCACGTACCTCCATTACCGTACACAGCTGTATATAATATTGTATGTATGTTGGGTATTCGGCCCGAAGGCTGATTTGATCCTCTGCAGCTCCACCAACAGCTGTCACAGATAGCCTAGGTGTCACTGAAGAGGCATAATAAGGAAATGAGGAGTGAGGTAGTTTCCCGTTGCTTTCTTCACTGAGCCAGAAGTTGCTATTACATATCAGTCTGCCAAGCCCACTGAAATGCATGCTCCAACCGACCCTGTGAGCGATATTTTCACACCAATCACAACAGCGACTGGCTGCATAAGGAATGGTGTTACTAGAGTCGGTCATACCTCGGTCACGTTCATATTGTGAAAACGGGGCTGATGGCCATCGATGTTAGGCCCCTTAAAACAACAAGGATCATCATCATATAGGTCATAGTTTTCTTTGCATTGGTCCCGTTCAGCCATGGGATCCACTTAAAATGGATCCTCAGTTTATGCGAGTTATAACAGGGATCACTGGAACTACTTCGATATATTTTGGATTTCACTAGAGGCTTGAGGCAATTAACGAGGAGGCATAATTCGGTCATCAGCTAGAAAAGCCATTGTTTGTGCAAACCACGATTTATAACTCTTCCTCAACCAAGCATGCGAATTCGTAGTTTGTTTAGAATCAAATAGCTGTATTCGGAAGGACACGCTTCAGAAACAGTAATGGAAGTAACAGCACTTGGAATTGAGTGTAAACAATGTGCGCGAAATTGTTATTTATGTAACTCGTGCGAGAAGTGGACCTCTTTTATGTGAGTGGAAAAATTTAAAGCCGAGTGCTTAAAATTCCACGAGTGAAAGAAAGAAGTTCACGCCGCACAAATTGCATACATAAATTTATCTGTTTTTAAATAAAAACATCAACTCTTCAAAATAAATATTACGGAGAATGAAATATGTAGGCTTATAACGTGTTAGAATTGTCAGGATTTCTCCTTTTTGTAGTATCTAAATATTATTTTGTATTACTACCAATTATTCATTTTCTCTTGCCGGGCTGATTTTCTCAGAGGTTTGAAACGCTGTCCTTCTGAGCTCTATTTAGCGGTTTCGAACCCGGCTCAGTCAGGTGGTACTTGAAGTTGCCAGCCTCGTGTTAATACATTTACGGACACCTAAAATAACCCCTGCGGGACAAAATTCCGGCACCTGGATGCCTTCGCAAAACAGTTAATGGGACGTAAAACCAATAACACACCGGGCAAGTTGGCCGTGCGGTTAGGAGCGTGCAGCTGTGAGCTCGCATCCAGGAGATAGTGGGTTCTAATCCCACTGTCGGCAGCCCTGAAGATGGTTTTCCGTGGTTTCTCATTTTCACACCAGACAAATGCTGGAGCTGGACCTTATTTAAGGCCACGGCCGCTTACTTCACTTTCCTAGCTCTTTCCCGTCCCATCGTCACCATAAGACCTATCTGTGTCGGTGCGACGTAAAGCAAAATAGAAAAAATAGAAAACCAGTAACATTATTAGAAATATCTTCTTCTTAAATACATAGGCTCATTTAAATACCCTGAGTAAGAATATGTACAAATATAACAAAGTAGTTCAAATATATTCATTAATGTTATTGCAGTAAGACATGCCACATTATAATGTATTATCATCTTTCCATACTCGAACAGGAAATAAAAACGAATTTCGTGATGTAGATACATTTTGAAGGGTGTGAAGTGACACAGTACTCCATGAAGAGTGCGATGAGTTACTTTTCAAATGCAATACTACACTGGCGTAAAAAAGTATTCAAACATCATGGAATAAGGAATGTAGCATACGGAAATTTTGGCAATATATTTTTCGATGTAACATATTTAATTGATTAAAGTTACAAGATTATAGGTTATTATCCACGCGAGAAATGACATCACAAATGTGCCATGCTAGTCCATTAATAACCGGTGTAATCGCCTGACTGTTGAATGCAGGCATTCAAACGTGCATGCATTGTGTCAAACAGGTGCCGGATGTCAGCTTGTGGGATGGATTTCCATGCCTGCTACACTTGGTTTGTCAATACAGGGACGGTTAATACCAGCTGTGGATAATGCTGGAGTCGTCTTCCAATGGTGTCCCATACGTGCTCGATTGGGGACAGATCAGGGGATTAAGCAGGCTAAGGTAACAAATCGATACTTTATAGAGTACCTCGGGATACAACAGCGACATAGGGGCGTGCATTATCCTGTTGCAAAACACCCCCGGGAATGCTGTTCATGAATGGCAGCACAACAGGTCGAATTACCAGACGGAAGTACACATCTGCAGTCAGAGTGCGTGGGATTACCACGAGAGTGCATCTGCTGTCATAGGAAATTGCTCCCCAGACCAGAACTCCCAGTGTAGGTCCAGTGTGTCGACGCTCCAGACAGGTGAAATGCAAGCGCTCACCTGGCCTCCTTCTGACCAACACACGGCCATCACTCGCACCAAGGCAGAAACGGCTTCCATCCTTCACTCCATCCTTCAATGAGCTCCCGCTTGAGACCACTGATGTCGCAGACGGCCGTGGTTTGGGGTAAGTGGAATGCACCCCGCAGGGCGTCGACTCGGAGCTGACCTTCAAGCAACCGATTTCGAGAAGTTCGTTGCGTCACTGTGGTGCCAATTGCTGCTTGAATTGCTGCTGCAGACGCAGTCCGCTGCGCCACATCTATAGACCGAATACGACAGTCCTCCCTCTTGGTGGTGCCACGTTGCTGTCCGGAGCCCAGTCTTCTTGCGAGCGTACCTTCTCGTGACCACCGTTGCCAGCACGCATGACCGAGCTCGATAGCTGCAGTGGCTTAAGTGCGGCCAGTATCCAGTATTCGGGAGATAGTAGGTTCGAACCCCACTGTCGGCAGCCCTAAAAATGGTTTTCCGTGGTTTTCCATTTTCACACCACACCACACCACACCTTAATTAAGGCCACGGCCGCTTCCTTCCCACTCCTAACCCTTCCCTGTCGCGTCGTCGCCATAAGACCTATCTGTGTCGGTGCGACGTAAAAAGAGCAAAAAAAAAAAAGCACGCATGCACAGTGGAGACATTCCTGCCAAGTCGTTCCGCAATAGCGCGGAAAGAAAATCCACCTTCACGTAGCCTCGTTCAAGCGGAGTGAGCTGGTGATACTGGCCTCTTCAATGTCGTAAAGGCATTCCTAACCCACTCACAGTCTCTCCGCTCAATCCCACCTACAACTAATGCTCTCTCACAGTACAGTCCCTATTTAAAGCAAACCTGATGTGCAATATCATGGGGCCGCTACTAGCGCCACGCTAATGCGATTTGCGGGAAATCTGAATCATCGTCATCCTTCAGATGTATAAACACGCATACAAACGTTTGTTAATCTAGCACAACCCCTTCTCAGTGTCTAGATATTTTTTTTCTGCCAGTGTATTTAGAAAAAGCCTGGATCTATTATGGTAGTAGACAAAATCACCTTTATTAATAATCTTTCTTCTTTTCTTCTTTTCCTGCCGCTTTTTCCCACACCTGTGGGGTCGCGGGTGCGAACTGCGTCGCACAAGTGGATTTGGCCCTGTTTTACGGCCGGATGCCCTTCCTGACGCCAACCCTCTATGGAGGGATGTAAGCACTATTGCGTGTTTCTGTGGTGGTTGGTAGTGTAGTATGTTGCCTGAATATGATGAGGAGAGTGTTGGGACGGACATATACACCCAGTCCCCGAGCCAGAAGAATTAATCAGAATCGATTAAAATCCCCGACCCGGCCGGGAATCGAACCCGGGACCCTCTGAACCGAAGGCCAGTACGCTGACCATTCAGCCAACGAGTCGGACAAAATCACCTTTATTAATGATCTAGAGATATTTATTTTAACCAATGCAAGCTTCCTTTACACTTATAGATCTTCCCTTTCCTATCGTCACCAAAGAACCTGTTTACCGGGCTGAGTGGCTCAGACGGTTAAGGCGCGGGCTTCCTGAGCCCAAGTTCGCGGGCTCGTTCCTGACTCAGTCCGGTGGTATTTGAAGGTGCCCAAATACATCAGACTTGTGTCGGCAGATCTACCAGCACATAAAATTACACCTGTGGGACAAAAATCAGTCACATTGGCGTCTACAAAAACGCAATAAAGTAGTTAGTGTGACGCAAAACCAATAACACCATTATTGGAACCTGTCTGAGTTGTGTGTGCATTAGTCACTGGCAAATTGTTTGTTTTATTTTTCTGCTGTTGTTTAATATTATGTGTTTATTTGATTTCTCTATTGTACTACTATAAGCAAGCACTACTACCGGGATATAACATCTTGACAGCACACAAGATGTTATTTTCCTAAGTATCCAGTCTCCACTGCCGACATTAATTCACAATAACGAGATAAGATGTTGCGTTAAGTTAGAAGATAATCTTGTTCAATGCGTGAGATGTTGTTATTATGTGCAGTGAGCTTGCTATGGTGATCAGCCAAGCAGAAGACTTGCTGACGTGAGCCTATTGAGGAACAGGCTTCAAGATTAATGGCTACGATACGTTCAACTCCCGTTACGGCCATGTAATCGTAGTGAACTGAGAAAGGGAAGTTCGAAACATGCTGATGTCAAGTTGTCAGACACTGGCGTTGACGATACCGGAAATATTAAGCGCTACAAAATAGATGGGAAAACCTGTGCTTCACATAAAACAAGAATACATCCTCTTATTGTAACACTTTCACAGCTAAAGATCTACATTAGAAACTAATTTTTAAACCAGATGTCTGTGTTCATTTTGCTAATATAGCATATATAAAATGAACTATTATTAATTCTCATTTAGAACTGTACCAGTCTTAGTCTCATATTCCTAACTGCTTGTCACCAAGTCCAACTTTGCTAGTAATCACCATCACTTCTTTTCGAAACAAAATTACATTTAACTTCGGTTAAATTGTGATCGTTATTCAGACCTGCCACTGGAAAGGGGATTTCCCAAATCTTACTGGGTTTTTAAAGTAGGTGAGAAATGATAATAATAGTAATGCTTCCTCGAAAAACTCTCATTTTCCAATCCTTTATTACTGTGATGTACTAAACGATACAACTCTAGAGCAAACAATGAAACTTCAAAGGGCAATGAACTCTTGCATACGATTTATATATTCTTTGAACTTTGATACATGTTTTCACTTATTATGAGAAGTTATACTGGTTGAAAATCGATAAACTAAGAAACCTACAGACTCAGACTCTAAGTTTTCAACTTCTGAACGAATCTACATCTGAATACCTATCCTCACATTTTAAATTGCTCTCATCTATCCATGAACATAATACCAGATCGACTTCTACCCTTATGATACCGGTTAATCACTCGTCTGTATACAGCCGCTCATTCAACTTGTCTGGGACAAGGCTATGGAACCCTCTCCCAGTCAGTTACGTACTAGCACTTCAAGCGGTCTTGTCAAGATTTCCTCTTAAATACTTGAACAGCTTCTACGAATGTTAGAGTGATGAGTACAAGTACGATTTAGAACTATTGTTAGGTAATGTAGATAGATAATATTAATAATTAACAAAATATCTATTATAATACTATTTTACTCCATCAATTTAGGGAGTTTCTAGAAACTGTATGCAGTGTTATTTTTCTAAATTATGTGAATGTACTGTATGCTGTATAAAAAAGGGCCGTGAGCCCTAACTTCGCCGCATAAAAAGGCATAAAATAAATAAATAAATAAATAAATAAATAAATAAATAAATAAATAAATAAATAAATAAATAAATAAATAAATAAATAAATAAATAAATAAATAAATAAATAAATAAATAAATAAATAAATAATATGCGTAATTTTACAGTGACTTCTCTTAATGTGATTGTTGTACTGTTGTGTGTGTGTGTGGGGGGGGGGGAGGGAGAGAGAGAGAGAGCGAGAGAGAGTCAAATAATGGCTAAGAAGTTTCCAACAGTGATGTTTCAAATATAGTTTGGGCTGGACCGAACAGATTCAATGAAGCTTTGATGAATGACCAATTATCATATCCTAAATTTTGTGGTGATGATAACTTTGCTGTAAACTCAGCGATAGTGTTATAATTAATTACTAGGAAATGGCTGGTCGGCTGACAGCAGTTCTTTGAAGGTCTCGAAGAATGACCTTGCATATTCACGGTAGAAATATACCGATGGTCCTGTTTTGAAAATGAAATTTTGGCTGCATGAAAATAATTTCATGTCCTACAACCCTATTTTTTCTAAAAGTACAGAATGTTAATGTATCAAAATATTATGGTTTTAACACATTTTTATTATGGAAGCCGTGCTAATAATTGGTGTCACTGGAATTAACTTTTTAATAGATGTTCACCAAAATCTGGTCTTCAAAGCATTTCTAGTGTGTGAGATTTCTGAAGTGTGATTTGTTAATTACAAAAAAGTGAAAATTGTCAGTGGATGGTCCTAACTAAATATGGGAAGTGTTTAATCTAGAACCCTAAAAATGGTCTGAATTAATCTAATATCTGCTTAGGAGTTCTGTACAAAATTTCAGCTCTCTATCTTCAATAGTTTGTGAGATACATGTACCAACCCCTAAACTGATAAAATTTATCGAATGTCGCAAAAACTCATTTGAAAAATGTATAACAAAAGTAATTTTCGGGAAGGTACAACTTTTATGAGTTTAAAATACTTCTAAAAGTATAGTGAAATTACCATAATAATTATAACCTTGTGAATTTTAACCTTCAATAGCAGGGTATCATGAATATGAAAATGGGAAACCACGGTGAAACATCTTCAGGGCTGCCGACAGTGGAGCTCGAACTCACTATCTCCTGGATGCAACCTCACAGCTGTGCGAGCACTTAACCGCTGGCTATCTCGCCCGGTATTTTAATATTTAAACATGCTGGACTTCTGAGGCATTTCTAGACTGTAACTAAGTTACTCAGTCCAGGAATATTTTAGCATTTTCTATTATGTACACGTACAAGTTCCCTTAAGCAGACTGATCGATTTTCTTCTTTTTCTCCTTTTTTGTTACAATTTGCTTTATGTCACACTGACACAGATAGGTTTCCCAGCGACGATGGGATAAGAAAGGGCTAGGAGTAAAAAGGAAGCAGCCGTGACTTTAATTTAGCTACAGCCGCAGTATTTATCTGTTGTGAAAATGAGAAACTATGGACAATCATCTTCAGGGCTACCGAGAGTGGGGTTCAAACCCACCACTTCCCGAATGTAAGCTTACAGTTGCGCGACCCTAACCGGACGCCCAAATCGCTCAGTGATCGATTTCTGTTTATATTGTTTGAGAATGTCTTTTTTATATTTGTCATGCGGCTATAAATGGATATATTAGAAATAGGATGTTTCTCGATATCATTTATGTGATATATTTGTTCTGCTTTTCTTCTCACTCCTTTATGGAAATCACAGGTAAAAACATCCTAGCTCTGACATTTCATAAAATACTGAAGGAACGTATCTTGAATCGCATGTCCCGTAAATTCTCCAAAGTTTTAAAGCACTGCCCTAAATAACTTTCCATTCCATTCTAGTAAAACTAGGATGCACCTTGTTCTTCATTTTAAAGGCTCGTTAGGAAATTCATAGCGCTTCGATCCCACCATGACTCTGGAGATGGGGAAGATGTGTTTGTGATGCAAGTTTCGTCCCAGCAAATGAGGCTCCAACTCGAACAAAACTTGGTCCATTAGGTGAGTCGGTGACCTTTCCAGTACAAACAAGAGGGGAGTTATGACACCGCTGACTCCGGAGGTAACGGCCGTATTTCTCAAGTTTGCCTTGCCTGCCAGCCAGCCATTATGTGTGCTGCCATTGTTTTGCTCCAGGTATTAGGGTTAAGAAATAAATTTACCCTTATTATATAGAAGTTTACGAGTCATAGCAATAGTTCTGCTACTTTGAGTGCCTTTATTGTATGGTTATTAATGGATAATGAATAAATGCGGATTACCACCATCTGAGGAGTGAACTTTATTGTTCTCCATACCTAATATATATAATTAGTTTATTAGAAAACACTAACACTCCAACGAACACATTGTTCCTCAAATAATTACAATTTTCTAATTATGTACAGTAATTATATATCCCATACATTTCTTGGATATATATTTTAATATTTTTTACAGCTAGTTTCACGTCGCACCGATACAGATAGGTCTTATGGCGACGATAAGATAGAAAAGGGCTAGTAGTGAGAAGGAAGCGGTCGTGGCCTTAATTAATGTACAGCCCAGCATTTGCCTGTTGTGAAAATGGGAAACCACGGTGAAACATCTTCAGGGCTGCCGACAGTGGAGCTCGAACTCACTATCTCCTGGATGCAACCTCACAGCTGCGCGCCATCTCGCCCGGTATTTTAATATTTAAACATGCTGGACTTCTGAGGCATTTCTAGACTGTAACTAAGTTACTCAGTCCAGGATATTTCCTGGTGTGTATCCTTAATACTAACAACATGAATAATCTCTGTTTTTGCCTTTTTTTGGATTTCTTTTCCTTCGTTCCTCTGATGATGTTACGGAGTTTTGGAGTTCTCTCTGGTATTTTCCATTTTCTGCTTAATAACCTAAAAAATGTGAAGTTCGACTTCATTTTTAGTTTTACCCATACCTTTCCCATCTATAAAGATTTCTCCATTTTCTCTCCTTCCTTTGCACTCTTTTAGTATACGGGGCAGTGGGGAAAAAACGTGAACCGAGTATATGAGCGCTAGAGCGTTGGCAACACTGATAAGTAATTTGAAAATATTACGTCGATATCTCGCGTCGTTGTCATTTTATCACCTGCTGAAGTTAGCCAATTAGATCGTTTCGCGGACGAATTCAAATGAGCTTTCCGAGGCGGCATTGCTAAATCGGCACGCGGCTTGGTCGGTCTTGAGAGCCATGTCGAAAAATAAACATCAAGCACTAACACACCGTAGGCTTCAGCAAAATGCCCCCGTACCGTGCTAGCTATGGGCCGTGCCTATCAGCAGGGAGGTCGTTGTTCCCTCCCCTGGAGAAGTTTATTTCTTCTATTGGCGCTCTCAAGCTGGTCATAAGCCACGCGAAGATTTAGCAACAAGTCCATCTGAAGTCGCCCACCAAGCGATCTGATTGGCTAAATTCAGCAGCTGATAAAATGGCAACGCTGCGAGATATCTAATCACTCTTTTCCAATTATTTATCAGTATGACCAACCCTCTAACGCACATCCATTTTACGTTATTTCCGACCAACCTATATGTGCTATACTCTAAAGGGCATAAATAACGATGCATAATCGAACTTACCTGCATACTACTAAATAAATGCACCAGCCTAGCTGCAGTCGGCAGCCGGTCGATTACTGGGTCCTTGCGACGAGAGTATGGAGGTTAGGAAAATTACTCTATTTCTACAAATTACGAAACGAGGAACTCAGTTATGATTCATATTTTACTGGACAAAGCATGTTTGACTAATCAAATAAGCAAGAAGTTTGTTATCACTCTTTCCTATGTACAATATAAAGGCGCATATTCATAATTTATAAAATTACATTCAGTGATGACTCGGTGCTGATGAGTAAATCTGTGAACCAAACTTGTATTCCTCTTTAAGGAATACCATCAGACCTATAAAAGTTAAAAAAAGAAACACGATGCCAAGATCAGAACTGTCTCGCAGAAATAGGGCCATTGCAAGGGATCCCCTCACATATTGGGGAGTACACACACAAGTAGCAAGTTCGTCTGTTACAACTACGACTAAAATAGATCTACCACTGCAACCGTATCTGTCCCTATCATGCATAGAGGTATGCATACGGATGCGAACTCCTGTCTATTAAGTGAAATGAAATGTCGTATGGCTTTTAGTGCCGGGATATCCCAGGACGGGTTCGGCTCGCCAGGTGCAGGTCTTTCTATTCGACACCCGTAGGTGACCTGCGTGTCGTGATGAGGATGAAATGATGATGAAGACAACACATACACCCAGCCCCCGTGCCATTGGAATTAACCAATTAAGGTTAAAATCCCCGACCGGGCCGGGAATCGAACCCGGGACCCTCTGAACCGAAGGCCAGTACGCTGACCGTTCAGCCAACGAGTCGGACGTCTATTAAGTAATCATTGTATTCCCAAGATAGTCTAACACTATTAATTCCTTATAGTCACGATGACCTATATATAATTCATGACAATATTAACATGTAACCGGAAAGAGAAAGAAAAAGACAAATCAAAGAAACATCACTGTCAAATGCTTCTCTGCCTGAAGGGGAATGCCTTACCACACAAATAAACATACGCACGGATGCCAACAATAGACATCAAATTAATCATCTGGAATAAAAAAACACAATATAAACAGACCAAAAGTAACAATTCGCATGCAGACATACGAGACGAAAACTCTCCTTTAAAGGGTGTGGGTCGTATCTTTGACCTGCGCAGTGGGGTGCAGATCTCTCCCTGACTAGCAGCAAAAAAAAAAAACAGTAAACAAACATGCCTCCTCGACCTAGCTCCTCTCAGCTGATGCGAACTTGACGGGACCAGGACTCTCATTCTTCCACTCTTACAAGCGGGCATATCAGCTCCCTC
Source organism: Anabrus simplex (assembly GCF_040414725.1). Classification (NCBI taxonomy): domain Eukaryota; kingdom Metazoa; phylum Arthropoda; class Insecta; order Orthoptera; family Tettigoniidae; genus Anabrus; species Anabrus simplex. Next base: position 350,521,425 of record NC_090268.1, on the reverse strand, counting down.
GGTCATTCCTACCACAAAGGATCATTTATTTTCACAAATACAAAAGGCTCAAACGCCTGGCCGCAACTAGGGCCTATCTCATTAAATCAGGGTACTCTGACGTACCAATTCATTATGAACGCTTGGGCGCATCTTTCATACAGCGCAACATCTCTTCCTTGAGTCCCAGGTTCAAGTCAAGTGTATAGTGAAAAACTCTGTCGGAAATTCAGATAATCTTACTGTTACGACGTTGCTATAATAATTCATATGCCGCCTCACCCAAAGCACTGGAAACCATGCCATACAACATGAAGATCCCGACTTACATTTAACTAACATTTTGTTCCTACCCAGACTCCGTCTTAAATTTCTTTTGACGACACTTACGTTGCGCAGTTCCCTCTATCCTACCCAACAGAGAGAAACGATAAACTACTCTGAGTAACTCTCATTTACGAGAAAATTTTATACATATCCTAAGGAATATGCTAATCTAATGTACCCAAAACAAGCTCCCGTAATACTAGGCACTCTTCTTCCTATCATGTAACCTAATGTCTATCGTTGTTGCTGCATAAAAATATATATATGCTTTACACATTAATATAATCATCTTGATGAATGGCCTGATAGGCTATAATCACATCATCTACCAATTATTTAGAAATTTAACTACTGTACTTCTGCGCAACAACCCCCGATCTTAACATATGTTTAAGTATGGTTCACTTATCTATCACTTTTGGAGAACTCTTTCTCCCCTTCCGCTTTGAATCGCGCCAGCTTAACCCATCATGGTGGTGGTATGGTCCTGGATCGAGCCTCTGGGTCCAGTCTCCATGTATAGCTCGTTCATGATGTCTTCTTCGGTGAGGATGGCTCGTTGGTCGTCTTCTTGTGGTTGTAGCCGGAAGATCCCGTATCCCAGTCTCTTGAACACGTCGCAGGTCTTTACTAGAATGAAACGCCTAATTTATTCACAGCATACCATCTCCCGGTATATTTTGTTCACTTTTGAAACGGAGATCAATACTGGCTATCTGCGACCTCAAATTTGAAACCAATACTGAGTCATTAGGGGCAATTCTTACTATTTCATGCACCGCTGATCTAGTCTCCTAAGTCTAGCAGGAATGACACCGATTGCTTTAGTTTATCATTGGTATTTCTTTTGCCCTTCGCAAACTTAACCCTTACCGCATCATAATGAAGTCTATAAACACGGCATTCTTTACCGTCAATTAATTATGCACTCGCGATATCACTGCAAAGCGCATAATATTATCGTACACTTGAATTACTACTGGAAAGTTTAGGAATCTCCGATCCACTGAATCTAACTTATCGCCCCTACACTTATTATTCACAGTCTTTGTCCTAAACAAAGTTTTCAGGCGAAAATACAAGCAGACACGCGACACGCTCGGGCAGCGGTCTTATCGTCGAATGAATAACTTCCTTCCACATCTTTCAGCTCTTATAGGAGGCAGAAACCCACGCGACGCCCGGGGAAGCCCCTGGAAACAACTTGAGATTGGTATGCAGCCACTAAACAGTTTCCCACGGTCGGCGGCTGGCCACGTAGTTATTAATCTGATTATTTATTAACAGCATTGCACGTATCGTAGGCTTCGTAAAATTCTGGAGATAATTTCTGTCCTTTTATTATCCTGAAAAACCTTCCGATAGAGGAGATATCGCTCAATTCCCGTGATGCGGTGAACCTGACTACTCCCGCTTAAAATTGTTGTTAGGGTGGCATGGTGCTTCCCGAAACAAATTCTTATCTCTCTTTCTCCCTTCCACATATTCTGTCTCACTCATGCATCGCCTAGTGAATCACCTTCTGAGTTCTCGCGTTCTATATGGCATCACGCCCTTCCAGTTGGAGTCATGTTCCGCAATATTATTTCGGCGTTAAATATCATTTGTTAATAACTGAACAGAATGGTACAGTACTACTTACTTCCTTATCTTTATAGCATAAAATGCATTGGCTTTACTTGTATTATTGTTTAATAAGGTTTCATTCTTATATATATTATGCTTGCATCAACCACCCAATTATCCTTCTCATTTCACTCGTGGTTAATCTTCGGTACTTATTACCATATTCTTTGTTATTTTACAGAATTCTACTTGTGTTACCTTGCTGCTGCATTGTGACCTTAATGCCATTTACTGTCATCCCTTGATAAATTTCTTTCCCAGTACTATCCAATTTGTATGTCATCTAGTAGTTCCTTCACCTCCACTTCTAGTAGTTCATTTCTATACGCTGTTAAACTACCTATAGGATTTATCCTTTTGTTACTAATTAAATGGTTACGAAAATGTCGGTGAAAATATAGCGCAAACATCACAGAAATCTGTTGATTTCAAGTGGAAAACGACGCATTAAGGAAATACAATTCATCTAGAACATTACAGCTATTTTCGGAAACGTAAAAAATAGCTTTCTTTTATTTTCATTTATTACTAGTTACCTTTTAGGTAATTCTAGCTGCATTTTCTTCTGCTATCTGGGCTAGGTTTCTAAATCTAAGTTATTGAGATTGATCCAGACCCAGTCCAATGCTATACGAAGGTACATGGATGGATCAACCTTGTGTTCGCAGGTTTACCGACACATACAAGTACATCTGCAGGACAAACATTCCAGCACTCTGGCGACTCAGCAAACCTTAAAGATAGTTCTTGATATATCAAAAGAGTTTACTAAAAACTGCTTTAGCAAGTCCGTCCGTGTGTTCTACTGGACCGATAGGCTTCATTTTGGTTTTATTCTCCCCGGAATTACCTGCCGATGTGTCATTAGTCAGCCATCTTTGAGTAATCATAAAATTAAGTCATTAAATGATCATTCCAATAATTGCAGGCGAAGGCTTGCCCTAAACCGCAATACATTCTGTACTTAGCAGGTTGCTAAGCGACTAATAGTTTCATTTATATAATGTACTAGCTGTTACCCGCGGCTTTGGATTTCGTACTTTGATAAAAGTAACCATTCCTCGCTACTGCACTAAGAGATTTTCTGAAACTTCCTAAGGCACAAAAACTTACCGGAAAAGTGAGGTTCATTTACCCCCGTAACTTTTTGAAAACCGCGTGTGGCAATGGATCTTGTGACATGGAACTGTCCATGTGAGAAACATCCCAATCTCAAGTCGAAAAATAATACATTCTTTTAGGAAATTCCAAATAACAATTTCCATGTCTGTAACATCAGTTTTCTAAGTTTCCCCATAAAAATAATTCAACCCAGTCTTCGTTTTCTTCACACCCCTCCCCCATTCCTTAAGTGGATCTTCCGAAGAAAAGAATATTTATTTTCAATGGAGATTCCAGTACCAATGTTCACGTCTATAACATCTTCATTTTTTAGATATACGTATCCTCATAAAAAGAATTCAATTTCCTTTTCACTTCATTTCACGCACCTCCTTAAGTGAATTTTCCTAAAAAAAAAGAATACATCTTTCGTTTTTTAACGGAGATTCCAAGTACCAATTTTCACGCCTGTGACCTTCAGTTTTGAGATAGGCTACAAATACCCTCACTTTTTCACATCTAATACGCAGCTATATTCTTTAAACTGGGCAGGCCTATCAAGGTTGGTCTTATGACATGAAAGTACAGTACATTTCCACCACCGCATATTGGGTTGCTATTTCCAAATAACAGGCACGGTTATGATCCTCCTTCAAAGAAATGTACTTTATAAGCTTGGTGGCTTGTTCCCATCCTCCTATGTACAGCATTCCTCACCAGACTATCATGATATAGCATAAACTGTCCGGCTCCATGGCTTAAATGATTAGCCATTTGATCACAGGGGTCCCGGGTTCGATACCCGGCAGGGTCGGGAATTTTAACCATCATTGGTTAATTTCGCTGGTACTGGAGCTGGGTCTATGTGTTGTCGTCATCATCATTCCATCCTTATCGCGACGCGCAGGTCGCCTACGGGAGCCAAATCACAAGACCTGCACCTAGCGAGCCAAATGTGTCTTCGGACACTCCCGGCACTAAAAGCCATACGCCATTTCATTTCATTTAGCGTAAACTGTTGTCGCCTAGCGACAGTCTGTCGATCAAGTCGATCCGATCTTGGTGCGGGTTTGCAATTAAATTAATTACATAAAATTACTCATTACAAAAATACTACCCATCGGATTTCGTTCAAATGAATTCCTAAACCCTCCCAAGAGTAATAAGAAAACATTGTGACATTTCGGTCTAGTAGGTTTTGAGTCCATTTGTGACATACAAACAAACATTCATTTATATGTATATACTAGAAAATATAACTCCGTTGAAGAGTAGAGCAGTCAGGTACGTAGATTTTTGATATAGCATATAATAATTTTATCGTAATAGTTCTATTAGTCTGCACGATTTTTTTTTGTTTTCCTTTCGAGAGTCAATATTAATATTCATTTCAGGAGTCGGACATATGGAGGAACTGAGGATAACTACTGTGCTGACCTCTTTGGGCCGGGTGCCATGTTTCCTCGATAGTATGTCCGAGAAGTTCCATTTCTTACAATAATATTTCTAACACACTTTCCAGGCCATTCTTTTTTCTGTTCAACTTCTAAATTACTCACAAATACTTGTATTAAATTTTTATTCATCATATTTCCGGACAGGTTATTCTTTCTTTGTGCTTTTAGTGCACGTTTTTCAATTATACTATAATAATTTTTGTAAACCTCATGTATCGAAAATTAAGATTAAAGTAATCAATACCATCTCCCGGCTCTATGATTTACGAAATTACTGGAGGTGTGTATTATCATATCTTAAATCTCTCGTTAACACTATGGTTGTGAGCTTTTCAATAACCCATCAGTGTAAATACATTTAGCCTTCTTTATTTGCTTGAATATTAAAAAATACTGCAGTTACGAACAGTGATGATGAATTGTATTTAGCGAGTATCATAGGGATATACAAAATTATCCATACATAGATTTTATTACCATCCATTGATACAAACATTTTACAATTGAAACTCTTAACATCAACTGAACATGCGTCATTTTGTCGATTCACCGCACGTTTCTTCTTTCTTGTCAGATAGTGGGTAGAACTTCTCCACCATGCCTCCTTGACCTAACGCAGGAAGCTTTCGTAGAGGTGATGGCTCCTCCCCGCCATCACCCGTGGCGACCATCCAGTAAGTCGATGCGCTTTGTCGCCCCCGGAATCCTTTCGGACGCGCACCTCATCCCGCGTATTTGTTAATATCTCCGAAGTTTCAGTCGTTTCCGACACTCGGGACTGAATCCCCAAACAGAGAAAACCCCTGTTTTGAGGAGCAGTACCTCGTGTCGAGTTCGACTGTCACCCCGACAATATTAACGAGTACAGTGGGGTAGTACCAACTGCGATCGCAGCAGGCTTCCCCGTAGTGATGGCCCCTCCCCGCCATCACCCGTGGCAACCCTCCAGAGAGTCAGCACGCTTGATCGCCCCCGGAATCCTTACGGACGCGTGCTGGGTGAACGGGGAATAGCGACAACTTTTCTTATCCTTCTTATATGAACTGAATGCGGACTGCACAGTAAGCGACCTGTTCAACAATAGCATGTTTCTGTCGTGTCTTATTGTTGACTGTGCACCGAATGTGTTGCGATTATGGAGCAGAATGAAGGCTTTTCCCAATTCCATTATTTCCTACCAGAACTTAAAATTATAGTTATATAACACTAAGGAATAAGGTCGTAAGAAAATAGAACTCAGTTTCTCTCGTATATTATATTGTTTCCTTCCGGAGGATTGTTGAATTGGGCTGTGAAACTTTTGCCCTCGCATTCTGTTCTGGACACTTTTTCCTTTAAGGATATCAAATACTGTAGTAATGTTTCTACCTCAGTCCTAGAGATGGTGCATCACGCTCAATGATAAGTGATTACTATGTGTCGCATGTATGAGAAGCTTCCACTTTCTGATATATTCATACGTTTTTGTGACAATAATGAGATTATACGTTTCCTTAGAAACAAATCCGACATGTCAAGCTTCCAAAAACTGAACCGTAATATCATTTCCAGTTATTCAGAGAACTTCCTTCGTGATACACAGGCCGTATCGAGGCTTTCATCCACCCGAGAGTCCACATGCATGTCCCATAAATTCTAAATACTACCTTACATTGCTATATAAAATCTTACCCCACGAGCTACATCTCACATTAATATAACAGTTAACCTTTTTTAACTCTCCATCACATACTTTCACAATTTCTGTGAAGCTTATACAAGAACATGAAAGCCCCAGGGCTCTTAACTTGGAAGCGTAGGTTGGCGACCAGGGGGCGTTTTGATACATTACGCAACTCTAAATCACAAAATAAATCTAGTGCTTGTTCTAAATCTGGAGTATACAGATTCAAATGTAACAACTGCAGCTCCTCGTACATCAGTCAAACTGGACGCAACTTTAATATCAGATACTCCGAACATATCAACGCCATTGCGATACAGATACGACAAAATGTCATAAGACCAAGGTTGAAGATCACCCCTAATTCAACGAAGATTGTGCCATCCGTTATGTGATAGGAATTCCCGTTTATCCCAAGAAATACCTCGAAACGAAGGTCTGAACCATCATTAAAATTGCTTCCATATTTTGATATTCTTCGGGGATAAAAGATGAAAAAATTAAAGATATGTGAAATTTTTCGTTCGTTACAGGCTGAAACGTATAATTTTGCCAAATTTCAATTTTCTTGCTTGTCTGGCAGGTTATGCTGCAATATGGATTTTGGGCGAGGGGGTAAAAATTATGACTTTCAGGAAATTAAACCAAAAAATGTCCAGACGATCATTATTACCCCTCAAACGGGTATCTGTAGGAAAATTTCACCAAAATAGTCAATGTACAGGAACACACAGTCGTTACGAGTTTATTTATGTAGATAGATAAGGAATCTGCTCCACGTACAACACATTTTGGCTACGTCCGCTGGACTTAACCTGCAAAACCAACCGTTCATGATATCTCACTTATTAATCCTCCTGTCGAAAAATTCACATGAGAACAGAAGTTTTAGAAATGGATTTCCATTAAGGATTGTAGATTTCGATTAATTTCGGATGTGCACATTTTGAGGAAGTGCAAAATCATGGTTCCGGTTTCGGATAAACCCCCAGTAAATTTAGGTATTCAGAAATAATATTGGTCCTAAAATCTACACAAGGACAGGTGGAGTCTAAGGAATAACTTACCAAGGGAGATGTTCAATAAATTTCCAATTTCTTTGCAATCATTTAAGAAAAGGCTATGAAAACAACAGTAGAGAATCTTCCACCTGGGCGACTGCCCTAAATGCAGATCAGTAGTGATTGAATTGAATTGAATCAAGTTTGTTAGAAATATATTCAGTAGTTTTCAAGTTATAAAAACTCATACAATCAAACCGACAAACAGACACCAAAGTTAAGAAATATGCAGATGGTCATTATTACAACTGAAACGGATAACTGTACGGAAATTCCGCCAAAATAGCCAATGTATAGACAGACGGTCGTTGCGATTATAATTATATAGATCAGCGTGGGGACGTTTGAAAGTGCAAACCTTCATTTCGAGATTTACTGCTCCTAAACGGTACATCATACCAAGAAACGATTTGCACCCTCAGACGTCCCCTTTATCGCTCTACATGTTTGGTGTTAAAACATTTTCTCGTATCTCACATATTTATGGGTTCGATTGAGTTACGATATTTGAATGGGGTGAATTTTGGGAACATTTTCATCATTTTACATTATTTTTCACATACTTATGTGGAAGCTAAAATCATGAAACTGGGTTCGCATACAGCCATTGGTCCTGTCAATGTGCGTGCCAAATTCGATGACTCTACCTTTCCTATAAGTGTGTCAAACTAAGTAATACACGTGCAAAAAGTACAAAATTTACGAATCATCGAAATATACAGCCAAATTTACCCTATAAGGGAGAGAGAAAGAGACGACAAAATATCACAGGACCAAAGTTGTAGATCACTCGAAATTGAACGGAAATCGTGCCATCCGTTTTGTGATAGGACTTACCGTTCAGGCGCGAAATACCTCGAAACGAAGGTCTGCACCGTCATGAAATTGCCTATTTTTCGATAATACTGGGCATAAAAAGTGAAATATTTAAAGATCTTGGAAGTTTTCCGTAGGTTAACGGCTAAAACGTATAAATTTGCTTAATTCCAATTTTTCAGCTCGTGCGGCAGATTGTGAGGCAATCTTGATTTTGGGCGAGGGCAGGGGTAAAATTTAGGACTTCCAGGAGACTATAGCTAAAAATATGTAGGCGGTCATTATTACCCCTTAAACGGAAATCTGTACGAAAATTTCGCCAAAATAGTCAATGCACAGACACACGGTCGTTACGATATGATTTATCTAGATAGGTAAGGAATCCGCTCCACGTATAACACCTTTTGGGCTGTGTCCGCTAGACTTAGTCTGAAAACCGACCTTTCATGTTATCTCCCTTACTAATCCTCCCGTTGAAAAATGCACATGAGAAAAAGAAATTTAGAATTGGATTTCCAAACAGTTTCATCGATTTCCAGTCAGGTTGGTCTTGTACTTCATGTATTGTGGGAGAGTAAAAATCACCACTACGGTCCCCTATAAAACTCCAGTCCATTCCGTGAATTTGAAATGGTATAAACCTTAAAACCTACCCTTGGAGGGGTGGATGCTAAATATAAAGTTTGGTTCAAATATCTCAGTAGTTTTCAAGTTGTAAGAAATACGCTTTACGCGCACCCGCTCTTGCGTTAAGTCCGATGGGACTTGTACCGAAAAACGGTCCGTTAATGATATCTCCGTTATTAATCCTGGTATTGAAATTATGTACATGAGAAAAAATGTTTAGAAATTAATTTCCATTGAGGCAGGTAGATTTCTATTAAGTTTGGTTGTGTATATTTAGAGGGAGTGCAAAATCACGGTTTCGGTTTCGTATAAACCCTCAATTACTTCAGGGATTCAGAAACAACATTTGCCCTAAAATCTACCCAAGGACAGGTGGATTCTAAATATGAAGTTTGGTGGAAATATATCCAGTAGTTTTCAAGTTATAGGAAGATATAGGAAGGCAAACTGACAGACAAAACTAACTAACTAACTAACTAACTAACTAACTAACTAACTAACTAACTAACTAACTAACTAACTAACTAACTAACTAACTAACTAACTAACTAACTAACTAACTAACTAACTAACTAACTAACTAACTAACTAACTAACTAACTAACTAACTAACTAACTAACTAACAGACACCAAGGAAACCTACCCTTGGACAGATGGATGCTATATATAAAGTTTGGTTCAAATATCTTCAGTAGTTTTCAAGTTGTAAGAAATACGCTTACTTGCACCCGCTCTTGCGTTAAGTCCGCTGGGATTTGTACCGAAAAACGGTCCGCTAATGATATCTCCCTTATTAAATCCTGTTATCGAAATGATGCACATGAGAAAAAAGGTTTAGAAATTAATTTTCATTAAGGCAGGTAGATTTCCATTAAGTTCGGTTGTGTATACTTTGAGGGAGTGCAAAATCACGGTTCCGGTTTCGTAAAAATTCCCACTCAGTTCAGGGATTTAGAAACAATATTTGCGCTAAAACCTAACCAAGGACAGGTGGATTCTAAATATGAAGTTTGATGGAAATATATCCAGTAGTTTTCAAGTTATAGAAGGACAGACAAACAGAAAAACAGACAAACAAACAGACAAACAGACACCAAAGCTAAAAATGATGGAGATGGTCATTATTACACCTGAAACGGATAACTGTACGGAAATTTTTCCAAAATAATCAATGTACAGACACACGGTCGTTACGATTTTATTTATATAGAAGAAGAAGACTAGCTGTACTACCCGGCGTAACCCAGTTGATTTAGGATGTTTACTTTTAAGATTAGTATCATCAGTTAGTTATGTTAAAGTGAATTTTTATAGAATTCCTTTCTGGGATATGAATTTTTACCATCTATATATATAAAGTAGCTTGTCCTGACTGACTGACTGACTGACTGACTGATTCATCATCGCCGAGCCAAAACTACTGGACATAAAGAAATGAAATTTTGGGGATATATTCATATTAAGACGTAGGTGCTCGCTAAGAGAGGATTTTTGGATATTCCGTCGCTATGGGGGTGAAAAGGGGGGTGAAATTTTCAAAATGAGTGTGTCTATATCTCAAAACTTTAAAAGTTTACAGATGTGAAAATTGGTATTTAGAATCTTCTTTAAAAATAAGGAAACACATATTTTTTTGTTTTCAGACAATCCCAATAGGAGGGGTGAAAAAGGGTGAAAAAGGGGTTGCATGCCTTTAATCCGGATACGCTACTTATATCTCAGAAACTGAAGATATTACAGACCTCAAAATTGGTACTTTTGATCGCTGTGAAAAATAAAGAAACCCATATTTTTTTGTTTTTGGAAAATCCAATTAATGCGAGGGTGAAAGGGGGGGGGGGGGTGAATTTTTAAAATGAGTGCATGTATATCTCAAAAGTTTTAAAGTTTAGAGATGTAAAAATTAGTATTTAGAATCTTCATTAAAAATAAAGGAACACGTATTTTTTTGTTTTCGGAAAATCCCAATAGGAGGGGTGAAAAGGGGTGAATGTGTTGAATGCCTTTAAAGAGAATACATATATCTCAGAAACTGAAGATATTACAGACCTCAAAATTGGTACTTTTGATCGCTTTCAAAAATAAAGGAATACATATTTTTTGTTTTTGGAAAATCCAATTAATGCGAGGGTGAAAAGGGGGGTGAATTTTTAAAATGAGTGCATCTATATCTCAAAAGTTTTAAAGTTTAGAGATGTAAAAATTGGTATTTAGAATCTTCATTAAAAATAAAGGAACACGTATTTTTTTATTTTCGGAAAATCCCAATAGGACGGGTGAAAAGGGGTGAAAAATGGGTTGAATGCCTTTAAAGAGAATACTTATATCTTAGAAACTGAATATATTACAGACCTGAAAATTGGTATTTGGGATCTACTTTAAAAATAAAGAAACACGTATTTTTTCGTTTTGGGAAAATCCAAATAATGGGAGGGGGGGTGAAAGGGGGATGAAATTTTTAAAATTAGTGTATCTATATCTCAAAACTTTTAAAGTTTATAGATGTAAAATTTGGTATTTAGAAATCTCCTTTAAAAATAAAGAAACGCGTACTTTTTTGTTTTCGGAAAATCCTAATAGGAAGGGTGAAAAAGGGTGAAAAATAGGTTGAATGCCTTTAATGAGGCTACTTATATTTCAGAACCTGAAGATATTACAGACCTGAAAATTGGTATTTGGGATCTACTTTAAAAATAAAGAAACAGGTATTTATTCGTTTTTGGAAAATCCTAATAATGGGGGGTGAAAAGGGGGGTGAATTTTTAAAATGAGTGTGTCTACATCTTAAAACTTTAAACGTTTACAGATGTAAAAATTGGTGTTTAGAATCTCCCTTAAAAATAAAGGAACACGTATTTCTTTGTTTTCTGTAAATCCCAATAGGAGGGGTGTAAAAGGGTGAATAATGGGTTGAATGCCTTTAATGAGGATACATATATCCCAGAAACTGAAGATATTACAGAACTGAAAATTTGTAAATGGGATCTCCTTTAAAAATATAAAAACACGTATATTTTTGCTTTTGGAAAATTCAATTAATGGCGGTTAAACAGGAGTGGCAAATTGGGGTGAATTTTTTGAAAGACTATATCTACAGAATATCTGAGAAGCGTAAAATGTTACAGACGTAAATAGTGGGTATTTGGAATCTCCTGTAAGTGTAAAGAAACATAGGTGATTTGTCTTCGGAAACTCCACTTAAGGGGAACTAAAATGGGGTAAAATTTTAAAATGAGAATTTCTACAGTATATCTCAAAAAACTTAACATGTACAGAAGTGAAAAATGGTCATTTTTTATCCTATTAAAAATAAAGAAAAGTGTATTTTTAGTTTTCGGAAATACAACTTGGGTAGTGGGGGGTGGGTAAAAGTGACTGAAAATGGTGTTGAATTCTTTTAATTAGGCTACTGATATCTCAAAAATGAAGATGTTACACACGTGAAATTTTATTTTTGGAATCTGCTTTAAAAGTAAACAAACACGTATTCTCGGAAAATCCAATGAAGGGGATTTGGAGTGTTAAAGGATAGAAAAAAATAATTGACTTAATTGTATGAGAATACATACATCTAATAAAAACTAAAGTTGTTACAGACGTGAAAATTGGTATTTTGATCTCCTTTAAAAACAAAGAAAAGCGCGTTTTGGGGGGGGGAAATAATCTTGGGGGGGCGAGAGTGAAAAGGAGTTGAATTCCTTTCATGAGGACACATAAATCAAAAACTGAAGAGGTTAGAGTGGTGATAATTGGTATTTAGAAGATCCTTTACTATTAAAGGAACAGGTATATTTTGCCTTAATATCATTTTGTGAGGGGGGTGGGGAGTGTGAAAGGAAGTTAAAAAAAAGGGAATTATATTTTTTTTTGCTAGGGGCTTTACGTCGCACCGACACAGATAGGTCTTCTGGCGACGATGGGATAGGAAAGGCCTAGGAGTTGGAAGGAAGCGGCCGTGGCCTTAATTAAGGTACAGCCCCAGCATTTGCCTGGTGTGAAAATGGGAAACCACGGAAAACCATTTTCAGGGCTGCCGATAGTGGGATTCGAACCTACTATCTCCCGGATGCAAGCTCACAGCCGCGCGCCTCTACGCGCACGGCCAACTCGCCCGGTGGAATTATTTTTAAGGGGATACTTATATCTCAAAACTGAAGGTCATAGGCGTGAACATTGGTGTTTGGAATCTCCTTTAAACATAAAGAAACACGCCTTCTTTTATTTTTTTTGGGGGGGGGGGGTAAATAAACTTAATGGCGGTGGGGTGTAAAACGAGGTGAGACCAATTGCTGTTCATAATGTACTTATAAGGAGCCTCCGTTGCTCAGGCGGCAGCGCGCCGGCCTCTCACAGCTGGGTTCCGTGTTTCAAATCCCGGTCACTCCATGTGACATTCGTGGTGGACCAAATGGAGGCGGGACAGGTTTTTCTTCGGATACTCCGGCTTTCCCTGTCATCATTCATTCCAGCAACACTGTCCAATATTTCATTTTATTTGTCACTCATCGATCATTGCCCCGGAGGGGAGCTTCGGCAGCCGGCACAATTCCTATTGTCGCCGCTAGATGGGGCTTTATTCATTCCATCCCTGACCCTGTCGAATGACAGGAAACAGGCTCTAGACTTGCGATGTACTTATTCTGATCATAAACCGATCATTTTTAATCTTTCCTGGGTTCTTTTTCAACAGCCATCTTTTCCTTCGGAGAACGTTCTTAGATTACAGTAGATTCTCCTGGCATATAAAAAAATATTTAAACATATTTGAAATAAACGATAGGAATAAAATTCGCCGTCAGATTGTTCACCTCTATAATAAGGTCAATAATACACGGAAGTATGTCATTCGTATCGCCAGAAATCCCGAACACTTGCCTACGCGCGACAATGGTGCTGGTCACATTGTCAACAATGACAATGGTAGCAGATGTAATTTACCGCCAAGTAGCGGTCTTGCATATTGCTGTGGGCTCCAGAACATATAATAATAATAATAATAATAATAATAATAATAATAATAATAATAATGTTCTGGACCGTCGTCAAATGTACGGACCACACTGGAAACGGGTCCTGGACAGCTAATGACTAAGTGCAGTCCGGCCGCGGGTTCAGTACCGCCAAGGCACCCAAGACGACACCACGACATATCCCCTGAAGGATTTGATCCATATTAAAAATGCTTATAGGAAAAGATGGCAAAGATTTAGGGACCCAACTGACCGGGTGGAATACCTGGACCTAGCCCGCGAAGCACGAAATCGATTGCTGGAAATAAAGATTGAAAAATGGGAGGAAACTTGCCGTAATCTATTAGAATACGAGTTAGATCGCGAATTTTGGCGGATTCTCGCAGAAAACGAGTCAGGTCGCGAATTTCGGCGGATTATATATCTAAAACAATAAGCATTCAATTATAAATTTCAGTATAATACCGTAGCGAAGCACGGGTATCTTGCTAGTCTATTATATAGTATTAGAGTTAGTTAGATGTGTTTGATTTCAAGTTTTAAATTATTTTATTTTCGAGTAAAATTTTGTCCTTGTGGAAGCTTGAATTTATTTGGAATTGTTTGATCCTTTCAAAAAGATAATAAGTGATAAATTCATGTATTTATCCGTCACAGTATAGATATGATCTACACGATTTCAACTGTCATTGATACTCTCATGAATCAGCCTTCAAACCCCAAACGCAGTGGATTCAACACTAATCTCGGTCATTTTAGACTGTTTACTACAAAACCCCTTGCAGTGTTCCGTCCCAAAGGAGGCTGAACGTCGACTTAAACGATATTCAGGGGTCACAACAATGAATTCGACATTAATATAGGTTATTTTCTATTATTTTTAAATAATGTAAAATGTTATGCCCATCCATTCCCCACCCCCCGCTGGGATTGGTGTTTCATCTCCAAATAATTGTTTTTCAAATGATAAGACATATATGTACCAAGTTTTGTTGAGAGCTATTTTGATATATACCCACATACACCAATATATCACGGTTATTTTTACATTCATTTTCACCCCTTCTCAACCTCCATACCAATTGCGATGAGGTATGACTTATCCATCCAGAGTGTTACAGTTCAACTCAGCGAACTCGTAAACAATAATATCAGTCATTTTAGTTTATTTTTATATTTCACCATCTCCACGAGGAGTGCTACTGGTGTTTTACCCAATAGTTTTTTTTTCAGATAGTAAGTCATGTGTATACCAATTTTGTATGAGGGCTATGTTGGAAGAAACACACACACACCGACGTCCGGAGTCTCAATATTCACCTCACTGTTCCACAATATTTTCCATTATTTTTACATCTCAGCCCTTCCCACCCCACCCCTAGCGTGCAAGTTCTACCATACCTCCTTGCAGTTTGTCTCATGATAGTAAGTCATAAGGGTACCAAGTTTGGCTGAAATCTCTCCCGTAGTCCAGAAAAGTATGGATTCAACACTACTATCGGTGGTTTTTAGTTATAATTATATTTCTCCCCCTTCGCTAAGGCTTCTAGGGGTGTCTGTCCTCGCAGTATTTTTTTACAGATAGTAGATAATATTTATACCAAGTTTAATTGACACCTATGCTGGAACATACATACAAACACCCAAAATATCGGTCATTTGCACATTTTCTTTTCTTCACCCCTTCTTACAACTCTGCTGATTGGGGCTCAAGTTGGATTTAAACGACATCCGGAGTGTCACTATTCATTTCAGCGGTCTCCAAAAGTATGGATTCGACACTATTTTCGATTAACTTTATGTATCACTGCCGCCACCCCAAAGGGTGCTGTACTTTGAATTTAACAAATTCCGGAGTGCCGCTATTTATCTCAGCGACCCCGAAAACTATGGATTCGACTTCTATTTTCTATTATTATGTCTTACTCCCACCTCGCCCTCCCCCCTAAGGGTCCTAAATATGAACTTTAAAAAGTCCGGAGTGTCACTATACATCTCAGCGACCCCGAAAACTGTGTATTCGATGCTATTTCCGATTATTTTTATACCTCACCCTCCCCTCATCTCTCACCCCAAAGGGTGATGAACTTGGACTTTAAACAATTCCAGAGTGTCACGATTCATCTCAGCGATCCCGTAAACTATGGATTAGACTTCTATTTTCTATTATTATATCTCAATCCCGCCTCGCCCTCCCCTTCAGCGTGCTGAATATGGACATTGAAATATACTGCCCCGCTTATTCCCGAGCTAAGCGCAGCCAGCGAGCGAGAGATCCCGAGGTGGACCGTCGGCTATCACTTTCTAGAGGCATTTAAGGGAAGTAAAGGGTTGATGACCAGGCAGGATAAAAAGAAATGTTAAAACAACACTCTGACATTTATTCACATAAGCAAATAACAAATGAAAATATTCTTGATGATATTCTTTTTTACATTGAACTTCCATATATTTTATTTCTTCCTCGGTTTTGAGTGACACGTGTTCTTAATCTCCAGCCTTACTGTGCTGTAATGAAAATCAAAGAAAAATAAGGCCTCTTGCCTTTCCAAATCAAAATATTGAAATAATTTAAAAAAATTAACATAGAGGTCCATAAAATAATTAAACAACTGTCTTGCTAACGAGGGTTTTACAATAAATGTGTTCAAGGCTTTACCAATTCAGAGTAGTCTCAACACGTGGTTTTAAGATGAACTCAACTAAATTTATCATTGACAGTATTTAATATTAGTCAATGACACCAACATGAACTTCAGTAGAAAATGAAAATTGATTTCAAAATTCTCAAAATTAATTAATTATTCTTCTGATTATTATTATTATTATTATTATTAATCTCTCATCATTTAATTAACCTATGCTTCACTGTCACACGATCAAGTTCTCATAAATTTTCCACTGCATCATTTACCTAACGATCGTCATTAACATTCCAGAATAATTATTTTCCAATTAATTATTATGACTTATTTTCACCATAACTCAAAGTAATTATGCGGCTAACGAACTTCTACTTCTGATCTTTGTATTACATTTCCATTCAAATTAATCTTAGAATCTTTCAAAGTTCAACTATAAATGTGTCAGAAATTTATGTTTTCCACGTGTGAGCTAGTTAAATAAATTTTATTTACAAATCGAGTGCCTTCGTAAGATAACGAGATGATCATTCCTTTTAAATCTCGCTAATGAAGAAAATAAACCCTTTTCTAGTCTTCCTCGACTTGAGTTGATCAAATTTTCCCTTAAGGGCATGAAAATTACTTCTTAAGGCAGCACACAACGATGAATGTAATCTGCGTCACAGCAAGTGCACGACCAGATCAAATTAAATTGGACCAACATGATACAAGAGAAATATACGTATTTACATATACACACACATTCACACTAGGAAACACGTATTTTATGTACGTTATTTACATCGAATCCTTTTTTGGCAAGTTTTTTCATGATTTTTACGAATGGTCAGGTCACGTAATATCTAGCAGAAATAATCTGTGTACTGAAATTATTCTTCATTAATGGTGACTAGTGATCGAAACCATGGGTATCACTTGGTAGAAACACTTTTCACATATCGATGTGAGTTCATCTAACTCTTGAAATTATAATGGAAGATTTTAGTAAAATCCATAAGCACTACCATCGCTTGGGCTACAGGTTGAAACTATCGCGAGCGTGAGCCTTAATCGTATTATTTGTATTCCCTACCTGTGAAATACACTCGTAACACGTACTCTAATAATTATAATCTGTCTTGCGCTCCCAATACACAAGAATAAGTCAAATATCATCATTAAATCATCAATCACTCAATTATACAACAAATATCCCTCAGGATTGGCCATATTCCAGACCCTTAATGAACAGAGCACATTCGATCTCACATATAAGGACTCTACTGTAAATGTATGGCCCACGAGCGTTTAATTCTGTTTTACCCGATCTTTAGTCAATATTATTATTATTTAAGTTATTATTACATCCACTGATCCTCGTGGAATATCATAAAATTAGATGACTTCATCATAAATACAGAAAGTGATCTTGAAAGACACTAGGTTCGACCCTGTTCACTCAAAATGTACACGTAAATTTCAGTCCAATAACTTTCAACATTACAAGGGAAGTAGATTTATCGCGTGGTCAGTGATTTTTAAATGTTAAGCTCCTAAGCATGGGAAATCATTCAAAGACAACCTACATGTCTACTCTAACAGATCCAAAATTTCATTCACACGTACCTAGTCTACCACGACACCTTAAGAAGTGGAAAAATGAAATGTTTCTATCTACAACAAACTAATAGATCTACGACTTAAAGAAGAAAGACCTCTAGTTGTACAAAAGGTGAGACTGATAAATTAAATTAAAAGGTACTCAAGTTTTAGATGGAGTTCGGTCCCCGTCGACAGTCAATTATTCCAGCATTTTCCTCCGGTCAGTCTCCTTCCAATTACCGGATACGCCTGACATTTTACAGCTCCATGGAGACTTTGTAGCAGGTGTCCCTCGATGAAGTTGTGTTATAGATGGTTGTGGAATTGTCCATCTTGAGGTGTTCAGCTTCTAAGAGGACTTCTGTATAATTCCGGTCACAAGCTGTAACTGAGATGACAAGATTAAGTATTTGCACAAGCACACGTCGAACGTTAATAAATCGTCTACACAGTAGCATCATTGGTCCATTCATTAGTGGTTGGTAAAATACATCCACCGTACCCTTTTCCAGACTTAAGGCGTGATTAGAAGGGGAAAATGCGAATAGTCTTTCTTGGCGTCTCAGGAAAACCGTAAAAGTAGTCAGGGAAAATTAAAACCAGTAATATTCCTTCTTCTTCATCCTCTCCTTCTTATTTCGTGTTATCCTCTTTATTAATATAGGAGTGGATTCTCTTATTTACTTCTCCTTTCGGACTTCATCAGACTCAAATTTCTTCTCAAGTCCAGAATAAACACTGTTCAGGCTATAAGGGCTTTTCTTTTTACAATCTACGTTACGTTGCATCGACACAGATATCTCTTATGGCAACGATGAGATAAGGAAGGGCTAGGAGTGGGGAAAAAAGGGACCATGACCTTAATTAAGGTATTTAAAAACTTTTTCTGGTGTGAAAATAGAAAACTACGGAAAACCATCGATCCCACTACCTCCCGAATACAAGCTTATAGCTACGTGGAGTTATTTTGTTCTGGTTATAAATGTCAGCCATGATTGTTTGAAGTAATTTATACTTCCATTGTTTCTCTGAATATCCTGGGGGAGTACTGTGGAATGTTGGGTAGTATTTAGGTCTGCTTAAATTGTATGGCATGCTTGGTTGTGTGACTGTTCAGCCAAACATGGCTTTTATATGACAAGACTGAAATTTACTAGCCAACATTCCACAGTTTTTTCTCCAGCATAGTCAGAGAAGCAATGGAAATAAAAGGTAATATCAAAGGGGATTATATTTACAAAATTTTTATGTACATGATTTGATGTCGGGCACTGTATTATTTCGTATATATCGAGTTTTCAGCAAACGATCTCCATCAGATTCAACAATAGCTGTCAGAGACAGCCAAGGCTTCAATAATTAATGTTTCAAGTTTTAAAACGTTTTATTCTGTTGTTTGTAACCAATTTTATGTAACGGCATATTTTATAAATAAGGTCTATTGAATGCATATGATTTTAATCTGTAGGCCAAAGAAGAGAATATTAATGGATTCTTGAAACATATACTTATATATATTTATATATTTCATGTATTAGTTAATATGCTAGGCTTTTAATTGTATTGACGAGGTGGATCTTAAATAAGTAATACCAGTGCACTAGGGAAATCAAGAGCGATGTACTGTAGCTCTCATTTACAGATTTAACATTTCTGCACCTCTAAGCACAATATATACCATGCATCCTCCAAATAAGGACAATATTCAACTACTTGAAATAAGTATTAGAATATGTTTCTAAAACCTGATTAATTTTAAAGATGAAAACCAACTCACCAATCGTGGAAGTTTTATTCTCACTTTAGCGGTAGTGAACTCGTCGGTCCAATCTTCATTGATTACGTTTTCCGTTTTGTTTTTCAATGTATGTCAGACAAGATGTTCCTTTTTTTCCTACAATAGGCTTTACGTCTTATGATGATGATGGGATGGGAAGGGCCTAGGAGTTGAAAGGAAACGGGGTGGCCTTAATTCAGGTATAGCTCAACATTTTCTGGTGTGAATATGAGAAACCACGGAAAACTATCTTGAGGGCTGCCGACAATGGGGTTCGAACCCACTAACTCCCGAAAGCAAGCTCACAGCTGCGTGCCTCTATATGTACAGTTAACTCGTCCGGCCAAGCCGCTCTTCTTTACAGATTATGGTTAACAAGGAAGAGAACACCGGCATACCGTCACTTACGAGAAACTAAACCGTCATATTGAAAGTGCTTTAGAACGACAGGTATTAAAATAAGGCATGTTCCATAGTTAATTCATATGAGTACAGACAATGACAATGGCCTACAGACAATGAAGGCCCATGGAGGGGTGGAAAGTAAAGGCTTCCACTATCCGTAACCCCGGCACTTGGTGGGGTAGAGTGGTTAGCACTACTCGCGACCGTATTTGCCCCTAGGAATTAACCTGGTACTAACTTTTGGTCGTGCGGTTAGGAGCGCGCAGCAGTGAGCTCGCACTCGGGGTTCGAAACCCACTGTCGGTTTCACATTTTTACACCAGGCAAATGCTGGGGCTGTACCTTAATTAAGACCACAGCCACTTCCTTCCCATTCCTAGGCATTTTCTGTCTCATCGTCGCCATAAGACCTATCTGTGTCGGTGCGACATAAAACAAATAGAAAACAAATTGGTGTAGGCTGAGTGAACCTCAGGGCCACGTACGCCTCCATAAATGGAAATTTCGTTTCTTAAATTTTTCGAATTCCTGGTGGGGAATCGAACCAACGTCCTTGCAAGTGAACCGAGCACGCCTTTACTGCCTCGGCCAGGCAGCTCCTAATGCATGTTTTATAGCTGTTAGAAAAGTAAGACCACATAAGAGTCGTGTTATTTTTCAAAATATATAGCATAAAATAATAATAATAATAATAATAATAATAATAATAATAATAATAATAATAATGTTATTTGTTTTACTTCCCACTAACTACTTTTACGGTCCTTGGAGACACCGAGGTGCCGAAATTTAGTCCCACAGGAGTTCTTTTACGTGCCAGTAAATCTACTGACACACCTTCAAATACCACCGGATTGAGCCAGGATCGAACCTGCCAAGCTGGGGTTAGAAGGCCAGCGCCTTAACAGTCTGAGCCACTCAGCCCGGCTAGCAAAATATTAAGGCGATAACTTCTAATTATTCTTTCTTTCGTTCTTAATCTGCTTACCCTCCAGGATTGGTTTTTCCCTCGGACTCAGCGAGGGATCCCACCTCTACCGCCTCAAGGGCAGTATCCTGGAGCTTCAGACTCTGGATCGGGGGATACAACTGGGGAGGATGGCCAGTACCTCGCCCTGGCGGCCTCACCTGCTATGCTAAACAGGGGCCTTGCGGGGGAATGGGAAGATTGGAAAGGATAGACAAGGAAGAGGGAAGGAATCGGCCGTGGCCTTAAGTTAGGTACCATCCCGGCATTTGCCTCGAGGAGAAGTGGAAAACCACGCAAAACCACTTCCTGTATTGCTGAGGTGGGAATCGGACACCCCTTTACTCAGTTGACGTCCCGAGGCTTAGTGGACCCCCTTCCAGCCCTCGTATCACTTTTCAAATTTCGTGGCAGATCCGGGAATCGAAACCGGGCCTCCGGGGGTGGCATCTAATCACACTAACCACTACACCACAGAGGCGAACACATTTTTCGAATTCCTGGCGGGGAATAGAATGAACGTCCTTCCGGGTGAACCGAGCACGCCTTTACTGCCTCGGCCAGGCAGGTCCTAGTGGATGTTTCATAGCTGTTAGAAAAGTAAGACTACATAAGTGTCATGTAATTTTCAAAATATACAGCAAAATATTAAGGCTATAACTTCTAATTATAATCTTTCAAAGTTTACAAATATTTTATATTAACAAAAATATTATTAGCCAAATATTTTCGCCTCCAGTGCTGCTGCCATTAGGCACATGTCTAGCGGGCCAGCATTATACAGTAAATCTATCTCTGGTAATGTTCTGTTGCTTTCCTCACTGTGCTTCAAATGCTGTCATGTCAACCAGAAATGTACACACAATTTGACACAGGGAATGGCTGCATCGAGAACCGTTCACCACTACGCCACAGGCATGTTTAGTAGGTTTAATCAATCATGTATGCTGTTTTCCGCAGCATTCTGCGGCATATAACGTCGTAATTAGCAGTTTACGTGCCGAACCGGGACATGAGTTGCGTTAG
The DNA here is from genome assembly GCF_040414725.1 of Anabrus simplex. NCBI lineage: Eukaryota > Metazoa > Arthropoda > Insecta > Orthoptera > Tettigoniidae > Anabrus > Anabrus simplex. Next base: position 350,499,396 of record NC_090268.1, on the reverse strand, counting down.
GCAGCGCCTAAGGGAGCAGTTTTCTACTCTGTATCGAGAAAAGGATAGCGTATTACCACTGAACCTTGAAATCGCGCTCTCACTTCGTGCGAGAGAGGAGGAGAGATGACGCTACGCATGGAAATGTATGTTGTCAGAGAGTGGGGTGAATTAAGGTGTGGTGTGCCGGGCTGAGTGGCTCAGACGGTTTAGGCGCTGGCCTTCTGACCCAACTTGGCAGGTTCGGTCCTGGCTCAGTCCGGTGGTATTTAAAGGTGCTCAGATACGTCAGCCTCGTGTCGATAGATTTACTGGCACATAAAATAACTCCTACGGGACTAAATTCCGGCACCTCGGCGTCTCCGAAAACCGTAAAAGAGTAGTTAGTGGGACGTAAAGCAAGTAACATTATTATTAATTAAGGTTTGTTAACCCCAGAAATATAAATCCTTACTGATTCAACACAGTATTCACTGGTGTCACCATCTTTAACTAAGAAGGAGAAGAAGAACACGTTTGTCTGAGATATTCTATGAAAATTTATAAGTCAGGTCTCACACGAACCAACGTATTTAATGCAAATTGTTGATGAATATAAATGAAATACTTTAATAGTGGATCGGTAATGACGCATGTCGTATGGTGGTGCGCAGACTGAAGCTGAGTACTAAGATCTGGCAACGTGAGGAAAAAAGTGGGAGTACTTACGAGATGAATCATGACGCGTGAATTTATAAAAGGACGCTTTTGAGATTGTGAACGACCCGCTGATCCAATGGAATTAGAATTAGATCAGTATAAAAACAAGAGTCACGAGCTATAATTTGATTACTTTCACGTCGCTGAACGATTCCGTTTACCGGAGTTCAATTCTGATTAGGGGCATGGTCTACCACCTCCCCAACCACTCAGCCCAAACACTATAAATAAGACCCGGACCTAGATGCAGTATCCCATTGTAATTTGTGCAGCTACAGTACTTACGTGTCAATTTTGAACTATGAATGTCAGTGTATAAAGTGCTGTGTCAAGGAAAAACATATCAGCGCGGTGTAAATATCGAGAAATAAGCCGTGTGGTACGAGATAAAGTACAGTGGTGATGAATAGAAGTCTTATTTAATCCATTAAATATCACCAACTTCAGTGACAGCTTATGATGCAATCATCAGAGAAGGCAAACGCATCAGGTTGTTTAGAAGTAGTGAGACAGCCGATTACATTCACTAATTAATGGTACCAGAGTTAAAAGAATTTAAACAGTGAGTGACACTCAGTAAAATTAAAAAAACGGTGTTCGTGATAAGAAGAACGTTTGCATACTCCAAGGACACTCGTGGTAACAATTAGTCAGACTGTGTGATTAAAGGGGGAATAAATAGTGACTTATACAAACTTACCACTATTTGGATTAGTCCATTTGAATTTATATGTGGATCTAATCACCAGTAGGTTCTTTGAAAACACATAAACAGTGTTATTAACTAATTTTTCCATTTTGCCTGTATGTTAGTGAGTGATCGTCGAACCCAAGAACTGGAATCAACGAGAATCGCGCCTAAAGTGCCAGGATTCATCTCTTCAGGGAACATCTAGAGATTTGAACAACGGAAGACCACAATTCGGGACATGGATGTTGTGAGGAGGAAGAAGAACCAAGGACTGTTTAAGAGTAGAGCTGTCGACATGAAGGTCTAAAAAATACAGGATGTATCCTCGAGATGGCAGCAAACCACAAACAGTATACGATAAGTATGTTTTTGAATATATTAAACTACGAAATTTGTATGTTAGTATTAACTTTTATTTGTAAATAAAAAATGTCGTAATTAATAATATTAAATGTAGGGAACACTATACGCGTGTGACTGGGAAAGATTATTTTATTAATTTAATTAGAATTTCTTCTGTGATTTAAGGATAATCACTAATATACAAGTGGGCTTATTTGCATGAATTAGTACATAGATCCCATAAATTCTTAGTGCGTATGAAACACATGTTTTGAGGAGAATGGCACTTCAATTAAATTTATAATTTCTCCCTATTGTTACTAACTGGTAAGGATCTTCATAATAATTGGAATATAGATTATGTGTTCGCTTCACAGGTGATTCAGGTATGTTATAAATCGCATATAATAAAATATATGATCATTAAAGATGTACAAGGAGAGATGTAATTTGTGAATTATATAGATACGCGAGTGAAAATGAATTAGTTAAATGACTTGTGAGAATAGAGTCTTCTATATAAATGTATAAAATGGATTTGAGATGCAGTAGTGTGAATGGGGAATATGAAACTTGTGAAATCTTTGAGATGATGGAATAGCTAAGAATTAGAACAACTATGGCTGTTGCAATGTTTTGAATTAGGCTGTATATGGCCGGAATAATAATAAGATAAAAGAATTGGCGGCCCTTAAATAAATGTGTACTTGTAAACGAGCCAAGATGAGAAGAAAGTAAAAGAAAGAAAGAAAGAATGAAAGAAGGAAAAAGAAAGAAAGAAAGAAAGAGAGAAAGAACGAAAGAATGAAAGAGGGAAAAAGATAGAAAGTGTCTTTTAGCCGCGAGGGAGGACACTGGCCATTATTAGAGAAAGACAGGTTTACAATGTAAGGATTTACACGGTCAGAGGAGGACTGTGTTGTCTCCAAGAGTCTTAAACATTTGCCTTGTAAGTTTTCTTTCATTCACCAATGCAATATCAATCCCATGTAAATGATACATTGTGAGTAGCGTTGATAATTTTATGATTCTGCGAAGGACGTATTCCTCCCCTTTTTTATGTATAAAATTGCCTCGTGATAGGAGTTTCAGATTTTGTAGCTCGAAAGCTTGACCCGCGTCAAAATCATGGATTTAACCTAATACTATATGGCTTGACCAGGCCATATCTTCAAAATATATTCTATGCTATATGTTTAATATTTCTTTATGTAATGCATTTATGTATTTCATTATTCCCAAGTGTTTATGGTAACGGGTCAGATACCAGCGTTGGTTGATTTACTTTGAATATAACAGGGTCAGGTAAACCCAGGATACGCGTATATGTTCAGTATAATATGTAATTGATGTGGTCAAACAGACCATGCGTTTTATATACGGCGATGTAATCTCGTGCGTGAGAAAAATGTATTAGTCAATACGTATAAATTCCACAACCATGACTGTTAACTAATAATAGTATTTAATGAGAAAATGCCATCATGACTTCTGGTCAGTCCATTCAAGTAATAGATACCATCGAGTATCATTGCTTAGGCGTAAATAAATCTGCGCACGTGAAATGTGTATATAGTATTAGTGCGCGCTAATAAGGGATTTAAAGTATGCCAGGCGATAACCACAATAGTGTTTGAACTGACAGTGAAAGACGTTAAGGCATACTGTATATAAATGATTGCTTTACTATTGATTATAATTTGTGTGTAATAATATGGCATTATATCATACATTTATCGTGTGGTTCCACCAGTTTAATAAAATAGTAAATATTCTTGACAAAGATTCTTCTTATTTAATAATATTAATGTATTCCTCTTACATTATAGAGAACCCTACTTTCGTTATATTTAATGCAGTGCCTATTTTTCTTTTACGAACATTCCATTACCCGTATGCTTCTGAGCTTTAGCCGTTGACGCAATGAAAGCAGGGAGGATGGGACCTCGAGCTCCGGGAAGTGATTTCCGAAGGTTCTCATCCAGGAATTCCATTTATGTATTTGTTTGTGAAGCCGAATTATGTAATTGTTGCCCTGATATGCCCGGGATGAGTTCAATACATACCTATGAAAGCAACATTTTTTCTAATCCCATACCAGAAAACACCCCAACCCAGAGGCAATACAGCCATAGTGAGCCTTGGACTACTAATTCACCGCCAGTCAGCACGAAGGCCTGCAGTTTTACGGGGTGACACGTGCTTGGCGTGACTAATTTTCTCAGCCGTTTTTCTTGTTTCCTTGACCGGGGCCACTATCTCGTCGTCAGATACCTCCTCAACTGTAATCACGTAGAATGAGTGGACATCAAGCCAGACCTCAGATCTAGGTACACATCTTTTATCCGGCAAGGAATAAAACCCAGGGACTTCCGGTAAGAGGCAGGCAGCACCACGGGTTCCGCTCTCACTAGATACAGTGCATCCTAAACACTATCTCCCAAGAAATTGATCTGTGCAAAATTTCAATTTTTTTCTTGTCGTAACCCTTCCACTTCTGTCATTGAAAATGCCACTTCACTCAGTGAACTGCCCTGATCCTAACCTCTAAGCAGTGAACGCAGCGTGCAAATCCAGCCACTTCTCTTAACACCCGCTGAACAGGTCTATAGCTCAAACCGACTTTCAGACGAGTTTGTCATAGACTATCTTTCGAGAACTGTAACCCTTGTTGGAGAGAGAGCATATGCCGCTGTTGATGGTGATTTGTCCGTTGGACGGAGACGCTAAGCATGAGCAGACCCACTGGTGCTATTTGACAGGAGTAAGATATGTGCTGGCACCGGGTTTCGCCCACTCCCTTCATGTTATCATATATCACGTAATTCATTTCATCACGTTTACTCCTCTGATGAGGCTGATGTCATGAAAGGCATCGGTCGTAAAATCTCACAACGAAGATTCATCTTATTTCATACCCGATCCTGTGGAGAAACGGGACAAAGGTTGAGTACACCCTAATAATAATAATAATAATAATAATAATAATAATAATAATAATAATAATAATAATAATAATAGTAATAATAATAATTGTGCCGTGGGAAGTCACCCGCGGCCCTTGGTATTTATTTCAGCCTGGCCAGGCTCTAAACTTACGTGTAACCTTATATTTGTAACTGTTTTCTTGTATATGTATATTTTATGTATTCATTTCTTAGCCTGCCTTCCCTCCCTTAATAAAGTGTCATTCTTTAATTATTAAGTATGTCCCCAGAGGAAGTGGATATTTCCCACTCTGGGAGCGTTTCCCCTCTGCTCATGCCTCCATGTCTTTGGGCTACTTCCCCTGCCCCTTTCGGGGTATCCAATCGTTGTTGACTCGCTCGACATGTCACCTCGCCCCAAGGTCACGGTTGACCGAACTGAGTGAGACGATTCTCCTTTTGGTGCTTGAAGGCGACACACATACTACCTGGTGCCGTGCGGAGGTCGATCTAACTCCCACTGACATGGAGGTAGGAGCTGAAATTTCTATAGTTCCCCGATGTCCTACCAAGTAAGAAATGGTTAGGGGCTGGTTGAACCCCCTTTGTATTGAAATGAAATCAAGGTGTTAGGTTTGCGCAAAACTTGTTTGTAACTTTCTGTTGTGTGCGTTCTCCGCGCCTACGAGCTCCGCAGCCCGCCGAACATGGACGTTCTGCAGTGCGCTGACATGATCTTCGGTGACGTCGGTCAGCGCTATAAAAGGAGCAACGTTTCTCGCCTCACCAGGACTCCTACAGTGTCCAACGACCACACTACACCGCAAGTCAGACACGGAGGTACCCTCTTAAAAATGTGTTCTGAACAGGTGGACTGATTCCTGGCCGTGAGGTTTCACCTCTTGACATTGCCTCATTCATCCTGCATCCTGTAGCCACGTCGAGCACCCAGACAAGCATTCTGCTACTCACTCAAGTCCCCTACAGTGCTCCGTCTCCAATCATAGCATTCTGTAATACATGAACACTAGACGCAAGTTCCTTGCAAGTTATACGCCTCCTGTTAGCATTCTGCTAATACGAACTCTCTCTACAAGTTCCACTTGTTATTATACAAGGCCGATAGTTTTCGACTATCAAAAACATTATCTCAATTGAACAGACTGTCTCATCAAGACAAGATTGTATGTATATAGGAATCTCAATTTATACCAATGTAAATATTATTCAGGCCCTCAGCCTACTACCTCCTATTAACATTAAACGTGTGCAACTCAACAAGCTTCAAGAAAAGTTTCGTTCTATTTCATGTACGTATTGTATAAATGTGTTGAAGCAATAAACTTTTATGTTGTGCCTTGTATACCAAGTTCCTTCTATACAACACTTTCATTTGTAAAAGTCTTGGTGCGTTTACGTAGAGTTTATGCTCATATTTCTTGTACTATTTTCCACTTCTGACGTGGCAGTTTGTTTGTTGAGGCATGTCGTACCACTTGCATGGGGATCCTTAAATTGTAAAGTCTTTCATAATGAGTTGTAAAGCCACGGGTAATGTTATTTGAGGTTCATTATAATGAAGTGGAAAGGTTTTACGCACCTTCGGGTAATGTCAAGTAAAGTGTAAGTCGCATCTGTTAGAAACTCGTTGAGTTTCTCTGCAGTTCTAAGAGCTGTTTTGGTGTTATGGTAAACTTGTGCTTACCTAAGATTTTTAGGCACGTTATTTTCTAGAATTACCTATTGGTATTCGGCGATAATATGAAATGGGATACCCTTCTCTTTAAGCTTGTATTTTACCGGGCGAGTTGGCCGTGCTCGTAGAGGCACGCGGCTGTGAGCTTGCATCCGGGAGATAGTAGGTTCGAATCCCACTATCGGCAGCCCTGAAGATGGTTTTCCGTGGTTTCCCATTTTCACACCAGGCAAATGCTCGGGCTGTACCTTAATTAAGGCCACGGCCGCTTCCTTCCAACTCCTAGGCCTTTCCTATCCCATCGTCGCCATAAGACCTATCTGTGTCGGTGCGACGTAAAGCCCCTAGCAAAAAAAAAAGCTTGTCTTTTCTGTATTTTTAAATTACCTGGGCTGGTTCCCTAGGTGACCTTGTATCACGGTTGTAAATTATATATTGTACGAGAGTGTTCTTACTGTATATTGGATAGTCTGACAGAGTTTATGTTTAAGGTGCGTAGCAAATGTTGTTATCAAAACAAGGCAAATTTAAAATTGTTATATAATAAAGTTTTGGCACTTTGATTTCGAGTGCTTATCTGTCCAGCCCCGTAGGCCCACCACTTCCTTCTCTTTCGCTACGCTTGCCAAAGGTTGGCGCAATAATAATAATAATAATAATAATAATAATAATAATAATAATAATAATAATAATAATAATAATAACCCTGTGGGTGGGGAATGCAGACGAATAATACATCCACGGTATCTCCTGTCTTTCGTAAGAAGCTATTAAAACGATAACACCCCTGCGGGTGGGCGACGCTGATGTAGAATACACAATCTGTATCCCCTGCCTGTCGTAAGAGGTGACTAAAAGGGTCATGTGGCTTTCGATCCCCTGTATATTTATTACATTTTTGAGGGATAACTGTAGACCGATTCGAAATCCTTGATGTGCGTGCTCCTCGGAGATGGGCCTCTTCCGTGTGCGACTACGCCCGAAAGTCCGACGGTATTCCCAAGACTCACCTTGTACCCGCGCAGCAGTATCCGCCTGGCAACATAGGTCGCCGCACAGTCATATGCCAAAAAGACATATTATAATTTTTTAAATCTGAATTTATTACTTTGTACACTCTGTGAGGTACATGCTATTCCGAGTGATTGGAGGAAGGGAATGAAAGTGCCCATTGCCTCAGTGATCCCGTATTGGGACCCCTGGCAATACCTGCTACGACCAGGTGGGTATTGCTTTGGCTGCTTGGTTCGGCTACATAGGCCCCTGATCGGAGTGAGTGGCATTCGGGGAGGATGATTTCGGGCATGGCTTAGAAACGTCTTCAGCCTGCCCAAGGTAGTCCCCCACCGAAGTCTTTAACTCTTGATTCATTGAGGGGTCAAACCTCCTGGGAACACCCGCAGCGTGAAGGAATGAGATCCAAATTCCCTAGGTTTTTGGTTGCTACCAGAACTGATGGGAGTGCCTTCAAGCTGGTAAAGTCTACTTTGTTTAGTAGACACATGGAAGGTGTCTACGGTGAACTGGAAGACCTGAAAAAATGCGCAACGGTAGTTTGTTGTTAAAGATGCCCAATGCCGTGCAGACTGATCGGTTGCTCAATTACGACCACTTTGGCGATATTCCCGGCAAAGTGGAGGAGCACAAAACCTTGAATCTGGTTCGTGGAGTTATCTTCCACAGCGACTTGAACACAGGCGATGAGTTGATGGAAGACATGAAGCACCGTGGCGTGACACACGTCCGGCGCATTACGCGCAACGTCGACGGCGAAGACGTTGGCATGGGTACGTTCATTGACTCCTTCATACTGTCAGTGTTACCTGGTAACATCTTATCACTGTGATGTGTGGCCATACATCCCGCCTCCCATGCGCTGCTATCAATGCCAGTGGTTCGGGCATGTGGTATCTCGTTGCTCGAAAGCGTATGTATGTGGTACATGTAGCAGAGGAGCTCACGGCGTGGAAGTGTGCACGTCACCTTACAAGTGCACTAACTGCTCTGGTCTTCATTCACTCCGAGATCGTAACGGTCCGGTACATCTCGGTGAGAAGAAGATTCAGCCTTTACCAGACGCTCGCGCATTTCACCTGCGAAGAGGAAATCATACCCTCCACCTGGGGGTATAAAGCAGCGCTAGCAGCTACGCCTGCTCCTAAACCTGAGAGCTACCCTCATAGGACGAAATCCCACCCCAAAATACGTCAAAGTTCAGGGCGTCAGTACCCTCGTCTGTTGACGACCGGATGGACGTCGAGCTTTCTTCTACATCTACGGATGTACATGTTGATGTTAGTACTTAGATTAAAGCATCTTGCCGCTTATAACCTAACACACTTCCCTTTTAGTCTACACTATAGCACGGTTACAGTGGAATTGTAACGGTTATGATAGGCCTCTTGCTTAGCTGCGCCAGCCAATTAGTGAGTTTTCCGCGAGTATAGTCTGTATTCAGGAAACTAATCACACACCAGGGCATCATACGGTCTTGAGAAATTTCCCACTGTAGTCGACAGAACGACATTATGCTAACCGGGCTTCCGGTGACGTTGGCATTTTTGTCCTTTCTGATACCTACAGCAAAGAGATTCCACTAAGAACTCGGCTGGAGGCTGTAGCAGTTTGCGTTTCGCTGCCTGTCATAGCAACAGTGTGTAATGTTTTTTTCCACCAGGTCAGCCTCTTGATATAAATGATGTAACTGACCTTATAGTTCAACTTCCAACTCCGTTCCTCTTATTGGAAGCCCTGAAGGTGGTTTTCCGTGGTTTCCCATTTTTATACCAGGCAAGTGCCGGGGCTGTACCTGAAACGCCTTGTCCCAGGGGACAGCCGAACGCTGGTTCCCCTGTTTCGATGGAATTCACATGATGGTCTCTGTGACAGTGACCATTTTCCTATTGTTCTTACTTTGTTGAAACAGAAATCCATCGAGCCTTCTCCTCGATGGATTCTTAAACGTGCTGATTGGCCAAAGTTTACATCACTATCTGTTTTAAACGACGTGACCAGGCGAATTGTAGACGGCGATATAACTTACATAACACAAATTATTCTTGCTGCTGCTGAGGAGTCCATTCCATAGTTTTCAGGTACTCCTCGCCGAAAACTCATTCCTTGGTGAAACGAAGAAATTGCAGCAGCTATAAAAGAACGCCGTCGCGGTCATAAACGCTATCGTTGGCAGCCTAATGTGGCCAACTTGGTGCCATTTAAAAAACTATGCGCTAAAGCGTGATTTCTTACTCGAGGGTATAAGAAAACTTCGTGGGGGAGACGTGTGTTGTCTATGACGTCACATACAACGTCATCTCGAGTGTGGACTAAACTTCGACGTAGTTCGGGTATACACGGATCACCTTCAACCCCCGGGAATTTCGATTGCAGGCAGTATCATCACTTAGCAGCTCTCGATTGCCAATCATGTAACCAGTCATTTCGCGGATGAGTCTGGCTCCGGGAATTACCATCGTGATTTCCTCGCTCTGAAGCAGGAAGCAGAACGGCATCACCTGAGTTTTGCCACTCAAGATTCAAAGGGCTATGTTGTGCCCTTTATGGAGTGTGAACTCCGCAGCGCCTTGGCGCTTTGCAAGGAGACGTCTCCCGGACCGGCAATGTTCATAACCAGATGTCTATTATATCTCCTTCGAATCTGGATAGAGGGTGAGTTTTCGTCTCAGTGGCGAGAGGGCATAGTAATTCCTGTCCTCAAGCCTGACATAAATTCTAAGTGTGCAGGAAGTTACTTACATATTTGTTTTACTCTTTGTGTAAGATTATTTGACAGGATGGTGAATCGGCGACTTGTGTGGTGTCTGGAGAAAAAACATATTTTTTCCGAGTATTAATGTGGCTTGCCTGCCACTAGCTCGACCACTGAGCACTTGGTAAGCCTGGAGAGTTATATCCAGAATGTATTTCTCCGAAAACAGCATTTGGTGGCTGTTTTCTTTGACTTAGGAAAGGCCTATGACACTACATGGGGATACGGCATATTTTCAGTCCTGTATCAATGGCGATTCTGAGGTAACTTGCCGGTATTTATTGCGAATTTTTTTCCCTCCATCTATTCCTTGTCCGAGTAGGGAGGGCATACTCGTAATACCCCGTTCAAGAAAATGGAGTCCCACAGGGATCGGTTCTTAGTGTCACTCTATTCGCTGTTGCCACAAACTGTATTGTCGCTGCTGCTGGTTCAGCAGAAATACGTCGCTATATGTGGACAATTTTGCTCTGAATTATAGCTCGCAAAATATGTCAGTCGCAGAGCGACAATTATAACAAGCTATTACGAGAGCGTAACAATGGACTTTAGAACATGGCTTTCGGTTTTCAACCGCAAAGACTTCTGTTGTACACTTTTGCCGGAAACGCACTCTTCAATCCCATCCTGAGCTCTTCTTGGGGAATATCGCTTTTCCTGTAATTGACACTTATTGATACGCCATACATGCGGCAGTTACAAGTGAAATGCAATAAGAAGCTGAATATTTTGAAGTTCATTTGCGGTTCTACTTTGTGGGCAAACCGCACGGTGCTCCTACAATTTTATGGGATACATATTTTATCCAGGTTAGACTACGTCAGCGCGTTGTTGTTATTAGAACTGGCTTTACGTCGCACCGACAGAGATAGGTCTTATGGCCACGATGGGATAGGGAAGGCCTACGAGTGGGAAGGAAGCGGCCGTGGCCTTAATTAAGGTACAGCCAGGTGAGAAAATGAGAAACCACGGAAAACCATCTTCAGGGCTGCCGTTAGTGGGGCTTGAACCCACTATCTCCCGGATGCAAGCTCACAGTTGCGCGCCCCTAATCGCACGGTTGTTTTAACGTATATAAACGGATGATTTCCTATTAGTCTCTATATTATTGTTTACTACGTTGTATTCTATTGACTCGGTTTTAGTTTATATTTTAATGTATTTTTACAATATTAATTTGCATGATGTATTATTGCATCTAAGGCAATGTCTTATTTTACCATAATCTATCATCTAACGTTTTATCGAAATTAAGCGTTGCGAATTAGATCCATTGATTATTTTAAACTCAGAATCATTGTTCATCATCATTTTGTTAAATTGTAGTCAGTGGATACATTTTAAAATCATGTCGCCCACCTTGTACAAATAGAGGCCGATGATCTAGATGTTAGGCCTGTTTAAACAACAAGCATCATCATCATCATCACGTTGATTTTATGTCTCTCTAACTACTTTTACTGATTATGGAGACCGCGATGTGTCTGAATTTTGTCCCACGGGAGTTCTTGCGTGCCAGTAAATCTACAGGCATGAGGCTTGCTCTATACCATCTGAACACATAACCTGACATTGATATTCTTCTTCCCATTAGTCATTTCCAAGACCTGGGCTACTTTATATATTTTTTCTTTCTTTGCTAGTTGCTTTATGTCGCACCGACACAGATAGGTCTTATGGCGACAATGGGATAGGAACGGCCTAGGAATTGGAAAGAAGTGGCCGTGGCCTTAATTAAGGTACAGCCCCGGCATTTGCCTGGTGTGAAAATGGTAAACCACGGAAAACCACTTTCAGTGCTGCCGACAGTGGGGCTCGAATACACTATCTCCCGATTACTGGATACTCGCCGCACTTAAGCTATCGAGCTTGGTCTTTATATAATCTGTCCTTCATCTGATACTCTTATTCTTCGTATTTAAAGTACATAAATATTGAAAATGACTAATATCCAGATGATTTATCCCGAGATGTAAGCGGACAATACCACCATCTACACTGATTTGTTTATTAAACAAAATATGGAGATACATGTGATACATGTGACGCTCATTAAACATCCCGGTGTTTGTTTTCAGCTTGTTGATAAAATGATCAAGAATCCAAGCCCTGTGATCACGACGTCGCTGCAACGTGAGTCGTGTTGTGTCTTAACAAGATTCCGGAGCACCGAGGTCACATTAATTTGTGTGCCTCGTGTTTCGTCTCTCCAGGTAACGAAAAGATTTAGCTGGGAGTAAGATCTTGATGGAAATAATTAACTGTTAATTTTGACTTATTTTGATGGACTGGAACACATCTGTTTGTAGTTAAATTTAAAAAAGACTAATAATGGTACTAATATTTATTTTCTGTTAATAGTAACAGATGTTTGTTCATTGAATGTAAATCTGTTTCGAAACACTCTAAGATACAGTGATTACATGAAGATGTTGACTTACATTTTCAATCTTCAGAAGGAAGAATTATTGTTTAAGAATTCTGCATAAGAAGCAGTTATCTTATTTACAAATACACTGGATTACGATTTACGGATTCGTCTTTAACCACAATAACAATAAAATGGAAGTTTCCTGTGAAGAGATAGTAGTATGAGATGTGGAATTATTCAGTTTTTGCTGTAAAACTGAAATTATTATTATTTTCGGCTTAAACTCTGTTTAATCCAGTGATTTTGTATAGAAATAAAATTACTTACCTTACATTAAGGGGATACGGAACGGTTAAAATGGTCAAAAATATCATTTTATATTTTTTTATTTTATGAATCTCTGAAGTCTGCTCTTTAAAATGATGTATAATACATTATAGATTAACAATTAAAAGTTGCCACAATTATAATTTAAACTTGGGCTAACAATGAGAAAATCATATGTGTGGAAAGTTTTAACTGCAGTTTTCTCAGTTTCTAATTTTTTTCAAATGTATGTTCATTTTCCTAGGTGACTATCACAGAGCTGTGTAATTTTCATCATTAGTTAGTCTCATATTGGTTAACATCTTAACGGAGGGATTTCCTGATTTATATAAAACTGTTTGAGATTTGGCTGTTTTTTAGGAAAAAATTATTCTATTTATTGACTGTATATAAAATAGGTATCTGAGTCCCCTTAAGTCCAATTACAAAAGCTCTCCGTCAGTACGTCAAATAAGGTTTGAATAAAATGTGACATAAATTTCACTTTTATAACTTTATTAGTTCCTGAGAAAAAGGAACATGAATCAAACAAATTTAACACTGGTAAGATAGGTGGCTCCGTATCCCCTTAAATAGGAAAATTTGACTAACGTACATGTGGATTATCCCTCTGAAAAATGTCAGTCATATATGACCACCTTCTGAGAAAGAATCGCCACTTTGATTGCACAAAGTAGAACTCATAATACAACATGTAACGCTGTTATGTAAGCTTCATTAAGTCTTTGAGTTTTGCATCATTTATGGAATGCTTTTCACTTTGTAGCTGGTTCCCGTGCTGGAATTACCAGTCCTTTGTGTCCCGTGCAGGTTTCACCACGTGCAAGTTCTAATTTGCTACACTGCTTCTCCAAATACTTGTGTTTCCTGTTCTTAATTTTCTGTTTCTTGTCTTGCCCTGAATCATTGCTGTCCATATTAAACTCTACAGCACCGGTAATGCCATCGCTGAGATCACCCCTGGCGTCATTTATATCATATGACGGAATAAGTAGGGTTGTTTTTACTTCTACACCAATATAATGTTCTTCACCCTTGAGGATAAGATCGATTTTTATACAAGTTGTTTTACGCCGCACAGACCCAGATAGGTGTTACGGCGACGGTAGGATAGGAAAGCACTAGGAGTGGGAAGGAAGTGGGCGTGGCCTTAATTAAGGTACAACCCCAGCATTTGCCTGGTATGAAAATGGAAAACCACGGAAAGATTTTCTTCAGCGCTGCCGACAGTGGGGCTCGAACCCACTATCTCCCGAATGCAAGCTCACAGATATGCAGACCTATCCCCACGAGCAACTCCCTCAGTGGGACCGAAACTATTATCTTCTTGAATATACTGTTTGCTGCTTAATCAGATATCTGCTACACCCTACTGAGCATGCATGGTGCATAATTGGGATATCTAAAACTTATCCAACTTTTACACCGAACTTACTTCGTATGTCAGTGATACGATTCGACTGGTTGAAGATGTTAGTCATAAATAAAGAACTATCCCCTTCCCCTACCAAATAATGTAGATATCTTTCTTTATGTTTATCAAGTAAAGCTATTACGCAAGAAATTTGAGTTATCCCCTTTATAATGAAGACAGCAGAAGGAATAGTTTTAATTCCCGGGAGTTGAAACAAACAGTTATATGAATAGTGTAATATATGTCGCACTGGGCAATTCTCCAACCCATGTTTTGCAATTTTATGAATAACCTACAAATGTCGACTCCCGCTGTTGCTCGTACTAAAGTACATCGTGCGTGTCGAAACTCATAATGCCATGGGCTACGAAACAATATTTTTATCAGAGATTCCCAAAATGAGTCCACGGACCACAGAGGGTTCCTAGACACTTTTAATCAAAATAGAACACACCACCATTTCTCTCAATGTCTATGTTCGAGATACAGACGAATAGTGATAAAACATTGAAGATGTGAATTTGTACTCTGAGGAAGTCTTCGAGCAATCCCTTCTAAGGTATGTTTCGTCCATATATTAAGAGACAATGTTCCGGAGGAGATCTTCAACATCATTAACTCATATCGACGGATGAAATTGACATGTGTATAAGAAATTCGTTTGCTGATGGGCTATCAACCAGACACTTTTACGCTACAAGGAGAAGATAATAAGGGCGTGTGGCCTCCGGAGAGGCAGGTCTTTTTGATTTGACGCGCGTAGGCGACCTACGCGTCATGATGAGGATGAAATTATGAAGAGGGCACATACACTAAATCCCTGTCCCAGGGGAATTAACCAATTATGGTTAAAATTCCCGAACCTGTCGGGAATCGAACCCGGGACCCCTGTGACCAAAGACCAGCACGCTAACCATTTAGCCATGGACCGGACAAGGACAAGATTGTTTGGATTGAAGTGTTTAGCTCTATCCTCCAATGCACATGTCGTGAAACCACATTTACTCTTATCTCACATATTTGAAATGAAATCAATAAATAAACTTAAGTGACTTAATATTGAAATTATCAGACATTAAACCCAACATTCTAGATCTAATTCTTCAAGAGGATCTTCATTTTTCAGATTAAGTTGTGTGTGATATCACTGATATTACAATTGTGCCTTTTCATCCTTATTCACATCATTTTAATATACGAGCTTGTAACACATTTACTGGATTTTTTTTTCAAACTCAATAGCAGTACGTTAAATTTTTCCAAGTGGTACTCGGCCTTGAAAGTTTGGAAACCACTGTACGTAAGTTCAAATGAAATGCATGAAATGTTCTCGCACAGAAGATTAGGTTTTCTGTAACCTGCGATTGACTGATCACTTCCACATATTGCTCGATTGCAGTGAAATGAAATGACATATGACTTTTAGTATCGGGATGTGTCCGAGGACTTCGGCTCACCAGGTGCAGGTCTTTTAATTTGACACCCGTAGGCGACCTGCGCGTCGTGATCAGGATGAAAAGGTGATGAAAACGGCACATACACCCAGTCCCGCCAGAGGAATTAACCAGTTATGATTAAAATACCTGACCCTGCCGGGAATCGAACCCAGGACCCCTATAACTAAGGGCGAAACGCTAACCATTTAAACATGGAGTCGGACGCTCGATTGTAGTGGATACGATTAGTAAGAATGAGATTCAAATTAATCTATGTTCACATCCTGGATGGCTGGGTTGAGTAGCTCAGACGGTTGAGACATTGGCCTTCTGACCCCAACTTTGCAGGTTCGAACCTGACTCAGTCTGGTGGTACTTGAAGGTGCTCAAATACATCAGGCTCGTGTCGTTAGATTTACTGGCACGTAAAAGAATTCCTGTGGGAGAAAATTCCGGCACCTCGGCGTAGTTATTGGGACGTAAAGGCATTATTATTATCCTGGATGGGACAATTTATAGTTATTTTTTAATATTCCCTTATTTCAGGTGGATTTTTTCGTATGTACTCCTCACGTGCACAATTCCTTCTGATTTCAATGAAGTTCGTGCTTCGCTAGTTTCCTTTCTGTGGCACAATACTTGGTTCTTAACGATCATTTAGCTACTTGAAAGTCGGGAGTTTCATACAATACAACTGAGAGCTTGTCATTTCCTGTAGAACCGTTTACATTCCTGGCATCGATTGTATGCCTGTACTTTGCGTAGTGAATGACAAAGGCAGTTCAGAATGAACAAAGAAAAAAATGCTTCTGGAGATCTTGTTTACTGCCAAAGTGCTAGAGAGTTCATAGACAGTGAAGTGCTCAGTGGATATTGCTTTCAGTACTGACGCAGTTGATACATTTAAGCCACTGTTTATGCGTCAGACTCTGAGCACTACGTATTGCTTGTTTGTTGTATGCATTTTTCATTTATTGGTTTATTTTGATTACTAGAGCGGCTGCCTGGCCGAGGCGGTAATGGCGTGCTCGGCCCGCCCGGAAGGACGTGGGTTCGAATTCCCGTCAGGAAGTCGTAAAATTTAAGAAACGAGATTTCCACTTTCGGAGGTGCATATGGCCCTGAGGTTCACTCAGCTACACCAAAAATGAGTACCAGGTTAAATCCTGTGGGCAAAGGCGGCCGGGCGTAGAACTAACCACCCTACCCCATCAAGTGCAGAGGTTAAAAATGGTGGAAGCCTTTACCTTCCACCCCTCCAAGGGCCTTCATGGCCTGCACGGAGGTGACTTTGCTTTGCTTTGCTTTGCTTTGCTTTGCTTTGCTTTGCTTTGCTTTACTTTGATTACTAGGTTTCATGCGCCTTTTGATGGTTTTGCGACTGTCCGATATGCCAGCTTTCGGCTGAGAAAAGAATGATATTGGAAGGTTGTGGGTTCAGATCTCCCTGGTGTCCGATTCGCAGTTTTGGTCAACATGACACCTGTGATATACGAACGTACAGCTTTCGAATATGGCGTCCGATGGCCTACCAATTAAGCTTCAGTGGCCTCATGATTTCCAACCCATTGCCTAGGTTTTCAGCTACTATCTGCTTCCAATTGGTTCGAATACCACTGGGGTCCAGTTGACCGTTTGTGCTCCTTACTTCATGTCTCTTTCGCATGCACTAAATGTTCTCGACATGACTTAAGGCCTATTTGAAAAAGAACAACATTTTTGTCAGTTAAGTTATCAATGGATTAAGCTCGGAAGTTATTGTTTTAATAATATTTCGTAACTATTTACAACGTATTTTTACTTATTAGTAGCATGATGGTAATACTGTCTAAAGTTCGCAAATAGTTAAAAGAAATATATAATTAGGCTTATTTTCCACGCAGTAAATTTATACTTAACAATGATTTATAACAGGCCATGACAAATGTTTTTGAATCTAGCAGCCAGCGCTCAAACCTAGGAGACAGGTAAATTTTCTAGTACTCCCATCATTAACATACTGGCGTCTAGCCTTATGAAAAATAAAACATGGTAGTAATAACTATAGGTATTTTGACTATTTTATACCCTACAACAGATTTCCACAAAATGAAGACATCAGGGCACTGTATTAAATAAGCATCTATGCTGCTAACATACGGCAATGAAGTCCGCAAAAGTGCGTTTAATTTTAATTTACAGTAACAAACAACCAAACCAAACCCCATGACACTACAGCCCTTGAAGGGCCTTGGCCTACCAAGCGACCGCTGCTCAGCCCAAAGGCCTGCAGATTACGAGGTGTCGCGTGGTCAGCACGACGAATCCTCTCGGCCGTTATTCTTGGCTTCCTAGACCGGGGCCGCTATCTCACCGTCAGATAGCTCCTCAATTCTAATCACGTAGGCTGAGTGGACCTAGAACCAGCCCCCATGTCCAGGTTAAAGAACCTGACCTGGCCAAGAATCGAACCCGGGGCCTCTGGGTAAGAGGCAGGTACGCTACCCCTATACCACGGGGCCGGCAGGTGTTAATACAGGGTGGAAAAAATTAAACTGGCCCGGCATATGTATATAAGATTGACACGGAATTGATTCTTGTTAATGAATGTGGGGATTGCCCATGAGAGGAAATGCGGGAAACCATGATTTCGATGCACCCATCGGTTACTTTCACATGTCTGTGCGTCCCCATCTCCAGCGTGCTCAACACGCGACGGTTCGTATGGACGCTTTAACGTGAGCACAACAGTAAATGTGTAAGGAAACAGATGCAGGTCCTTTTTTATATAACTTTTCGACGTTCCAACTTTTCCTTCACTCGAGCATCATTTTTTGGTTTTCGAACTCTTTCCGGATAATTACGGATTTTTTTCGCTACAGAACCCGTTTTACGCCATTTTGCCACTAAGTTTTGCACCACAGATTTTGCTGGAGGTTTTGCCAAAACACTTCCAGTCTTAAACTCTTCCACAAACAGTTTTGCACAGGTTTTCTACGAATCGTGCTTTGCTGAACACCCGACCTACGTGTACCTGAGTAAACATACTTTCCCCTTAAATACACTACTCGTTAAATCCGGACACGACATTTTAAATGTAGGCATGCTATTCTCCAGAACTTAAGTGAACCTGAGAAGTTCTGCGTACTTTCCTTGGACGAATGGACATCGAGGGACGTGTTTGCTACAGTTCTACCGATGACATGAACGAGGAACCCCATTGTAACGTTCAGACATTGACGATAAGAAGTCTGTTTTCGGAGTGGAAGTAGTTTATGATTTTGATGTTACCATCAAAGCTGGATTGCTTAAAAGCATTATTAGTGCAGTTGAGAACTGTAATATTCATGTAGTAGCTGTGACTTGTGGTATGACAGGAAAACATTCTGAAGTCTGGAAGGAGTCACTTGTGCACACGGAGAAAAAATATTTCGCTAAACAAGTTACGAATCATAAGATGTGGATTTTCTGTGATGTGCCTCACCTGTTGAAACTATGTATGTCTGTCTGTCTGTTAGGTCATCAGCCCAGAGGCTGGTTGGATCCTCAGATAGCACCACCAAAGGCTGTGCAGTTATAGGAAAATCACAAAAGCCAATGATAGAGCCCAAATGAGGCGTACTAGGCAAGATGGGTAGTGAGGTAGTTTGCCATTGCTTTCCTCACTGGACCAGAAGGTGCCACTGCAGCACGACTGATCCTATGAGCAACACCTTTCATAACACTCGGACACTATTTGTGCTCCAAATGTCATTACTCATCACCACTCATACCCCAGCAGCTTCCAAATTGTCACAGCCATGGATGAGACTGGGACTTCAGTGGAAGCTACACTTCGCTCTGGCCTGTGCAAAGAGACGGATACAAAAATACTGTATCAATCAAGAAATGGCAACAGGCACGTTGAAACTATATAGAAATTAAAACATTCAAGCTCTATGACTTTAGGCTTTTTCAATCGTGAAATTACCAGCGTTTCGCCTCAGTGTAGCAGCGGGCTCTCAGTTGGAATGCTGCACCTTTCCAAGACGCTGGCGGCTAGTGCGCCGTTGAGACACTACTACAAACCTCCTGTGTAGGACAATGCAATGACGGTGCACTAGGTGAAGCATGTGCCTCCACTAGTATAAATGTCTGCCTTTGGCCTATATCAAAAAATAAGGTTCCTAGAAGGAAACCATAATTTAATTTCATCGATTGCAAATATCAAAACATTCAAGCTCTATGTCTTTAGGCTTTTTCAATCGTGAAAGACATAGAGCTTGAATGTTTTAACATTTGCAATCGATGAAATTAAATTATGGTTTCCTTCTAGGAACCTTATTTTTTTATATAGAAATTTATAATTGTTGTGCTAGATATGTTGCGGCGTTTTATAATTATTATGATAAGTTTTATGTTTAGCTTTAATCACAAATTGCTCCAATTCAAAACAGTTAGGAAACTAGGTCTGAGCAGGGTATGCACATTGTCACCAAAGGAAACGAAGATCAACAAAGAGAGTGACACTAATTCCCAACCCGGACGTACTTGATGATCAAGATGAAACATAGTCCTTGAATATGAGTAGTTTTGGTAAAATAAAACTTATAATACGTGATGTCATTTTCTGGATGAAGGATTATCACTTCTCGATGGTACTGAACTCAAAACAGAGACAGTAGAAATCCTATTGCAAGTCTGATAATTACGTGCCATTAATCAGACCCACCTAAACGTGTTAGCACGGTCACGTCAAAATGTAAGTTTACTGCACATTTGTTCTCTAACCGTACAGTACAGGCACTGAAACATGTACTAAATAAGTGCCAGGGTAGCATCTTCTTCCTACTTGTAAACATCATATACGACATAATGAATTCAAACATTTCTGGAAACGAGAAAACACCATTCCAATGTGGATATGGTATGAACATATGGTTCAGTAGTACTAGCGGTAAAATGCTAAAATGAACCCATTATACTTACCAACCAGTGAACAATGAAAATACCCAGCCTGTTTCCAATCTTGCGACTGGGTCAGAGATGGAATGAATGAAGCTCCCATCTAGCCGCGAGAAAAGGAGTTGTGCCGGTTGCCGAAGTTTGTCGCACTCCTCTGGACCAATGCTTAATGACTAACAAATGAAATGAAATGATACTGGAGAGTGTTGCTGGATTTCATTACGACAGGGAAATCGGAGTACCCGGAGAGAAACCTGTCCCACCTCCACTTTGTCCAGCATAAATCTCACATGGAGTGGCCAAGATTTGAACCACAGAACCCAGCGGCGAGAGGCCGGCGTGCTGCCTCCTGAGTCACGGTGACTCTACATACCTGCGCATCAGCCTGTATATTGCTTTTGGATTTCTAAACTTCGTTAATTTTACCCCGATTTACATGGGCCGATGACCTAGATGTTAGGTCCCTTTAAACAACAAGCATAGTCACCATCGATTTACAACAAACACGCTGAGACATGATGAAGTTTACATTTTCTGTCGCAAATTTTGGTTTGCATTGAACATATAGTTTCGGAATGATCACTGTTTAGAAAAATATAGCCTTATTTCAAAATGCTTCAGGCACAACAATTTCTTGTTTTTTACTTACTTACTTAATCTGTTTACCCTCCAGGTTCGGTTTTTCCCTCGGACTCAGCGAGGGATCCTACCTCTACCGCCTCAAGGGCAGTGTCCTGGAGCTTCAGACTCTGAGTCAGGGGGTACAACTGGGGAGGATGACCAGTATCTCGCCCAGGCGGCCTCACCTGCTAAGCTGAACAGGGGCCCAGCATAATCTCCAAAGTGCCTCCTCTGCTTCTCATACCTTCCATCATCAAATCTATTATTAATTCAGAAAACTGGCGCTCATCTATTCAACTTATACCCCCCCTCCCGGTGGCACTACAGCCCTTGAAGGGCCTTGGCACTACCAAGCGACCGCTGCTCAGCCCGAAGGCCTGCAGATTACGAGGTATCGCGTGGTCAGCATGATGAATACTCTTATTCTTGGCTTTATAAACCGGGGCCGCTATCTCGCCGTCAGACAGCTCCTCAATTCTAATCACGTAGACTGAGTGGATCTCGAACCATCCCTCAGGTCCAGGTAAAAATCCCTGTCGTGGCCTGGAATCGAACCCGGAGCCTTCGGGTAAGAGGCAAGCACGTTAGCCTTACACCACGGGGCCGGCATTCAAATTATACCATTTTTAACATTTCTTCTTAAGGCACACTGATGGTGGTGGTAGGGGTGATTATTGTTTTTAGGGAAAGTGCAACTGGCCAATCTTCTCCACTCAACAATAATTAGAGGAATTATCGAAGAGTTCGAGCACTTCGAAGAATGCGGGTATCGGAAAATGAGAGGAAAGTGCCACGAATGGAGGTAAAATGAAAGCATTTATAGGCCTCACAAACTCAATGATATCTGGTTTGGAAGAGAACAAAAATTGATCAAGGGAGTTCAGATAAGAAGGATAAACTCCAGGTACAAGTAAATGGAAAAGTACCAGACTCAGTTGGGTACTGTTTGTCAATAACTCAGGCTCTGAAGACGAAAGCCTCTGGAAGTTTACCGTTGTAGTTGCCTCCAACGACAGGCAGGGGATGCCATGAAAATATTGTAACCATCTCACCTGCCAGGAGTGGCACCCTGAAAGAAGATTTAAGGCCAAATGGCCTTCCTGATGGAGTGTGACTATCCAGTCCAAATTCCAACCAGGTATCCACTGGAATTTGAACTGATGGAAGCTAAGTCACTACAATAATCATGTCTCATCACCTCTCGTCGACCTCTCAATGTGCATTCATACAGGAAAATTGGGATCGAATTCTCTTTCCCCTAAGAGAGAAGACACGAGATAGACTTTTTTCATTAATAATTTTTGTTGTTTTTATGTCCCAGCAACTATTTTTACGATTTTCGGAGACGCTGAAGTGCCAGAATTTTGTCCCGCAGGAGTTCTTTTATGTGCAAGTAAATCTACCGACACGAGGCTGACGTATTCGAGCACTTTCAAATACCACCGGACTGAACCAGGATCGAACTTGCAAAGTTGGGTTCAGAAGGCCAGCACTTCAACCGTCCGATCTATTCAGCCCGCCTGTATATTATCTGCTGTGAAGAACAAGTAATTGATGACGTTTCAATACCCAGTAATCGTGGTGAATGTATAGTATTGACAAAGCAAATACAACGGATATTTCTGCTTCTCCAGCTCTTTATGAGTATTGCTGTGTATTAATTTTGCTAGATATGGAAGTTGTTGAAATATACCTCCGTTTCAGCGAAATTACGAAGTCAAATATTTTCTGATATATGATTTCAATTAACAAATTTAATTGTGGTACTTAATTAAAGCGGCTCATTTCCGTTGGAAATGAATGTCGAACAAGTCACTTAATCAGCACAACCCTGTTTTCATTAGTGCGAAGTCACCCTGTCTCAGCAGACCGCGCCATTAGAGGGCCTGCAAAAACAAACAGAAGAGAACGCATTGCATCTCTAGTCAATTCACTGCGATGGTAAGTTACAGTGTCGTACAATGAGAAATCAATCGATCAGTGATATCACATATTATGATGGTTAGAGGCGAATATTTTCAATGCAAAATTCGTT
Source organism: Anabrus simplex (assembly GCF_040414725.1). Taxonomy (NCBI): domain Eukaryota; kingdom Metazoa; phylum Arthropoda; class Insecta; order Orthoptera; family Tettigoniidae; genus Anabrus; species Anabrus simplex. Next base: position 350,476,166 of record NC_090268.1, on the reverse strand, counting down.
CCCTTTATGAAAGTCATAGCGGCTGCCTGATGAGACGGTGAAAGCGTGCTCGGTTCACTCGAAAGGACGTGGGTTCGATTTCCAGTGTGGACGCCGAAAAATTTAGGAAACTATATTTCCACCTTTAAAGGTACACATGGTCGTGGGGGTCACTCAGGCTACACCAAAAGTAGCAGGATAATTGCTGGGGGCAAGGGTGACTGGGCGTGGAGCTGAGTACTCTACCGCACAAAGTGCCGGGGTACGTTCTACTCGTACCAGAGACTTCATGGCCTGTACGGAGACAACTTTGCTTTTAATGTTGAACACATTTCTCAGCATACTACGAAAACGTAAAATTAAGCAATTTCCTCAACTGTGCCGAAAGTTGAAGGGCTGAAGGGCCCGGAAAGGTTTCAAATTAAAAGTCTTGGAAAGCTCTAGCAAACTTTAAAAAATCGAAAACCACTTCCGGCCTAAATGCAAATCCGGTAAAACAGCCTAAAATCCTTTGTTTCTTTACTCGTTTTCTTTTTGATTCAAATCCTAGCCAAATTAACTTATTTACATAATTATTTCTGTAATGTGTTCCTTGGTTCAATACCCTCAGCATTTTTCTGAGTTAAAAAAAAATGTCAACACCGAATGTAGTTATTACGGCTTAAGTGAAACTCCCCATTGACTCACATTGGCGCTCGTAGTGATAGAAAAAGGAAAACTGCTAATATAATCGACCGGATAACGATGATTAAGGAAAGGATTGTAATTTTCAGGAATAAATAAAGAGTATATTCGCATACTTTAACATATTTTTTTTTTGTTACCTAAAATTCGTAGCTCGTATCCCTAGGTTGTTTTCAACATTGCGTTACTTGCCTGAAGGGCTAGAACTGTGGATAATTTTTCCCATATGTTGCGACATATTAGTATATTAAGAAAGGTTTCTCGCGTCGTTTCATCACAATGTATTTTAATGTGTGTTGTTTGAATTATTTTTGCTATATTCGTGCAGCACTTACTGAGAAGAATCAAACGACGACAAACATAGTACCTCTAGATGGCAGTACTCTTACATCACCCGTTGTCGTCTTACCGAGTCCGACTTAGAATTACATATTTGTGTTTTTTCTTTCAAATGAGATATTGAAGAGTGTCTTCGCACATATTGACTACAAATTCTATGGGTTTTTAACTCTCACTCGACTAAGTACGCTTCCAAAACCACAGAAGTCAGTTCGTTCGTTCGCTTCGTTGGTCGGTCGGTCGGTCGGTCGGTCGGTCGGTCGGTCGGTCGGTCGGTCGGTCGGTTGGTTGTTTGGTTGGTTGGTTGGTCGGTCGGACGGTCAGTTGGTTGGTTCACCAGTCCAGAGGCTGGTTGGATCCTCAAGTAGCACCGCCAAAGGTTATACGGTTACAGGGAAACCACAAAAACAGATGGCAGCAGCAAAATAAGACATGCTAGTCAGGATGAGTAGAGAGATAGTTTATCATTGATTTCCTCACTGTGCAAGAAATTTTTATAGTAGCACGACCACCCCTATGAATAGCATTTTTCATTACACTCGGGCACGCGAGTTGTGCGAATGTCATTACTCTGCACTACCCATACCCCAGCAGCTTCCATATTGTCACAGCCATGGATGAGTCTGGAACTTCGGTAGAAGTTACATTTTGCTCTGGCCTGTGGTAAGAGACAGATGAAAAATTACTGCATCCATGAGCAAATGACAACAGGCGGTACAATAGACGCATTCTATGTCGAAGCCAAAATCAGCTCTTTGGCTCTTACAGCCCACTAAGTGCCTTGCGCCTTGCAGTTTGGCTGCAGGCTAGCTAAACGGTCTGCTGTTATTTGTACGTCACGTGGTCAGTTCGGTGACTTCGTCAGCCTATAATTTGGCTTCTTTGACTGCGTCTGCTGTATCTCATTTGAATCCATGAAGCTGAGTGTACACCTTTCTAAACCTCAGAATTCTTCTTCTACCGCTTTTCCCACATTTCTGGGGTCACTGATGTTAACTGTGGCGCACGTATGGAGCTAACCCCGTTTTACGACCGATGCCCTTCCTGACACCAACCTTATTTGGTGGTAGTTGGTAGTGCAGTATGTTGTCTGAACATGAAGAAGAAAGTGTTGGAACGAACACAAACACCCAGTCCCCGAACCAGAAGAATTAATCAGACGCAGTTAAAATTTCTGATCCGGACGGGAATCGAACCCGGGACCCTCTGATCCGAAGGTCTCAAAGCTGACCATTCAGCCAAGGAATCTTTCTAAACCACAGAACTGAATTACTGAAATTGCTTTTCCTACTTCTTGTAGCCTACTTCCTCTCACTCAGTCGAACATTGCTAAACACTCTGCCTATACTACCCGTTGACATAAAAATGTATTGCATATTTTTTGAGTTAAGGAGCCAGGCCTGTGTTCTAGGTTTAATGACCCCGGAGTATTTATTGCTCGGAGAAGTACAGTATAGTACAGTACACGTGATACGCTGACAGAACATATAAAGGACAGAATACTGGCTCAATGTCAGATGTACCTCCAGCGTCAGAACTGAAAAAGAAACGGCTATCTCTCAGAATTTGATAGAGGTCAAATTGAGGCGATACGGCGCCTTTGTACCAGCATCTCTGAAATGGCACAGCTTGTTGGCTGCTCTAATGTTGCTGTTGTGAATACGTGTTGAGGGTGATGCAACGATAGGCGAACAATGATACGTCATCCAGTCGCGTGTCGACACAAGCTCAGTGATGTCAGAGACCACGAAAAGCTGTTCAGTATTATTCGGAGTAACTGCAGGAGCACAGTTTGAGAAATCGCTGAGAACTACAGCAATAATGACCAGGGCAATGTTTCACAGCACACGGTTCAGCGCATGGGACTGCGGAGTCAAAGGCCGAGTCTCACCCACTTATTGTCGCACTCCACCGATAGCAGTATATAAGGCGGGCACAAAATCATCATAAAAAGTGGACTATGTTTGATTTGGAAAGGGTTGCCTTGCTCCGATTAATAAAGATTTCTCATTCGTCGCATCGACAGGTAAGCGCGTGTATGCTGATTACCATCGGAGGCTGTAACTGTTTGCACTGTTGTGGGGGAGACAGGTGGGGGGAAGTTTGATGGCCTGTTTGGTGTTTTCATGGAACATTATCGAGCTCATTGGTACACCAATATCTGACAGCTGCCGGGTATTTGGTAGTTATTTGGAATCAAGTTCATCTGTTCATGTCAACAGTGTTTCCTGCTTGTGACAACCACTTCTAACAGGGCAGTGCACCAAGCCACTCTGCCAGGATTATGAAGGACTGGTTCGAGAAACATGATAGTGAACTTCCTTTGCCGTGGCCCGAAAATAACCTGGACGTGAACCCAATCGAACATTTTTGGTTTGATTTGAAGAAGCAGGTTCGTGCTTCTTCACAACCTTCTCGCAATGTACACCAATTGGCAGATCTGCTGTCACGCCAGTGGTATGGGATACCCTACGATGTCTCCCCAAACGGTTCTTTTTATGCTAGAGGTGTTCCCACACCGTATTAAGTAGGTAGCCATGATGCAAGGGTTCATTGGTATACATACAGGGTTATTTAGCTATGATGTCCACTCAAATAACTCGTAAACCGTTCGAGATATCGTAAATTATTTTTAATTTCACTTATGTTACCAAGGTGCTCAAAATTGAAATTGCAGTACTTTACCTAACTGTCAATATACGCGAAATATATATACCAACTTTGTTCTTTCAAATGGATGAATGCCGTACTGTTTTCCGCATCCAATCTTAAACTTATAGATATTACATATTCGGTGCTGTGATAATTTTGAAAGTCTGACAAGAATTTCACGAAAGAATGGAATGTACTTAAACGTTCTTCATTTGCCAGAAAAGGGTCTTCCTGTTCGATTTTGCTACCACAAGAAGTTCTACGCATGTAAAATGAACTGTTGACATTCAGACTTCCATCACCTTGCTCTCACAAGATATGTGTTCACTCTACTGAGCCTGATGACGAATTGTGTGATTTAATACCCTTAATATCATCGTACATAACAGGTAATGCAAATACAGATATGCGACGGGCTTTTATTTCCTATTCAATTACTCTTGATCAACTTTTGTTCTTTTTTTGTACCAGGCGGTATTAGGGTTGCGAAGCTTAGGGAGTCTTTTATTTTCAAACTCTTCGTGTCCGTTCTTTCGTTTGTTCATTCTTCAAAGGGTCGAAATATAATAATAATAGTAATAATAATAATAATAATAATAATAATAATAATAATAATAATAATAATAATAATGTTGTTGTTTTGTGAGTCATCAGTCCATAGACTGTTATGGTGCAGCTCTCTATGCCACACTATCCTGTGCTAATCTTTTCATTTCTACGTAACTATCGCACCCTACATCTGCTCTAATCTGCTTGTCATATTCATGGCTTGGTCGACTCGCCCCCCTCTCTCCCACAGTTCCTACTGCCTATACTTCCCTCAAAAACCAACTGTACAAGTTCTGGGTGTCTTAAGATGTGTCCTATCATTCTATCCCTTCTTCTCGACAATAATAGCCAAATCGGTCTCCTCTCGCCAATTCGATTCAGTATCTCTTCATTCCTGATTCGATTTATCATCTCACATTCAACATTCTTCTGTAACACCACATTTTAAAAGTTTCTATTCCTTTTTTTTTCTGGGCTAGTTATCGTCCACGGTTCACATCCATACAGTGAAACGCTCCAGACAAAAGTCTTCAAAAACATCTTTCTAATTCCTATATCAATGTTCGAAGTGAGCAAATTTCTCTCCTTAAGGAAGGCTTTCTTTGCGTGTGCTAGTGGGCATCGTACATCCTCCTTACCTCTGCCATCATTAGTTATTTTACTACCCACGTAACAATATTCATCTACTTCCTTTAAGACTCCATTTTCTAATCTAATATTTCCAGGCCTAATAATAATAATAGCCGGGTTGAGTGGCTCAGACGGTTGAGGTGCTGGCCTTCTGACCCCAACTTAGCAGGTTCGATCCTGGCTCATTCCGGTGGTATTTGAAGGTGCTCAAATACGTCAGCCTATTGTCGGTAGTTTTACTGCACGTAAAAGAACACCTGCGGGACTAAATTGTGGCACCTCGTCGTCTCCGAAAACCATAAAAGTAGTTAATGATACATAAAACAAATAACATTATTAATAATAATATCACCTCAGTTATCGTGTGCAGGAATTTTAATTTGACGCCCCGTAGGCTGCTTGCTCATCACTTTCCAATCTCCGTTTTGCTCTACTATTTTTCGATATATTTTTTTGTATTTTCCCAATACTTTTGCCCCTAGGATCAATTTGTCTCACATGAATCAGTATGTACTTCTTCTTCTTCTTTATCTGTTTACCCTCTAGGGTCGGCTTTTTCCTCGGAATCAGCGAGGGATCCCATCTCTACCGAAACAAGGGCAGTGTCCTGGAACTTCAGACTCTGGGTCGGATGATACAACTGCGGAGGATGACTAGTACCTCACCCAGGCGGCCTCACCTGCTATGCTGAACAGGGGCCTTGCGGGGAGATGGCAAGATTGGAAGAGATAGACAAGGAAGAGGGAACAAAACGGCCGTGGCCTTAAGTTAGGTACCATCCCGGAATTTGCCTGGAGGAGAAGTGAGAAACCACGGAAAACCACTACCAGGATGGTTGAGGTGGGAATCGAACTCACCTCTACTCAGTTGACCTCCCGATGCTGAGTGGACCCAGTTCCAGCCCTCGTGCCGCTCTTCACGTTTCGTGGCAGAGCCAGGAATCGAACCCGGGTCTCCAGGGATGGCAGCTAATCACACTAACCACTACACCAGAGAGGCGGACATCAGCATTTAAAATAACTGAAAATCACAAACTCTTTGAAGTTTTCATAATGTGGAAAGGTATTCCTAGTTCTTAAACTGGACACTGCATTTCCAGAACCTTTGATAATAGCGTTTACTCTGAATTCTGGCTCCTTAGGGCAGCTTCTTTTCCCTTCTCGTATGATACACATATCCATTGCAAAGCAGCTCATTCGCACGTCATCGTTTGGCGTGCTGTTTGTTACAGCAAAAATTTTATTATGGTGAATTAAACTATAACGTTGCAATATTTAAATACCTGGGATGTCACATCTGTGATGACTGGAACCTCGCTCATGAGATCCGATGCAGAACTGAGCAGGCCAGAACTTCTTTTTAGAGACTTAGAAAACTTTCGACAAGCCGTGACCTTTTCGTTACACTGCGGACACGACTACTCCGGTGCTACGTTTTCAGCATTCTGTTCAAAAAAAAAATCAAAATCTCTTTATTTGCAAATGAGGTGTCTACCTCGGTGGCAAATGGTACACTAAAATACATTATTGTCAAGCACTAAATTTTAAATTAACAGGAGACGAAGAAAATTCTCCTAGAATACAATATTATATAATTTATGCTAATAATTTTTTTCTATTAAACACACACATCATCCTTAATAAATTTATATTGTTTACAAAATTCTACTTATAATATCTTACAAACATAGTCAACTCATATACAGTACGGTATGTGAAATTACTTCTAATAATACTATACAACTGGTATAAGATTAAAATTAACACTGAATTTATTTACATATTTATATTTTACCCATTTTGGAACCTAAGTAGCATAACGACCTGCTGCGTCTTAACCAGAGCCCCTTTTGCCACCACTTTTCAGAGTTCCTGAAGGGCCTTCACAGCTACCGTAGCGGTCCCAGGGCCCTCGAAGTCCCCACTGTACTTCACCCCTACAGGCAGTCCCCTACTTGGGCTGTCCAAACTCCTTAGACCAGGGGATGGAATTAATTTAATCACACACATTTATTATTTACAATATCCTGCACTGGTCGAATGCCCTGTAACATTTAATTTATTATCTCTGTTGTTGTTTATTCTCTTCTTGAATATCTGTACAGATTTTGGAAAAGGATCAAACACTACCCCTGGTAAACTGTTCCACTCCTTCACGCCCTTCCCAATGAAAGAAAATTTACCCCAATCGCTTCTGCTAAAATTCCTTCTAATTTTGTACTTGTGGTCAGTTCTACCAATATAATTATTTTCCAACCGAAGCCTCTCACGGATATCTCTCCATGCTTCTTCTCCTGTATAGGCTCTATATAATCCTATAAGTCTACTTTTCTCCCTTCTCTCACTTAAAGTTTCCCACCCAAGTTCCTTTAACATTTCTGATACACTACTCTTTCTCCTGAAATCCCCTGTTACAAACCTTGCTGCTTTCCTCTGCACACCATCTAGTTCTTTTATTTGGTATTCTTGGTGAGGATCCCAAACACTGTTTGCATATTCCAATAATGGACGAACCATACTTAAGTAACTTTTTTCTTTTAATTCTTTGTTGCATCCTTTAAGTAGTCTCATTATGACATGTAACGATCTGTATGCTTTCCCAACAATGTCATCAACATGACCCTTCCAGTGCAAATTACTTTCAAATCTCACACCTAAGTATTTGCACTTGCCATCTTTTGGGATAACTACCTCATCCAAAGTATATTCAAATTCAGTTTTAAAGCTCCTGTTTGTAAATGTTGTAACAGTTGATTTGCCTCTATTTATCTTCATATTATTTTCTTCAACCCATTCTTGGATATTGTCAAGGTCCCTTTGTAATTCTGAACAATCCTCAATGTTATTTATTTCCCTATAAACAATTATGTCATCTGCATACAATCTTATTTTCGATGTTATATTGTTCTCTAAATCATTTGCGTATATTAAGAAAAGTAACGGACCGATTATACTACCCTGTGCAATTCCCTTCCAGACTTTCTCTTCCTGTGATATATTATTTCCTACTTTGACTTTCTGAATCCTTGAATTTAGAAATGTTCTTATCCAACGTATAACCCTTACATCCAATCCTATTCCCTCCAATTTCTTTAATAATATTCCATGTTCCACTCTATCAAAGGCTTTGGAAAGATCTATGGCTATGCAATCTAACTGGCCTCCTGAATCTAACTGATCTGATATGTCCTGCTGAAATCCCACCAGTTGTGCCTCGCAAGAAAATTTCTTTCTAAATCCATACTGGCTCCTCATGAACCAATTTTTATCATCACATATCCCTCTGATGTACTTTGCTATTAAACTCTCCAGTATTTTACAAACTATACTGGTCAGGCTGATTGGTCTGTAGTTCTCTGGTTTCCTTTTATCACCCTTTCCTTTATAAATTGGTATTATTATAGATTCCTTCCATTCCTTTGGTATCACACTATTATTTATGACATAGTCAAAGAGAAATTTTAAATAAGGCACTATATACCACCCCATTGTCTTTAATACCTCCCCAGTAATTTGATCACTTCCTGCTGCTTTTCCTTGCTGAAGCAGTTGGATTTCTCTGAAAATATCTTCATTTGTGAATGAGAAGCTTCTTGTTTCCCTCTGTGTCTCTCCCTCTCTATCTTCTGTTACGGTTTCCAAGTCCTGACAATCTTCTACTGAATCTCGGAATTCCCTACTAAAGAGGTTTGCTTTCTCAGTATCTGTTAAATAGTGTTCACCCCCTTCTCCCACCATTGTAGGAATTTGGATTCCTTTTCCTTTTTGATTCCTAATATATGAATACAGCTTTTTCCATTTACCTTTGTGGTCATTACCCTCTTGAAGAATGCCATTCATATAATTCTCTTTTGCTTCCTTTTTCACTCTATTCAGTTCCCTCATTAGCTGTTTTCTACTTTCTCTACTCTCCCTACCTTCTTTGATCTTCCTGTTTACTATTCTACATTTTCTTTTTAATTTTCTTATTTCCCTTGTGTAATAAACAGGGTCTGAGGTCATTTTACCCTTCTTAACAGGTACAAATCTCTTCTCTCCTTCCCAAATAATTCCTTTAAATTTAGCCCAAAGTGTATCCACATTATTCCCTTCACTTATCCAACAACTGAATTGTGATTTAAGGTAAGTCCCAAATTCATCAACTTTAGTTTTTCTGTATAATTTCTTGTCTTTTGTGACCCTCTTATTAAGCATTTTTGGTACAAGTCCTACATCCATTATTACAGCCTTATGGTCACCTATTCCTTCAATTACCTCAGTTTTATCAACAATTTCCCATGGTTTAACCAAGAATACATCTAGCAAGTTATTGAGACGAGTTGGTTCTTGTACTACTTGTGTAAATCCTCCCTCCCAAATTAACTTATTTGCCAGTTTCTGTTCATGGGCTTCACTTGCAGCTCCATTCCATTCAACTTCAGGCAAGTTTAGATCTCCCCCAATTATTACCGTATCATTATTGTTTTTATGAGTATAATCTATTATTTTCTCAAATATTTCCATGTCTCTTTCCTCTCTTCCAGGCCTATATGTTCCTATAATTCCCACCTCCTTCATATTATCACAAACTAATTTTATCCCTAATATTTCATCCCTTTCATCAGTAAACCATTCATGCGAACAATAAGTTTCCTTCACCAGAATAAATACCCCTCCTCCCTTTTTATCTCCTCAGTCTCTATGATAGACTGTATACCCTTCTGGAAATACTTCTGTATTACCCACCCCTTCTCTCAACCACGATTCCACTCCTATCACCACATGCGTCTCATAAGATTCCATCAATGTACCGAATTTTAATTGTTTATTTACTACACTCTGACAGTTTACCAAGAGCAATCTCAGACCTCCTTCCTCCCTAAAACTTGACTGTTGCAATTGGGTAACGTTTGACTCATGAGTTGAGAACTTCCCTGGAACCCAGATCCTTGTACATAGATCTTGATTTAAGGGTCTGGGTTTTCTGGCAAGTTTCCCTGTATGTGCCAGTTTAGTGGTATGGGTTTTCTTAAGTACAGATTAGTTTGAAAATCTCTGTTGATAATTGTAGCAATTTGTCTACAGAGAGTTGCTTTTCCATTACCATTTAGATGTAACCCATGTCTAGTGAACATTTGCCTGCCAAGACCTAAAGTATCTACTACATAGACATTTCTAAAACTCTTACTTAATCTCTTGATTTTTATATTTACATCATGTACAGCTTTGTTCACACATGAGTCCTCTAAAAGGTCAAACCTGGGTGGCACATTTACTACAATTACTTTTGAGTCAGGTAGTTTAGAAATCTTACCTCTGAGAGTCGTAATTAATTCCTCACCTTCATTTGCAGCAATGTCATTTGTACCACTCACAATCACCACATAATTGTCCTTCTCTAACACAGGATCACAACTTGAAAGGACGTCTTCAGTTTTGGCACCTGGTTTTATTAGTCCTAAAACCTCAGTCTCTGGATTCTGCAACTCATCCTTGATGCCTTCTGCCATACCCCGCCCTTGACTGTCTGCGTAGAGATGAATCTTTAGCGATCTTGACTTTCGGTTGGTTTTCTTCTGTAGCTTACCTCCACTGGATTTAAAATTATTTGGAAAACTTGGTGTGTCTTCTTCTGGAACTTGCTGCAATAACTGAAATCTATTTTGGCACTGCAAAGAGTTTTTTCCCGGTTTTAAGTTGTACGTAGTTTCTCCCATATGTTTAACATTAGGCCTAAAATGGCCACGCGTCACTTCCGTCCACGGCGATCTTTCTTCTCCAATGTCTTCTTTATCTTCCAGTTTCTTTATTCTGTCCTTTAAGCTTTCATTTTCATGTTTCAGAACGCATAAGTCCTCTTGTAGCACTCCTAAAATCTTAATTATAGTTTCGTAAGTCTCTCTTTCTTGTTGTTCTGCCTCACTCTCAGTTTGTTTACACTCGGGACACAGCCACTCACTTTCTTCAATATCAGTCCTATTTACAGTATTTGCACAACGAAAATGGTACCATTCATCACACTTACGACACAGAATCCCATTTTTAACTACTCTTCTGCATTTGCCTCATTTTTCACTGCATCTTACACCATTATCTACTACGGATATCACAGACTCACACACAGTAGTCGCCATCTTGAAGCCTTTTTATTCCCTTGCTGTTTCTACTACAGCATCCCTGTATGCCACCCATTCTCTTTCTATATCCTGAACCTGCTTACTCTCTACTGCTCAAAACTTCTCACTAATCATATCCATGTACTTCTCTCTAATTTTCTCATACTGGAGATTTTCTACCCTTATTCATACGGCGTTGAGGCATGGACACTAACTGAGACCATGTACAAGAAGTTGCAAGCATTTGAAATGTGGACGCACCGAGGGATGCTAAAGATAGCTTAAAACCTAACCAAACCCCATGGCACAACAGCTCCGAACAGCCATGGCCCACCAAGCGACCGCTGCTCAGCCCGAAGGCCTGCAGATTTCGAGGTGTCGTGTGGTCAACACGCCGGATCCTCTCTGCCGTTATCCTTGGCTTTCTAGACCGGGGCCACTATCTCACTGTCAGATAGCTCCTCAATTGTAATCACGTAGGCTAAGTGGACCTCGAAACAGCCCTCAGATGACCTGGCGGGGATGCGAACCCGCGGCCTCCACCCCTACACCACAGGGCCGGCTGAAGATACCTTGGACAAATAAAATGACCAGTATCCCTTTGATCACCAGTGGTTTGTCTGTGAAACCACCTTTCTTAGACGCATTTCCACAGTTTTCCAAGTGGTAATATGTTGTAACCACCATGCCTGCTGATAGCTGCTGTACTCTGGCGTCAAATTGAGCAATTTTTTCGGGCATATCTTGTGCGGGAGTCCGTTCCTGTGAGGTAGTATGTTGTGATGCCACCTGTGGGTCGCTGTGTTGCTGTGATTGTCATTGTTTGTGACTGCGTTTGTTGCAATAATTCGTTTGTTGTACAGGTAAGTTTGGCTTGGTATTCCTGCTAGTGGTATCACCGTTATTTGCAAAATTTCAGAAAATTGTTTCATAATAAATAATAATAATATGGGTGATATCAGGTTGTAACCATTGGCTAGGAGGAACATGAAGCATCGACCATGGCGTCATGGAATGTTTGCGCGAATCATTTGAACAGTGAACTATTAGAAGACTTGCAACTCCCACACGGGCCACGTGGATAAAGCTGATATGCAAAAAGCCTGTTATGAACTGGGCAGAATTGAGCAAGAAGTGGTGGCATCGGATAATGTGGCATTTCCTTGATGTTGCTGTTGTCAATGCCTTCATTATTTTCAGGGAAGTAAATCCTGAAACACAAATGAGTCTGGAGAAGTTTCGACTGGATGTGATTGCGGGTCTTGTTGGAGCATCACAACGCACCCCTACAACTCATTCTAGGCGTGCATCTCGCGTCAGTCACTTCAGACCATAAGTTCCGAAAGACAAGAGGGTGGATAAAGCGGTACATATGCCTGTTCGGGGAACATCTAGGAGGTGTGCTTTCTGCAGCACGAAAATAAATCCCTACCGTACAAGATGGGCATGTCAGACATGTGGTGTTGGACTATGTATGGGCCATAACAAAAACTGTTTCGCTGAGTACCATGCCAAATGAGACGACGCCTAGTTTCCCAGTGGTTTCACCGTGATACCACCTCCCAAAAAATTGAACAAAAATATTTTTTGCTACAAAAATTATCATTTATCGTAATTTTCATTTGTACTTCATTAGATCAGTATTAAACATTTAAAATAATTTTCATTATTTCATTCCTTGGTAATCAAAGGGGTATAGAAGTTTTGCACCGTATGAACAAAGAACCAGAAATTTTCACTGCCACCAAGAGAAGAAAGCTAGAATTATTTGGTCATATGATGCGGAACAGTAAATACCACCTTGTGCAAGTAATACTCCAAGGCAAAAGTAATGGAAAACGTGGTCCGGGGAGAAGTAGGACATCGTGTCTCGGCAACTTGAGCCAGTGGTTTGGGATCACATACTGTAGGATACTGTGTTCAGAAGAGCTGTGAACAAACAACAGATCATGCTACTGATCGCCAACGTTCTGCAAGAACATGGCACATGAAGAAGAAGAAGAAGAAGAAGAAGAAGAAGAGGAAGAAGAAGTTGCCAAGTAATTTCAGTCACCATAGACTTTACATGCTGGTGTAACCCAAATGATTAGCATTGCCATGCATTATAAATTATATTGATAAACCATAATTTTGGTAAAATAGTGCATGAATATTTTATTTTTCAGAAAAAATGTCTTGGCAAAGAATGCGTGAAAGTACGAAGTGTTTACAGAAAAATACAATAGAGAAATGTATTATGTGGAAGAAATAGTTTTAGGAGAATATTTTAGGGAAACATTTCGGGGAACGGAGTAAACCGGATAGCTCTCGAATGCCCTATGGCTACGTTTTTATTTTGTCGAATAAGCACCAAATGTGTCGTCAGGAAACTTTTGCATGCCGAAATTCAGTACCCAATCACTTTTTTCCAGTCCTCAAATATCAGACTACTACTGCGATCTTGTGATCTGGAGGCCGAGTCTCCGAAACTGATCTACAGAGGGAGCTACTGAAACCAATTACATTTTGACCTTACATCGCTCCCACACAGGCAGGTCTTATGTTGACGATGGAGACGACAGGGCTATAATTCACAAGGAACCCATCGATGCCTTACTTAAGTTACAGCACGAGCAATTGTCTGATGTGAAAATGGGAAACCACGGAAAACCATCTCCAGGGCTACCGACAGTGGGGTTCGAACTACCACCACCCGAATGCAGGCTGATAGCTACGTGACCCAAACTGCGTAGCCACTCGCCGGTTTCACTTAAAATATAATGATCTAAAAAAATGGACCACTGTGATTAACTCTCCACAGCCTGTCATTCGACCGGATCAGGAATGGAATGAATGAAGCCCCTACCTAGCGATCAGGATAGGACGTGTGCCGACTGCCGAAGCCTGTCGCATTCCTGTGGGGCAATGATTCATGGCTGACAGATGAAATGAAATGTTTGAGAGTGTTGCTGGAATGAAAGATGGCAAGGAAAACTGGAGTACCCGGAGAAAAAACCCTGTCCCGCCTCCACTTTGTCCATCAAAACTCTCATATGGAGTGACCGAAATTTGAACCACGGAACCCAGTGGTGAGAGGCCGGCGCACTGCCGCCTGAGCCACGGAGGCTCTAAACACTATGTACACTTGCATACCGAAGGATTATCTTCGATTCCAAATATTGGCAAATATTTTGGGATGTTTTATTGTAACAATTGGCATGAATGCAGCCATCAAGCAGGCAGATGTAAGAAGAATTATCTGTATCTTACTACATTCAAAAGACATTAAAATATTAATTCACCCTAAAGCGTCTTGCTCTGGTGTAAGCTGTCACTGGTGCAGATTTTGCGAACTATGGGGTTCACAGAAGTGTCCCAATAACACCAGTTCAGTTAATATAGAAGTTCACTGACCAAATCATTTTAATGTATTTTCTAATTACTTGTTTTACGTCGCACTGGCACAGATATGCCTCATGGCGACGATGGAACAGGAAAGGGCTAGGAGTGGAAAGGAAGCGACCGTGGACTAAGGTAACCCATGAGTGAAATTCAAAAGTCCTAAACTATCAAAACTATATTTTTCAAATTTATACCAAAGATGTAATATGATATCTGAGGACTGTTTATAAGTTTTCAATTCAGTAGCTTTAATGGTTCAGAAGGTATGGTCAAATTACTTCATTTTTATGGGACGCTATAGAAAAAGTTCCTCGTATTGCAATTTTGATTTTTTCAACTCCATATTTTGTCAACATGTTCATCAAACATGCACTTTTTAAAATTGCCTTTGGTTTTGATTTGCTAATGATATATAATCCACTAGAATTTTTTAAATTTATGCATTCATAAATTTTTCCTTAAATATCAGCAAAAAAATAGTAATTTGAAAAATAATAATAGTAATTTTATTCTCAGAAGAAAACTGTTCGCAATTGTAATTCATTACATATCTGTGAACTAATGTAGCAAGTTTGAACTGCCTATCTCAAAAAATGTAACGCAAGGGACATTTTATATGAAGGAAGGTACTGAAAATTTGAAGTATGAGAAAACAGCAATTAAAGATCTGCATGCACTACTCACCCTAAAATCCTCCTGGTACATATGTGGGGCCCTCAGATTTATTTTTCTCCTGCTCTCCTGATGCTTTAGCAATCTTCTTCTTCTTTCTCTGGTCCTTTCCACTGGTAGAACCTCGCTTCTTGCATTCAAACACAATACAACGAAAATGTAAATGAAAACTAAGTGATGCATGGAGTGAAGAAGTGGGCTCCGCGAGACATTTAAATCGGTGCAGGGACTTTAAAATTGGTGGTTGCGGTTCGGCGATGCAATATTTCGATAGAAGAAAGCCTGGGGTATCTTATAACGTCAAAATCAAAATTTCAATTTCTTCATCGATTTTCACGAAAATTCACTCATGGGTTACCTTAATTAAGGTACAGTTCCAGCATATGCCTAGTGTGAAAATAAAAAACTACGAAATGACATCTTCAGGGCTACCAACAGTGGGGTTCGAATCCGCTATCTCCTGAATGAAAGCTGATAAATACGTAACCCAAATCGCTCGGTCAATTACTCGGTCCAAATAATAAAAATGAGAAGCTTTTTAGTTTACCAAATAGGTTAGACCGAAATGTTTCCGTGCGATTGAATGCTCACTAAATAATTATTCAGTTAATTCACTCTTCTTCTTCTTCTTCCTCTTCTTCCTCTTCTGGCTGGCCTTATTCTCAAATGTTTGGGGTAGGATTTTGATGCGAATTCGCTCCAAGATTATTGGCGGATATTCTTCCTTATGCCAAGAACATCTGGAAGGATGTATCCGCTATTGAGTGCTTTTGTGGTTACCTGTAGTTGAGTGTGTTGTATGTAAATGATGAGAGGTGTGTTAAGACGAACACAAACTCTAGACCTTAGGGTTAGAACAATTAACCAGACACAAATAAAAATATCCGAAATGACCGTGAATTAAATCCGGTGATCTCAGAACCAAAGACTAGTACGCTGACATTTCAGCCAAAGAGTTGTACTTTTCACTGAGTTTGCATTCATTACTAATAATCAAACACGTTATATGGCGTACAATATAGGGAACTCGTTCGCATTCGAATGTGAAAGTAAATCCAGCACTGACTTCCTTCCCACTCCAGTAACAGCTTCTTCCCAATTTACTTACTTCCAAAACTGCATGTAACAGAGGAATGACAGTGTTGGCCAATTTTTAAAAACAGAGAGACTTATGTTCTTCTGCACCCTTGCTGTGCAATTTATTGATATCTTCGTTCAGATAATTTTACAACTATAGTGCATTATTAGGAACCTCTGCCTCAAATCATAGTCAGGTACAATCTTTAATGAATATGTATTGTATTAACGTTCGTTCGTTCTTTCTTTCGTAATCTGTTTACCCTCCAGGGTCGGTTTTTCCCTCGGACTCAGCGAGGGATACCACCTCTATCACCTCAAGGGCAGTGTCCTGGAGCTTCAGACTCTGGGTCGGCGATACAACTGCGAAGAATAACCAGTACCTCGCCCAGGCGGCCTCACCTGCTATGCTGAACAGAGGCCTTGTCGGGGGATGGGAAGTTTGGAAGGGATAGACAAGGAAGAGGGAAGGAAGCGGCCGTGGCCTTAAGTTAGGTACCATCCCGGAATTTGCCTGGAGGAGAAGTGGGAAACCACGGAAATCCACTTCCAGGATGGATGAGGAGGGAATCGAACCCCCCTCTACTTAGTTGACCTCCCGAGGCTGAGTGGACCCCGTTCCAGCTCTCGTACCACTTTTCAAATTTCGTGGCAGAGCCGGGAAACGAACCCGGGCCTCTGGGGGTGGCAACTAATCACACTAACCACTACACCACAGAGGCGGACATTGTATTAACGTATTAATCACGCGTGACATTCAATACAATTAGGAAAACGCTTTATCTATATTGAGTACTTTAGATGGATAGCCTCATTTTAAATCTGCGCATAATTGGTCACATTGAATGCGGTAATGACAATACTCCCTTACTTTGTATATCATTTCTATATACGAATAATAGCCAGTATATAAATATAATAATGTATTTTAATTTACCACTTCTACAGATATATCTAGCTTCTTATTTCCCTTTCATCTTTTTATTATTTCGAACCCTGTTTCAAATATTTAAACAATTTCTAAATGCTGTCTCAAAATAGCTTCTGAAGTAACCATTCATCGAGATAAGTACCCTACATAGATACTCGCTTGCACTTTCTGGGCACTCCTAAATTTATGGACAAATTATAAAGTAGAGGTAAAAAGCGAAGCAAAGTCATCTCCATACAGGTCATGAAGGCCCTTGGAGTGGTGGAAGGTAAAGGCATCCAGCCATTCGTAACCTCGGCACGTGATGGGGTGGAGTGGTTAGCTCTACGCCCGGCCGCCTTTGCCCCCAGGAATTAACCTGGTACTCATTTTTGTGTAGGCTGAGTGAACCTGAGGGCCATATGCACTTCCTGAAGTGGAAATCTCGTTTCTTAAAGTTTACGACTCCCTGACGGGGATTCGAACCCACGTCCATCCGGGCGAACCGAGCGCGCCTTTAGCACCTCGGCCAGGCAGCCCCTGTAAAGTAGAAGTACTTTAAAAAATTAACAGTAGGCTTAAGTTATTTCAGAATCATGTGTGTCCTGAATGGTAACTTGAGATTTATGCAACAAGAAGTAAAATTGCTTTCGAAGATAAATCATTGTTCGAACACTGAATCAGCTCCGCCATACATTTCTGTCCTGTTAGCTGCTCCATCAGAAGAAGTAACTGCTAATTTCATTTTAAGACCAACCTAGCATGGATGTATTCACTCAACATTTATTTGGTGACGCTAGCCTAATTTATTATTCGAAAGAAGTGTTTGATCCTTTTCCAAAATCTGTACAGATATTCAAGAAAAGAATAAACATCAACAGAGAAAAGAAATGTTAGAGGGCATTCGACCTGTGCAAGTTATTTTAAATAAAGAATTTTTGTGAATAAATGAAGTCTATCCCCTGGCCTGTGGAGATTGGACAGCCGATGAAGGGGACTGCCTGTAGGGGTGAAGTGCAGTGGGGACTTCGAGGGACTTAGGACCGCTACGGTAGCTGTGAAGGTCCTTCAGGAACTCTGAAAAGCGGTGGCAAAAGGGGATCTGGTTAAGACGCAGCAGGTCGTCATGCTTGTTAGGAACCAAAATGGGTAAAAAAACGTAACGTAAATTTTAATTTTATAGCCCTTGTATAGTATTATTTGGAGTAATTCCACATACTGTATATGAGCTGATTATGTTTGTAAGCACAGAAGATATTATGAGTAGAAGTCGTAAATAATATAAATTTACTAAGGATGAGCTGTGTCTTTAATAGAAAAATTATTGGTGTAAATTGTATGATACTGCCTTTTAGGAAAAAATGTCTTCTTCTCTCGTTAATTTAACATTTAGTGCTTGATAATAATGTATTTCTGTGTAGCATTTGCCACCGAGGTAGACACCTCATTTGCAAATAAAGTGATTTTGATTTTATTTGATTTTGAATATATTTTACCAAACTTTGCGGTCGGATGCGCTCAACCTGGATGTGATTCAAGATGAATGTGGTTATTAACTGACGAGTAGTTCAAAAAATTTAATTGTGTTCAATGGATTCATTGTGGTGTCCAGTTGATGCCCTATGAAGTGCTCAAATATAAACAGAACAAAATTTTCTCTCAAGGTCTTGACTTCGAAATTATACGGCGGGTTCGTTTTCTTCACGTATATAAACCGTAAAAACTGAGCTGCGTCTACATTTCACGTGTAATATATCAGAAGTTTGGGCTTGGGAAGTACGGCCATAGCAAAATTTCCAATTCATGCTTCTGATTCATTAAAGAAAGACATTGAGCAAATATTAAAATCGGAAAAATGCACCTTCTCTAATCCAAAATATACAGAAAAAATACCAAGGCTTTTTCTAAAGGTATCAATCCATTTAGATAATTTCCAGAAATCAAACTTGAAAGCCTCCGATAATAAAGGAATAAATAAAGCAAAAAGAAACGCTCGATGTGTTATGTAGTCTTTGACGTTTCTAAACAGTCAGCTGCCTTCTGTTGGCGTATTTTGCCGAGCAAAGCTGCAATTACCAGCTAATGGATCGTTCAAGGCACATACCACATACAAGCAATTGTGTGGAGGAGTGGAATGTGTGCACCTGTATAAATCAATGAGTTATCAAACTTTATTTTCTTCACCTTGGGCGTATTTACACTCGATGAATGTCATCTATTCAAAACAAAACGATCGTTTATCAGGTATCCTGAACTGCTGTTTACTGGCAGTGGAGGGGCCAGTTACTGTCAATTCCTCCATCAGTCAACAACGCGTCGTCACCTAACAAAGTATTGGCCTCATCAGTTGCTTGTTTTCAGACATCTCTTAGGACCTAGTGTTACGACACAGACAGATTGCCTTACAATGTGATGATACTCTAATCCTATAAGATCGAAAGAAAAATAATGGGTTATAACATAACCCAAATTATAAAATAAATTAATCTGCCAGCGATTAGATGCATTCGCCAAATTAACACACGTGGATACTTATAATATGTTCCCCAGTCGAGTGAAGTTTCGTTACTCATATAACCATTTGAATCGATTAGGTCACAAAAGAGAAGTAGAATGAAGTGAGTGTACTCTGAATACTAAGGAAACAATTAACGCATTACACTTAAGGCGAGCCATGATCGAAACATTGAGATTTTTGACAAAACATTGAATTTTCAATTTTAACCTTAAAATTACTCAGTTCTCCTACTTTCAAATCCCGTTGTTTTGCCTTTAAAGCTATTTTAACGTTCTAAATGCCGGATTTTAAGGGTAGCTGCATGGCGTATATAGAGCACGCCCACCCTCTTTTCTCTCACGTTGTCAGACAATATTTCAATAATCCCGCTGGAAAATATTTACCTTGTATTAGGCCTACCCTATGCATAAGAGGCGAAATAAGTTTAAGGGAGTAACTTACAGTCCAGAGCAGGTTTAAAGCAAGTATGTTCCCTAAAACTTTCAATTGTATTTTTCCAGCTTAAATTATTTTCAGTTTTTTGTCATGTAAAAAATACTCCTTGCGAGAGTTCTTACCAGCTTCGTCTGAAATTTTCAGATGATGTTTCAATGTGTACAGGAATTAAAAGTAGTTCAGAATTTTGTTATCAGTCTAATATTACCTTCATATTTTTGATCTTAAAATAGCACAATACTAGATTTTTGACCTTTACATGAATAATGAAAAATTGAAAACGTATCTCCAGTAATGTATACCTGACGAACCCCCTGTGGGTGGGAGGCGCAGAGGAATAATACACCCACAGTATCCCCTGCCTGTCGTAAGAGGCAACTAAAAGAGTTGACCAAGGGATGATTATATTAGAACCATGAAACTACTTGTGAGTAGTACCATCACGCGTGGAATACCATGGGTCGTCTTTACTTGCGAGTTGCAAGGTACGTAACAGTAACAGTAGAGAGTGGGTTCACTGTGGGTTTACAGTACCTTTGATTAGTACCATAATATGAGCGACACCGAAGTTCTCCGTTGCCTGTAATTAGTAGCCACTATATGAGGAACACCACGGAAATACCGGCGCCCGGTATTAGTACACCTAGGTGAGGAACACCATGGGTTTGTATTGCCTATGAGTGGCGCCATTATGTGAGAAACATCATAGGTCTGCGTTACCTGTGTGACGTACAATACTTGTGAGTAGTACCGTAATGTGTGGAACACCGTGAGTCTACGCTACATTTGATTAGTACCGCAGCATGACAAATACCAAGGTTCTACTTAACTACCGATAACTAACATTATGAGGGGCCGTTGACCTGGATTTTGGACCCCTTTAGATCACAAAGATCATCAATTTAATAATTTGCTTTAAAATCAGTCCCTTGTTTTAAGATAGTTTCTGGGATGGTGGGGCATTGCGAGTTGAATCCCCTGATTAAATTCATATTCGCCAATGCATTCTTCATCATCACGTTTTGAATTCTAGTCAGTGGATGATTTTTTATATTTAAATTGCCATTATATTCCGTCTCATTGCGTACGATTAGAGGCCGATGACCTAGATGTTAAGCCCCTTTAAAATAACAAGCATCATCATCATCTATACAGGACTGCATAACCCAAAGTTTTTAAGTACATGAGTAGTTTTGACAAGTCTGCCAAATTAAAGCCCAAAATTAACGAAAATTGTGCCGCAAGGAGCATTTTCCCTGCAACATACAAAAGTAAACATTATTTATTAGTTACTTTAGAACAAATTATTTCCACATTTTGTGTGATATATATGCTTGTGTTTTAAATTTGGTTCTTATAAGTGGTAAATTGTCGAAGTTCAAAATTTCCGTCATGAGTCTCATCAAACACTATGCTAAAATACGTTAGTCTATTACAGGGCCTCTCAAACGCCTAAAATCTCACGCGTGCAGATAGAGGTGCAAGAGCTCCGTGCACTGTGAATCGCTGCCGCTCGGCATAGCTCGGGTCAACGCTTCGTCTCTCTGCTACTCGGCTAAGCTCGGCTCAACTCGCCTATACTCGGCTCAAGTAAGCCCGGATTTGTAGCACTACGGCGCAAGTGGGGCAGAGGGAGACAGGCGGAGCGAGCGAGACAGGCGCGAGGGAAGAGAGAGTAAGCGCTATTGCTCCAAATCGAGGAGTGGGGGGTCTGCACTCTGGTCAACCAAGCCAAGTCGTCTTTTGCACCGTGCACAGTGCATGCACCACGCGCATGCACCCTGAGAGGCCCTGGTCTATTATGTAATAAATATGCCAAACAAGCACACGTGGATATATACGTAAATGTGCCAAGCAAAGTTTCATTACTTATTTGGCCATTCGGGCAGACTAAGTTTCTGAAATACAATTACGTATGAGAGGCTTTATTTTGAAAACAGACGGCTCATAGCTTCAATTTTTTCATATTGAAAATGCAACGGAATTCTTATAATTGGACTTGTATTTATTTGTTTCTCAGTGGCAACCTTTATTTATTTGCTTAACAAACGGTTTCGTGAATTGCTAAATAAGGAAACGTACGCTGTAATTGATAAGGCCGCGGTATCTTGTTCCATGTCAGAGTCTTCTTCCCGCCTAGCAACACCACAGTTCATCAAGAACAGGGCCTGAGTAATGGCCCGGGGAGGCAGTGATTAATCTTTCAAGACTCTCTCAGCACGTGTACTCAGCCCCGTTCATTAGAAACTCCCACTCTGGTGGCAGATAAATGTTGATAGGTTAGCAAACAAAAATGGAAATCATTTTGTCAGTATGAGTGTAAACAAGGTCCTAGTTCTTACCTTTAATCCAACATGAAATAATAATTCGTCGTTTATATGTTTTGTCAAGTTAATTTCACTCAAATGACTCTGAAATTCAAGAGCCATTTAGGAAACTCCCCACATTAAAATGCTGGTCTGAAGAGTGGTGTCCTTTTCTTGAGGATGCAAATGGGTGGTTTGGACATTGTCTCAGTATTGCTGTCCATCGCATTTCCAAGCTAGGGTTGCACACTGCCAGCTATTTCCTGGAAAATACCGTATTTCAACCTTAATTTTATCCACATCCTAGGTCCCGTGTTTTAGAGCATTTTCTAGTGTGTCTTTCATTAACTGTGTTTTACCTATTTTATTTTCAGTATTAGCTTCAGATTTCTCTGATTTACTTGCTGCTCTGAGCTCTGACACAATTTAAAATTCTATTCCACGGAACTCAATAGCTACAGAAGCTTAAGTACGGTCAGTATCCAGTATTCGGGAAATAGTGGGTTTGAATCCCACTGTCGACAGCTCTGAAAATGGATTTCCGTGGCTTCCCATTTTCATACCAAGCAAATGCTGGGGCTGTACCTTAATTAAAGCCGCGACTGCTTCCTTCACACTCCTAGCCCTTTCCGGCCCTATTGCTGCCATAAGACCTATCAGTGTTGGTGCAACGTAAGGCAAATTCGTAAAAAACAAAAAAAATCCATTCCATTGTCATTTTTTCGGCTGCTTGAGAGTACCAATTGAAGAAAGTCAACAATGCCAGGGAAGAAGTGAGAACACGGACGCTACGGTGACACTGGCTGAAACCTAAGTTGTGTTTGATGCTGATTTTTCATCATGCCTCTCAAGCAAGTCTTAGGGCATGTGCAGATTTAGTAACATCGCCTCGCAAAGCCCATTTAAATTCGCCCGCGAAGTGATCTGATTGGCTAACTTTAGCTAACAACGGCCCACGATATCGAATTATTTCTTTTAAATTATTTATCAGTTCACGTTCTTTTTCGTCCACCCTGTATATGTAGGCTGATACATTATGCCGTTCAATTGAATCACCCTATGTCGCTGTTGCTCGCTTAGCACCACCCGGGGGACACGTGCAGGGCAATCAAAGCGGACGTGAGCAACGGTCATCCCCCAGAAAATGAAGGGATTCGACCTCCCAAGAAAACTATGGTGTCGCCTCAACAGACTGAGAACTCGGCATGGACGCTGCAATTTCTTACGCCATAAGTGGGGTTGGATGGATTCTCCAATGTGTGAATGCGGTGAGGGAGAGCAGACCATGGACCATGTCATCCTGCGGTGCCCTCTTCATGCCTACTCCGGAAGCCCCAGCGACCTGTATCATCTTTCAGAAAGTGCTGTAGAGTGGCTGAATCACTTGGACCTGGACTTATAAATCTGTAGTTATAATCACCATAGGCCTACGATTAAATAAATAAATAAATAAATAAATAAATAAATGTACGCGGAGTGAAAGTAGCATGTGGTGGAGGTTTGTTCATTTAGTTCTTGAACATAATTTTAAAGTATGCCTAGTACTAACATTGAAGGCTGTTTACATACTCAGCAGCTTTGCCATAAGCTGTCATAGATTGCTTAGCCATCATGAAGATGCTTACAAGGGAAATGAGGAATGAAGTAGTTTCCGATCGCCTTTCTAGCCAAATCAGATTTTAATATTAGGTATCTATCTGCCAAACGCACTGAAATGCATTTCCCAACCGACTTTATGCGTGACATTTACACACCATTCATACCAGGGACTGGCTGCATAAGGATTATCATTACTAGCACTCTGCTCAATCCTCAGTCACTTTGTCAAAACCAAAGATGACACTGAAGCAGGATAATAAAAGTAACAAATTTGTTATAGTCCAGAAGATCAAGTGTACTGTTTCTCACACTGTCATACCAACGCGGGCAGGAGGTTATAATAGTAATTATAAAACCTGAATAGTGTTAATAAGTCATCGACCACGCCAAGGAAGAAAACTAAAGGTGTATGTGTTTACTACACTAACAGGGAAGAGATATATTCGTAGATTGCACTTGTAATAGAAAATCATCAGAGAGCATTTCTTTTAATTTAAAAATATAAATTCTATTACTGCACGTGGCGGAAATTCAGACTATTTTCAATGGGCAGAAACGTTAGGTAGGTTATTAATTCAGATTCTGTACTTTATTTCTGATACCGTACGTCGAGCCATTAAAAGGCTACCGGTTAGCTTCGTGTTGGTCCGATAGTGGTTGAGGTACACGTTCTATATTGTGACAGTGAAGACTGAGATGGGCGGATGACCACAATACTGGCGGTGCAGCGTTAATGTAGGTGGGCCAACAGCGAAAAGAACAACAGCGCAGGCGATTTTTAAGACTCGTGATATGGCAGCTCCTAGAAACTGGAAGCTGATCAGCAGGGCCAGGATGTTTGACATGTCATCTTTTTACTGAATGCTATGGGCTTTACGTCGCACCGACACAGATAGGTCTTATGGCGACGATGGGATAGGAAAGGCCTAGGAGTTGGAAGGAAGCGGCCGTGGCCTTAATTAAGGTACAGCCCCAGCATTTGCCTGGTGTGAAAATGGGAAACCACGGAAAACCATTTTCAGGGCTGCCGATAGTGGGATTCGAACCTACTATCTCCCGGATGCAAGCTCACAGCCGCGCGCCTCTACGCGCACGGCCAACTCGCCCGGTTTTACTGAATGGTCAGATGCAATGCTCCAATGTAAACAAACTCTGTTCCTTTATATTTTGCATTATTTGCATTTGTTCTTTTGCATTTTGGGGTTTTTTACATTTTAAGAGCAATTTCTCTGATTTTGCAGAATTGTTCGGTCATATTTTGGAGAATGTTGTCTCTTTAGGTCATTTTGTCCATTTTTGTCCTCTTATCATATTATTTATGAAATTACGTCTGAATGCGTAGTTATGAAAATATTGAAGTAAAGAATTTCTGCATAATAATATTAATAATAATAATAAGGAGAAGAAGAAGATGATGATGCTGATGTTTTATTCTGGTTATTTCAAGTCTTTTTTATTCTAAGCCATATTTATATTCTCTATAAATTAAGTTTTCAAGTTGCTTGTCATAACTTTTTGTAGACTTTAATTTAACAAATACTCTTTTATTATTTCGAGTTCTTTTCAAATTATTTCTATTTCAACCAATATTCATTGTATTGTGTTTTCTTTGTCTGCGAGCAGCCTCCAAATAGGCCTACATTATATACTTTGTAAGTTTGTGTCTAGTCCGACTCGTTCGATGAATGGTCAGCGTAATGGCCTTTGGTTCAGAGGGTCCCGGATTCGATTCCTGGCCGGGTCGGGGATTTTAACGTTCATTGGTTAATTCCAGTGGCTCAGGGGCTGGCTGTTTGTGCTGTTCACAACATCCATGCAACTCACACACCACACATAACACTATCCTCCACCACAGTAACATGCACTTGCCTACACATGGCAGATGCCGCACACCCACATCAGATGGTCTGCCTTACAAGGGCTGCACCCGGCTAGAAATAGTCACACGAAATTATTATAGCTTGTGTCTAACCTATTATTTTCTGAAGGATTTTGAAACTAATTTTTCATTTTGTTTTTACGTTTTATTATAATACTGTTTCTTAATAATAGGTTCATTTAAGAAAGTCATTTTAACATTTGTAAGTGCATTTTTTTTAATATTCTTTACGTCATCAACGTCCGACCATCACTGATCAGCAATGAAGAAAGCACCCAGAGTGATTTGTAAATAGGAATTTCTAGAATCTGCTGTAGGCCTATACAAAGAGTGAACTCAGTGTGACCGAGTCAATTAGTCTCCAGTGAGCCGTTTTTGTGTGCGCCAAGGGAAAGTGAATGTAAGCAGTTCCGAGACGTTCGCGAGTCCGTAGCGAGTCAGTAATCTGGAGGCAGTCTGTCAGACGACTACGCGGGGATCATGAGACATTTTAGTGGTGAAGTGAACTGTTCTGGAACGACATTGCGTGCTGGAGAACAGGACTTCAACGCATCACCGGACTGTGTTTTACGATTACAAGTAAAGCCGGTTTTGAGTGGAAAACTCTCATAACTCGAGGCAAAGCTGAAATAATCCGTTTTACATTCATATTATCCATCTAGAAAGGTTATCGAAATCGATGTAACTTCTTATTACACCTGTGCATGAGAAAAATAGTTGAATTTGTGCTGCTGAAACTATGGAAGATGAAACAGAATATTACGAAGGCACAAATCTGTTCATTAGTTAACCTTATACTTGAAGCGTATACTCATCATCTGTCCCTACACTGCGTGTAGTTTGTGTTACAACTTTCGAGCTGGTGAATATTTAAGGAAAATATTCACTGGCTAATACTATAGGACCATTTTCCTTTCGAAAAATGGAAGTACCAGTAAAACGCGGAAGCTCCATGAAAGGTGTGAAATTAAGAATTCCTTACATGTAAAAGGCCTATGACCGTCAGAGTCAGCAGTGACCATGAGGTTACGAAAGGAAGATGAAAGTGAGGATAATGGCACATGTGAAAGTTATGCCACACTCAGCTAATGGCCCTTTTGTCACTACACCAGGATCCCCAGTTAGATAGGTCTAGTACGTTCTCCGCTATACACACTTCATAGGACTGACACGGAATGCATTAGGTATTGTACATCTGCCCACAAACTCTGGGCTTCCTCAGCGTCATTAGTTTGTAAGTAATATGTTGCTATCGGAGGGCACACCTTGGTCTTTAGGATAGCAGAATCAGCCTTGCTTGTCAAGGTGAATTTGTATTTTAATAATCAATCAATCCATTTTCTTGAGGTATATCTACAATTGGTAGCTGATTTTAGAAGAATTATGTGTATATTATGTGTGTTCCACTTTCCTTATTGGGTGATTTGTTTTCCCATTCATGACAAGTTGATTTGCGATTTGGTTTGCCGTAACATTTGCATGGACTGGTTCCTTGGTTGTATCGTTGCTAAGTCGTTTGGGAAGCTTCCAAGCCTTTCGGCTATCGCTTGACATGTCTGTTTCCTCCATACGTTTCATACAAGTATCTTTCTTTCCCTCTGAAATTGAGGAAAGCAGTTTCCTTCCAGTTAAGATAGTGTCTTCACTTAGTGGATCTTCCTGAAACAGTGAAGTATATGTCACATTTGTACGTTTGACAAAGCTGATATAACACTCCTTCTTTAGTTGGTGATAAACCTTCAATATTTACAGATATAATGGTTAGCGTTGTTCTTGATAAGGACCGTTCTGAATATAGCGATTGGGTCATAGTGACTGGTAGATACTTCTGGAATGCTGACGTTCAGTTCAGTACTGGAGTTTTAATCCACGTACCTATGCAGGGGCACCACGGGCAGGAATCAACCCCGTAATAATAATAATAATAATAATAATAATAATAATAATAATAATAATAATAATAATAATAATAATAATCATCATCATCATCATCATCATCATCATAATCATCATCATCATCATCATCATCTCTCTGTCTGTTAGGTCATCAGCCCAGAGGCTGGTTGGATCCTCAAATAGCACCACCAAAGGTTATGCGGCTATAAGGAAACCGCAAAAACCAATGGCAGCACCAAAATGAGGTGTACTAGGCAAGACGAGGAGTGAGGTAGTTTGCCATTGCTTTCCTCACTGGGTCAGAAAGTGCTATTGCAGCACGACTGACCCTATGAGCAACACCTTTCATAACACTCCGATGCACTAGTCGTGCTCTGAATGCCATTACTCAGCACCACCTTTACCCCAGCAGCTTCCATATTGACACAGCCATGGATGAGACTGGGACTTCGGTGAAAGCTACACTTTACTCTGGCCTGGGCCAAGAGATGGATACAAAAGTACTGTATCCATCAAGAAATGGCAGCAGGCAAATAATAATAATAATAATAATAATAATAATAATAATAATAATAATAATAATAATAATAATAATAATAATAATAATAATAATAATAATAATAATAATTGAATGGCCTCAGCTGCAGTGTGCAGGCATTTGAATTTGACGCCATCTGGCTCTCTGCTCGTCTATTTCAACGTTTCGTTTTACTCTAGGCCAACTAGATGGCAGACGGAGTAAACCGAAACTCTTCAGGCGCCTGTAGCTGAGATTTAATTAATTTTATCGGGTAAACACCTAATGTGTTACATCCCGACATCGTACAACATGGAGTGTTGAATAGACTTTTTGTCCGCCTTTCAAAAATCCGACTACCTCTACCGGGCTTGAACCCCGTATCTTGGGATCCGAAGGCCAGGCTCTCTACCACTAATACACAGTGCCATGCAGAGTCACGGTGTAAGGACTGTAACTTTGTAATGGTATTCACTTAACTGCTAGAAAATAATTGTGATGTTAAAGACATTATCACATAATATTAATAATATCAAAACATGCTATACAATGGATGGCAAGAGTCACCAAAAAGTCCTCAACGTAGTGATGATAATAAAAAGAATAATAATTATTATATATGGCAGAACATGAAACTATTATCGCCGGTTATGTACATAAGATGCCTTTGCTGGCGGGACCTAGTGTTTACAGTGCACTATGTCTTCTGGTATGGGCTAGAGCAATTTTGTTACTTTCATTGATCTGTCTCAGCTTTATCCTTGGCTTTGACAAAATGAAAGTGACTGAGCTATGAATGATGCTAGTAATGCCATTCCTTCTGCAGCCAGTCCCTGCTATGAATGGTGTGAAAATATTGCTC
Source organism: Anabrus simplex (assembly GCF_040414725.1). Classification (NCBI taxonomy): domain Eukaryota; kingdom Metazoa; phylum Arthropoda; class Insecta; order Orthoptera; family Tettigoniidae; genus Anabrus; species Anabrus simplex. Next base: position 350,447,187 of record NC_090268.1, on the reverse strand, counting down.
ATAGGGTCGGTTGGTGATTGCATTTCGGTGGGCTTGGCAGACTGATATGTAATAGCAACTTCTGGCACGGTGAGGAAAGCAACAGGAAACTACCTTACTCCTCATTTCCCTAGTACTCCTCTTCAGTGATGCCTAGGCCATCTATGACAGCTGATAGTGGAGCTGTTGAGGATCCAACCAGCCTTCGGCCTGAGGACTAAACATACATACATACATGTACATAAGCTAAAAATCTGGTATTCTTTTACCTGGGTCTTACCTGAATAACACTGAAAACGATAGAGAAATGCAACCACGCTTATTTAATGGAATTTTCTGACAGATTAGTTAACAAAATATATTTAAGAAATCACACAATAAAAGGTTGATGTACATCAAAATGTAAGAAAAGCATAATACATATCCCTGCTGTACTCACTATCATCGCCATCAACTCTCAGGAATTTCTATACAATAACTCCAAATAGCTCAGTCTTGTGTACTTTCTTTTGTTGATTTCATCCTGTAGTCTTTGGTTCATCTCTCCGAGATGCAGTCTCCACTACTGTTTCTCCCGTCCAGGTTCCGGGTAGCATATTTAATTCCTTGTAGCGATACCTAGTTCACACTTTTAAGCGAAAACCCTTTAGTCATGGCCTAGTTCCAGACATACACGTGGCTCGTACATAAACCGGTAATAAATTTCAAACTAATTAATGAGACAACGGACGATGTTTAAATATCAGAGGGCCGTTGACCTTCGATGTTAGGCCCCTTAAAACAACAAGCATCATCATCATCATAAAAATCAGAACTCACGTATGACACTCTAATTACGACATTATTGAAACATGTATTAAAGCAAAAAGCATACGCAATGAACAATATAAAACTCAGAAACTCCATATCGCAATACAAGCCACGCAAGACTTATACTGGGTATCTTAGTTTCATATTAGTCTATTGCGATATTCCGATCAATTTATTGACAGTGACAGTACAAAAGGAGGAATAGTTAATATCTCCAGCTGCGGCTGAACGGGGCTGCTGCAGTGTACGAGACTAGTTTGGAGATAGTACGGTGCGGTGCACTTCAAGCCAGCGCAACCAGCTGTACTATGATGCCAATAAATACCCTTGAACGGAATATCGTATTGGACTAATTTAAGGCTACTTTATCAATTGGGTTGCACAAAATTACACTTTAAAAACATTTAATTTCCGGTGAAAGCCCAAACAACGTTTTTTGTTGACAATGTACATTCCAAGACGTACAAGATGAGTAGTTCTAGTTTGGGCTGACTCTACATACACATTACAGAAACGAAATTGAAAATATCTTCCAAAACACACGGAAAACGGAATCAGTATGGTAACCAGAAAAAGCTGATACACATTTCCGTGTCCACTGGACAGAAATTAGAAATCTAATCAGGGTAAGAATGAACTTCACTTTCTTGAACACATGACTTTATATGCAATTGCAATTCAAATTCACTTCCATCTACGTGACTTCCTGGAGTGCCGACTTGTATCTGTTACTTCCGTTGAAAAATTAATATACTACTAGTACTTGAACGGTCCAATAACATCTCTTCTTTCATAATTTTCAAGTGTTTTTGACTGGAATTACCGCTTCCTGCTTTAACGGCTTAAGTTACATTGATTGTACAAGAATGTCTAGTAACAGAACGATTACCTTTCCAATATTTAAACAATTATATCTAAAATCCAAAAATCAAACCCCACGGCACATAACGCCCTTCAAAGGGCTTTGGCCTGCCCAGCGACCGCTGCTCAGCCCGAAGGCCTGCAGATTACGAGGGACCGTGTGGTCAACACAACTCATCCTCTCGGCCGTTATTCTGGGCTTTTGAGATCGGGGCCGCCATCTCAAAGTCAGATAGCTCCTCAATTCTAATCACGTAGGCTGAGTGGAGCTCGAACCAGCCCTCAGGCCGAGAGAAAAAATCCCTGACTTGGCCGGGAATCGAACCCGGGGCCTCCGGGCGAGAGACAGGCACGCTACCCTTACACCACGGGACCGGCTCTAAAATCCAAACCTAATTAAAAAATAAAATCTGCCTCAAATTACACAGAATATAAAAGGCTAACCCCGACTGGCTGTAATCAACGCGTAGCCAAAACTACGCGGCGTAAAGAAATGAAATTTTGGGGGTACATTTATACAGTGTAGATGCTCACAAAGGGAGGATGTTTTGATACTCCGTCTCCAAGGGGGTAACTACTTCAAAAATTTAACCGTTTGCAGACAATGGTATTTGGAATCTACTTTAGAAAAAAAACATAAACTTCTTGTTTACCGGAAAATTCCCTTAAGGGGGTGAAAAATTGGTAGAAAATATTTTATGGGGATACTTATATCTCAAAAAACGGAAGATGTTACAGACATGAAAATTGGTATTCGGAATCTCCTCTTAAAATAAACACTTTCTTTTGTTTTGGGAAAATCAACAGGAGTGAAAAATGTGTGATTTTTAAAATGAGTATGTCAAGAGTATATCTAAAAATGTAACAGTCTATAGACGTAAAAGTGGCGTTAGGATTTCCTGTAGAAATAAAGAAACACGCATAATTTGTTTTCGGAAAATCCACTTAAGGTAAAGCGGAAAAGGGTGTGAATTTTTAAAATGAGAATATCTATTGTAACCTTTCCAAGGCATCAGTACATGAACCAGTTACCATTGTTCATAAATATGACGTTAGAATGGAGCACCATCGGTGAGCTTCGAACTCAGCCCGGTTTGTCGAAGCCTCACCCTCCCCTACTGGAATAGTTCGCTAGCCGAGTCGGTATCGCATTTTCGGGTCTGTGGACTGTCCGATGGGGCGGTAAGTCCTTTAGTAATAGTCTCTATAGTAGGGGGAAAAGTTAATTATGAGAGGAATACCATTTCATTACTAATGAAAAGAGAGACAATATCTTGTATAACAAATTTTACTTATACTAGTGAAACACATTATTTATATGGGTATGCCATACAAACACCTTACATATAGTAACATGGGTGATCTTGACGTTTAAATGTTCGGTAGTCCCTTTCTACACTTCATTATACGTTTAAATATTCAAACTTAAGAAGGCGTTCCCTCTTGGGTTATTTACACTATCTCAGATTTAGAGAGGCGTTTTCTCTCTAATTATTTCACTTTACACTTACACTAATCACTTTACACACAAATCTAGTCAACATAGGCATACCCAGCTGTAATTCTGTTTACCTACCAAGAATTAATATATTCAATTTGCATCAAATTATGATATAAGTTTGCTAGTATCGTATGAACTGAAATAGGCAATTTACACTCCCAATCCTTTGAAAGTCGCGTTACAACACTACCTTAAGTTAAACGTTGCCAAATATGCAGTATGATAAACACGCTCATTTCATTAGGATTTTTATCAACACATATATCAGGACATTATTTACACAACGATGTTACCTATGGACAAGCATTTAGCGACTTCAATACCAGACATCATAAACAAAGTATTATAGCACTACCTGCAACAAATGGACAAGAATATATACATTTCACATACACACAATGGGCCGCAGGTGGCCTTATTTACCTGCCGCTTGTGACAGTAAGCTTTACTGTCTCCTGCAATGAACTCAGGACCTTCTGAGACAGGGTATATCTGACCTGGAATTCCCTATACGCTGTGAATAATTAAAGAAATACATTGGAGGGATCCTTCATTTAATGCTCATTTGGAATCTCTGCGACGTTGGCTCTATTTAAATTAACACGCGTAATCTTTGTACCGAAAAGGAAAGAAACTCGCCACTTGTATCTGTTTACTTTCAATGTAGAAAACACTTCTCTTCGTCTCTACAGCCAGGCTCGTAAATCTATTCAGCTGATAGCCTTCCAAGACCCATTTCTAAAGGGCGGCCACTGGGCCGTCTTCATACAATGACTTCGCAGTAAACGACCTTGCTTTCTTTTTTTTCAAGCCACTATGACCTCACATTCAATGTCGGCTATGTCCGGCCGTAATTAGCATATTCACAACACGAGATCCACTTCGTGTACATTACTAAAGAGTTCCAAGGGGACTTAATGTTTCATTTCACACTATATATTATGGCTACCGCCTGTTCACCCATTTCATTTCTCCTCTCGGTACATTGACTACGATGCAGATTTATTGATGATCTCCTGCCACCAGGGTCCAAATTAACTTGCGTATTCGCTAACTAATTAGCGATGTAAGATATATACCCCAATCTCATGCTCCATTCGTTGTTCCAGCAGTTTAATTTCTAGTAAGGAGGATTTCCTAAGAGCTTGTGAAGTACAAAAAAAATCAGTTACTGAGATATCTTTGAGGACTCCTATTGGCTGTGGAAAGATGATAATTGGAGTCGTTTACGTAGAATATTTAAGCCCTTTACTTGACAGTACTTCACACATAATTAATCTGAGGTCCTTAAATTTACGTCATGCATTATCAAACCCTTGTAAAAAAAATGGAAGTAAAGTATGGTCGTTCCCAAACCATGAAGAAAGTATTCTATAAAAGACCCAAATAAAAATGAAATTATAATTATTATCCCTCTGAAATGGCGTGCTTGCAGTCTACGTTATATCTAAGTGAAAAATTTACATATTTACAATGGGACACGACCTTCAAAGAAATAAATACTTGGAAATGTACTCAGCCTTCTGGATACCACGCTCACAGCTTTACAGGAGGGCACTCCATGGATTTAGACTGCTTGCATCACGTCATCGGCGATGTGAAGACCCATGATGACTTCCTGGCAGGTCATACACATGACAGCGACGTTCCAGACGTTCTCGGCTACCAGGCGAAATTCCGGCAAACAGCTAGATGACTCGTTCACTCCGGTACACAGGCAAAATTCTGGCATTCAACTGGACGTCGGCGTTCACTCCGGCGTTCACGTAGACATGTAAATGAGGGGAAATTATCTCAAGTGAATACGTTAGTTTATCACACACCACAATTTGAACATATGGTTGGATTTGCTCAATAGCACGAGCATTCCAACCCAATGTCGGTAATGTCCCAGAAGCCCGACATTAATCCCTTCTCATTTATCTATTCTTCTTGTAGGCAGCGATTATAGGCCCAGAAATTTCACTAGCTTCCCTAGAAACGACAGTGGTTAGGCCACTAATGTATTAGCATTCTCGTATTCATGATACTAGTTCAGGCCTGTTCTAATGCACTTAGCCGTGAGTCGAGCTCTCAACTGTACTACGGATTACTTTAACGTGGCGCTGTCCTCAATTAGGTCTACACTGAGCCGTTCACTGACTTTCTTGGTAATTCATATTGATATCAAGCACGTTCGCTCCACCCACGTCGCTAAGTACGTCCCTATATATGTTAACTGAGCCGCATTAACTTAGACACATAGGAGGCTCGATGTACGACCTTTTCTACGCACGGACATCGGTTATTACGGTTTCGTACCGTTCCTATTTATTAATTTGCGGCACACTGTACACGATAACATCTCACTCAGAGGGTGATTATTTCCACATACTCACAGACTTTAATGAATCACTGTATTACACTGCTCAAATTACAAGATTATTTCTTCACAAACGACTCGCACACAAACCACGACGAAATACTACCGTACTGGCGCTACATTGCAAATGCACTGGGTAGTGTCTCCTCCTCAGCTCATGAATATATAGGCGCGCTACGCTAGAGACCCGAATGCTGAGGGTGGGGGGAAAAATGCAATCCTTTCTCACACATTGGTCCGTTAATACGCAACGTACAGTGACGAACAGGATATCAAAATGTAGCTCTTGTATTCCCATCTCCACTGAGTGACTGTTATTAAAATAACTTCGTAGGTTTTGAAGCAATCTTAAAAGCGTCCTTTAGTCTCTGGCGGTGAATGATGACGAGCACAGGGGATTCCTTGTGTTCCTTGGCACGGTTAGGGTCCAACATCTGTTAGTCATTAAGACGCGCCCTTGTTTACAGCGTAGTTACCGCTCTGTCAGTTAAGTAGAGCACTTCTCGGTCCCATAATTATGCGTAAAATTCCCTGATTCAAATGAATGTTTGCGCTTAATTATCCATTTGGTATTTTGCGATTTATGCAAATTAACAGAAATAAAGCAGTTGAATGCGTTAAGTTGGCAGTGGTGAATAAGCGAGGAAAACATGGTATAATGTTAGTTTTCACGTTGGATCTACTCTCTGGGCTCAGCTAGTGACCTAGATTCTTTGTCACGTGATAACGCGTATCGTTTCATCTCGCTTGTGGTGGGAGTGAGAAAACTTCCCGTACAAGCGCTCTTGCACCGCCTTGCTGCTAATTACCAGCAACTAGAGCTGGGTCGCGTGACTCTGGATATTGCAACTCGAGTCCTGGAGCGGGCAGAAAAATTCTAACTTGGGCAGTTTTTATCGTAGAATAACGCGGATAACGGCATATTTCATCTCCTGGATATCATGACATACCATAGGTAACGTTGTGAACGGTCACATCCCTCCCCTGCTTAAAATAAGAAAAATCACGGGTAGGGAATTTTCTTACCAATCACATGGTTCTCGTGTTGTTAAATGTGAGTGTATCGTAGGATAGCATTTTCTTGTCTTAGAGCGTATCTTGACGTAAGGATACGCAAGTATTCTTGGGTCATGATATCTCGTCTTTCCGTGCATGCTAGACAATCTTCATCTCCCGACTCGTCAATGTTATCATCCATCCCATGATGATCTTCTAGTTCCATGTAGTTTACTCCATCCATTTCTTCTTCAGGATCCTCCTCATCCGCGACGTCCACTCCGTCGTCGTCCTCGTCTTCTTCTGGAGTTTGTCCTTCATCTTCTAGTTCATCTGGATCGTTTGGATTCTCTTCCGGTAATTGTCCTGGTACATGGTATAGTTTTAGATTTGAGGCGTTATAGATAGCCTCAGTTGTCCCATCCATGGATTGTACCTTGTACGCGTTATTTTCTAAATTTTGAATTATTCGATAAGGCCCAATATACAGCTCTGCAAATTTGTGGTAAAATTTCCGTGGTGGATCCGAAGTTGCGGGACGTTTGACCAATATGAGTTCTCCCACACGTAGAGGTCTGTGGAATCGTTTGCGTCGCAATCGTCGTAACCGCTTCTCTGCCTGTTTCTTCAGAGATTCCAACGTATCTCTCACCCTCAACTCTACTGATGGTCTTGGATCTTCTGGACATGGCACGACATCTTTCCATGGTCTCTCGGGATGTTCGATGAAGTGCACGACGCTAGGAATCTGCCCTGTCGATTCGTGTACGGTTGAGTTTATGCATTCCATTATGGTTGGAACAACATCTACCCACCGCCAATGCTGTCTCGGGCAATAGATTCTGCAAAATTTTCCGATCTCCCTCATAATCCTTTCAGACGGATTCGATTCTGGATGTCGAATCGAACTCATGAGGTGTTGAATTCCCATCTGTTCCGTGTCTCTACGGAACTCGGCTGATGTGAACTGCGATCCGTGATCGGTTAAGAGTTTATCGGGTTTGCCCATCTTGGGAATGATCTTATTCCTTATCTGGTTGACAACAGTACGCGTATTCGCTTTCTGTACTGGACACAGCATAACATATTTGCTGAAGACGTCCATGCACACCAAAATGAATTGGAGCCCCCTGGTCGCCTTTGGAAGCGGACCATAGAAGTCCATGGAAAACAGTTCACGGGGCTTCTCGGGAATTAACGGCTTTGGTGGTTGTTTGAGTAAGTACGCGTTGGACTTAATACGTTGACAGATGTCACAAGTCATTAAAACTGTACGAGTCATCCTCCTCATTCGCGGCCACGTAAAGGTTTCTCTAAGCGTCGCCATGACTTTGTCTACGCCAGCGTGTCCTATGGAGTGATGCGTCAGCCATATTAAGTCAACCTGGAGAGCGGGTGGAACGACCACTCTAAGACGAGTATGCGCATCATCCACATATTTGTACAAGATCCCATTAATGTAGTTATAGTTTTGCGCATGTCTCTCAGCGTCTTGATATTCTGGCGTTCCTGGTCGCAACTGTTTTCGCAGAAACTGAATCATTCGATGGGTCTCCGGCCAACTTCCTTGTTCTTCAGGAATTAGTCTGAGTCGATCCAAGGTCTCTCGATCTTCCTCAACTAGCTGTAGATGATGTATGGCTTCGCCCTCGGGATCAGGATTTCTGCTAAGGGCGTCCGCAATGATATTTTCTTTGCCCGCGCAATGTTCTATCTCCAGACCAAATTGTTGAACGAATATTTCCAACGATTTACCCTTTCAGAGGCCATGGTGGATTTGAGTACAAATGTTAAAGCTCGATGATCCGTTCGTAATAAAATGGGAAAACCGTAGATGTATTTGCGCCAGTGATTCAATGCAGTTACCATCGCAAGCATCTCCAATTCGGTAACGGTGTAATTTTGCTCATGTCCGCGTAGCTTGCGGCTCATGAAGGCCAAGTAATTTATTCGTGGCTCAGTGTCCTTCTCCTGATATAACACTGCGCCGACACCAATCATGGACGCATCCGTCTGTATTATAAACTTCTGGCTGTAATCAGGATATCCTAATTTAACGCTGTTACTCATCAGATCCTTAGTCTTACGGAAAGCTTCCTCACAGGCTGTATCCCACTTCAATCGGTTGTTTTTCTTTAATAGCTCTTACAAGGGAGCAACCGTGGTGGTATATGACGGACAGTGATCCGCAAAGAATCCGCATAAGCCTAAGAACTGCCTAACGTGCTTCACTCTGGTTGGCTTCGGGAAGTTCTGAATTGCCTTGATTATCACGGGATTTGGAGAGATACCCTCGGCATCAATGACATGCCCTAGAAAGAGGATACTACGCTGACAAAAATGGGATTTTTCAAGGTTAATTTTGAAATTGTTTCGGCCTAAATCTTCCAAAACGAGACGCAAATGTTCCATGTGTTCTTCCAAAGTTTGCGTAGCTATCAAGATGTCGTCTACATATTGGACTGTGATTTTCTTCACCTTATCACTTAAGTTGCGATCAAGTGCTCGAATGAGGGCTGACCCAGCGTTTTTGAGTCCGAACGGGAGACGATTGTAAACGTATGTCTGCTGGTCAAACAGAAAACCAGTCAAGACCTTTGACTCGGCTGACAACTCTACATGATGGTAGGAGGCTCGCAAATCTACACTGGAAAAGAACTGCATATGCTGAAATTTATTTAGGAGCTCTTTGATATTCGGCGCACGGTCGTATTCTGGCACGAGTCTCTAGTTAATTGCTCGGGCGTCTAAGCAAACCCTCAGAGATCCGTTTGGTTTAGCAACAATGACCAATGGATTTAGAAACGGTGTTGGAGCCTTTGAAATAATGTCATTGTCTTCCATCTCCTTGATGATCTCGCGCACCTTAGGATAGTGCTTCTCTGGTACAGGGTAGGGGTTTTTCTTAAATGGTTCCCAACTAGTTACAACAATGTTATATTTGAAATTTAGAATCTTTCCTTGTTGAGATCCAAAAACATCCCGATAAGTTTCCAAAATTTCCTTTAATTTACACTTGTTCTCGTCATCGATCTTCGCCTCGCTCAATTTGACCTGTACAATATCCTCAAACTTCGGTTCTGCCTCTTCCACTTTCTCCAGATTAGCAACCATCTCATCGAATTGTTTTCTAATTTCTTCGACCTTCTGTTCGTCCCAATTCAAGAATTCATGGTAGTCTTCCGCTGCATCTTGTGACAACTGGGTCGTCCATATCCGTTCTCCGTCCATGGTCTCTGGTTTATCATTCAGTTTCACGTTCTCTTGAATCATATTTATGTACAACTTAACATGGTTTTGATCCATGTCGACGACTGCCTTGTATTCGCGCAAAAAGTCAGATCCCATGATAACGTTGTATTCCATTCGGTCCATGACCAGAAATGGATGTGCGAGTGTGGCGTTGCCTATTTGTAAATCCAAATACACTTGCGTGTCACATACTGCCGTGCGATCCGGAATGATGCCTCGTACCTTCACCTTGGAAACGGGTAAAGTCGGAATTTTGAATTTTGACTGTATTTCACGTACAAACGTTCTTGAAACTACACTGACACTAGCTCCTGTGTCTATTAGACAGCGTACGCGTAACTCTTGGACACGAATATAAACCACTGGAAGTTCACGGATAATCTTTTTACAGCATGGACTTGGATCCTCTAATAAATCTTCGGGTTGAATTTCCCATGAGTCAATCGTGACAATGACTAAGTCTGAATCGTCTCGATGGTTGCTAATGTGTGAAGAAACTATCTCCTCGCTACCTAGTTCTGCTTTTTTTTAACAGCTCCGCCCCCTGCGAAGTATTCTGACGCATGAGGGTTCAGCCGGTTTCCTCGGTCTTGTTCCCGTTGAGCTTGAAATTCGATACTCTCAGCTCCCGTAACTTCTTCAGACGATGCCATCTCTTGGATAGGCCTTTGCCATTTGTCAGTTCTTGCGGGCTGGTTTCGGAGTTGCTCGACGTACCTCTTCGATTCCGCTTGTCGATCCCGTATCTGGTTGTCCATATTCCTCGGTCTATCCCATGACCGTCTACTCTCTCCTCTCCATCTACCGTATGGCCTTCTACAATGGTCGACCTGACTATACCTAAACCTATTTCTCCGTTCAGGTCGTCTTTGGTAGACATAACTCCTTGAATTCCATTCTTCACGGCGTCTATCTCCCGGCTCACTCCATCTCGGAGGGTTTCTATCACCATCCCTCGACGTTGAGTAAGTTTCCCATCTCTCTTCGGTACTCGTGCCCTGATTTCGACGTTTTGGTGACCCTCCTTCTGATTTCACGTCTATCGTGTGCACCGTCTCATGGTGTCTCTGTCTCACATGTCCTCCACTTGTTGTCTGGTCCAAATGGCGCAAAATGTGCTCAGCTTCTACTGCGGTCTTAACATTGGCAGAGATGAGAATCTTTTGGACTTCCGGCGGAAGTTGCTTCCCGATCGCCGAGATCAGCTCTAACTCGGAAGGTGGGCTGTCTAACTCCTTCATGCGAAGAAGCTGATGGACGAAGTACTCACAAAACCTCGTTTGTCCGGTTGCCGAGTATCGCCGTGAGTACAGCTCGAGGCGTAACCCTTGCTGTGTCTCGATGCCCCAGTATTTCTCTAAAAACCTACGCCGGAATTCTTCGTATCCGTCAAAGCAGTATTTAAATGCCTTGAACCATATCAACGGCTCGTCCGCGAGATATCTTTCAACTATCCGTAGGCGCCTCTCTGCGGGGTCATTGTGGTCGGAAAAATATTGGTCCATCTCATTTAAGAACTCTTTCGGTGTCATATGGGCATTGGACCCGAATTTCTTAGGTTCATCATGACTGAAACGCAAAAGGTTGTAAAAAGGGATCGAACCAAGATCCTGTGGTGTTGAGCTGCGTCCTGACATAAAGCGAGTTTGATTGTTCTCATGGGTTGGAACTGATTTTCCCGTCAAGTCAGATTCGTTGTGCGTTCCTGGCGGTTCCTGGTCCTTCTTAGCGGACTTGTTCAAAATGGATTTCAACACGTCGTCTCCTCCAGATTCTTGCGTCTTAAGGTTTTCTACTTCTTCTTGGAGTTCCAAGATTAGCCTCTCGTGGACGTCTAATTTAATGGTAGCTTTATGAGCCTTCAGTTCAAATTTATTAATTTTGTCCTTCAACTCCTGGACCTTTCCCTGCGTTTCCCGATGTTTTCCCTCGGCGGTAACGTTCAATTCATTCTTCGCCCGATCCATGTGCTGATCAATATATTCCTTGCATTTAGTCTCTGTGCCGTCCCGAACCTGCGTTATTTGTCCTTCCATTTCTTTAGTCCTTAAAGACAGGTCCTCAAATCTTGTTTGTAGGTCTATCATGGCTTCCGTGCTGGCGTTAACCTTCGATTCCATTTCTTCCATTTTGCTTTCCTGAGCTGTCATTTTTATTTCTATTTCGGCCGTACGCTCATCCAGACGGCGACTGGTTTGCTCTAGCTTCAACGCGAGGGAATCTATGCGTGTCGTCACGTCATCAATGCGGGAGTTAACATGTTCTTTGACCTCCGCGGCTTGGGCTTTACACGACGCCTCGTATCCGTCTAACCGTGCAGTGAGCTGACCTACTCGACTATTGTGCTGGTCTAAACGTTCTTCAATTTGTGTGGTTGCCTGTCCTAGTTTATTTAATAGTTCTGCCTGCCTATCACTATCAGCCTTTAACTGCTCCTTTAAGAGTCCTGCCTGTCTTTCACTATCGGCCTTTAGCTGCTCCTTTAAAAGTCCTGCCTGTCTTTCACTATTGTCCGCATTAGCCTGTTCCAATTTCGCAAGACGCTCATCAAACTTCGCACTCTGTTCCCTGAAAAGCTCTGCCTGCTTCTCACTTTGTTCGGCCAGTAAGGCGGCCCATCAACTGTTTAATACCTTCCACATCCATAATACTTCACTTCTTGAGAAATTTGTGCCCCCCTGAATTAAGCTGCTCGTGGTATTTCAGTTCATACGATTCAGTTTCCTAAACTTAGGAAGGTGTGCAATTTTTGCAAATGACCAAGTCGTTTTACGCCAAAATTAGCTTCAAAACAGCTGCGTCACACCTCCTAATAATTACTTGTGTTTCCCTAGTATTTTCTTACGTAACTCATAAGCATTATCCCGACATATTGTTTTTTTAATAATTAAATTTATGTAGCCCTCTATTAAAATAAATATTACCTAAATCCGCGACCTAAACGGGCTCGGTACTTTACGTGTGCCAAAATTGTGATGCACTTAATAAACATTGGATGTTTTCAGCCTCTAGATTTGGAAGATGCTTTAGCAGACAATTCCCCGTCTCGAACTGACAACATTGCACTGTTCATTTTGAGAAAAAAATTAAGAGTGATGAGGCTTCCACTCTAGTCCGCGATATCTACTCTGTTTACATTGGATGAATCCTCTAAACTACCAAGGCCTGCTACAAGCGCATCGCCTTCGGCATGAACCTGTGACCAGAAGAATTTGAAGAACTCAGTCCAGTCATTTTATCCTCAACAATGGGAAGGTCATTTTATTGCTCCCCTGAAGTTACAGAACTCCGTAACTTTTTTTCAGGTCCGCCATATTTCTGAATGACCATATTGTGTATTTCCACTTAACCTGGTACACGATCTATTCATTCTTCTCCTTACATACGTTAAATTTAATTTATTCCAGTCACTCATTCAAATATCGTTGCGCGTGACGTAACTGTCTATGGTAGCGGCTTACGCACTCCATCCGACACATTATTCATATTAACTATCACGTTCACACGCTCTGATTCTATTTTGTATTCCTCTCTCCTAGCAAATTTAATATACGGGTAAAATTTGGTATTTCCATTCGTTCAGTTCTAACCGAATCAATTTGATAATCCAACTACCTTAGGTACTCCTTTTATAGTAGTGGTATTCGAACTTGTGCCTTAATATTGGCTATATCAATATTTATGGTGCCGTAGGGCTTTACAAACTTGCCCCAACAACGGGACGCTAAATTATGCGTCGCGAGAACAATATGTAGCTCGCCCCAAAAAACAATAAGGCCACACGTTACAGGACGCCAAATAAGTAACCTTTCCAAGGCATCAGTACATGAACCAGTTACCATTGTTCATAAATATGACGTTAGAATGGAGCACCATCGGTGAGCCTCGAACTCAGCCCGGTTTGTCGAAGCCTCACCCTCCCCTACTGGAATAGTTCGCTAGCCGAGTCGGTATCGCATTTTCGGGTCTGTGGACTGTCCGATGGGGCGGTAAGTCCTTTAGTAATAGTCTCTATAGTAGGGGGAAAAGTTAATTATGAGAGGAATACCATTTCATTACTAATGAAAAGAGAGACAATATCTTGTATAACAAATTTTACTTATACTAGTGAAACACATTATTTACATGGGTATGCCATACAAACACCTTACATATAGTAACTTGGGTGATCTTGACGTTTAAATGTTCGGTAGTCCCTTTCTACACTTCATTACACGTTTAAATATTCAAACTTAAGAAGGCGTTCCCTCTTGGGTTATTTACACTATCTCAGATTTAGAGAGGCGTTTTCTCTCTAATTATTTCACTTTACACTTACACTAATCACTTTACACACAAATCTATTCAACATAGGCATACCCAGCTGTAATTCTGTTTACCTACCAAGAATTAATATATTCAATTTGCATCAAATTATGATATAAGTTTGCTAGTATCGTATGAACTGAAATAGGCAATTTACACTCCCAATCCTTTGAAAGTCGCGTTACAACACTACCTTAAGTTAAACGTTGCCAAATATGCAGTATGATAAACACGCTCATTTCATTAGGATTTTTATCAACACATATATCAGGACATTATTTACACAACGATGTTACCTATGGACAAGCATTTAGCGACTTCAATACCAGACATCATAAACAAAGTATTATAGCACTACCTGCAACAAATGGACAAGAATATATACATTTCACATACACACAATGGGCCGCAGGTGGCCTTATTTACCTGCCGCTTGTGACAGTAAGCTTTACTGTCTCCTGCAATGAACTCAGGACCTTCTGAGACAGGGTATATCTGACCTGGAATTCCCTATACGCTGTGAATAATTAAAGAAATACATTGGAGGGATCCTTCATTTAATGCTCATTTGGAATCTCTGCGACGTTGGCTCTATTTAAATTAACACGCGTAATCTTTGTACCGAAAAGGAAAGAAACTCGCCACTTGTATCTCTTTACTTTCAATGTAGAAAACACTTGTCTTCGTCCCTACAGCCAGGCTCGTAAATCTATTCAGCTGATAGCCTTCCAAGACCCATTTCTAAAGGGCGGCCACTGGGCCGTCTTCATACAATGACTTCGCAGTAAACGACCTTGCTTTCTTTTTTTTCAAGCCACTATGACCTCACATTCAATGTCGGCTATGTCCGGCCGTAATTAGCATATTCACAACACGAGATCCACTTCGTGTACATTACTAAAGAGTTCCAAGGGGACTTAATATTTCATTTCACACTATATATTATGGCTACCGCCTGTTCACCCATTTCATTTCTCCTCTCGGTACATTGACTACGATGCAGATTTATTGATGATCTCCTGCCACCAGGGTCCAAATTAACTTGCGTATTCGCGAACTAATTAGCGATGTAAGATATATACCCCAATCTCATGCTCCATTCGTTGTTCCAGCAGTTTAATTTCTAGTAAGGAGGATTTCCTAAGAGCTTGTGAAGTACAAAAAAAATCAGTTACTGAGATATCTTTGAGGACTCCTATTGGCTGTAGAAAGATGATAATTGGAGTCGTTTACGTAGAATATTTAAGCCCTTTACTTGACAGTACTTCACACATAATTAATCTGAGGTCCTTAAATTTACGTCATGCATTATCAAACCCTTGTAAAAAAAAATGGAAGTAAAGTATGGTCGTTCCCAAACCATGAAGGAAGTATTCTATAAAAGACCCAAATAAAAATGAAATTATAATTATTATCCCTCTGAAATGGCGTGCTTGCAGTCTACGTTATATCTAAGTGAAAAATTTACATATTTACAATGGGACACGACCTTCAAAGAAATAAATACTTGGAAATGTACTCAGCCTTCTGTATACCACGTTCACAGCTTTACAGGAGGGCACTCCATGGATTTAGACTGCTTGCATCACGTCATCGGCAATGTGAAGACCCATGATGACTTCCTGGCAGGTCATACACATGACAGCGACGTTCCAGACGTTCTCGGCTACCAGGCGAAATTCCGGCAAACAGCTAGATGACTCGTTCACTCCGGTACACAGGCAAAATTCTGGCATTCAACTGGACGTCGGCGTTCACTCCGGCGTTCACGTAGACATGTAAATGAGGGGAAATTATCTCAAGTGAATACGTTAGTTTAACACACACCACAATTTGAACATATGGTTGGATTTGCTCAATAGCACGAGCATTCCAACCTAATGTCGGTAATGTCCCAGAAGCCCGACATTAATCCCTTCTCATTTATCTATTCTTCTTGTAGGCAGCGATTATAGGCCCAGAAATTTCACTAGCTTCCCTAGAAACGACAGTGGTTAGGCCACTAATATATTAGCATTCTCGTATTCATGATACTAGTTCAGGCCTGTTCTAATGCACTTAGCCGTGAGTCGAGCTCTCAACTGTACTACGGATTACTTTAACGTGGCGCTGTCCTCAATTAGGTCTACACTGAGCTGTTCACTGTCTTTCTTGGTAATTCATATTCATATCAAGCACGTTCGCTCCACCCATTTCGCTAAGTACGTCCCTATATATGTTAACTGAGCCGCATTAACTTAGACACATAGGAGGCTCGATGTACGACCTTTTCTACACACGGACATCGGTTATTACGATTTCGTACCGTTCCTATTTATTAATTTGCGGCACACTGTACACGATAACATCTCACTCAGAGGGTGATTATTTCCACATACTCACAGACTTTAATGAATCACTGTATTACACTGCTCAAATTACAAGATTATTTCTTCACAAACGACTCGCACACAAACCACGACGAAATACTACCGTACTGGCGCTACATTGCAAATGCACTGGGTAGTGTCTCCTCCTCAGCTCATGAATATATAGGCGCGCTACGCTAGAGACCCGAATGCTGAGGGTGGGGGGAAAAATGCAATCCTTTCTCACACATTGGTCCGTTAATACGCAACGTACAGTGACGAACAGGATATCAAAATGTACTCTTGTATTCCCATCTCCACTGAGTGACTGTTATTAAAATAACTTCGTAGGTTTTGAAGCAATCTTAAAAGCGTCCTTTAGTCTCTGGCGGTGAATGATGACGAGCACAGGGATTCCTTGTGTTCCTTGGCACGGTTAGGGTCCAACATCTGTTAGTCATTAAGACGCGCCCTTGTTTACAGCGTAGTTACCGCTCTGTCAGTTAAGTAGAGCACTTCTCGGTCCCATAATTATGCGTAAAATTCCCTGACTGTGTCGGTGCGACGTAAAGCCCCTAGCAAAAAAAAAAAAATCCCTGATTCTAATGAATGTTTGCGCTTAATTATCCATTGGGTATTTTGCGATTTATGCAAATTAACAGAAATAAAACAGTTGAATGCGTTAAGTTGGCAGTGGTGAATAAGCGAGGAAAACATGGTATAATGTTAGTTTTCACGTTGGATCTACTCTCTGGGCTCAGCTAGTGACCTAGATTCTTTGTCACGTGATAACGCGTATCGTTTCATCTCGCTTGTGGCGGGAGTGAGAAAACTTCCCGTACAAGCGCTCTTGCACCGCCTTGCTGCTAATTACCAGCAACTAGAGCTGGGTCGCGCGACTCTGGATATTGCAACTCGAGTCCTGGAGCGGGCAGAAAAATTCTAACTTGGGGCTTTTTTATCGTAGAATAACGCGGAAAACGGCATATTTCATCTCCTGGATATCATGACATACCATAGGTAACGTTGTGAACGGTCACACTATAGCATATCTAAAAAAAATATCATGTTACAGGCATAAAAATTGATATTATTAAACTATTTTAAAAATAAAGGGACGCGTATTTTTTTCCAGAAAAATCACTTAAATGGGGTAGAAATGGACTGAAAATTGGGTTGAATTATTTTTATTAGGATACTGATATTCCAAAAACTGAATATTTTACACACGTTAAAATTGGTACTGGAATCTTAATTTTTAAAAAATAAAGAATCACGTATTTTTTCGGAAAAATACTTAAGGGGGACTTTAAAAGAAATGATGTAGGGTTTGAAGTATTTTATGATAATTATCTAAGTATATACATGAAATCGTAACGACTGTGTGTCTGCACATTGACTATTCTGGCGAAATTATGGTACAGTTACCCTTTTCAGGTGTAATAACGCCATCTGCGCGTATTTCAGCTTTCGTTTCCTAATAATAATAATAATAATAATAATAATAATAATAATAATAATAATAATAATAATAATAATAATAATAATAATGTTATTTGCTTTACGTCCCACTAACTACTTTTAAGGTCTTTGCAGACGCCGAGGTGCCTGAATTTAGTCCCTCAGGAGTTCTTTTACGTGCCAGTAAATCTACCGACACGGGGCTGTCGCATTTGAGCACCTTCAAATACCACCGGACTGAGCCAGGATCCAACCTGCCAAGTTTGGGTTAAAAGGCCAGCGCCTTAACCGTCTGAGCCACTCAGCCCGGCAGCTTTCGTTTCCTGAAAGTCCTTACTTTTACCTCTCTCCCGAAATTCAAGATAGCGGAACAATCTGCCAGACGAACTATCAAATTGAAATTTTACAGTTCACATTTTACCCCCCAAAAATATCGAAATATGGAGGCAGTTTTAATGACGGTGCAGACCTTCGTTTCGATGTATTTCGTGGCTAAACGGTAAGTCGTAAAACAAAACGGATGGCACAATCTCCGTTCAATTTGGAGTGATCTACAACTTTGGTATTATGACCTTTTGTCGTATCTCTATCCGTTATGCGTTAGATCTGGCTGTTTTTTCTCGACTTGATGTAAAGTTTGCATTTTTACGCGTATAATTTATAGGGTGACATATTTATAGGAAAGACGGGATCATCAAATTCGGCACGAACACTGGCCCTACCAGTAGCCATATGTGAGCCTAATTCTATGTTTCTAGCTGTCAAATACGTATCCGGAAAGTAATTCACACATTCTTAACATATTCACACATTCTAGCTCAGTCTAACCCATAAATAGAGGAGGTACGAGAACATGTGATAGGATCAACCATTATACGGCGCCAAAAGAGGCGTCTTATGGTACGATCAGTTTGTCCATGTAACGTATAGTTTTGCAGGAGTTAATCTGTAAATGAAGGTCTGCAATATGTAAACATGCATATACTTTCGTATGTCTATCTATATATTATCCATTGAAGCCGATTTGTAGCGACTTTGAAGGGGTGTATCTGCCATTATGAGTACCTAATACTTTACAAATCGAACGTGACTGTCAGCAGGAGGGCGTCTGCAATTGTAATATCCCCATTTCGACTTGTACTGGCAGTAGGAATGGGTTCCTTATCAATCCCCTGTGTAATCGGCATTATTGAGGAGGGCCGACCATTATAATGAATAATTTTCTTCCCGATTTGTCTGACATAAGGCAAGGGAGATTGTAATTTTCTTCAAAACAGATTATGTCTGGAAGGAGAAAGGCGGGCCTGCCATTGTAAAGAATGCTCCCCAAATCGATTGTAACCGCACAGTAGACAAGGGGGCAACTTCGCAACTCGCACTATACATTGGAAACAACGTATGGGGACCTCCATATGCTGTTTCTTGGATAACTCTAAGAGACATGCAATTTAAAAAATCTTATTCCCTGCGTGAAAAGTAATTTTCTTCGATGTCGGTGTACAATGTAGAATACCGTAGCGAAGCACGGATATATTTGCTGGTATAATATACATAGGGCAAATAACATAAAATAGCAAAGTACTACGTACATACTTGGACTATGAAAAGTTGGAAGTAGTTGGAAGAGAAGAAGTAATAAAGAAATGTATAGCCAAACTGAAAAATCATCAGATGCCCTCTGAAAAAGAAAAATATATTTCTATGATCACTTGGTCCGAATAAACCCCGAAAGAGTGACGAAACATATTTGACCATTTTGACAAAAATCCCAAAACACAAATAAGTTGGTTCATCGACAAGTACAGGTGAAAATTATACTTCATTATTTGGAAATCGTGATAATTGCATCTTTTACTTAAGAGCATCTCTTTCATTTATGTGTACTTTTTATTTTGTGTATTATCTGATCTTGTTGCACCTTTAATTTTACTTAAAGCTATTGGGATTATAATCGTCTCTACCTTTATACTCTTTGTATTAATAGGCATTGTTCGATTTTATTAACATAAACTTGGTGTTCGTAAAACATTTTCTCTGTATTATAGAAAGAGTTGTATATACTTCATTCATGAGACCTTTTGTGTACTTTCATTCTCTGAAAACAGCGCATCAATAGCACATCTAATTTCGGGATTATATGCGGTGGTAATTTTAAGAGATTCACTCTGTATAAGGGTGCATGTTATAAACGTAATTTCGTATAAGCCAAACCGAGGAAAGAGACGTTATCCTGAATGTTATTTTGCGGGAGAAGTTTTTGATTTCTTAGTTGATTATCCTACCAATGTTTCTCTGCAGTTGGTCTGATCTAAACCAGACAGTTCTCTTGTGAGCGAATTGACGTATGTGCTCTCAACAGATGGAATTATTTCATGGTTTCTCCACTAACAAAAATAGTCTTAAGCATCTACCTATATGTGACCTCTATTCCAGTAAAAGTCATCTACTACATCAATTTCATCATTACAGGTAGACAGCTGTTCAGTTTCCACACAGTTCGTCCAGTTCAGAGGTCCTTCCCAGGTATCTTGTTTGCCCCATAGCTGTCCGCTCTTGTGTCATTCACTTTTAGTTTAATGAAGCTCTATCCCGGTCATTCATGTGCTGGGTATCTCTCCATGAAAAAATTTACTTATAATGGGTGTTCTGGAAAAATGTTCTAATATGAGGTAGCACCCAACGAAAGAAGGAAAAAATATCCTGCAAACATTGGTCGCAAAACCAAAATCTTGGGAGTTATGGTCCAACACTACTACTACTACTACTACTACTACTACTACTACTACTACTACTACTACTACTACTACTACTACTACTACTATCAATGATAACCATTTCTTTGATCTAATCTTCACAACATGTACTCGATGTGACCGCCATCGATTGCTATGAAGCCTTCCACCTTATAGTACTCGAGTGTCACAACAAAACATGCGAAAAAGCTCTACCGTACACCCGACGAAATAAACCTACCTGACTGCGAGAACAATACGGTCTGTAGTACGCAGTAGAGTACTGTGTTTCGTTCATGCTTGATACAGTACAAATGCACACACATGATGTACTGTATCTATTGTCCACGTACAATGGTTTCACACTTCTCTCGGGACAAAGTGCTTAGAGTGCAAGATATGTCGCTTCTACACAGTAAGACCATAACACAACATGCTAGTAGGCTTACGATCAATGTTTAGGCAGGAACGTATTTCCGTTTTTTGTTATATACGACCCTCCGTAAATTATCCTCTCACCGTGGGATGACACCCTCTGGTGCTGGAGGAGAATAGTATAAAGCATGCTATGAGTGCAAACTTTAAGTTAATCAGTTGTAAATGACAAGCGGCCAGAATGTTCAGTTTGTTATTAGTTTATAAACATACAAAAAACATCATTTACTGGAAATACTTAAAGTCAATGAAGTGGATGAATCTTCTGATGCTTTCAAATAGAACAAGAGATATGGCTGAATCAAATATAGGAGTAGCTAGTATCCAGTTTTCTTGAGAAATAATATTTCACTACAGGTTTCTGTACTATGCTCATTAACATACACAATGCAAAACCTACATAAATATCCTCCACAGTAACCAGTGCCCATTCATTTACCCTCGATTGGGACGGAAATAACATGTGACCGCATGGGATGTTGAGCATAAATATCTGCCTATTCTACTATCATCCTTATGAACTCGACAGTAGAGAACAACCGAAAATTTTCCACGCAGGGTATAAGCACTTCTTTTCAGCATTTCGAGACCCATAAACTGACGTAAATATTTCCCTTTGCCTTCTGTATTTATCCATGTTTTCTCACACAAATCTACCATCAATAGCTTTACGGCCGATATTTTACCAAGTATCAAAAACAACATCAGTGTCGCGATCCCTAATTTCACTCTCAGATTCCATATCATAGTCCTTGTTTAACGAAACTATAAACCTTCCGTATCATAATTCGCTAAAACATTGTTTATTTGCGAATTCGCGGTCACAAGAAAACATTTAGCTGCTGTGATGTCAATAACAAAACTTGTTGGATTTCGGACGCTATATATCATATGTGATCGATAAAAACTCGATAGATACGAGTATATACATCAAATGAAAGATCGATATTTCGTCTATAGATACATCTTAGCACATTTGTTATAGTTCAAGGATTATTCGCTAGATAGATGCACAAAGCAGAAGCTGCTATGCGCGTGCAATGTACGTCACTGCGCGACAAAGAGCGTTGGGGAGTCTGCGTGCAGGGTACGGCGCTCCACGTTGAATGGTTGTTGGAATATAGTGACAGTTGATACGACCTTAGATATGGTTGCGAATACATGAGCTGGTAGATATTGGATTAGCGACCATTTGTTGTGTTCTTTCTCGTCTGTAAATATTGGAACAGTTTTTAAGTACACCCTTTATTTGTATAAATTCTGAAGGGACGTTGCATATCCTCACCAGAACGAACTCCCTGTGCGTAGGAGGTGTACTACAGATCTTCCTCGGTTTACCATTTCAAGGACCTTGAAATTATAGATTTTACGCTTCCCTCGAGACTTTTTTATCATCCTAAAAGAGTTCTGCGTTAAAAATCTGGCTCCTTGGATGAATGGTCTGCGTAGCCTTCTTTGGTTCAGAGGACTCCGGGTTCGATTCCCGGCCAGTTCGGATATTTTAATCTTAAGTGGCTAATTGCCCCGGCTCAGGGACTGAGTGTTTGTAATGTCCCCAGCATCCCTGTAACTCAAACATCACACATACCGAGCTCAATAGCTTAAGTCGCTTAAGTGCGGCCAGTATCCAGTATTCGGGAGATAGTGGGTTCGAACCCCACTGTCAGCAGCTCTGAAGATGGTTTTCCGTGGTTTCCCATTTTCACACCAGGAAAATGCCGGGGCTGTACCTTAATTAAGGCCACGGCCGCTTCCTCCCCATTCCTAGGCCATTCCTATACTATCGTCGCCATAAAACCTATCCGTGTCGGTGCGACGTAAAGCAAATATCAAAGAAAAAAAATCACACACAACACTACCCTCCACTATAAAACGCACAGTTCCCACACATGGCAGGTGCCCTCCCACCTTCGTCGAAGGGCCTGCCTTGCAAGAGCTGTAGCAGGCTAGGAGAAGCCACACGGAACTATTATTATTATTATTATTATTATTATTATTATTATTATTATTATTATTATTATTATTATTATTATTATTATTATTATTATTAATGCATATAAAATGCTTCCAGGTGGTAAATTTGCAACATATAGTGTCGAGATTTTAGAAACCTACGATGCAATGGTTCATAAAAATATATGTAGTGAGCCCAATTGGCTCATATCATTGTCTTTAAAAATATTAGAAATTAAAAAAATGGCATATGAGGGAATAGCCGCAGTTACATTATAGGCCGGATGTGTGGCGCCATTACGCTTGCCCAGGTTTAAAGATAGTTCCACGTGTCAAGGTCATCTTATGATGAAATGGAAAGCATTGGAATATTCCATGAGGTGTGATGACCAAAGTCACCAGATTTAAGTTGGCAACATTTTCAGGCAGCGAATCGCAGCAGAGCAGGTTTTTGGAATGATGGGGGTAAATTAAAGATGGGTGCCGCATAAATGACTTCTAAAATAATTAAATCCACCAGGGGATGCTGTAAAAACAATATTGAACTATTTTGAGAATAATAATTAAAGACGGCGTATTTGCAACAACTTATTGGAATAAATAATTGCAGGCATATGTGACGGGACGTTACATCATTGTTAATGGGGTTCCCCGAGCTCTATCCAGGATCCGGCGTGCATGGAGAGGACGCGAGCCGCTGAGAAGAGGCACTCTGCTACGGAAATTTGAACGTGTCGGACGTACGTGTATGTGGTTCACGAGAACCCTAATCTAGAGCATTTCCTATCAAATAACTAGCTGTCGAAGATACTACGGGTCCGATAGACTTTGCATTTAACTCAATAATGACCGAAATTTTTGTAAATTCAAGAAGGTGAATTTTTACAACATTAACTGAAAATTAGGATCGGAGCGAGATCAAACAAGGACGCATCGCAGTGCCACGTGTAAACTCGCGGAAAGCAGAGACAAAGTGTATATTACAATTGTGAATAAGTGTATGTGCTAGAATAATTTAACTATATCTGTGTTTTTTTTATATGTATTTTAGTGTAGTAAGAAGTGATGAGCGTGTGATTTCATGAAAGCAACAAGAGTGAAGACCATGGTTGTGAAGAATGGTCTTGGTTCAGGTTCTGAAGCCGTTAGCATGATGGCTTAAGTACATCATGGGGCCGACCTGAAACCATGAGGCCGTGGAGCTGAGCATGGAGCGTCGCCGAGTCGATAAGTACCCTGATTCATTATCTAGCATGTGCATGATTAGCTGTTAACTGTAAATAAATTAATGCATGATTATTCGTTTATTTTCCTTTTTAAGTACTGTAGCAAGGATAGTTAGGTTTTTTTTAGGTTTTATTTTATGCTGATGCCTAGGGGGGTGTACATATTGTGATATTAGCGTGTGTTAAAATATGGTCTTCGCGAGTGTGAAAATAATGTGTGTAAATAATGATCTTCCATTACGGGTGTGAAACATGTTTTTTTTTGTTTTCTTTTCAGTGCGTGATCTTCTAGCAAATATTAGCGTGTGCGTGTGTGAATATTTAATGACGTAGGAGGCATCAGTAAGGATTAGTTAGAGGGAATAGATAGATTAACCTGGCATGTCGCATGAAAGTTCATCAAGAAATTTTCCATGATCAAAGTTTCGAACCTTGATCTTTCCGGCACATTACAGTGGAAATTTTGAAATAGATGTCATCAGTAAGTAACAGGTAGAGCTAACCAGTGAATTAAAATTTTGTGCTGTAGGAAATAAAGTGTCATTCTATTAATTTATCCGGAATATAGCTAGCTAGTATTGAAGCAGGGACCTCTAAGACACAGATTGCCAACCGCAGGGTCGAACCAATGATATTGTACAACGCCACAGATGTAAAATACCGGCATAGTGATATATGTGTTCCCGAGAATGTTGAATGAAAAAGGTAGTACAAATATACGTGAAAGATGGAACAAAATGAGATGTATTGAGAGTGTCATATATAATTAGTTACTGTTCGCACCGAGAGTAAGAATACGCAGATATCGTGGAGGAAACATATGGCTTCATTTAGAGCGGAGAGAGAGAGAATATTAAGTGGGTGCGGACAAATTAGAATGCCGTGTCAATGAAACGAGTCGGACGTGAGATAAGGCAGCAGACCAGGACGGCGTGTTGTGTATTAGAGAAGCTATGGTAGCTGTAGTAGGGTCTTAGAAGTAAAATATATTACAGTCATTTGTTAGATAATTCTGTTTTGTAGAACTTAGGACAGCACAATAAAATTGATTAATAACAGATATATTTCGTGACAGTTTATTGCGGCAAGCATAATGATAGGTCACTGTAATGATGCCATGTTGAGGGTCGGAGTTCGATGCCCGGCCGAGCCAGTGTATAATGATTTTCCCTGTGACTATATGATTGAAATTATGTTGTGTTTGTTTATGTTATATGTTCTTCAATATGTGGGCAATGCAAATTTTGATTTTGCAGTTGCAATATTTCTTGTGATGTTGAATTCAGTTCACGGTGGTTGTTTATACTTGCGGCAATGAGGTTTATCCCATTGTCTGTAGAATCGGTGTAGGTTAAGATGTATTTAACATTATAGTATAGGGTTTCTTGCTACAGGGTAGGCATATGTTTTGTGTATGATAAAACAGCTAATTAAGCATATGTGAGATATTTATCATTTTAATGAATCGGTAAATTAATTTAATTTATTTATGTCAGGGTTACTTTTCGATTTCGTGCGTGCGTTCCACATTATCAGCATTATATGAGGGGAGGATGGTACTGAGAAAGAATAAGTTAAATAGTTTCGGACTCAAATAATAATAGGGACTATTTTTTATATAAAATTTGTGATGAATAATTTTATGATATATAAATTTTTGGATTGAATTACCAAATCTAACAAACGTGATTGGATAAATTTATGATTTTCAAGGTAACAATTATACCGACATTGATAACTGCGAATTTGTAAATTATAATGAATTTAATGGATTTAATTAATTAAAGATGAGTTGTGAATTACACGGCAGATGTTGCTTAATGAATTTACACAGCCTCATACATTTCATTTCGAAGAGTGTATTTAAATAAATAATTTGGTATTTAGTAAATGGTAACTACAAGGTTTATAATATGGTGAGGAAATAACTTAAAGGTATGGAGAGCAAATATGAATTTGTTATTCAAAGAATGAACGGAAGAAGTTTTGGTTGTATTAACATTTTAAAAAGGTACTTTAACAAATTAACAAAGGTCATGATGATAGATTATTATAATATTTTGTTATTGAAAATTTTGAAATATGGTGTTACCAAAATATGAGTGGAATGGAATTGGATTAAAATTTTTGAAGTACTGAAGTAGAGTTGATGAATAAGATGAAAGGGAATTGTAATAAAGATGAAGTAATGTGTTTAGAAGGATTTGAAATCTATGAGTCATGAGGTTGATATTTTATAGTCGAGGGTGATAGAGGTTGTGAACAATATTTGGTCCGAAGAGTTTATTGTTTGTATAGAAGTATATTTGCTTTGCCAAAGTTTAGCCTTTTTCAATAAATTTTGCATTCGTAAATGTTCTCATTCGGATTTTTATTTAATTATTTTATTTCTTCTCTTTTATCCTTCCCGCTTGATTAATTTAAGGTTAGTTTATAATATCTGAAGATATCTCTGAGGGTAGTACCCAGTCAGCGACCCTGGGATGTCTCGAGCCGGCGCCACATTTCAAAGGCAGGAAGGGTAGAGGGTTGAGTTGTCGCCCGTGACGTGGGGCACGATTGTGTGTTTACCCATTAAGTGGAACCAAGTTGATCATGGTGATGATTGAAATTTTGGAAATTTTTTTGGAAAATCCTAAATTTCGGGTTTCACGATTTTTGTTAGATATTTTATGAGTGACATGTAAATGTAGATTATTTGCGAAACTGAATGAGAACAGATCGTGAGTACCATTGTTATGGACATAGGCTCATGGCAGTCACTTAATAGAAATGCCCAAAAGAATAGAGGGATTGTGTTAAATCCAAACGAGGGTAAAATGTCTGGTTTATTCTTCAAATAAATTCAGCCAGGGGCAATAGTTAAGAATAATTGTAGATTTTCGTGGAAGGATGAGATGACCTCGGTCTCAAGTTGTGGAAAATGGCAGTGACAAATGTTATGGTGTCAGTTTACGACGATATGGACCATTGTTTCGGTCATATCCGCCGTAATGCTGAGGGCATGTGTTTGTATACTGGCATGTACTGTATGTGAAGTACTTAATAATTCGAAAGCCCAACGATAGTATCGCGATATTCGGTGTTTCAATGTTAAACTTCTTTGGGGCTGTGTTAATTATTTGTTAGCGAATTTATTTCGGGTTTTGCTTTCTTTGTATAAACTTTGGCAAAATGTAGATGAAATAGGGACAGCTTTTAGATGGCAATGTTTGGCCAAATTTTTGATTGATATTATCCACGTAACGTAAAGTAAAGAAGCTGGAATTAAATTATATGATAATAATTATGGAAATTTGAACTTATTCTTTCTCATATCCACGGCACATGGTTAGAGGGAAGGCCCGTTTTCTCAGTGAGATAATATGGTAGATGTGGAGGTGATGAAGGGTCTTATGACCGAACTCATGAATGAATTGAGGGAGGACATGAATGAACAATTTAGGGAAGCGAAGGAGAGCACCAATGAACAATTTAAAGAAGTTAAGGAGAGTGCAAATGAACAATTTAAAGAAGTTAGGGACCAGATGGTCAGTATCAAAGATCAGCTATCGACAGAGATAACTATAGTTAAAGAGGGCTGCGATAGGAATGCTCAAAGATTAGAGAAGCAGATAGAAGAGGTCCGAATGGAAGCAGTTACCCGCAGTGACAAGTTGGAAGAAAAGATAGATCAGGTCGCTTTAACAGTATCGCAAGTAGATGCCAGGTGGTCGGAGAAACTGAGTCAAGTCGAAATAAACGTCGAGGGTCAACAGAAAGCCGTAAATTCGATCAAGGATAAGATGGTTGATATCGAGGAAGCTATTGTATTGACAGACGCCAAAGTTACCAAGTTACAAATAGAAACACATGAATCGTTTGTTAAGACTGCCGAGGGATTTAATGACCGGTTGTTGCAATTGAGAGATAATGTCCATGGAGAAGTTAAGAAGGTAGAAGACCAACTGAAAGAAGAGATGGCTGAAAATAGGAAGGAACTCTTGGAGGAAATAAATGGAGTGCAAGCGGATCTTCGAGCTGAAGGTTGTGAAGTAACGAAGCAAATTAGTGAATGGGCTCATAAATGCCATAAGGCGGAAGTGAAGGTGGACATACATGAAGAATTAATGAGAGAAATGAAAGAGGAGATCGGACAAATCAAGGGACTTAAGGAAGATGTCGAGATATTGAAATTACAGGAGACTAAGGGAGAACTGCTCATGCGATCGATGATAAATAAACAAAATGTCTTAGAGCAAGCAGGAAGCCATTCTAGTAGTGTAGGATTGGGAAATGGAGTAGATCAGACCCGTTTACCTGAAACTACCAACCAACCATTTGAAGAACGAACTTCAACGCCACAGATTATGGGACCAATTCCATATTTTGAATTGATGAGATTATCCGAGGGAAAGCCAAGGAAATTCACTGGTGGACCCGAGATAACACCGAAAAGTTTCCTTAGAGAGATGACAGAATATATTCAGGACAATCGAATTCATCCGGATAGACAGTTGAGGATTGTAGAGCGATTTCTAGATGGACAACCATTGATCTGGTTTAAAGCATTCAAATATTGTTTTGATGACTACGAAGGTTTCAAGCGTGCCTTTTTACAAAAATACTGGGGTCAGGAGGTTCAACAAGGACTCAGACTTGAACTGTATTCACGAAAATACCAGAGCACAGTACCCACGAGATACGCAGACTTTTTCAGTGGGCAACTTTTGAAGCTTAGGGAGTTAGACTGTCCGCCTCCAGAAGAAGAGTTAATTGCATCAATCGAAAGACAGCTACCTGTGGATGTGCAAAGGACATTGATAGCTGCGAACGTGAAAACAGCTGTAGAGGCCGAAGTAGTGTTGAGGCAATTAGATCAAACATCGAACTTGTATCATCCTAGGAATCGGAATATTGAAGCAGTCCATACTATTGACTTGACCAAGGAAGAGAATTCATCAGAGAAGAAGACCCAGGGAACCAACACGTACAACAATAAGAACGATGATAATCAGAACAGAGAGTATCGAGGAGGATACCAGGGAAGAAATTGGAAAGCTCAATCCTTTGGAAGAGGACGAGTCAACGATAGAAGTTATGAGTCAAATTATAATCAGAATTATGGAGGAAACAGAAGACAAGGGTACCGATATAGATATGGAAGGTTTGGAGAGATGAGAAGACCATATCCACCATATAATAGACCAGGTGATGCAAGAGGTCGACCAAGAAGAGAAGAAAATGACAGAATGGATCTTCAAGAACGCAGGAATGAGTCTAGAAGATATGTCGAGGAATTGGCCACGAAAGGAGTATCGTCAGACCAGTGGAAGAGTGCGATTCAACAAGGGAATCAGGACAGAAGTCATGGAGCTGAGAGTAGGGAATATCAGGCTCATAGACGTAGAGAGGAATCTGGTGGATTAAATATAAATGCCCCGAGGTTTTCAATGGAGGGAAGTGGAGCTTAAAAAAAGCCGAAATGTAGTATTCCAAGATAGTGCAACCGCAGGATGTCGCCATCAGGATAATCATGGATGGGCAATTGCAACCATTGATTCTTGGATAGCTAGACCAGAAGATCTTGTAGAGGATAAAGATAGATTTGTAAATAATGAAATAAAGAAGTTACCTGTCATTTATGTCAGAGTTGGGAGTCTGAGGGTCAGGTGTTTGGTGGATATAGGGGCCAGCGTCAGCGTGGTATCACAAGTTTTAATCGATGAATTACAGAGGAAATGTCAAATACCAATTATACCAGTAGCATCAGTTAAAGTTCGAGGCATAATACCAGACAAAGTTACAACATGTAAAAGACAAGCTTATGTAGATGTAGAAGTTGGAAGTAATATCATGTCTCACCCATTCATTATAATGAACCGAATGGAATTCAACATGATTATAGGGGCTGACTTTCTCCGAGAATTTAAGGCAGTTATTGATATGGAAAAGGATGTAATAAGCTTCAATCTCAGTGATGATCAGTCAGAAATTCAGTTAAACCAACTACCAAACGTTGAGGGAGAAGAAAGAATTTGGTTGGCAGAACAATCGGTGGAAGAGATAGTTAGAAACATACATCAAAATCAGGATGCTATTCTAGAAGAATTTGAGGAAATGATTTTCGCATTGGAAAGGGAGACTGAGTTACCAGATTTCGGGGACAAAGTCAAAAATAAAGTATCAGAAGCCATGATAGGAGAAGAAGATAAGTCTAAATTAAAGGGAATTTTAGGCCACCATAAAACAGTATTCGGATCCAAACCTGGGAAGATTCCAAATTATAAATATGAGCTGAAAGTAAATAGTTGGGAACCGTTTAAACAAAGACCTTATCCAGTAGCAGAGAAGTTTTACCCTAAAGTTAAAGAAGTAATCAAGGAAATGGAGGATAACGGTTTAATATCTAAAAAACCTACACCATTTTTGAATCCTTTGGTGATTGTTGAAAAACCTAATGGAAGCATCCGTGTGTGCTTGGACGCAAGGGCCATAAATCAACGACTTGTGCCTGAATACGATAAGGCCCCTCCTATCAAGGAATTGTTGAGAAAATTCCGAGGCAAACATTATTTTACGACTATTGACATAACGTCATCGTATCACCATATTGAATTGGATGAAGCTACTAAGGTTTTGACAGGATTTCTGTTCGACCAACAGACGTATATCTTTAACCGATTACCTTTTGGTTTGAAGACAGCTGGTTCTGCTTTGATCCGAGCCCTAGATAAGAATTTAACGCAGGAAGTCAAAGATTCTACGGTCAGATACGTAGATGATATCATGATTGCAACGGAGACTTTGGAAGAGCATTTTGATGTATTGCACAAACTTTTGGAAAATTTAAATCGTGCAAATTTTAAAGTAAATCTTGAAAAGTCTCACTTTTGTCAAAGAAGTATTATGTTTTTAGGTCATATTGTGGACGGTAATGGCGTCAAACCTAGTCCTGTAAAGATCAGATCAATACAAAATTTCCCCAGACCCATGAGGATCAAACATGTTCGTCAGTTCTTGGGAATGTGTAACTTTTTCTCAGACCATTGTCCTTTGTATACGGAAGTTGTTGCACCTCTTCAGGATTTGTTAAAGAAGGATACGAAATGGAAATGGGATGAAAATTGTGAAAATGCATTTTTGAAGACGAAGGAATTATTGGCTAATAGTGTGAAATTGGGGTACCCAGATTTCGGAAAACCATTCATAGTTCAGGCAGATGCCTCAGTTGTGGGAATTGGAGCGGTCTTATATCAAGAGTCGGAAAACAAAGATCACCAAGCAAATTATTTGGCTTTTATGAGTCGCAAATTGCGGTCTCACGAAATTAAGTACACTACGACGGAGTTGGAGATGCTTGCCATTGTTACAGCATTGGGACATTGGAGGAAGTATATTTATGGCTATCCTATTATCATTCGGACGGATCATAAAGCTTTAACCTTCCTTTTCAAGACAACTATGTCAAGCGAGAGGGTTAGCCGATGGGGCTTATTTGTTCAGCAGTATGATGTTACCCTTGAACATTGTGCTGGCAAGTTAAATGTGATTGCAGATGCGTTGAGTAGAAATCCTGAATCTGGAAAAGCAGAAGTAAATTTGATTGAAATTACACAAGAGGATAATCAGTTTTTGGAAAAACTTAGGAACATTTCGGAAGCACAAGAGTTGTGGGATGAGACCAAGAAATTGAGGGATTATTTTCAGAAGAAATTGCAGTCGGGAACAGTTGAATATAGAGAAGCAGAAAAACAAGCTATAAATTACAGTTTCTTTAATGGCATACTTCGCAAATTCATTGATGAAGAGCACACGAAATTGAGAATTGTTGTACCACCACAGTTGAGATGTGAATTGATCTGGCTTACACATCATTCGATAGGACATGCTGGGATTGATAAGGTGACGGCGACCATTAAGGAAACCTTTATTTGGCCAAATTTGAAAGACATGGTGCGGAAAGTCATAATGACATGTGATATATGTCAGCGAATTAAACCTTGTCCATTTTTAATGAGACAAATTCCTAGGCCAGTGCTACCCTCTAAGCCTAAAGAGTTGTTTGCAATGGATTTCTACGGCCCTTTGCCACGTGCAAGTAGAGGATTAAAATATATTCTGGTATGCGTTGATGTGTTCACAAAATTTGTGACATTATGCCCTATCCAAAGAGCAACTACGAAAGCCGTTATTAGTCAAATAAAGAACAAAATTATACCTCAGATGGGAAAGCCGGAATTTGTACTAACGGATCATGGGACTCAGTTTACGTCCGAAATTTTTAAAAGGGATACTCAGAATTTGGGAATAGGACATGTACTCAGTTCAATTAGAAATCCCCAGTCAAATCCTGCTGAGAGAATTATGAGAGAGATTGGGAAGTTTTGTAGAATTTATTGTCGGAATGAACATTGGAAATGGATCAGAGTATTGCCAATCATAACTGAGAGTATTAATTCAACGATACATGAATCTACTGGCCAGATACCCGCTGTCGTACACCATAATGAGTATCCAAAAAGACCATGGGAAGGTATAATCCCGTTACCAAGTGATCCAAGACCTTCACACGAGCTTTGCGTCCAGAATACATCTCAACATCTCAAGGAACAAGCTGATCGACGTTTGCGAAGAATGCGTAATAAGAGGTTCCACCGAAGTTTACGTGTGGGAGAATTGGTGCTCGTGAAGAAACCTGCAGTCTCAAATCCTAGTTCAAAATTTTATCATAAATTTGCTGAACTTTATATTGGGCCATATGAAGTCATACAGGACTATGAGAATAATTCTTATAAAGTCAAAAACTTAGAGACAGGAGTTGAAAGCACTTATAATGCTGGAAATTTGAAATTATATTATCCCACAAGGAGAAATATTGACCAGGAAACAATGGTTGACGAAGACGATCTTGAACGACATCCTGAAGAAGATGAAGGAGGAGAAGAAGATGGTGGAGAAGACGATGAGATGGAAGATGAAGAAGAAGAAGATGTTATGTTAACCTACGATACTACATACGAGATGCCCAGAGGAGAAATGGATGAAAACGAAAGTTCTGGCCGAGAATGTGCCTGTGAAGAATTAATTGAATTAAGAGGAATGATGGAGAAGGTGGTTACTAAGTTAACAATGAATAATACTCGTCTTAAGGAAGAAAATTTGAGTCTAAAATCTGGATTTGTTAAGTAAATAATGGAAAGACAATGATATATTTGGAAGATGTGTGGTTGGAAAAATCCCTTGTCAGTAATTTTTCCAAAAAGAAAGTGGGGGAAAGATGAGCCCAATTGGCTCATATCATTGTCTTTAAAAATATTAGAAATTAAAAAAATGGCATATGAGGGAATAGCCGCAGTTACATTATAGGCCGGATGTGTGGCGCCATTACGCTTGCCCAGGTTTAAAGATAGTTCCACGTGTCAAGGTCATCTTATGATGAAATGGAAAGCATTGGAATATTCCATGAGGTGTGATGACCAAAGTCACCAGATTTAAGTTGGCAACATTTTCAGGCAGCGAATCGCAGCAGAGCAGGTTTTGGAATGATGGGGGTAAATTAAAGATGGGTGCCGCATAAATGACTTCTAAAATAATTAAATCCACCAGGGGATGCTGTAAAAACAATATTGAACTATTTTGAGAATAATAATTAAAGACGGCGTATTTGCAACAACTTATTGGAATAAATAATTGCAGGCATATGTGACGGGACGTTACATCATTGTTAATGGGGTTCCCCGAGCTCTATCCAGGATCCGGCGTGCATGGAGAGGACGCGAGCCGCTGAGAAGAGGCACTCTGCTACGGAAATTTGAACGTGTCGGACGTACGTGTATGTGGTTCACGAGAACCCTAATCTAGAGCATTTCCTATCAAATAACTAGCTGTCGAAGATACTACGGGTCCGATAGACTTTGCATTTAACTCAATAATGACCGAAATTTTTGTAAATTCAAGAAGGTGAATTTTTACAACATTAACTGAAAATTAGGATCGGAGCGAGATCAAACAAGGACGCATCGCAGTGCCACGTGTAAACTCGCGGAAAGCAGAGACAAAGTGTATATTACAATTGTGAATAAGTGTATGTGCTAGAATAATTTAACTATATCTGTGTTTTTTATATGTATTTTAGTGTAGTAAGAAGTGATGAGCGTGTGATTTCATGAAAGCAACAAGAGTGAAGACCATGGTTGTGAAGAATGGTCTTGGTTCAGGTTCTGAAGCCGTTAGCATGATGGCTTAAGTACATCATGGGGCCGACCTGAAACCATGAGGCCGTGGAGCTGAGCATGGAGCGTCGCCGAGTCGATAAGTACCCTGATTCATTATCTAGCATGTGCATGATTAGCTGTTAACTGTAAATAAATTAATGCATGATTATTCGTTTATTTTCCTTTTTAAGTACTGTAGCAAGGATAGTTAGGTTTTTTTTAGGTTTTATTTTATGCTGATGCCTAGGGGGGTGTACATATTGTGATATTAGCGTGTGTTAAAATATGGTCTTCGCGAGTGTGAAAATAATGTGTGTAAATAATGATCTTCCATTACGGGTGTGAAACATGGTTTTTTTGTTTTCTTTTCAGTGCGTGATCTTCTAGCAAATATTAGCGTGTGCGTGTGTGAATATTTAATGACGTAGGAGGCATCAGTAAGGATTAGTTAGAGGGAATAGATAGATTAACCTGGCATGTCGCATGAAAGTTCATCAAGAAATTTTCCATGATCAAAGTTTCGAACCTTGATCTTTCCGGCACATTACAGTGGAAATTTTGAAATAGATGTCATCAGTAAGTAACAGGTAGAGCTAACCAGTGAATTAAAATTTTGTGCTGTAGGAAATAAAGTGTCATTCTATTAATTTATCCGGAATATAGCTAGCTAGTATTGAAGCAGGGACCTCTAAGACACAGATTGCCAACCGCAGGGTCGAACCAATGATATTGTACAACGCCACAGATGTAAAATACCGGCATAGTGATATATGTGTTCCCGAGAATGTTGAATGAAAAAGGTAGTACAAATATACGTGAAAGATGGAACAAAATGAGATGTATTGAGAGTGTCATATATAATTAGTTACTGTTCGCACCGAGAGTAAGAATACGCAGATATCGTGGAGGAAACATATGGCTTCATTTAGAGCGGAGAGAGAGAGAATATTAAGTGGGTGCGGACAAATTAGAATGCCGTGTCAATGAAACGAGTCGGACGTGAGATAAGGCAGCAGACCAGGACGGCGTGTTGTGTATTAGAGAAGCTATGGTAGCTGTAGTAGGGTCTTAGAAGTAAAATATATTACAGTCATTTGTTAGATAATTCTGTTTTGTAGAACTTAGGACAGCACAATAAAATTGATTAATAACAGATATATTTCGTGACAGTTTATTGCGGCAAGCATAATGATAGGTCACTGTAATGATGCCATGTTGAGGGTCGGAGTTCGATGCCCGGCCGAGCCAGTGTATAATGATTTTCCCTGTGACTATATGATTGAAATTATGTTGTGTTTGTTTATGTTATATGTTCTTCAATATGTGGGCAATGCAAATTTTGATTTTGCAGTTGCAATATTTCTTGTGATGTTGAATTCAGTTCACGGTGGTTGTTTATACTTGCGGCAATGAGGTTTATCCCATTGTCTGTAGAATCAGTGTAGGTTAAGATGTATTTAACATTATAGTATAGGGTTTCTTGCTACAGGGTAGGCATATGTTTTGTGTATGATAAAACAGCTAATTAAGCATATGTGAGATATTTATCATTTTAATGAATCGGTAAATTAATTTAATTTATTTATGTCAGGGTCACTTTTCGATTTCGTGCGTGCGTTCCACATTATCAGCATTATATGAGGGGAGGATGGTACTGAGAAAGAATAAGTTAAATAGTTTCGGACTCAAATAATAATAGGGACTATTTTTTATATAAAATTTGTGATGAATAATTTTATGATATATAAATTTTTGGATTGAATTACCAAATCTAACAAACGTGATTGGATAAATTTATGATTTTCAAGGTAACAATTATACCGACATTGATAACTGCGAATTTGTAAATTATAATGAATTTAATGGATTTAATTAATTAAAGATGAGTTGTGAATTACACGGCAGATGTTGCTTAATGAATTTACACAGCCTCATACATTTCATTTCGAAGAGTGTATTTAAATAAATAATTTGGTATTTAGTAAATGGTAACTACAAGGTTTATAATATGGTGAGGAAATAACTTAAAGGTATGGAGTGCAAATATGAATTTGTTATTCAAAGAATGAACGGAAGAAGTTTTGGTTGTATTAACATTTTAAAAAGGTACTTTGACAAATTAACAAAGGTCATGATGATAGATTATTATAATATTTTATTATTGAAAATTTTGAAATATGGTGTTACCAAAATATGAGTGGAATGGAATTGGATTAAAATTTTTGAAGTACTGAAGTAGAGTTGATGAATAAGATGAAAGGGAATTGTAATAAAGATGAAGTAATGTGTTTAGAAGGATTTGAAATCTATGAGTCATGAGGTTGATATTTTATAGTCGAGGGTGATAGAGGTTGTGAACAATATTTGGTCCGAAGAGTTTATTGTTTATTTATTTATTTATTTATTTATTTATTTATTTGACTTTTTGAAAGTACACAGGCAGTAAGCCCAATACAGTACCTTCTTAACACAACAGTCAACAGTACTTATAATGCATACATGTAAGTAAAGATAAATACACAATAATAATGCTGAAGATAATAAAGACAAGGAAGAAGAATGAATGGAAAACACATACACAGAGACAATGAGAATCCAGAGTACAACAATGATTATTTCTACACTATAAAAATACAAGAATTGCAACAAAGATATAAATAAAGTAGTAAGTGACTATATTAATAAATAAGTTAAAGAGCACCTATTATATAGAAAAGGAGTCTGAATTTATAAATTAGAAACACAGGCCTTTAAATGTATATTAATGACAGTGTGTGATTCTGAAAATAAATCTATTCCTGCAGCAAATGTGTTATAAAATCGTAGCATTTTAATAAATGGCGAGTTCAAGTGATGAGATGTTCTAGATCTTGGAACTTGAAATACTGTGTTCATGCGAGCTCCAGCTCGTGGAACATGAAAGGAGATAAAATTGAGCAGTCCTATGGAATTAAATTTATTTCTAACGATTTTGTTTAACGTTTTTAGAGAAATAATGATTCTTCTGTTGCGCAACGACGTGAGGTTAAAGTTACTTCTTAAATACCGTGTTGATGTATCAAAAGGGCAAAATGTCTTATTTTTTTTATAATACAGATACCGCAAAAACTTGTTTTGAACAACTTCAATAGTATGTATTTGTTCGTTAGAACACGGGTCCCAAATTACAGATGCATATTCTAATTTACTCCTAACAAGGCTAGTAAATAACTGAATAACAATCGATGATTGAGCAAATAATTTAGAACTCCTTATTATAAAACCGAGCATACGGTTGGCATCGTTCGTTATTTTTGTAATATGGGCTTTGAATATTAATTTTTCATCAAATATTACTCCTAAGTCTCTTATTGCCGAAACTGTTTCTAGTTTGGTATCTTTTATATAGTACGACGCAATCGTACCTTTCTTTTTCCTGGTAAAAGTTACTGATTTACATTTCTTTACATTAAGAGACATATGATTCATATCGCACCATTCTACAACACGATCAATGTCCTGCTGTAGCTCATCCTCATCCTTCTTGTGATGTATGACTTTAAATAGTTTTACATCGTCAGCAAACAGCAAACAACTGGTATGACGAAGATTATTCGGCAAGTCGTTAATCAAAATTAAAAATAGAAGGGGACCCAAATTAGATCCTTGGGGAACACCGGAGTAGCTAATGAAGTTGTCTGAGATTTCGCCTTTAAAAGACACAAACTGACGTCTATCTTTCAGGTAAGAACAAAACATTCGAAGTAGTGGTTTCGAGAACCCAAACTGGTGCATTTTTTGGACAAGAATTTCATGATCTACCTTGTCGAATGCTTTTTCGAAGTCTGTATAGACAACATCCGTTCTTCCGTTGTTATCCAATACATCATACAGTGTCTGAGTAAATCCTACAAGATTTGTAATAACAGATCTATTAGGCAAAAATCCATGCTGAAATTCGGAAATACCTGCCTTAATGTGATTATAGATCTTAAAATATAGTATATGTTCGTATACTTTTGCAAAGGCGTCAATAATGGAAACAGGGCGGTAGTTAGATATATTTTCATGAACGCCTGCCTTCGGAACTGGTGTAATTTTTGATATTTTCCACCTTTCAGGGAAGCAAGACTTTTTTAATGAAAGGTTGAAAATGAAGGTTAGCTGTGGAACCAGTATTTCAGCACATCCTTTAATTATATAAGGTGGGATGTTATCTGGACCGCTTGACTTTTTAGGTTTTAGTTTTCCATTAATGACTCGTTTTACCTCCTCTTCTGATATAGAAGTAATATTGAGCACATCCATAGTTGGAAATACAGGAATCTCATCCAAGTCCATGTTATCGATATTATAATTAAAGTCCGGGATGGTATACACCGATGAGAAATATTGCGCAAAACCTTGCGCAATATTTCCAGTTTCATACGTGTTGTCATTATAGAAATAGGCATTATCACCTATTCGCGTTTCTCTTTTACTACTAGTAAACGTCCAGAAATTATTAATATTGTGTTTTATTCCATTTTCTAAGTTGTGAATATATATTTTATATGCAATGTTCATTTTAGATTTTAGTTCACTTCTAAGCTGCCTAAATCGATCGTCATAATATTTTGAAAACTTTCTCTTCCTGGCACATTTCTTTTTTCGCTTTAGAGTTTGGATAATATCATGTGTAAACCATACGGGATATTTGGATTTTTGAATGAGATTCCTCTTGGGAATGCATACATCAAAACATTTGTAGAGTGAGGTGTAAAAGAAATCTACTGCAAGGTCAACGTTCTCAAAGGAATACAACGGGTTCCAGTCAAAGTCACGCACTTCACAGTAAAGTTTCATAAAATCTGCATTTTTGAAGTCATAATATTCACGGCATATGTTCTTAAAATTGGGAAGTTTCCTGGTTGGTAACGATAATAAAGAGAGTGCGGGATGATGCAAATCTTCTGGAACCAGTACGAATTCTTCATGTTTTATATTAATTGGTATGTTGGCCAAAACCAAGTCTAGTGTTCTAGAGTTAAAATTGAGAACATTGTTATATGATTTCAATCCTAAATACGACATGAAATTTGCTAGACTACGACTGGCCGTTGATCCTTCAGTAAAATTATAATTTACATCATTAATTTCAGCTAAATTAAAATCACCCATAATGATGCAATCGGACATTATAAGGTGATCAATGTTTTCGACATAGTTAATGTAATCCTGATATACAGAATAGCCGGAAGAGGGAGTTATATAAACAACATTTATAAATAACTTTCGATTGTTACCGAGAATTTGAAGAGTTAGAGATTCACATTGTTGACTATTGTAAACAGAGGATAGCTTTACACAGTATCCCTTTTTAATAGCTATTAATACTCCACCTCCACGTGACTTTCCTGTTAGTGATGCGTCCCTATCATTTCTAAATACTACATATCGATCATCGAATAATTCACTATCAAATACATCATTCGCCAAGAACGTTTCAGTTAACACTAGTACATCAAATGAACAACAAAGGAGATTTTGAAGAAATAACTCACACTTGGTACGAAGTCCTCTAACGTTTTGGTAATAAATTGACAAATTGTTCACTGACATTTAAAAGGCAATAAAAAATGTTAAATAAAATGTAGAAGTTAACAAATGACTGGTCATTGGAAAATATACAAACATTAAGGGTAGTAAAGGAAACCAAAACGCATTACAGTTTACCTAAATCTTCGACACTACGAAGGACATGAACAGGACTTCCGTCTTCTTTCCTGATCATTATTTTTCCACTGTTATTAACCCATAGGTATTTATAATCTTTGTCGTGCTGCAGCTGTTTTGCCTTAGCAAACAGAATTCTCCTCCCTAGGGATAAGGACTGATTAATGTACACAGGATTAGTAACTGTAAAGCCCAGGTGAGAAGTCGATAAGTTTCTTTTGATTTTTCGCCTCTCGAGGAGCTGTTCCTTATGACATCTGCGAACGAACTTCACAATAATGCCTGCAGTTGGACGATTGTTGACCTTTTTAATCTATGGCAAGCATCAATCATGTCCTCTTTAGGCTCAACATCTAGGGCCCTAGCGACATTTATGACGGTCTGAACAACGTTTTCATTGGGAACCTCGGGAACACCATATATTTCAAGAGTATTTACCCTAGAATATTGTTCACTGTCATCACATCGGATCGAAAGGTCATGTACTGTTTTCTGGAGCCGCTGATTTTCGGATAACAGATTGTCAATTATCGTTTGCTGTCTTGCTATTATTGCTTGCTGATTATCAAGAAGTTTCTGATGCTCATCTAATCTCTCGTGGCAGACATTAATTGAATTACCTAGCTGTCTTTCAATATCAGTAGTTGATTTCCTTAGAGCTGCCATATCCTCCTTCAGAGTAACCAGAAGTTCATAGATGTCACCAACAGATGGCATCTCAGCTACTAACATTTCATCACTCACAGTGCTCTTTTTTTTTTACTATGACAAGCTTTGCACCTCCATTTATGATCACTGGATGAGAGTAACTTCAAGTCTCTGTCTTGGAGATTCACACATTTAGAATGAAACCATTTACTGCAATTAGAACACTGTATTTTGGCAGTGGTATCCTGCCTGGATACGGATTTTCCACACTCCAAACAGGTGCTCATCGCAAGCGTAGGCAAAGTCGATATCTCGAACAAAGAGTGAAGAACGTACTCCGGTGTTTTGAATTCGTTGGGTTTGCAACACTGACCGCCTAATGTTTACATACAATATCCTTTAAAAAGAATACAAATTAAACCAGTATTACGGCTATCTACCAGTGAAACTTAGTGTTATTACTGTCCGTTGAAACTTACTACATCGGTAGACACAACTCCAAGTCAGGAAACCAGCATAATCAGCAAAAATAACACATTTACACCGGAGCACTATTCACACACGTCCTCACTCAACCGCCATTTCCTCTCATTGTTTGTATAGAAGTATATTTGCTTTGCCAAAGTTTAGCCTTTTTCAATAAATTTTGCATTCGTAAATGTTCTCATTCGGATTTTTATTTAATTATTTTATTTCTTCTCTTTTATCCTTCCCGCTTGATTAATTTAAGGTTAGTTTATAATATCTGAAGATATCTCTGAGGGTAGTACCCAGTCAGCGACCCTGGGATGTCTCGAGCCGGCGCCACATTTCAAAGGCAGGAAGGGTAGAGGGTTGAGTAGCAAACTTATTCGTATGTGGAGACTAAATTTACTTGTGCAATGTAGTTTGCCTTTCTGCATAAATGCAGACTTGGCTAGCGCAATGCGACACTTGAATTCTATCGTACATTTACTATTATTAGTGATCTTGTGCCCAAGGTACTGTAAGTTTGTTTTGTATACTAGGTACCACGCTTTATTAAATGACGTGTACATTTAGTATTTTAATCACATCTGCATCGTCAAAGCCGGTCTATCGTTTGAAATACTACTCAAAAGAAATTTCTTGACGGATACACACGAAGTAACAAGGAGTGAAGCCTTGAGTGCTTCTGCACAAAATTAACGTCCATGATTTTATTACAGTCGCTTCTTAACGTCCCGTGCCTAATTAATACTTTGAACCCGTCATGAACACGTCAGAAGTGATTCACGGCTAGTTCACTCTCATTAGTTTAGCGAGCTAGAAATGGAGATAATTATCTGAGAAATGCATGACCTTGTAGCTTGAAATTCAAGTTTATTAAATTACGAGTAGAAATAAAGTTTCAAAAGTTGCGAATGGCGTTAAAGTACAGATTACTTTAAAGCGACCATCTCTAAACATTTTCCTTCCGACTTTGATCTTATGTTTGAAGATATTGTTTACTATTCTGTCTTACGTTGAATTATTCTTCCGTTTTGCTAGGTCTGTTTCAAGTTGAACTGGCATATAATTGATATTTAGAGTGCCAAAAAATTCCGCCGAAGCTGTTTTGTGGTCACGGCTCCAAGTTTTTACATAGATGTTCTTTGAGGTAGGTATTTCCCAAAATAATTATCTATCCAATATGCGTCTGAAGTGTTATTTCTTTATTCTAACCTAAGTAACATTAGTATTCATATCCATCCGGACGCGGAAAAAAAAGCCCGGCCTTGCCGGAATTGATCCCTAGGCATTCTGACATGCGAGTTCCGAATCATTTTCGACTACTGTAATACGCTTGTAATACTCGCCTCAAGAAGTGACCACATTAGCCTTGAGACGCTCCCAAAATGCCTTTCAACTACATGGTAGTTAAATATCGTAATATGATTATAAGAGTTAGGAATTTTAAGTGCTGTACCTTAATTTTTTCTTCGCTATACAAATTCTTCTTTATTTGTAACGATTTTAAGGCTATATGAAATGTCTTAAATAGAATTGTGTAATAGATGTGAACGAAGCACTGGCGGGTATTGCAAAGCAGGTACTAGAACAAAGCTTTGCAAAAAAATAAGTGATGTTAAGGATGTTGTAACAAACAGGCAAACAAACTATGCACCACTTG
Source organism: Anabrus simplex (assembly GCF_040414725.1). NCBI lineage: Eukaryota > Metazoa > Arthropoda > Insecta > Orthoptera > Tettigoniidae > Anabrus > Anabrus simplex. The sequence continues at coordinate 350,404,297 of NC_090268.1, read as the reverse complement.
TGTGTGCTAACGTTGAACATTCCTGTTCTATGGATAAGGATTTAATTACTGACGGGCGATGCAACCTCACTGAAAACAACATTGAAATGATATCCGTTTTGAAGTTTTCTGAACATGTGATTTAAATAATATTGTGTTCTGGGATTTGTTATAGGGACGATTTTTAATACGTGATATATTAGGTAAAATTGGTTTTGATGATGTTTGTATGAATATTTACATTTAAATTTTGCACTCATTTTGCAAATTTTTTGACTAAATTAAAGCACATTTTTAACCAAAATTTTGCACCAAAATTCCTAGCTCTTATGATGTATCCTGTTCCATTACGATAAGCTGTTCCAGAAATCGTCGTTGCGCCTGAGACAACCACTATGTGAAAACCGTTCTGCTTAGAACTTCGGATAGTAAGGATCTGTAATTTATGGTGCAATATTGTACGACAATGCTCAAAGAATTCCCGTTCCTGCTGAGATATGTCTTGCGGCTTAGTATTTCTCCAACACATAGCGGTCACGTAGCGACTTTTGCAGGCGCAATGATGAAATATTTTGTTCCACCAGAGACCCTAATACAAAAGTACCTGCCTCAGCGAAACCAAGGGAAGAGAAGAGAATTTCTAATAGCCTAGCAGATATTAGGGCTCCTAAAGGAAACACAACATCTCGCTTACGCGCGCACTCCTGCGCAAGCGCGAGTGATAATTTATAACAGTATTGACGTTCCTACTGTTATACTTCTTGGCCAATTACAGATATTCTTTAGTTATTTGAAGTGCGTTATATTAGCTTCTCGAAACAGTTCCGCGTGCTCTTTGCACTTTACATTTCGTGTTTCATGCTGTGTTGTGTAAAATGAGCAAAAGATCCGACACGATTTATGTCGACAAAAACTCAGTTACAGGGAAACGGTTTCTAATTTGAATAAACGCGTTGAAATAAGGCAACCAATAATAATAATAATAATAATAATAATAATAATAATAATAATAATAATAATAATAATAATAATAGAAGGTAATTTAAATATCTCAAAATGCTACCGTTGTATGTAGTTTCGATAGTATTCATTGACTCAAACATCAAGTACCGAAAAGCCATCACAAGTGCTATCTCGTGCACTATTCTATCTCAATCTTCGTCATCGACTGCAACCTGTGGGACAGTGAAGCAACAGTTGCTATAATCACTTTTACCAGTAGGGCTTACACAAGAAAGTGAGTGAAATACAGAAGAAGATGGACATATCCCTTCCACAGTTGTTTACCTCAGATTTCCTGTCTTTTTCTATGACGGAAAGTGAAGATCGCTTAGCTCTTTGTAATGGATTTACCGAGTGAACTGGCTACGCGGTTTTAGCCACTTAGCTGTTAGCTTGCATTTGGAAGGTAGTTCGAACCTCACTGTTTTTTTTCCAGTGGTTTCTCATTTTCACACCAAGTTCCTTCTTAGTCCTGTCCTATTCCATAAGACCAGTATGTTTCGGAGTCTTGTGAAAAGGAAATAGCAAAAAGAACGTAGTACTGGAATAAATTCTGCTAACATCTTGACAGGAAGAAAGTCTATTTCTTCATCCCTCATTCCGGCAGCATACAAAGAAGTTGTGCCACTCGTTCGTCCAAATATTTTATAATGTCGAATTCCACTGTCTAACTACAGGTCCTTGGGCATCTAGCAATACAGAGGGGTATCTAGCTGACACTGGACTTTTTAGACATGAAGATTACGAAGTAATGGCTCTGCGAATGTATAGGGGATATTACGAAAATATCTTGGAATGGTTAAGCATGGGAGGGACGAGCTAGCGAAGGGGACAGTAGGAGAGGATAAGGTGAGTTAACCAGATGAGGATGCTTGTTGGGAAATCCATGTTCAAGTCTTCATAACTCTCGCAGAATCGGAGAGCAAGAAATCATCGATTACTGCTAGCATTTCACCACACCCTATCATAAATTAGTGCATACGTGCATACTGTCCACTGTTATTTACGTACTTCATGAGGTGTAGTTAGGGCCTGAAAGAGACAGAGGTTATAGCTACTGTGCCTCTCAAAATCTGACCTGGAACTTGTATTATGTTACTTTTATATCCCTATACTCCAACCTAATTCTGCAGTATAATGAACACACAGGAACAAGATACCGGAAAGTAACCATTTCTCCCATCTTTACTATCGGCATTGAATATTTCGGACTTTTGGCAATTCAGAAAAGCCGATCTATTCTATCGAATGTTTTTTCGTGAATTTAAAGCCATTTATTGTTTGTAAGTCGCGACAATTTGTGAAATAAAATTTTCCCACTTCTACGCACAGAAATTTTCTCAAATGTTCACTATTTTACCTCATGCACCGTGCTACTATGTCGGAGTCTGGAGTTACACTAATGGTTATCCGGTCAGTACGGCTCAGATGGCTGTGAAATTGCATCATTCGATAAGGTTTTACCGAGGTCACACTCTTAATATTAGGCAGAATGATCCTTCGTTCTTGTAATGAGATTTTGAATACTCATCTTACGGAATGTCTAGAAATGATTCCGATTTTAAAACTTTTATGTTTCTATGACACCAGCACAATGAAGGTTCCGAACTAAAGCCGTATTCTACGCCAAAACAATCTAATCTTGTAAGTGGTTTCCCTAACATTGTTTTCTTAAAATTCAAGAAATGTTACAACTGCATCTAGACCTACTAGGAGGTTGAAACACATTCTCTTGAATGGTTGACATGTTTTGAAAATTATGAAATTTGGCAAATGAATATTCTGTGATGCAGTATCAATGTCGAATGTACCAGAGGCAAAGGCGACAATTCACAAATAATATGATGAATGAAATTGCAAGTCTGATGGAAATAAAAATAATGTCAGTCGTTATGCTGAGACGGTATAAAAATCAAAACAGAACTGTAAAATGTTGAATAACTGCCAAGCTCAGCAAGATGTGAAAGGATAGGATCAGAAAGGGCTGAAAACCTAAGCTGGCCAATGCTCTGATATTTCCGATCACTTCGTATGCCCCTGAAACATGGACCATTAAGGTAGCCGACAAGAATAAGACAGATGTTTTAGAAGTGTGGGTCTAACGTCGTGTTGTAAGAATATTTTGGGCGGATCATAGGACCAACAATTCGATTCTCGGGGAGCTTGAACTAGAAGACAGTTTTAGAATGTAGATCAACCGAAATTTCGTGAGATACTTAAGGCATATTTGAAGCATTAAAAAATTCATGGATAAACTGGTAGTGTTAGCAAACGAGCCGAGAAACATACTCTAAGAATGAACACCTGCACGATGGATTGACCAGATGAGGATGCTTGTTGGGAAATCCATGTACAAGTCTTCATAACTGGGGCAGAATCGGAGAGCAAGAAATCGTTGATTACTGATAGAATGTACCACACCCTATCAAATGTATGAAGACAAGGACGGGAAGGGAGAGTGTGTGTTATCTCTACACCCTCCAAAATTTGTATTCATGCAACATCAAATATACTCTGTTATAATTTATTCATAAATAAACCAGTTTTATAAACATCGTGTTCTGCATTCCGCAGTTTGTAATAAACACACATCGATACAAATGGCAACCTAATATTGGCTAGATGTCAATGCTTACATCCATATATACCATAAAATGCCAAGATATCAAATGTGACGTTACAATGACGTAATAATGTCACAGAGTGCCAGCAACAGGATGGACAACTTATGATTATGCAACAGTGGACTCCAGGTGGAGAGCACACCAGGGTGCAATTTTCTCTTGGCAACAATGCGTTTGCTATCCGGCCCTGAACACCCTTTTTTTTTAACATTTGAGTTGCCAGTAGACCATTACAGAAGTGAGGGTAATATGCCAGATTTCATAAAACTTAGGGATTATTGGCTGAGCTATAAATTGAACTCGAGTCCTCATTTTAAGCGCGATGTTCTCTAACGGCATCTATATATTTAAAAATATTATGAAAACTAAAGTCAGTCAGTACGGCCATTCTATCTGGTCGATTTCCTTCATTTTTTTCAACTGAAAGGTATTCATGCACAGATTTGTCACCAGGCACTATAAATCACGTAACTTTCGTAACTTTCGCCTTCCTCAAATTATTTTATTTTTTCAATTATTTGTCTCTTTGAATCTATCATTTCTTTGGCTCTAATTGAGGTACGGAGTTCGTTTTGACCTAAGAACACTCAGTGGATCAAGATCTTCATTTCAGCTCTTAACTGTTCAAATTGGTTGATTCTGAGGAAAATTATGAGTGCACATTCAATTTGACGTCCCATTTCTTCAACATTTTTTTCTCATTGAAGCAATTAAATCTTTCGTTCTAATGGAGGTACGCAGTTCGGTTTGGTCCAAAACACTCAGTGGATCAAGCACTTTCTTTTGAGGTAATAACTACTTAAATTGCTAGATTCTGAGAAAAGTTATGAGTACATTTTGTCTCCATGACGAAGATTTTTCAAGGACGTTTCAACAATTCAGCGCGTAGTGTTGTTCCAAGGAACGTCTAATTCAATTTCTTTGTGTTGTGACGGTTCAAATCCCGTTACAAGGTAATATCTATATTTTATTATTATTATTATTATTATTATTATTATTATTATTATTATTATTATTATTATTATTATTATTATTATTATTATTATGCCAGTATTATTATTATTTTATCTGTAATATTATTACTATTATTGTAATTATCATTCTTATTCCATTCCATTATGCAATGCTTGTCGCTTGCGTATTTGTAATCGAGTGTATGCATAGATACGTATATGTACTGTATATGTAGATTAACATTAAATACCTGTACAGTGAGAGTTTCGATGTATCAGATGTGGATGTGACGTTGTTATATTTTGCAATACTGGTGACATTTCTGCCAAGTCATTGCTACGTCATGGCTACGTCATCGTGAGCTCTTAGCAATGCGCTCAGAGACTGAGCCGCCCCAGGGGATTTCACCATTACATGCAACAGTTTGAGGCGTTGTGGGAGTATGTCATTGTTATTTCCGGAGGTTACGTAGCTGTGTCAATCAACGTCTATAAAAGGTGGATGCATATTGTAGCGTCAGTCATTACTTAAACGGAAGCAGAACAGTGAAGAAGCCAAAATGGATAAGTGAACAGTCATTATTCAATTGAAAGGAGAGACCACAGTTGGTCGGAGAGTGAACGAAGATGGAGTGGCCTCAGTCAGTCAACGGGAGTCAATAGTTAAACGGAAGGTGAAGAGAGAAGAAGTGGATGGTGAACTGATGGACACACTTGCAAAGAAGTGATACCATACAGACTTACAAAGGAGTCAGATGATATGGAGAAGAAGCAGTCATAAGGATGTATCACCAAGTTAGGCGTGACACATCTACAGTAAACACCAGATCAAAGGAATACGTCGTAATTACACTCAAAGTGTTGAAGGTACAGTCAAGTGAATCAGTGAGGGAAATATTTCATATAAATTGTTAAATGTCCGGTCAAGAAGAATTCAAATTAATGCCTAGCTTTCTTTTAGTTGCAATGTCACAATTTCATATTCTCATCTGTTTTATCGCAACAAGACTCACTATTTTTTATATATTATTTAAATAATATATTTTGTTCTATCAAACGAATTCATAGTTTTATTGCAATGACAGTAAAATATCTTAACCTCAAAATTAATGGGGAAACCGAACGCCAATCTCCTTTTCCCAGAACTTATATGTTGTCAAAAGTAGGCTTATTACCCCACACCCTAGAGGTAGTCAAGAGTCTCATTCTATTATTGTTGCACTGAGTGGCAGCTGGCGCCCTTCAAATAACGTATGTGTAAGTAAGCAGGTAAGAAGTAAGTGTGAGTCCAGGGTTCGACGATTGTGTATTTTATTTAATGAATGTTAATTTTATAATTTTCATGTTAAATGCAGATATTCAGATTTTTCAATATAAAAGCAGTTTTATATGTTTGTAAATTTAGTAAGAGAGTTAGGAAAATATTACATTTTGATGTATTTTCAAGTGTTTTGTTAATATAATATTACATTCTATTACCGGAACTTTGCAAATACATCCGTGAGGAGGGTAACGAACAACACCATACTTTGCACATTGCGGGCGGAGCCAGCGGGAAACTGCTAGTAGTTTATATAATATAGTGCGGTAATAACAAACGTAGGCCTTGGTTACCACGTGTATAATGTCCCCTTATATTTACCACGTCGGTAATACCCCAAGATACTCAGCGGATCTCAAAGCGTGCTTAGTCAGTGGCGAAAAGTACACCTAAATCAACTTAAACCTTGGCTATAAGTAATGGGGAACATAATTATATTCTTAAACTTATGGACAAGACAAGAACATTAATACTATAAATGGTGATGGGCAAACCACGATGTAAAATTGAAGAAAATACTTACTAACTTAAGGTAGGAAATAAAAATTGATAGATCGAACAAATCAACATGTGAACAATAGCATTCAAAATATATCTCTTGATAGAGTTCATTGTGACGCAGGCTGTATGCGTCATACACGCATTCAGTCATTAATTAATTGAGCTTGAATTATTACACGTTACTGTTATGGCTGGCAATTGTTTACTTTATTTAAACGTTTTGAGTGAATATTCGTGTTCCATACGTGCGATTAACATCGCAGTGGAATGCTACCCTTAAACCTACGTAATCGCTACGGGAAAATTATAATAATAATTATACACATCTACCTTATGGGATTTAGAGTGTACGCTGACATAAAACTTCCGCTGGAGTAAACAAACAAATATAACAAATATAAATCACACGTGGATTGAAAACACATACAACATATACATATTAATTTAACATAACAAGAAATAATTGCATACATGTTATTAATTTTTTCCAAATACCTAAACATGAAACTCTCACACGAACAAAGTCTCGACTTCCCATGAAAGGAAGTAGACTAACATTCACTGCCTACGATGTTGTTTGAAATAAAAAACATGACACACGAAATAAAATAAGCACACTGTTGACTTAAAAACACTCATAATTTGAACGTCGTTTCCTGAAATAAATGACATGACAGTTGGTAACTCATCCTACATAACTAAATTGGGACGAATAAAATTATTAAACACACTACAGAATCATCAAATAAAACAACTCACCGGGTGAGTTGGCCGTGCGCGTAGAGGCGTGCGGCTCTGAGCTCGCATCCGGGAGATAGTGGGTTTGAATCCCACTGTCGGCAGCCCTGAAGATGGTTTTCCGTGGTTTCCCATTTTCACACCAGGTAAATGCTGGGGTTGTACCTTAATTAATTCTAAATTCCTCATAATCACTGAATCAAATAATCCACTCGTCCTAAGTTCCGTTTGTATGATAATTAATTGATGGAAACTCACATCTGATTCTCCCAATAATAGATTTCAGTATATCACGGAGATGATAATCGCGTATACAATAATTTATTACATAATCGGGTCATTTAAATGTACATTGCTTTAAATAACTCCTATGCCTTTCCTTTCCCATCGTTGCCATAAGACATATCTGTGTCGGTGCAACGTAAAGCCCCTAGCAAAAAAAAAAAAAACTCCTAGGGAGTGGGTGAAAATAAAATAATAGGTCGCACTGAAACAAAAAACCGTCCTAGATAGTCAAAGGTAACACCGCCGGAATATCCTTCGGTGGAATAAAACAACATCGAAATCAACGCTCGTTACGCACCCAATTAATTCTGGGATTCAAATTCCTAAATTATTAAATGACACACTGGCCTCCACGGGTCCAGGCTCAATCGACGATGCTGCAAATAAAAATACTACCAAACACAAGCATATCACAAATTTATGTTTATGTTACGCTGGCCTATAACTGAAGAACAAACTTCCTCATAGTCACTGAATCCAAATAATCCACACGTCCTAAGTTTTCCTTGTATGATAATTAAGAGATGGAAACTCACATATCGTCGCTTCGCCGGTAAAAGGTTGTAATCCACAAAGCTCTTCCTATCGATTATTCTCATTAAGACTGGTCACGCCTCCCAGCCACATATGGTTATGCAGTCCATCAGAACAAATTTTGTTGTGTTCATTTTCCTATGCCCATTTGTAAAGGAAAATTAACCTTACTGTACCGTACTATACGAATGTAGCTTACATTACGTATTTACGCACTCCTATTGTATAATGAATGTTAGGTTCATTTTCGGTTACTCGTCGGCATAGGAAAACGAACACAACGGACATTGTTCTGATGGGCTGCATATCCATATGTGGCTGGGAGGCGTGACCAGTCTTAAGGAGAATAATCGATAGGAAGAGCTTTGTGGATTACAACCTTTTACTGGTGAAGCGACGATATGATTCTCCCAAATATATATTACATTATATCACGAAGATGATATTCGCGTATACAAGCTTCATCTCTAACATTAATGAGCATTTCCAAATAATAAACGTTCTAATGGTGACTTGAAATCAGTTTAAGGGACCCTGGAAAGCACTGTCTAGCCAACTGTAAAATAGCACTTATAAAGTACATGTCTTCTCAGAATTTATTTGCAATGTAGTGATGAAATTTTTACAGCATGTTTGAGGATCGACTCGAATTTAACAAAAGGGTTTTTAGTTCATTGTTGCATGCTGTAGTTATGATTTTTAATGATAAAAATATTTGCCACATTTTATACATATTTTGATAAGTAAATTCTCCACTAACATTTTTAATAAATGTCTGTTAAAGTGACCACAATAGGTCATATAACATATCCTGAAAATTTCAAGCAGATCTATTGAGTAGATCCTGAGAAAACCTGTATTTTATATGATAAAAATTGATTTTCTGGAAATTGGTCTTGAAGTTTCGCTTACATTTCTAATGTACTAGCTGTCGTACCCGGCGTAGCTCGGATCGTTTTTGAATGTTTACCTAAGATATTTACTACCTTTTAGTTATGTGTGAAGTTATTTTTATAGCATTCCTTTATGAGATGTTGATTTTATGATATATAATGGGTATTTTTAGAGTTACATGCGATTTATTTCAAGTTCGAGATTATTTAATTCGCGAGTAAAACTTCGTCCTTTGTGAAAGCTCAAATTGACTGAGAAGTATCTGATCATCTCGAAAAAATAATAAGTGATAACTATGTGTATTTACCCGTCGCATGTTCTGGGATCTTGTCCTCATGGTGAACTTTTAAGGAATACGCGTCATCATAACATTCGCTCGTTAATTGCGGCAACGCTAAAAGACCATGGTTTCCAGGTATTTGAAGAGATTCATGGCTTAGCGGACAACGGAAGCCACAGAAGGATTGACATCATTGCTTTCAAGAATAAGAAGAGAGGTTACATCATCTACCCCACAATTCGCTATGAAAGCCATAAGTCGCAGCCCTCAGTTGTTAACCTAGAGAAAAGAAATATTTACTTACCAACAATTCCTTACTACAGGGAGAAATACCAGATAGAGGAAATCGACATAGTAGGTCTGATGATTGGACCAAGGGGAACGATTCCCGCTTTTGCCGCTAATTTCTGGAAACAGATGTCTCTGCCAGTTACAGCGTTACGGGAGATTGCCATCATAGCCTTAAGGGGCTCACTGATAATTCTAAGAAATCACTGTTACAATTAGGTTACATTCAACATTTATCAAGTACAGTATATCTATTTATCTTCTAAAAATAAATGTAAAAGTATACTTTGTCGCAAGGCAGCCTCTGCATGAGAGGAAGTATTTCATAAAATAAAATAAATATGATGCACACGATTTCAACTGTCCTTGAGACTGTTGAAAATGAAACTTGCGACCCCAAAATCAGTGGAAGTGATGGAATCTCGGTCATTTTAGACTATTTACTTTTACGTCCCTCTCACTGGAGGCTGAACGTGGACTTAAACGGCATCCAAGGCGTCACAGTTCATCTCAGCGACAAATAAGCAAGGAATTCGACATTCATCATCATCAGTGTTCTGCCATATGGCAGGTCTTCACATGGCAGCGCTCCACGCAATCCTGTCTCTTGCCACCCTGTTTGTTTCCTCATACTTTATTCTATCCCAGGGCCTCTCAGGGTGCATGCGCGTGGTGCATGCACTGTGCGCGGTGCAAGAGACGACTTGGCTTGGTTGACCAGAGTGCAGACCCCCCACTCCTCGATTTGGAGCAATAGCGCTTACTCTCTCTTCCCTCTCGCCTGTCTCGCTCGCTCCGCCTGTCTCCCTCTGCCCCACTTGCGCCGTAGTGCTACAAATCCGGGCTGACTTGAGCCGAGTATAGGCGAGTTGAGCCGAGCTTAGCCGAGTAGCAGAGAGACGAAGCGTTGACCCGAGCTATGCCGAGCGGCAGCGATTCACAGTGCACGGAGCTCTTGCACCTCTATCTGCACGCGTGAGATTTTAGGCGTTTGAGAGGCCCTGTTCTATCCTGATACTGTCCAGAATGTGATATCTTCTCCGTCCTCTTTGTCTTTTTCCATTTACCGTTCCTTCTATAGCATTAATATCGCTTATATTCCATTATGTTTACTTGCCATTCACTCCCATTCCCCAACACCAGCGAAGGTTGGGATGTTTCATCTACATGGTATTTTTTTTCAGATGGTAAGTCATATATGTGTACCAAGATCCGTTGAGAGCTATTCTGGAATATACCCACATACACATCCATCATGTCGGTTATTTTTACGTTCATTTTCAGCCCTTCGCAAAATACAGACTAATTTCGGATGAAGTAAGACTTAACCATCCACAGTGTTGTAACAGTAAATCATGTGTATACCAATTTTGTATGAGGGCTGTGCTGGGAGAAATACACATACATTCGTATTTTGGGTCATTTTGGACATTTTCTTTTCCACCCCTTTTCATCTCCATGCAGATGGGGGCTGAACATGGATTTCGGCGACATCCGGATTGTCATTATTCACCTCAGCGATGCCGATAACTATGGACTGCACATTAATATTTATCGTTGTCTATTATTTTTATATTTCACCGTTCTTTCTGTGTTTTTTATAATTCGCGCCTACCCTTAGGGTTGCCAGGGGTATCCGCATAGTATTTTTTACAGGGCGATTTGGCCTTGCGGATAGGGGCGTGCAGCTGTGAGTTTGCAACTGGGAGATGGTGGGTACGAGCCCCACTATCGGCAGTCCAGAATATGATTTTCTGTGGTTTCCCATTTTCACACCAGGAAAATGCTGGGACTGTACCTTAATTAAGACCACGGCGATTCCTTCCCATACATAGTCCTTTCCTGTACCATCGTCGCCAAAATATCAATCTGTGTCGGTGCAACGTAAAGCAAGTTGTAACAAAAATCTTCCAGGTTGTGACATGAGTACCAAGTATGGTTGAGAAGTATGCAATAACATACACACCTACGTCCTCAAACTCGGTCATACCGAGCGAATTGGCCGTGCAGTTAAGGGCGCATAGCTTTGAGCTTCCATCCGGTAGATAGCGGGTTCGAACCCAACTGTCGGCAGCCCTGAAGATGACTTTCTGTGGTTTCCCCATTTTTACACAAATTTTAGCTTACTTACGGCCACGGCCGTTTCTTTCCCATTCCTAGGCCTTTCCTATCCCATCGCTGCCATAAGACCTACCTGTGTCGGTGCGACGTAAAGCAAATAGAAAAAAAACTTGCTCACTTTGGATATTTTCTTTTCCTCACCCGCTCTCACCCTACCCTCCTGCCGCTTAACAGTGTCTTCAATGGCATCCAGAGTGTCACAGTTCATCTCAGAGTCCCCCAAAACTACGGATTCGACACAAATATATATATGCTAGCAAATGTACCCGTTCTTCGCTACGGTATTCTACATTGTAATCGAATATCGAAGTAAATACTGTACATGCAGTACATATGATTGTTTTAAAATTGCATGTCTCTTAGCGTTATCCGAGAAACAGCATGGGCAGGTCCCCATACTGCACCCTACGGGTCAGGGTAACCACAGTAATTCCCAACTAGTCAGTTATATTTATCTCAGGGTATCCATGCCTCCAGAAAAATGGTTAATTTTTCTATGTCTAGTTTAACGTGTGTTCGAAGAGAAATAACGGTATCATACGCGGTTCAGAATTACGTAATTCAACTCCCAGTAGTAGTTTTCGTGAACGTAAACTTCAGTCAACCTTAAAAAATATTATATGTTCGCACAACGAGAACCTTACTCACTAAGTACAACTATTGATTACCAATATAAATGAAAACTCACTTCATTATATAAAAAACTAATCAAGAAACACATTTATTAAATTGTCAAGATTCGCAAAAGAAATGGTTAATATCAAGTATGGCTCGTAAGCTTTCAATTATCAATCTAATAAATAAATATTTTAATTATTGAATCAAATATTTAAGGTCAGCGCTCCCTAATTCCTAAACTAAGTTTACATCTTAATATTCTAGGTCACGTATTCCTGAAATGAATTATCTTCCCTTTAAAAATTACATTTGGTCACTTAAGTATATTACATCACAGTCTTCAGACCACGGTCAAAGTTCGGTGTATCAATAAATTATTTCATCACTCACGGTGTTAATTATATACCTTCATCGAAAAATACAACCATAACATTGTTAAAGTTACCGCAGTAATGACCTAAATTCGAATAATGTGTTCTGAATATAAATATCAGTGACCTAAGTTATATTGAAAATTATCTGAGTTCGTTGGTGCAGATCATAGTGAAGAAAATGAAATATTGAATGACGCACTAAGTTTCTCGGTCCGATTGCCATTTAAATTACGGCTCCTAACTAAGTATTCGCTCTAATAATATTTTTAGATTAACAAAACATCGATGATATCCTACGTAAATGTCAAATAATTTCCCTATTCTAGCTAAAGAATTTCTTATGTATCGTATTCCAGCTCGATATACATACAGCCAATAAGCATTTATCATATATAGGTGTGCTAATGCCTACACAAGGATATTTCAACACTACATTATCTTACTACTTGCATACAAGTTTGTTCTTCCATGCAATAACCATTCATTCAGAATATAATATAATCATGTATTCATTTACCCATCACCGGATGTTATTATTGTCAAACCACTTTCACACTTCATTAAAATATACGTATTACTATTATCCATACCTTGCTATGGTTCCTCCCTGGGGCATACTTATATTCTGTAATCGCATTACATGTGCTCCAACATCGCACATAAAATATATCATATACGCTTTACTTCCTGTTAATCTGCGCAATATATCAACTAAAATACTATACACTTTTCCATTATCTCACTATTAACCTTCAATTCAACCCATATTTAATTCTTTTAACATTCACAATTACCGCATTTAACCTCCAATACTAATTAAACACAACGATATGTATCTCGTCATTAGCGCAGAATTCATTCCTTAAAACGCATTTTATCATACAATTCCGTATATAACCCCAAATTCAGTGTCTTTTCTTTCAATAAAGTCACACAGCAAAGAATATGGTATCTTAATTTAACCAATTCAACATGTGTCCCTCTGTGACGTAACTGGGTTTGACTAGTACTACATCACTCATGGATCTTTCTAACTAACCGGGATTCTTTGAAAACAGCTGTTACACTACCTCGCATTTTAAAATCGTATTCCTTCATCCTTGGATAAAATAACGTAGTAAACAGGTTACCAATCCGTAACAAGATTTCATCTTAAGTATTTCACACTGCACTTTTTTTTATATTCACAGCACACTTAATTATCTCACGCTTAGGCTATTCAGATCTATTGTATATACTGGTAATACTCTACATAACAAATTATACTACTTAATACTATTACTTAGCTCGCCATTCAATATCTCGGGCCTTAGTTGCTCCTCGGTGTGGTCGTAGTCCTTGGATCGGGAACTGGTCAGGATGTCCACCACTGGTATTTCAGGTAGAGTGACCTCCTCCACACGGGTCGGGTGGTTTTAACGGCCAGGATGACATCTCCCTCCAGGTTGGTCTATGCCGATTTAGCAAGCCATCATCTGTTCAGCAACACAGTAGACAATATACGTTGATTCTGAAAAATATAAATTCGTCATGGTTCTGCGTAGAATATATATTTTATGGTGATTGCTTCTTATTTTAGGTTGTCCTTGTGACTATTTTTACTAAATGTGGCTCAATCTCGAGCTCTCACGTCTCAATCAAGTTCTGGTTTTCAAATGACTTTGCGTCTAAGTATCTGGACGTATTTTTCAAGGCTTCAGGATTTTATTCCTTTTTTATAGTATTTCGACGTTTATCTATTCGATTCGCTCAATATTTCCTTCTTCTCAGCTTAATACTTCACGCTAAATATTGCCAATCTCGCTTATTTCTGAGAGTAATGTTCGGAACGTCTTGTCTTCACCTCGTCAATTTTTAAGTCAGTTTTTATATTAATCTGTTTGATCCTTCTTATTTTTTTAAAAACAATTCTATTGATTCTACACCATTGTACACCGCCTTCATAGTGGTAGGTTTAAGTTAGTCATGGCCTCCTAGCATACCTCAATATCGATATCCTATTATACATTTCTTTGCCTTGGCTGGCCTCTACCTTCCGTAGGCGCCATTTTTAATACGTCCAGTAAATGCATCGGGTACATTTTATTCCCCCAGTACAGATTAAATATATTGCTTGCGATATATTTATTCTCTTGAACTACGATTGACAAATGTGACGATGCATTTCTGCTATTTCTCCATGGTTCTTTGATCGATTAATCGATTTTATTTCTATATGGAATCGTATCGATTATTTTGTAATTATGATTGATGTTTTTTAGCTCCTATAAGCCTATCTCTTTGCATATCAGCTGATTCACAAATATATATTTACTCTGAACTTGGTTTGTACTTCTGTGGGATTTATATTATCGTTTCTCCAGCCTTGTCTTCTGGGAAATATAGCTTCATATTACATTTATTGTGAACGTTTTTGTATTTTCCATCCATGCTTATAACAAGATATGCGTTATTTCCGTATGCATGTTCAATTCTATACGGTCCTTCATATAAATGATTGAACTTAGCGCATATTTTGGCTGGTGCGTTCGTTACTGGTGCCTTTTTAATCAAAACGAGATCGTTTTTCTTAAATGGTGCGCGAAATCTTGTCTTTCGTAATCTTCTTAGTCTCTTCTCAGACTGTTGTTTTAACCTCTCTTGGACCATTTTATTGATCTGCTGGATGTCTGGTTTCTCTTCAAGTGGTATGTTTATTATATTGTCCCATGTTCTTCGTGATTCTCTATTGTGATGTACCAAGTTTGGGACCTGAGCAATTGATTCATTTATGGTGTTATTTAAGCATTCCTCTATTATCTCTATTACATCAATCCATTTCCAGTGACAATGATTGCAGTATATCCTACAGAATTTTGCTATTTCTTTCATGTATCGCTCCACTGGATTTGCAGATGGGTGCCGAACTGAACATAATGTGTGTTTTATGCCCATACTTTTCATCTTTTCTCGGAACAGCATAGATATAAATTGTGTTCCCCTGTCCGACAATATTCTTTCGGGCTTGCCCATTTTAGGAAATACCTTCTCCACTAGCCTGTGTAGAACTTGCTTCGTATTTGCCCGTTGTATTGGCTGTAGCGATATATACTTTGAAAAGATGTCAATTACTACCAATATGTATTTGTTTCCCTTTTTGGCTGTCGGTAACTTTCCAAAAATATCAATTGCATATATTTCTCTTACTTTAGATGGCAATATGGCGATAGGTTGGTTACTAGTGATAAAGTTGTTATGTTTAACCCGCTGACAAATATCACAGGTTTTAATTGTGCTTCTGACTGATTTCCTCAGCCCTGTCCATGTGAATTTTTCTGATAGCGTTCCAATGACTTTATCAATTCCTGCATGTCCTGTTATTTTATGCACGTGCCAAATTAATTCACATTGCAGTGCTCGTGGTACTATTATTCTTTTCTTGTGCGTGGTCTTATCCACGACCTTCGTTAATAAGCCACTCAACATCTCATATTTATTTTCTGTCAACGGTTCCCTCTCATCAGCCATTAACTTGTCAATGATGATCTTTAACTTCTCATCCATTTTCTGATATTCAGCGAGGTCTTCTAGTTTTGATAGGAACTCCTGGTCTTGACTATCCAGCGTTAACTGTAAAATATTCTCTTCATGATCTGCTGGATTTCTACTTAATGCATCAGCTAATACATTTTCTTTCCCGCTGCAGTGTTCAATTTTGAGATTAAACTGCTGTGTGTAAAGCATCCACCTAGTTACTCTTTCGCTGGTCATCATTGCTTTTAACCCAAAGGTTAATGCCTTATGATCCGTTCTGATGATCACGGGGTATCCATAAATAATTCGTCTCCATTGCTGCAGTGCATGTATTATGGCAAGGAGTTCGAGCTCCGTCGTTGTATAATGTAGCTCATGTTTTCGCAGTTTTCTGCTCGTAAAGGCTAAGTATGTTCGTCTCTTACTCTCCTCTTCCTCTTGGTATAAACATGCTCCAACACCAATATTTGACGCGTCTGCCTGGACAATAAAATCTTTTTCGAAATCAGGGTACCCTAGTTTGATGCTTTGCCTAAGCAATTCTTTCATTCTTATGAATGCGTTTTCGGCTTCCTCGCTCCATTTCCAGCGGTTATTTGCTTTTAAAAGTTCCTGGAGCGGTGCAGCTATCTCTGTATAACCTCTACAGTGGTCTGAAAAGAATCCAGTCATACCTAGGAATTGTCTTATGTGCTTCACTTTAGAAGGACGTGGGAAATCACAAATTGCTTTGATTTTTACCGGGTTTGGCTTAACTCCTTCGCCGTCTATTATATGTCCAAGGAAAAGCACTTGGTTTTGGCAGAATTTTTGACTTTGCTAGGTTAATTTTAAATCCGGTTTTCTGCAGGTTGCTCAACAACTTTTCTAATTTTTCACAGTGTTCTTCGAAAGTTGTACTGCCAAATACTAGATCATCGACATAACAGTTGACAAATCCTTTTACTTCATCTGTTAGGTTCTTATTTAAGGCCCTTATCAAAACGGCAGAACTGTTCTTCAACCCAAAGGGTAATCTGCAGTAGGCGTACGTTTGGTTATCAAACATAAACCCTGTGAGTATCCTTGACTTTTCTTCCAGTACAATGTGATGGATGGACGATGTACAATCTAAGCTTGTAAAGTACTGCAGACCTCTAATTTTTTTTATTATATCCTTAATCCTTGGGACCTTATTGTACTCTGGGATAAGTCTTTCGTTGAGGACCCTAGCATCCACGCACGGCTTGAGTTTTCCGTTGCTTTTCTTTACTATTACCAGCGGGTTCAAGTAAGGTGTGGTTGTCTTTACTATTATTCCATCAGCCATCATTTCCTGAATAATTTTTCTTACTTCTGTTAAATACCTTTCTGGTACATCGTATAATTTTCCCTTATATGGTTTCCAGTCATTGACTAATATTGTATTTAAAGTTGGGTATTTGACCCGGTTTATTGTCGAAAACTTCGATATGTCTCTTCAGAATTTCATATATTTTCCGCTTTTCTGTGGATGATATTGTAGCTTCGGCCATAGTTTTCCAAATTTCAGTTTTCTCTTCCTCCTCCTCTTCGATAGCCATTATTTCTTCGAGCCTTTCAATTAATTCTAAATCTATCTCTTGTTCATACACGTCTTTATTTTGACCTTGGCCTATCATGATTTCAGGATCAATTTTCTTCACCATAATCTTCAAGTGTTCATTTTCGTCCGTGAGATTATTAAGTTGTATGGTCTCTATAGACTGCGTTCCACCACTTTCTGTTACTGGGAACCGGACTTCTCGTCTTTCCATATCAATGGTCATTCGTGTCGTTAACATAAAATCTATACCAAAGATGATATTATATTTTATCCTCTTCATAATCATGAATGGATGTTGAAATCTGTGCCTTCCTATCATGACTGTAACATATGCTTGCAGCTTGCAATCAACCGATTTAGCTGGGATTATTCCTCTTATTTTAACTCCTGATACAGGGATTGTTGGTATGTAAATTCTCTTAGTAAGCTCTTGGAAAAACGTCGATGCCATTACACTAATACTTGCTCCAGAGTCCACCAAGCAATGCAACTTTATGTCGGCCACTGTTACTACGATTACGGGTAACCTAAATTTTGTTTTTTCTTTGCCATGATCATTTTCGTCAAGCAGGTCATCAGGTCGAATATCCCAGTGGTCTACTTGCGCAATTATCCAACTACGAATTTTGTCAAATTTACCATTTCTTTCGCTACTTGATATTTCCTCATTTCTCAGTTGGAAATCAGAGTTTTTTTCCAGGTGGCTCCGAATTTCCTATGAATTCAGGAGTATTTGGATTGAGTCTCCCCTCTTCTGCTTTCCTTCGTTTATATGATTGCAATTCGAGGCTCCCTGCTCCCTCGATGTCTCCATTTATATTTTATCTTTTATTGCTTCTTCCCATCTGTTCTTATTTCGTCTTTCCTCTCGTAGTTGTTGTATATACCTACGGTTTTCTTCGTTCCTGCGATAATTATTCTGTCCTTTTCTGTTATTATTCCATGTTCTGTTTCTAAAATGTTGTTGGTTCCTACTGCTTCGAAACCTTGGATTATTTGTATAATATGGGTTATGTCTGCTATTAATCTGTCCACATTGCCCATTAGAATTTCCACTGCATTGGCAACAACATCTCTTTCTGCCCTTCTCTCTTTGTTCGTCATGATCCTCTGGCCTATTCTTTGACTTGTGACTTTCCCTATGGTTTGTTTCCTCGGGACTGATGGTATTTATTACTTCTTCTTGGGCCGTATTCCGTATATTTCTATTCAATGGATATGAAGATGTCATATCGATCTGCCTTAGCTTCCTCTCCATATCGACTGCGGTTTCAACATCTGAGGCTGCTAATAACCTCTGCACCTCCGGTGGGAATTGCCTTTGAATAGTTTTTATGGCCTCTAGCTCGCTTGGAGCTGAGTCTAAGTCCTGAAACCTGTGAAATTGAAAAGAGAAGTAGTCACTGAATCGGGTTTGACCCGTTAACGAAAACTTTCTTGCGTAGAGTTCGATTCTTAGTTGTTGTTGAATTTCTGGACTCCAAAACTTCCTTAGGAACGCTGCCTTAAATTCCTCATAGCTGTGGAAAGTATATTTAAAAGCTTGGAACCAGATGTTCGGATTTCCGTCTAGATGTTTTTCTATCACGCGCAGCTTCTTATCCTCTTGAATTCTTCCTTCGCGAAAATGTTCCTCAATATCTCTGAGAAATTGCTTAGGTGAGATTTTTGATGTGTTGTCAAAATGCTTTGGGCGGTCGTCGTAAGTTTTTATGACGTTTATTATGGTTGGACTTTCACTTTGATTGCTTCCATTTACCAAATCTATGCTCTGCCTACTTGGATCCAGTGTTCTTGATGGTGTAGTCTCCCTCTCATTAATCTGAATCTGTATTGCTTTTTGCCGTTCACTATAATTCGAAATAACGAACTTCGTTGTCTGGTTTTCTATTTTAATTTCCTGCATCTCCTTCCTAATCTGCCTTAACTCCTCTTCCGTCTTCTCCATCTTCTGGTCCGCCTCATTCTTATCGCTCTCGATCTTCTCTTTTAACTCATTGATTTTTCCGGCCACTGTGCCAGGAGCCTGATCGAGTTTCTCCTCCAATTCTTGATGTCTGACCCTCAATCCTTCCGTGCTGCTTGTTATTTCACTCAATTCGTCCCATTTCTTCTCATTATTGACTTTTAGTTCTCGGAGATCGCTGGTCAGTTTGCTAATCTCCTCATCCTTCAACTTCTTGATAATTTCCTGGCTTTCTGTAACCTGTCCTTTAATTCTGTCCATTTCTTCGTGTATCTGCTTGTTTCTATTCTCCATACTCTGAGTCATTTCAGCCAGCCTATTCTGTATTTCCAATCGAGTTCTTGTGTTGTCTTCCTTTATTTCCTCCAGTTTCTTTTTCCTCTCTTCACGTTGCTTTTGTTGCCATTCCTCCTGTTCTTTCCTCCTTTCTTCACGTTGCTTTTGTTGCCATTCTTCCTGTTCTTTCCTCCTCTCTTCACGTGGCTTTTGTTGCCATTCTTCCTGTTCTTTCCTCCTCTCTTCACGTTGCTTTTGTTCTTTCTCTGCCCTTCTCTTATCCTTCTCTTCTTCCTGTTTCTTTTCTTTCTCCTCTCGTTCTTGTTTTTCTTTCCTCCTTTCGTCCTCTCGTTCTTGTTTTTCTTTCTTCTTTTCGTCCTCTCGTTCTTGTTTTTCTTTCTTCTTTTCGTCCTCTCGTTCTTGTTTTTCTTTCTGTCTCTCTTCTTCTTGTTTCTTTATATATTCTCGGAACCACCACGGCATTTCTTCATGCTTTTCCTGTGCTCTTTTCATTTCTTCTTCTTGTTCCCTTCTGGTTTGCACTCTTCCCTGAGTTGCCATTTTCTCGTCAATTTCAGTAATATTTCGAATAATTCTCTAATTTCCTAACCAACTTTAACTTTTCAAGTACTCTAATATCACACAGTGTCAATAAATATGTGAAATATTCAATTTCTAAATCAAAAATATCCTTAAAGCTAGCAATCAAGTCTTATATACTAAATATTCACTTAGTTTCAAATTATTTGAAATATAGACCTTCCTGAAGATCGATATCATCCTGCCAGTCAAAGTATGAGCAACTTCCCAACGAAATCAGATCATTTTCCTTTGAATTCATTTCAGAAATAGTTTCCAAAAAAGAGAAAATTAATTATCCACCATGTGGTATTCATCATTTACTTACATACTAACTATTAATCCAAATATCGAGAGTAAATTCAACTATATTTTAAAATAAAAATGAAATATGAAGACCTACAATTATTTTAATAAAAATGATAAAATATCCTCCTATCACTCCATCTAACAATCTACTTCTGGAAAATATTCATATTTAAACATCATTTTCTCAATACTTAATTATCAGTTTCTCCTCCGAGCCTATTTTCTTGACAAATCTCCCAGTATTTTCTTCACCAACTGCATGTTGGGCTCTATTGCTTCCCACAACGTTCCGCAATATCATTCTCTTTTGACCTCCATGTTGGTTCAGCAGTAAGTTATCGGGCTATTTTCTCGGGTCTAACTCTCAATTAAATATTCAATCCCGCGGTGTCTTTCTCTTCAATTTTCTCACTGTTGTGCAACAATTTTTACGTCCTTTGGCGACTGATACGTTTCTCTCCCCGGTATCTTTCTCTTTAATTGCGCCACATTGGAACGGTAATTTTTACTTTTGGCGGTCCATTATTCGATGTTCCCGCGGTGTCTTTCTCTTCAAATGCCCCACTGTTGGTCGACAAATTTTAATACTTTGCGACCAACAGTTCCCGCGGTGTCTTTCTCTTCATTCGCAACACGTTGAGGCGCCAAATTTTACTGACCCCATTAATTTGCGACCCTTTCCGATGCCTCTGTCTTATGTTGTTGCGCCACGTTGGGCGAACAAATTTTACTGCACCCTACGGGTCAGGGTAACCACAGTAATTCCCAACTAGTCAGTTATATTTATCTCAGGGTATCCGTGCCTCCAGAAAAATGGTTAATATTTCTATGTCTAGTTTAACGTGTGTTCGAAGAGAAATAACGGTATCATACGCGGTTCAGAATTACGTAATTCAACTCCCAGTAGTAGTTTTCGTGAACGTAAACTTCAGTCAACCTTAAAAAATATTATATGTTCGCACAACGAGAACCTTACTCACTAAGTACAACTATTGATTACCAATATAAATGAAAACTCACTTCATTATATAAAAAACTAATCAAGAAACACATTTATTAAATTGTCAAGATTCGCAAAAGAAATGGTTAATATCAAGTATGGCTCGTAAGCTTTCAATTATCAATCTAATAAATAAATATTTTAATTATTGAATCAAATATTTTAGGTCAGCGCTCCCTAATTCCTAAACTAAGTTTACATCTTAATATTCTAGGTCACGTATTCCTGAAATGAATTATCTTCCCTTTAAAAATTACATTTGGTCACTTAAGTATATTACATCACAGTCTTCAGACCACGGTCAAAGTTCGGTGTATCAATAAATTATTTCATCACTCACGGTGTTAATTATATACCTTCATCGAAAAATACAACCATAACATTGTTCAAGTTACCGCAGAAATGACCTAAATTCGAATAATGTATTCTGAATATAAATATCAGTGACCTAAGTTATATTGAAAATTATCTGAGTTCGTTGGTGCAGATCATAGTGAAGAAAATGAAATATTGAATGACGCACTAAGTTTCTCGGTCCGATTGCCATTTAAATTACGGCTCCTAACTAGGTATTCGCTCTAATAATATTTTTAGATTAACAAAACATCGATGATATCCTACGTAAATGTCAAATAATTTCCCTATTCTAGCTAAAGAATTTCTTATGTATCGTATTCCAGCTCGATATACATACAGCCAATAAGCATTTATCATATATAGGTGTGCTAATGCCTACACAAGGATATTTCAACACTACATTATCTTACTACTTGCATACAAGTTTGTTCTTCCATGCAATAACCATTCATTCAGAATATAATATAATCATGTATTCATTTACCCATCACCGGATGTTATTATTGTCAAACCACTTTCACACTTCATTAAAATATACGTATTACTATTATCCATACCTTGCTATGGTTCCTCCCTGGGGCATACTTATATTCTGTAATCGCATTACATGTGCTCCAACATCGCACATAAAATATATCATATACGCTTTACTTCCTGTTAATCTGCGCAATATATCAACTAAAATACTATACACTCTTCCATTATCTCACTATTAACCTTCAATTCAACCCATATTTAATTCTTTTAACATTCACAATTACCGCATTTAACCTCCAATACTAATTAAACACAACGATATGTATCTCGTCATTAGCGCAGAATTCATTCCTTAAAACGTATTTTATCATACAATTCCGTATATAACCCCAAATTCAGTGTCTTTTCTTTCAATAAAGTCACACAGCAAAGAATATGGTATCTTAATTTAACCAATTCAACATGTGTCCCTCTGTGACGTAACTGGGTTTGACTAGTACTACATCACTCATGGATCTTTCTAACTAACCGGGATTCTTTGAAAACAGCTGTTACACTACCTCGCATTTTAAAATCGTATTCCTTCATCCTTGGATAAAATAACGTAGTAAACAGGTTACCAATCCGTAACAAGATTTCATCTTAAGTATTTCACACTGCACTTTTTTTTATATTCACAGCACACTTAATTATCTCACGCTTAGGCTATTCAGATCTATTGTATATACTGGTAATACTCTACATAACAAATTATACTACTTAATACTATTACTTAGCTCGCCATTCAATATCTCGGGCCTTAGTTGCTCCTCGGTGTGGTCGTAGTCCTTGGATCGGGAACTGGTCAGGATGTCCACCACTGGTATTTCAGGTAGAGTGACCTCCTCCACACGGGTCGGGTGGTTTTAACGGCCAGGATGACATCTCCCTCCAGGTTGGTCTATGCCGATTTAGCAAGCCATCATCTGTTCAGCAACACAGTAGACAATATACGTTGATTCTGAAAAATATAAATTCGTCATGGTTCTGCGTAGAATATATATTTTATGGTGATTGCTTCTTATTTTAGGTTGTCCTTGTGACTATTTTTACTAAATGTGGCTCAATCTCGAGCTCTCACGTCTCAATCAAGTTCTGGTTTTCAAACGACTTTGCGTCTAAGTATCTGAACGTATTTTTCAAAGCTTCAGGATTTTATTCCTTTTTTATAGTATTTCAACGTTTATCTATTCGATTCGCTCAATATTTCCTTCTTCTCAGCTTAATACTTCACGCTAAATATTGCCAATCTCGCTTATTTCTGAGAGTAATGTTCGGAACGTCTTGTCTTCACCTCGTCAATTTTTAAGTCAGTTTTTATAATAATCTGTTTGATCCTTCTTATTTTTTTAAAAACAATTCTATTGATTCTACACCATTGTACACCGCCTTCATAGTGGTAGGTTTAAGTTAGTCATGGCCTCCTAGCATACCTCAATATCGATATCCTATTATACATTTCTTTGCCTTGGCTGGCCTCTACCTTCCGTAGGCGCCATTTTTAATACGTCCAGTAAATGCATCGGGTACAATACGTTCTTTTCAATGTAAAGTGTTTGTTACGGATTTGTCATGATAACGGCAGGCTCACTTGCCTACTGCCATTCACAATCGAGTTGGGAAGTTAACATAATTGCAGGCCCCATTGCCTACTGCGCGATCACAATCAATTTGGGGAGTTTACGTTACAATGGCTGGCCGTTATCCTACTTGCAGACAGATCGCAGTTGAGGAATTCTTATTATTAAGGCATGCAACTTCCCTGCGACCAGTCGAAATTGAGTTGTGCAGTTATCATTATACTGACAGGCCTCTTTTCCTACTGCCAGCCAGCTTACTGCCAGTCACAGCAATTTGGTGAGTTGCCATCAAAATAGCACGCCACTATTCCTAATTCCAGTCACATTTTAGATGGGTACTGTGCCTTTTCAAGGCCTCCGATGCGGTACTCTTCTTTCTTGATTGATGCGCCGGCTGCTTCTGTAAACAATGACATTACATAATACTTACCACTCATGTAGACTCTTATCTTCTCAGGTATGGTTACGTCCTTCAGCTTTCCTCGGGGTTGACAGGCCACACACAATAGGGGTTGAGGAAGTGAAAGACGAGGGGTCACTAAACTACTAAAATGACGATACCCAGAGACTGAAACAAATTTGAATAATAAAATAGTTTATTTAACAAAGTCGGCAAAATGTGTAAAGTAAAATGAAATTAAATCAAATTAAAATCAATAAGGTTACTTGAAAATATTACCATACAAAATCTCCTCAACGAAAAATTAAAATATCTGCCTAAATGAATTCGACTGAAGGTCGATAAATTTTAATAATACTCACCATCGAACTGGTGCCTTTTATGTACGAGACACAACCACAACAGACTACAGGTCCATTAATATCCAGCATTTAAATAAGGCACATGAAATGCATTTAAATCATATCTCAAATAGCTGGACTTGCCTGACATTAAAATAATTAATTAATTAAATGATTTCATAATGTGGATGTCCTAGACTTGATGACATTAAGTTCAATTAAGTTGATAACTGCCCAACTGTAAAATATAATTGTGTACAATAGCCCTGGTTAATAAAGGAAAATCCATGAACACGGTGTCTCACCACCATTCTATTTCTTAACCACAAACTTAACAAACATTGGCTGAACCAAGAAAAGTTATCAAATCAATCGTTGATGACGAACAGTTACTCATTTAAATAATTTACACACTACTAGCTGTGATAGCCTGGACACATACAAATGAAATAGAACAAATTTGGCAAAGTGCCTCAGTTTTACCTTATTAAATGAATTCGACCCTTTTACAAATTAATTTCTTTTACATTGCCGCTGTCTGTATTTGCACAGAGAATGATTAAAATTATATGGCATCACCATCGATGGAGGCAGATTCCATCTTGACTACTCATTTTACGGCACTTACGACACAACTTTTTATCAAGGGTCGAACCATTTACCTACTTTAACTTTTGTAGTGGGGTTCAAAGTTTTGTGATTTACGATGTCCTAGAGCATAAATGTTTACTTTGATATTGGCTATGAACGATCTGTGGTCTTGCTAACCTAACACAATTGAAATTATTATTTACAAAATGTACATGACAATGGAGTAATCACAGTGCTCCAAAAGAAAACAAAATAAACTCACAAATAACCTAACTACTCCTATTTTATTTACAACAATTAAATCATGAACAATCTTTCACGTACCTTCTGTCACTACAAAAAATATTGATGCACGGTGACCAAAAATAAAATATCCGCGCAAAGCAAAAAGAAACCGTTAAAAGAAAATCACAATAAAATGGACGTGATCACTGCCTATCAAAATTTAAATAAAAATACGCACAGATCCAGACGCAGAAAAATCATAATCAAACAGATTTAAAGTAACAATAGGGTGAATTTGATGGCAATCTCATGATATCAGACGTAAATGTC
Source organism: Anabrus simplex (assembly GCF_040414725.1). Taxonomy (NCBI): domain Eukaryota; kingdom Metazoa; phylum Arthropoda; class Insecta; order Orthoptera; family Tettigoniidae; genus Anabrus; species Anabrus simplex. Next base: position 350,378,238 of record NC_090268.1, on the reverse strand, counting down.
TGGGCATGACCTCTCACAACTTTCAAGGATTCTAACTAGGAATATTACATGTCAACTATGATTATAATTGATTTTCAAAATTTCACACATTGCTTGGTCAGTCCGTTCCATGTTTCAACTCGGTCTTTGATTTGCATATTTCCGAGAGTTCTACCTGCAAATGTCACATATATCCTATATCCTATATCCTATCCTAGTTAAATTGTTTACCTCTCAATTCACATTCATCTCATTATTCTTAAAGTGGCACTTATTTGCCAATATAGCCTCGCTCATTTGAATACGGGCCAATCTTTAATAATACATTGTGTCGTACGCATTCATTTATTACGACACCATAATACAACATGGTCCTCAAGCTTCATAGCCTCCATTTTTCAATTGTTTTCATCAGGGGTATTACCATCTCATTGTTCATCTATTTCATCTTATTTCCACATTCACATGCCATGGATTATCAGATTCGACCTGCAATGGTTTCCCTATCCTTATTTATTGACTGTAACAACAAGATTTTCCTGTCAAATACCCAGTTATCAAAAATGTGAATCCACGTACACAAAAATTAAAAAATAAGTATTTATTTACGAAATAAACACAATACCGTAAATAACAGGTAAGATGTCCAACGAAAACGATCATCTAAAAATGTGATAGTGCAAAATGAATAATAAAATTGGATGCGCTATAATTACAGTAAAAAATCCAAAACAACTCGGCAGCATCCACAAAATCAAAATATCACCAAAACACCATATTATTATATTAAAAATCAGAACTGGTATAGGGCATCAAATATCTACAGAAATTTTAGATTCACGTCCTGGTCTCACATCTAACTCTAACTACAAATAACATCGAAGAATATAATTACACCATCCGGTACGTAAAATTTATAATGATTAAGCCTACATAAATCGCTACCCTAAATTTGACCACTGATTGTTCATAGCCCTCAAGTAAATTGTTACATGATTATAATATGCTCACATTACCTTTGTGCTGGAAGGCGGGTTGGATCCTCACAGTCCCCGCTACATGATTTTATTTCATCTTGTTCATCTTGCGGAGGCTATTCAACACTATATACACGCGAATTGGATCCATTCTCATGCTTGCGTTGCACACGTAAGATAATTTCACACGCCTTTCAACAATTATATGAAGAAAAACATAAATTACACTGCAATAGCTCTCGATGAGTTGACGTGCACTGGAAGAAAAACATCTACCTGGCGATCTGCTGCTGGTCGTCTCTGTTCAGCACCCTCCTTCTACCGCTTGTTTACACAAGGGATTTTAGCAGCCATCGACCTCTCTCTGACAAACGAAAGTGGATACCAGTCCTTGTACTGTTAAGCTCCAGTAGTAAACAAAGTCTAACCCTGCAATTAGCTCACCTAATGTTTGCTCCCAAATGTCTCAGATGAAATAACCATTTTATAGACCATTTTATATGTTCCCATGTAAGATTTGGAGAAATGTTTATGAAAATACCGTCCTCCAAAACAATAGTTCTCCACTAGAATCGTAACGTGATAGCTAATTGCGAGCTAAGAAAAGTTCTATAATTACATATTAAGCAAACTCCTATTGCCCGTCTCTGTTGTCCGCCAGCCTCATTACATTAAATGTTCATTTATGAAAAGTTCGTAAAACAACTACCACTGTCATTTTTGCTAGGATAATTGTCTGACTGATTCCTAAGTCTGATATTATTTTAGAGTTCTCCCTAAGTGTTCTTTGCTTGCCTAAGCCTCTACTCACACAAATGTTAAGTCGTTTCTTGGCGCTGCACTCACTGTAGAATCACTTGTCTGCACTGAAATTTCAAGTAGGACTGAGGTATCACCACACTGCGGCTACTGCTTTTGTAAATTCTCACACCCCCACTTCAAAATAGTCCGTTTGGAGGGGATCCGGCGTAGTAATACGGTACCTTGGATCGTTTTTCCTTATGTCCGTAGGTTAAAATGTTCGGAAATGCACTCTAAACACTCCAAAATTTGGTTTGCTTTGAGTGTTGCACTGCGTTATCAGGAATGATCATAGCTTAATTTTTAAATTGAAAAGCGTCATAGGGCCTATTTACACTGGGAACATGGCGCCTTGCCGCCATGACACTCCGCTCTCTGGGCGCAACCACTCTTCCAAACAATGTTGAAAACTTATGTTTTGAGAAATAATTAACCACGTATTTGCTTGAAATGTTCGCAAGTCAGGACACTGTATTCCACTATTACTTTCGACACCACATCACAGAAAACTGAATACAGATTCCCGCTAGGACATGACACTTAAATTTTGAAAATTGTGATTGGTTGAAATTTTGCCGCTCCTCGTGGCTTGGGTTGAACCACATTCTGCCGAGGGGTGACAGGTATTTTCTCATTCTTTGTCGCACACTAGGGATGGGCACATTCCATATTGCCGATTTCCCGTGAGAAACCAGATATAAGGTCTGCGGTCTTCGGTGCAATAAAACTTTATTAGATGGAGACTTTTAGTTAGCTATTTCCTGTTCGTGACTTAAAGCATATTTGACGGATGTACTTCCAGCCAATACGGCTCCTGGGTGTCGCTTTGTGAGACTGCTAGCTTTTCCCTGCCTGTGCAGTGTTCACATATGCGAATTTCAATAATTTAACTATCATTTCCATTTGGCTCATTCGATTATGGGTGCAGTACATTTGTTTATAATGGTGGGCACCCTTGCCTACAGCCAAACACAATCGGATAGCGGGGTTTTAAACAAAACTGCATGCTCCCTTGCCTTCTGCAAGTCAAATGGTAGGCCCCTCTCATTAATGCCAGTCACACAGGAGTAAGTGAAGGACCCCATTCCTACTGCCAGACAAAGTCGGTGTGGGGAGTACTGATTACAATCGCAGACACACCCTTTCTCGATCGCTACAAATCGAAATCAGTGAATATATATAGATCGACATACGAAAGTATATGCTTGTTTACAATATTGCAGACCTTCATTTACAGATTAACTGCTGCTAAATTGTACGTCATATCGACAAAGGATTGTACCATAAGACGCCGGATTTAGCGGCCTAAATGGCTGGTCATATGATATCTCATCTATTCATGGGTCAGACTGAGTTAGAAATGTTGAAGGGGGTAAAATTGGTGTAAGATTGTCTCACATTGCATTACATTTCGGATAAATATGTGACAGCTGCATAAGCATTTGGCTCACATATGGCTACTGGGTGGGTCAGTTTTCGTGTCGAGTTTGATGATTCTATCTTTCCTATAAGAGATTGAAAGTATGAATTATGCATGTGAAAAGCCCAAATTTACTTAACATAGAGAAAAATCAAACATAAAAGGGATACAGGTACGACAAAAAGTCATAAGACCAAGGTTATAGATCAGTCCAAATTGAAATGAGATTGTGCCATTCGTTATGTGATAAGACTTCCCGAAGGTCTGCACCATCATTAAAATTGCCCCCATATTTCGATATTCTTCGGGGATAAAAAGTGAAAAATTTAAAGATCTTGGAAGTTATCCGTCCGTTACAGGCTAAAACGTACAATTTAGCAAATTTCAAATATCTTATTCGTATGGCAGATAAGGCTGCAATCTGGATTTTGGGCGAGGAAGGTAAAAATAAAGACTGCCAGGAAACTAAACCAAAAAAGTATGCAGATGTTCATTATTTTCCCTTAAACAGGTAGTTATACGAAAATTTCGACAAAGTAGTCAATGTACAGGCACACAGTTGTTACTATTTTATTTATATAGATAAGAAATCTGCTCCAGCTACAACACTTTTGGGCTATGACCGCTGGACGTAACCTGAAAAACAGACCGTTCATGATATCTCCCTTACTAATCCTCCTGTCGAAAAAGTGCACATGCAAAAAATGTTTTAGAAATTAATTTCCATCAAGTTTGGTCGATTTCCAGTCAGGTTGGTCTTGTACTGTATATATTGTGGAAGAGTAAAAGTACCGTTTCGGTTCCCTATAAACCGTGAGTCCATTCGTAGAACATGAAATGTTATTGACCTATAAATACTACCTTTGGACAGATGGATGCTAAATATAAAGTTTGGTTCAAATATCTTCAGTAGTTCTCAAGTTGTAAGAAATAGGCTTTACACGCACCCGCTCTTGAGTTAAGTCCGGTGGGACTTGTACCGAAAAACGGTCCGTTAATGATATCTCCCTTATTAGTCCTCGTATCGAAAGTATGCACATGAGAAAAAAAAGTTTAGAAAATAATTTCTTTAAGGCAGGTAGATTTCCATTAGGTTTGGTTGTGTATATTTTGTGGGAGTGCAAAATCACGGTTTCGGTTTCGTATAAACCCGCAGTCAATTCAGGGATTTAGAAACAATGCTTGCCGTAAAACCTACCCAAGGATAGGTGGATTCTAAATATCGAGTTTGGTGGAAATATATACAGTAGTTTCCTAGTTATAGACAGACAAACAAACAAACAAACAAACAAACAAACAAACAAACAAACAGACAGACAGACAGACAAACAAACAAACAAATAAACAGACATACAGACACCAAAGCTAAAAATATGCAGATGGTCATTATTACACCTGAAACGGATAACTGTACGGAAATTTCGCCAAAACAGTCAATGTCCAGACACACTATAGAAGTCCAGACCTTTATTTCGAGAGTTACTACAAATGGACTTCACCATCAGCCGCCTCTTTCGGTGTTCTACATGGTTGGATCTATGACATCTTCTCGTATCTCTTATATTTATGAGTTAGATTGAGTTATAGTCATTGAATGGGATGAAATTTTGTACAGTTTTCATATACTACTTTAAAATGTTGATACACATGTGACAGCTAAAATCATACAGTTTGGGTATCACATGGCCACTGGCCATGTCAATGTTTGTGCTGAATGTTACGATTCTATCTTTCCTATGAGTGTGCAAAATGATAACATATATGTGTAAAAGTACAAAATTAACTTGAAATCGAGAAATACAGCTCTATTTAACGTATAAGGGATAGAAATACGATAAAAAGTCATAGGACCGAAGTTGTAGATCACTCCAAAATGAAAGGCGATTGTGCTTTCCGATTTGTGATACGACTTACCGATTAGCCACCAATTATCCCGAAATGAAGGTCAGCACCGTCGTTAAATTTGTATCCATATTTCGATATTTTCCGGGGGAAAGTTACACATTTGCACAGCTTAGAATATTTCCTCAAAGAAAAGAGTGTCCAGCTTTCGGGATTAGCACTCGCATACATACGGAGTAATTAACGAAGAAAATAATACAGTTAAGAAAGTTGAAATTAATAGAAAATGGATTATAAGTGAGGACAGCCGGATGACTACAAATATGCAAATACCAGGTGAACGTACTAAAAATTAAAATGCCCCTCAATAACGTATCCTGGTATGAGTTATGGATATAAGAAAGTGGTAACAGTGGAGGAATTTAGTGCAGGCATTCTTAGGTAAACATATAAGAATGACAGCGACCCCGGAAAATGTGGGATCGACACAATTTCCGATTTTTATATCTCACCCCTCCAGCGTGCTAGAGGTTTCTTATCCCACGTGGTAGTAAGTCATATGTGTACCATGTTTGGTAGAAATCACTCCAGTAGTCCTAGAAAGTATCGTTCGAGACTAATATCGGTAGTTTTAAATACACTGACTGACAGAGCAAATACAACACCAAGAAGGAGTGGTTCGAAAGGGATGAAAGTTGGGGAAAAAACAGAGACGGCACGGACGAATAATTGATGTTTATTTCAAACCGATATGCAGGTTACACAATGCGCACGGCATTGACTCAGTAGGATGTAGGACCACCGCGAGCGGCGATGCACGCAGAAACACGTCGAGGTACAGAGTCAATAAGAGTGCGGATGGTGTCCTGAGGGATGCTTCTCCATTCTCTGTGAACCATTTGCCACAGTTGGTCGTCCGTTCGAGGCTGGGGCAGAGTTTGCAAACGGCGTCCAATGACATCCCACACGTGTTCGATTGGTGAGAGATCCGGAGAGTACGCTGGCCACGGAAGCATCTGTACACCTCGTAGAGCCTGTTGGGAGATGTGAGCAGTGTGTGGGCGGGCATTATCCTGCTGAAACAGAGCACTGGGCAGCCCCTGAAGGTACGGGAGTGCCACCGGCCGCAGCACATGCTGCACGTAGCGGTGGGCATTTAACGTGCCTTGACTACGCACTAGAGGTGACGTGGAATCATACGCAATAGCGCCCCAAACCATGATGCCGCGTTGTCTAGCGGTAGGGCGCTCCACAGTTACTGCCGGATTTGACCTTTCTCCACGCCGACGCCACACTCGTCTGCGGTGACTATCACTGACAGAACAGAAGCGTGACTCATCGGAGAACACGACGTTCCGCCATTCCCTCATCCAAGTCGCTCTAGCCCGGCACCATGCTAGGCGTGCACGTCTATGCTGTGGAGTCAATGGTAGTCTTCTGAGCGGACGCCGGGAGTGCAGTCCTCCTTCAACCAATCGACGGGAAATTGTTCTGGTCGATATTGGAACAGCCAGGGTGTCTTGCACATGCTGAAGAATGGCGGTTGACGTGGCGTGCGGGGCTGCCACCGCTTGGCGGCGGATGCGCCGTTCCTCGCGTGCTGACGTCACTCGGGCTGCGCCTGGACCCCTCGCACGTGCCACATGTCCCTGCGCCAACCATCTTCGCCACAGGCGCTGCACCGTGGACACATCCCTATGGGTATCGGCTGCGATCTGACGAAGCGACCAACCTGCCCTTCTCAGCCCGATCACCATACCCCTCGTAAAGTCGTCTGTCTGCTGGAAATGCCTCCGTTGACGGCGGCCTGGCATTCTTAGCTATACACGTGTCCTGTGGCACACGACAACACGTTCTACAATGACTGTCGGCTGAGAAATCACGGTACGAAGTAGGCCATTCGCCAACGCCGTGTCCCATTTATCGTTCGCTACGTGCGCAGCACAGCGGCTCATTTCACATCATGAGCATACCTCAGTGACGTCAGTCTACCCTGCAATTGACATAAAGTTCTGACCACTCCTTCTTGGTGTTGCATTTGCTCTGTCAGTCAGTGTATATTTATATTTCACCCAATTCCCTGGGGTTTCTAGAGGTGTATTGCCCCAACAGGGTTTTTCACAGATAGTAAGTAATATTTGTACCAAATTTAGTTGACAGCTATGCTGAAAAATGCACACATACATCCATAATATCGGTCATTTTGCTAATTATATTTTTCACCCTTTCTCACCCCTACACCAAAGAGGCTGAACTTGGACTTAAAAATTCCGAAGTGTCACTGTTTATCTCAGTGACCAGCAAAACTTCGGATTTGACTCACTTTCCGATTATTTTTGTATTTCACTCCCCCTAACCCCACATCCCGAAGGGCGCTGAACTTGGATATAAAAAATCCAGAGTGTCACTATTAATCTCAGTGACCCCAAAATTATGGATTTGACACAATGTCGGTTAAAATTCCCGACCCTGCCTGGAATCGAATCCGGAACCCCTGCGACCAAAGGCCAGCACGCTATAATATTTATCCATGGAGGCGGACAATCTAACCCTTAAATGGAGGAGATACGAGGAAATGTTAATGAATCGAGCATTAGGCCGCTAAAAGCGGCGACTTATGGTGCAATCCGTGTCGATATAACGTACCGCTTAATAGTAGTTAATCTGAAAATGAGGATCTGCAATATTGTAAACGTGCAAATACCTTCGTACGCTGATCTGTATATATTCATTGTAATCAATTTGTAGCAATCTAGAAGGGGTGTGTCTGCCATTACAATTAATACTTTACAAATCGAAAGTGACTGTCAGCAGGAGGGCGATTGCTATTGTAATCAATACTCCCCATATCGAATTTGACTGCCAGTACGAACGGGCTCCTTCAACATCTGTGTAACTGGCATTGGTAAAAGGGGCCTTCCATTGTAATGAATAATTCCCTTCTCGATTTGACTGACAGAAAACAAGGGAACGTACAATTTTCTTCCAAAATCCCCTGCCCGATTGTGCCTGGAATTATGGAATTACCTTTGTAACGAAAACTCCCTTAATAGATTGTGACCACACAACAGACAAGGGGGCCTTCTATTATAATGGAAACTTCCCAACTCGATTGTGAATGGTAGTAGGCAAGTGAGTCTTCCGTTATCTTCACTATTCCACAACTCGCACTTTAAAATTGAAACAACGTATGGGGACCTACTTATGGTGCTATTAGAAAACTCATATTCACCGGGGTACAATAATTTACTTCGATATCCGTATACAATGTAGAATACCATAGTGAAGCACGGCTACATATGCTAGTCAGTTCAATAAAGGTACATGTTCTTTCAGCACATGTAGTTTCATTCTCTTTCAACGACTCCTTCTGGGTGCTTGATATTCTTTTTTTGTCAAGCAGTGTATTGTACCGTACCTAAGTGTAGGAACCCTCTAGGACGATGCCTCCATTTCCTGACTGAACATCCGACTAAGGTCAATTGGGTAGAAAGTGAGTTAGGTTGTCGCGGGTAGTATAAAAGCCGAAGTTTAAACTTACCTCTAAGTATCATGACAGGAATGGTGGAGGTTTATATCGAATGAGAAATACTGATATGGGGTAAGATGGGTTTATTCCACAAAATAATTCGAACTATTCTAATATCTACAAAGTAAAAAATCGAATTAAGAAGCCTCAAACCGGCAACGAAATTAAATTAAATCAACAAATTATCATGTTAAAATATAAAACAAACAATATCAACGCAAAACAAAATCCAAATTTGAAAATGTAAATACAAATTACAAGTTAATTACTGAGTAGTTGCATTATGAATCAACGTGATAGTCCAAAGTTCCTGTTTACATGGAGTAACATCTTCGCATGATCACAATTTAACGGATTTATTTAATTTGGGAGGGTTTCTTAGGTAAGTGCATCTACACATGATATAATTCCGTAGGTAGTGGGCCATGGCTTTGCGAAACACGATTAAATACTAGCGGCATTTCCCTACTCTATGACCGAGGTCGATAGCTGCAGTGCGGTCAGTATCCAGAAATCGGGAGATAGTGTGTTCGAACCCCACTGTCGGCAGCCCTGAAGATGGTTTCCGTGGTTTCCCATGTTCACGCCAGGTAAATGCTGGGGCTGTACCTTAATTAAGGCCACGGTCGCTTCCTTCGCATTCCTAGGCCTTTAGTATCCCATCGTCGCCACAAGATCTCTCTGTGTCGGGGCAACGTAAAGCAAGTAGCAAAAATAACCTACTCTATGTTTACAACATTCATAACGGGCTAAAATAATCAAGTATTTACACTGTATCAGGTGGGTGAAAACTTACATACTACACTGACTCGACATGAGAAACGCGGTTCACCAAAGATCTAGTCGGAACTAGAATAACCTTAATCATCAACTCAGCACTAGGGCTGTTCCCCATCAACAACAAGACATCAAACCAAAAATCACAATGAATCATACACATACACAATCCTTTAAAGAAAACAAATAACATATCTCAGTATACACAAGGAAAGCAACGGGCAACACTCCCGTTCTTCTTACTGGATCAGAGATCAGGCTAGCGCCGTTCGTCAACTCCAGATTTCCTGCTTGGCAACCAGCTGTAAAGATTATTCAAACACACGACTACTCTCGGAACTTGGTCACTGTTTTGACAAGGTTACATCGCGGAAGCTACTCTTCGCTTCACAACTAAGCTATAATTCTGGCTGATAAACTGACCTTCATAGCGAGGTCATATTTCAACAACCACTCGTGAACTCGCATTCAGACGTACACATTGCCGGCATGCTAGCATATTCCTCAACATATATGTAAAATCTCTTGGCCTGACATTTCATTCACGGCATCTCTAATTCTCAATAATATAACTCCATGACAAAATCACAGGCCGATTCTTACTTCACATATTTCTCATAACATTTCCAGGTGTGCGCATTGCCCACATCATTGACTTCACATATATTTCAGCATGCACTAAATTCACACATATATATATCGTGTATTTTCATCAGCCCTTTCATTATAAATCAGGGTTCGATTCCCTGCCTAACCATTGTCCAAAAGAGTTTCCAATCCATTTTAAAAGATCCTATTGTAATGCAACGCTCCACACGTCTTACGGCAGCTGAAATGCATGCAAACAAGCAGTCTATCTATCGCTGATATCTCTATAAAAATAAATAAAAAAGTCTCGACGCTGCGAGTGTGTGACTCCGGATGTTGATGATTTCAGCTATCTAATCCTTCTAAATATATATAAAAACACAGGAATAACCTTAACTAAATAACATGCATAATTGACGCAACTAAAAAGACAAAATAAAACCTGTCATCTCCCTCGGTTTCCCATCTAGCTAATTATAAAGCAATAGAAAGAAAAAGAAAACATGCAACCCAGTCCTGTCCATATTTACAATAACACACATATATAAAATGAACTCATGCTCTCTGGCTGAAATTAAAACTAAGGAATATTCCTAATCTAAACCTCACTAGTATTTAACGTATTTCACAAAGCATGCCACTTAAGTATTATATGCAACTTATCTCGGAAACTCCTAGGACATCTTTAACGAGTTACATCCTCGCTGGCATAAAGCGTTACTCTATGGCTAACACACTTTGCACATGAGGATCCAATCTTCTCTCTTCAATGGATGATGCAATATTCATGCAGCTAGTTCCTGTACAACAGCAACGCATAAATATCTGGTCAGTATCTCTTCACCGCTCTTGGTGAACATTGCACCGGAATAAAGTCACCGTCGGCTGTAATAGAAAGCGAACGTTAATAAATTAGTTCAAACAACCTATTCACCATGAAAAGTAAATGTTAGGGGTTGAATCACTGTCTGTAGGAGCGGCCCGCGGATCTAATCGAACAGTCTCTCGCGAAACGCGGCCGGCCCGATGGTAATGTACGGAAAAGCATCTCTCGCTCAATTACCAGACTGCGGCGGAAATTACAGTTTGTCGCATTAATGCACGAATATATGCCATAGTGCACTCGGCTAATTATTATACACAGTTTAAACAACACTGTTCACAATAAAAATTGCACTGTCTTGGGTCGGTACGACCGTACAAAGTTAAACTTCTGCCCACGTGGCATCAACTACGCTTCCCACGTACACTGAAGTATCACCCTGACGTTCACTACTCAACGACACACAACAGAAGAAGGTGCTCACTACTCAACGACACACAACCAAAAGAAGGTGCTCACTACTCAACGACACACAACCGAAGGAAGGTGCTCACTACTCAACGACACACAACCAAAGGAGGGACGCTCCAGCATGTGGTGCTCTTAAGTATAATTGCAGACACCGTTATGGCTAGTGGATTGCCCGAAGATTCAAACACTCAGCATATCAGAACTATTGTTTCACACAATGTCTTTGTAATCTACTGAAATTAATACCAAATGCACTCATAATAAACAGATTACGGCACAGGAAACTTTTCTAATTTATTCATGAATATTTCTAGTTCTCAGACATATGAAAAAGCCTCAAATAACAGAATTGACCACTCTCTCTTGCTGAACATTACACACGTAGAACAATGTTGGTCAACCTGAAGTTCCAACTCTGCGCACTCCAGAATTCAAAGTAGTCACGCCCTTGCTTTCTAATTGGCTCACCTCACCTCGTGGCTTAGCGTTCCTTACACGTGCAGTCTATGCTGACTATGAATAAAATTGGAAGCTTCTCACGGTCACAGAAAAGTTTCGAGCAAGTGTCCCACGAAATTCTGTCTCCTAGACTTTCGGTCCCAGCTATAATCTGCCACTCTTGTAATGCCCAACTGCAGTCCACGTTTATATTACAGTTTAATATGCCAAATAATATAATCTAATATCCTAAATGAACGGTCAGTATACGGCGCAGTATATAAACTCTACATTATTTGAAACGTGACATTTCACCGATTAAGAAAATTAAACAATATAAAATATTATAATTTTTAATTTGTACCTTTCAGAAGTCCCTTAATATATTAACAGAGTGCGGCTTCAAATTACAGATCCTGCTGGTCCATAAAGTAATCCTTCATTCGAAACTGTGACAACACTGACAATTCAACACTGCAGAAACACATTTACATATTGCAAATCGGGTGAAGACACTATCAGTCTGCAGATATTTAATATCCACGATATTAACCATGCACATTGTTACAGACTGTTTACATAAATATCGATGACCCTGTTCTGGCATCGAACTCGAGATCCATTCGGATCAACCACACTCACATTCGTGCGCATGCATGGTGAAATTTTGACCACATGATTTTGCCCCTCTGATTTCTCATCATTTCTATACTGAGTGATATAGATCACATTACTTGAATTTTCTCCATAAAATTTACTTTAAATCCTGGGATATGCAAAGTGTCTCCACAAAAAAATATGTAAATAGAATCAAGTTCTTGGATTTTAAAAAGTACAAACAGTATGGCCTCATGCACTGGTCATTCTTTCTTTCTTTCTTTCCTTCCTTCTTTCTTTCTTTCTTTCTTTGCCCGTGGCGCAACAGCTTCGAAAGGCTATGGTCCACCTAGCTCAAAGTCCTGCATATCGTGGGGTGTCGTGTGGTGAGCACGGCAAATCCTTTCTGCTTATTCTTGGTTTTCTAGATCCGGGGCGCCAGCTCATCATCAAATATCTCCTGAATTGTAGTAACGTAGGCTTATTGGACCGCGAAAGAGCCCTCAGATCCAGGTTAAAATCTCTGTTCTGGTGAGGAATCGAACCCGGGTACACCGAAAGGCCGGCAGGTCATGAATTACTTTACAATATTTACAATTATTCAGAAAATGTCTGTACATCCCAATGAAAACTTAGGAAACTATCCCATTAAATTATCCTCATCTCTGAGCGATGATTAAGTGTACATTATAGAGTAATATGAAATTGAGCACGCAGTGTCGATGGTCAGCTTCACCTCCAGCCGGGTTACCCCATGGTTTTAGTGACCGCATATCATTACCGTAGTATCAGCAAGTAAGATGAGTCATCTCCGCCACTGCTCCATATCTGCCAGCCCAATGTGCAACCCTCCTTCTGATCTCTCCTTTCTTCGATCTCGTGGTCACCCGCTCAGAACACAATTATTTTCTGGAACTGCCTAGACTGCGCGGCACTGTAATGTAATTGCCTGCACTCCTCAAAATGTATGACATAATACCTTAGTTCATGGTTGCTGCTCCGTTCTCTCTTGACCTACTGACCAAGTTTCTTATTATCTCCACAAACAGGTTAATCATTTACATAACACGAGTCTATGGCCGTTGTATTTCTGTCTTCCAATCACATAACTAAAATTTGCGTACAAATTCTAAATGATTATCACGTAACCTCAATATTTACAATATCCAATTCTCCTCGTAAATATTCTCGAATCCTGGATATCTCTGCACTCCTTAAAACTCTATAAATATAGTTCTGACTGTTTACTTATGATTAAGCATCGGCCTCTTGCTAGTATGTACATTATTTTGCTGCATTTTGGAAGCAGAATCATCGTAGGCCTACAGTTTACAGTTCCCAAGTAAAATGCTCCATCATTCCCATGATAATAGAGATATCCGAGATATCCCATGGTAAAGTTTCTGCATCCTACTAACGCTGAATATTACAATCAAACGAACGAAATCAAAAATTTATCTTCACAAAAAGAAGTAAGATGTTATCCTGATCAAAGACACAAGACTTCAAACGCTATACAAAATAAAAATGATATTGCATGCACTCCACAACATTTATGACATAATAACTTAAATCATCGATTGCTACTCCGGTATTTCTTTAGCTACTGACCAAGTGTCTTATTATCTCCCCAAACAAGTTTCTTATTTACATAACACATAACCGTTTTATTCCTGTCTCCCAAGCACATAAATAATTTGCGTATCAGTTCTAAGTGATTGTCACGTAACATCAATATGTACAATGACCCATTTTCCTCGTAAATGTTCCAGTATTAATGCTTTTATAAACTCAGATTTTCTTGTCATATCATGTTCAGTAGCGGCTCCAAGTACGTCCTGGTCTATTCATTTTTAAATATTACCATGATGCTTTCTTTCCATTGCATTTAATTCGGCGCGTCTCCTTGAATTCTTCGAAAATCAATCTCTCTGCTGTCTGTGCCAATTACATCGAGATCTGCCCACAACTAGCTTCACACATGGCGTCAAGACATGCGTCCGTTAACAAGTGACGCACCTGCTCCATTATCCTCCTGTACTCTTCCTCTCGCTTCAAATATAGCCTCTTCGAGGTCACGTTCGCTTGAACTATGGTCCCAAGGGCCTCCCTCTTGTGACAAATATACATTCACCTAATCCTTTCGTTAGAGAGTCGGTGCCATCCATATCCTGTCAATTTACACCATTTGCCAGAGAATGAAATATAGAATTATGAGAGTTATTATTTTAATGTATTGGTTACTTAACAATCAATTTTGCCATATTATTCGGCATGAGTACTGAATAAGGGCTCATATATTTCCATTTAACGCCATTTAGTCTACCGGCGTGTCAAATTCGAGATTCCGCTTACACCAACAGATGGCGGTAAAACCGTAACTCTTGCGGCCTACTGATTTATTGATTAATGCTTTAATTATTGTGACGAGATAAAGGTCATATGGCGTTCTCTTGCATCTCATGAGATACGAACAGTACAAAAAAAAGTCCTTCCCAATTATTTGAAGGTGAGGGTAAATCGTGACTATGAATAAAAGTAGATGAAATAAAAACAATAAAGAAAAGTGGAACGAGACAGGAAGTAAGGGAGTCATTTACAAACCAAAAGATTATTCCACCACCATCACCAAACTCAAAATACTTACCTTACCATAACGCCTTCAAATCCAACTCATCTCTTGATCAGAGAGTGAGTGTTGCCCCATCTTATCTTATAGGTGGGGAATAAAATCATGAAGATAGATGGGTCATTGGATGGCATGAAGTGCTGGATATGTATTTTCCAACATCCAGCTACCTCTGTTAGATGCTGACAATCTATCGCTGGTCTACAGAGCGAGTTAATTTACCTAGCACGTATCATCGCTACGGTCTATACGCTACAAGATAGTTCGCAAGCATTTTGCATATGGCCAGGCTGTTGAGATATCGTGATAAATGGCTACATGTAACAGCTGCTGGCTGCACTTTCGCCATCACTCAAGAGTTGACTCGAGCCGTCATCTTTATCACATTAATCAGAGAAACGTAATCCATCATTTCCTTAATTAAGAGTTAACTTTCTCATATTTTAAATTTTTTGCTCAGTTTCAACGCAGATTTCACCCCATGAAAATGGGCATAAACGTGGTCAACAAAGGGACACATTTCATCTAATTACATAGGAATCTGTGAAGTTGTACAGTATGCATTCGTGGCTGGCCGGAGTCGATTCCGAATGTACAACGTACTTGATCCTGGTTTGAGGGACTTTTATCTCCCACAATTGAATTGAGAAAATAAATAATTTATTTGTTGCTCTTGTCCGTGCAACAATTAGTGGACTTCTGCACTTTGATTTTATTCTCAGTCGCTTTGTTGTGAATACATGTTCTAAAGTATAAGGAATATATATTATATCAAATAATAATAATAATAATAATAATAATAATAATAATAATAATAATAATAATAATAATAATAATAATAATAATAAAAATAATAATAATAATAATAATAATAATGTCCGCCTCTGTGGTGTAGTGGTTAGCGTGATTAGCTGCCACCCCCGGAGGCCCGGGTTCGATTCCCGGCTCTGCCACGAAATTTGAAAAGTGGTACGAGGGCTGGAACGGGGTCCACTCAGCCTCGGGAGGTCAACTGAGTAGAGGCGGGTTCGATTCCCACCTCAGCCATCCTGGAAGTGGTTTTCCGTGGTTTCCCACTTCTCCTCCAGGCGAATGCCGGGATGGTACCTAACTTAAGGCCACGGCCGCTTCCTTCCCTCTTCCTTGCCTATCCCTTCCAAACTTCCCATCCCTCCACAAGGCCCCTGTTCAGCATAGCAGGTGAGGCCACCTGGGCGAGGTACTGGTCATACTCCCCAGTTGTATCCCCCGACCAAGAGTCTGAAGCTCCAGGACACTGCCCTTGAGGCGGTAGAGGTGGGATCCCTCGCTAAGTCCGAGGGAAAAACCGAACCTGGAGGGTAAACAGATGATGACGATGATGATGATGATGATGATGATGATAATAATAATAATAATAATAATAATAATAATAATAATAATAATAATAATAATAATAATTTCGTGTGGCTATTTCTAGCCGAGTGCAGCCCTTGTAAGGCAGACCCTCCGATGAGGGTGGGCGGATACTGCCATGCGTATGCAACTGCGTGTTATTGTAGTGGATTATAGTGTTATGTGTGGTGTGTGAGTTGCAGGGATGTGCGGGACAGCACAAACACCCAGCCCCCGGGCTATTGGAATTAACAAATGAAGGTTAAAATCCCCGGCCCGGCCGGGTATTGAGCCCGGGACCCTCTGAACCGAAGGCCAGTACGCTGACCATTCAGCCAACGAGTCGGACATAATAATAATAATAATAATAATAATAATAATAATAATAAGAAGAAGAAGAAGAAGAAGAAGAAGGAGAAGAAGAAGAAGAATGGATTACAAGCGGTTGACTAAGATTTCTTTTACCATACTCGATAGCAGACCTAAAACATGTGATAAGTCGTTAAGTGAGGTTGGGACGGATCTGAAAAGAATTGGAATAAATCGTGAAGACATTATTGACAGAACCAAGTACCGACACCAGATCAGTTACTTCAAGGGCGTTCGGCCCCACAGTGTAGGGGGTAACGCGTCCACCTGTCACCCAGCGGCCCAGATTCGATTCCTGGCCTGGTCAGGGGTTTTTGATTGTAAATGATTTATATCCATGGCCTGGGGACTGGGTGTTTGTGTCGTCCTTAATGTTCCTTTCCTCACATTCAACACTTTACACTTCCGTAATTTCCAAATACACGCAGGTTCATGACATATGGTGCAAAGTAGGGACAAAATATCTCTCTAGGTCGACGCCCCGAATAAATAGCATTTTAAAAAACTTGAGGGACTTTTGTGAAGAAGAACAGCAGAATAGCGGATAGACAGCAGAATTTTTTTTGCTATTTGTTTTACGTCATACCCTCACAGATAGGTCTTATGGCGACGATGGGATAGGAAAGGCCTAGGAGTTGGAAGGAAGCAGCCGTGGCCTTAATTAAGGTACAGCCCCAGCATTTGCCTGGTGTGAAAATGGGAAACCACGGAAAAACATATTCAGGGCTGCCGACAGTGGGGCTCGAACCCACGATCTCCCGGATGCAATGACCGCAGAATAGAGATAGGCTGGCAGATAGAGAATGCAATGCTACTGGGCAGCAAAGGAGGATTATAAAAATGTGTAAATGTGCTAATGGTTGTAAACGTCAAAGAAATACAAAACAAGTATTAAACACTACCAAGCTTCTGCCCAACTTCCATTGCGGTTCACTGTGTTCTATCCAGACATCTTACTAATATTCGTGATTAAGAGGAACAAGACACTCGCGAAATAGATCCCTAAATCATATCTTGACAAATGCTGAACAATCTAACCTGAATTGCGAAGTTCCCACCTGTAACGAACCCGTGGCGCTGACACGGCCATTGCGGTCCACAATTGACGTCATACAGCTTACTTTTACAGTCTGGAAAGACGTAGGATGCTCTCTGGTGTTATCAAATTAATACTGAGCATGGCAACGTCGGCCTCGGTGTTTCTTCGAGCGAAAATAAGCTGAGAGTGGTCATCGGCTGCTGTCCAATTCAGTGGACAAACTGTCTTCTTTCCTAAAGATATTAGTGTAATGAATCCATGACCAAACTTCATCAGCTTGATTTAGACTAACTTCCTGAATTTCACAGAAACGCCAAGTTGCCGCACTGGGGCAGTAGAGCGTTCATTTTCTGAGTCCAAGTTGGCGAGCTCGATTCCGGCTCAGTCTGATGAAATTTCAAGTTGCCAGATTCGTCAATATCGTGTCGACAGATTTACTAAAACGTAAAGGAACTACTGCGCGACAATACTGAGACTTGTTGGCGTCTCCAAAAACTGTAAAATTAGTAAGAGTGGTGTAAAACCATTATTTTATTATTATTATTATTATTATTATTATTATTATTATTATTATTATTATTATTATTATTATTATATAACTAAAAAGAAATAGAGATTAAACACATAAATGTATGTAATATTGAACCCTTGAACCTACCGTTCCATCGTTGGTCGTCTGCCAGGCTGCTTCAGTAGAGCAATATCGTACTCTTGGATCTTGGGGTCGTTGCGAGTTTTTTCTGTCACGTCATCGACCAAACGATAGGGTTCAGAGGAGAGCACAACTACTTCAAATGAGGAGCAAAAATGTGCTTACTAAAATATTTATTCAATGTAAATCACGATAATTTCTTAATCAGATTGGAAAGAAAAGTCACTTAAAATTTTCATAATATGTCTTAATGCAGTCAGAATGCATAACGTGAGTTGAAAAGTTTTATTGACATGGTTTATTATTGTCTTTCAAAGAATGAAAATGTGGCGTAAAATTCGTGGACAGCAAAAGCCAGAAAACTAGAATAAAACCAGAAAATCGGGCACCATTGATCCAAACAGTAACTGAGAGTTAATCCACACGAACCGTGTAAAATCTGACCTTCAACGAGTGGAATTCCAGATTTACATTTAATCAAGGTTATCCACCAGTCTACTATCCTATCCGATATTGAAACATCCCCCGAATGGACCCTTAATCGAACCAAATCGACTATCAGTTGCTTTGAATAGGTTGCGAAATATTACTTCAGGGCATGGTGTGCATTACAAGTTAACAGCAACTGTCACAATCAAAAATAAAATTCCACCATGTATTGATATCTCATGACACCCTTAAATCACTAAGAAATCTCGATGCTAAAACATGCATCATTCCAAAGAGATGTTCAGAAGGAGCCAACAACACTTGATCCGATGGGATCTTACGTTACATATTTCTGAAGGAACAAAACTGCAAAATGCAGGAAAACATTAATTCATTATGCATTTAGAAGAAATGCCAAACACTGAAGTTAAAAACAAGTGATAAGTCACTTGAAAATGTTCTTATGAATCCAACTTTCAGGTTATAAAAGAATTACATCGTTAAATTAGTTAAATTACAAGTCCACAATAAATGCATATAAAAGGAAATCTTTCCAATTTTCTATAACTACGACTACAATAACAAATCTGTCTACCAACACTTGTCCCATTAAACTAAACTGCAATCGATCGGTAGATCAACGTCTCATATACATAATGTGAATAACAAAAAATGAAAATAAATTATATTAACAGCTGACGAATCGAAACCGCATTCGTAGTGTAAATCCTACAAAAAATCTAAGTGTCAACACACGGCATTATCATAATATACCGGACACCCGAACAATAAAACATAAAGTAAAGAAAAATGGAAAACGAATGTTCATCAACTTTAACACACGCGGCTAAGCAATAATGAATAGTCTCCATTAGTCAGGTTTCCACGTGGGACAACCCTACATTCATGCCGCTACGGATGCAACGCTATTATGGGAGCACCTCCTGGCTAGTAAGAATTATGGCGAAACATGGCCTGAATAGTAGAATGTCTTTCACATTCATATCCACTACTGCAAACACTAACATCGTTCAAGTCGATTCACAAAAATGCATAACCTATGACTTGACAATATACAGACGACGCCCTAATCCTGTCTTTGAGTCAGCGTCCTACTCATCCTTAATTTATATAATACCCGCAGCATCCTAAATATATCGTTGAGCCAATGTTATGGTATCTACACATCATTTATACTGCCGGGCGAAATCGAAACTTTTAACACAATGTCCGGATATCTAAATCTGATCCTCGTTGAATATTTTCAAAAACACATGAAGTGAAATTCGCTACAAAAATTAACTCGAACCTGGAAATATTGATGTGTCTATTTCCTACAATAAAGCGTGAAATCGAAGTTAAATAACATGTCCAAATAATTTAATTCATTCCTCAATGCTATCACAGATGTTTCATGTATTTAAAAAATTGTATTACGAGAAACTTCTAATTACGCTCTCAGACTCAAAAGACTTTTAGAGACACTTGAAGTGCGCCTGCGCTATGAGTTGAGTGTATTTTCTGTTTCAAAATGGGTTGTTCCCCCTCCTGTCCCTTCCACTTCCCTTCTCAAGCGTAGTCTTGGTGGCTGGTTGTATCCAGCGTTTGATCCTCATTATTTATTTGTCGCTCTCTAGAGTATCTACTTGGGGGTTCCTTTCGAACCCAAGGCTTCTGGGCTGCGAACATCGGAGCGTAAGTCTTGAGTGAATGTTGCATGTGTATATTGAGTGAAAGGTTAATGCTTGTGGCCGCGAATGGGTGTGTAATTGGATTGGAGTTGTGCTTCTGTGTGCGCTGTGCTATGTGGATGTGCCGGGTTCGTAGTCCAGGGGCCTATGGCCAGTTGAAGGCCATTTCTGTTTGTAGTATATATTTTTCAAATGTTATATTCTAGTACTAATTGTGTTTCTGTTATATTACCTGTGGGTAAAAGATATTATGTTCTCGGTTGTATATACGAGGCCAATAGGAGTTTATTGGATTACCTTGAAAAGGTTCTTCAGTTATGGTACTGTAAATATGTTGTTACCATTGAATAAAAGACGGATGAATTTGCAGATGGAAAGCTCCCTAATCTCGGTCCACCTAGCTTCCTCTCTGGGCATGTTCCTGTTTCCCTAGGCCCTAATGCTAGCACCTTCTCAATGTAATAATAACATATGCAGTGAAGTTTGCTAAATAAAAATAAACTCAATTCTCGTTTGATATTACGTAATATCACTGAAAACAATAATCATAAGCATCTCGATATTCACGGCTCAACTCGAGTGTCAGACTCCAGCGGACCTGCAATGTCACCACTACAAACAGGTATCACCCGTGAACTGTCCAGTGAAGTAACTTTTCATCAATCTACTCAGGCTAAACTATCATTCCAATAAAATTCATTTTTCACACTCGCAATGTTTCTAGTCAGCGATACTTTCCTCTCCAGATGTTCCACATGCGTAACTGACCGTGAGACATAAGCTTATCTCGGCCCGCCCACAACAGTTCTCTCTTACCGATTACCAGAATAACATTGTCCGCAATAGTTCACAAGAGCTATCTATGAATCTACTGTCTCCCTACGCAGAACATCAGGAATTCTACGGTTATTTAACTTATGATATTCCTCCCCGACCGTGATACATGTCGTAACTACAATGTTTCAATTGCTAATTTTGTCTTCGTTCACCATTTACCACTTGGTAAAATATTCGTCACTCAAGCCAACTGGCTTTAGACAGTCTACAAGTTTGTTTCGCCCATTGTAAGTCTTCTTCTTAATGTTGCCTGACGTAGGTTCACACTCTCGGAACATTGAATGACGACTGACGCTCTTGGTTGGGTTGAGGAGAGGGTATTTAAGCCTTTTCTAGGGACGCTCTTCTTGGCGTTATGTACTGGGGTGCAATCATTCTAATTGACGACCACTGGACCAATTTCTTCGAGACTCACCCCCAGAGATTCCACCTATTTTTCCAGTCATGGTCGTGTTATTTGATGATTTCTCCTGTCGTGACTCTAAGGGATGTACAACAGACTGAGGACTAGGGTTCGGAGTTCTGGGAGCGTATAATCAGATTGGCAAAGTTTGATCACTAATCTTATAAATAAAGTTGTAGGGGGTCCGCTGTCTGTAATTTCGTTTGTTTTGCCAATTTTTCAGATATTTATCCGTTTTAGGTCAACTCAAGACCGAATCGGCGGTTTTTACTTTTCGTGTCTGTTTGTTTGTTTGTTTGTTTGTTTGTTTGTTTGTTTGTTTGTTTGTTTGTTTGTTTGTTTGTTTGTTTGTTTGTTCCACCATCACGGCAAAACGGCTGGATAGATTTCAACCAAACTTCATATTTGGAGTATACTCACCCTGAGGAAGGTTTCTATATGCATTTCATTATAAAATCTTTGATTAGACGGGGATTTATAGGAAAACCAGAAGGGTTTTCCTCCATTTTCTCTTATACTATTGATTTCCTCTAAACTCCGTGGACAGTATGTGAAACGTCTCTTCATTATAAACAACTTTCGTTATGTTAATAATTTACTTTACTATTCAAATGACGGAGAAATTTACTATTTTCTGCGGGTATCATGGTCTGCGTGTGTGACCGACAGACCGACAACGAACGTACAGGTTGCCATGGCAACGTCTCTGACTGCTTGCCAGCAGGGAAATAACGTATTGCCGTTTTTCTCATCATACCTTTAAATTCATGGTTGTTTCTTGGGTAGAAGGCAAAGTGCACTATGTTTTCTGGTATGGGCTAGAGCAGTTTTGTTACTTTCGTCAATCGGCCATTCTGCGGGATATTGGCGGAATATCGTTGGAGTTTATAACCGTCCTCGAATAGCTTAAGTAATAACACCATTAGTCATCTTATCTGTTGACCTAAGAATGCCTGCGCCTAAATTTCTCCTCTGTTACCTCTTTCTTATATCCACAACTCACACCAGCATATTTTATTGAGGGGCATTTGATTTTCCAATACATTCACTTGGTATTTACATATTTGTGGTCATCCGGCTGTCTTCAGTTTTTATCCATTTTCTATTAATTTCAACTTTCTTTACTGAATTATTTCCTTCCTTAATTACACCGTATGTATGCGAGTGCTAATCCCGAAAGCTTGACACTCTTTCCTTTGAGGAAATATTCTAAGCTATGCAAATGTATAACTTTCGGCTCCGGAAAATATCGAAACATGGATGCAATTTTAACGACGGTGCACACCGTTTCGGGATAATTGGTGGCTAATCTGTAAGTCTTATCACAAATCAGAAAGCACAATCGCCTTTCATTTTGGAGAGATCTACAATTTTGGTCCTATGACTTTTTATCGTATTTCTATTCCTTATACGTTAAATACAGCTGTATTTCTCGATTTCAAGTTAATTTTGTACTTTCACACGTATATGTTAACATTAATTTGGCACACTTATAGGAAAGATAGAATCATGACATTCGGCACGCACATTGGCATGACCAGTGGCAATGTGATAGTCAAATTTTATGATTCTATCTGCCACGTGAGTATCACAAATATAAAGTAGTATGCGAAAACTGTACAAAATTTCACACCCAATGATTCTAACTCAATCTAACCCATAAATATAGGAGATACGAGAAGATGCCATGGGACCAACCATGTAGAACACTGAAAGAGGCGTCTGATGGCGAGGTCCGTTTGCAGATTCAAAGCAGTAACTCTCGAAATAAAGGTCTGCACTTCTAGAGTGTGTCTGTACATTGACAATTTTGGCGACATTTCTGTACAGTTATCCGTTTCAGGTGTAATAATGACCATCTGCATAATTTCAGCTTTGGTGTCTTTTTTTCTTTTTATTTGTTTGTCTATAACATGGAAACTACTGGATATATTTCCACCAAAATTCATATTTAGAATCCACCTGTCCTGGGGTAGGTTTCAGGACAAATACTATTTGTAAATCCATGAAATGACTGGGGGGTTTATACGAAACCGAAACCGTGATTTTGCACTCCCACAAAATGTACACAACCAAACTTAATAGAAATCTACCTGCATTAATGGAAATTAATTTTTAAACCTTTTTTCCCATGTGCATCATTTCGGTAAGAGGGTTTATAAGGGAGATATCATTAACCGGACTTAACTTAAGAACGGGCGCGTGTTGAGCGTATTTCTTACAACTTGAAAACTATTGAAGATATTTGAACCAAACTTTATATTTAGCATTCACCTTTCCAAAGGTAGATTTTGAAGGTCAATAACATTTCCTGTTCCTGGAGTGGACTGGCGGTTTATAGGAAACCGAAATGGTGAATTTACTCTTCCACAATATATACAGTACATGACCAACCTGACTATATATACAGTAAATGACCAACCTGACTGGAAATCGACCAAATTTGTTGGAAATCCATTTCTAAAACTTTTTTCATGTGTATTTTCTCGACAGAAAGATTAATAAGGGAGATATCATTTATGGTCGGTTTTGCAGGGTAAGTCCAGCAGACATAGACCAAAAGTGTTGTACGTGGAACAGATTCCTTATTTATCTATATAAGTAAAATCCTAACGACTGTGTGCCTGTACATTGACTATTTTAGCGAAATGTTCGCACAGCTACAATTTTAAGGGGTAATAATAACAACCATCTGTATAATTTTTTGGTTTAGTTTCCTGAAAGTCCTCATTTTAACCCTCCTCGCCCAAAATCCACATTGCGGCATAATCTGCCAGACGAACAAGAAAACAGAAATTTGGCAAAGTTATACGTTTTAGCCTGTAACGGACAGAACATTTCCAAGAGCTTTAAAATTTTCACTTTTTCCCTGAAGAATATCGAAATATGGAGGCAATTTTAATGATGGTGCAGATCTTCGCGAAGTCCTATCACGTAAGGGAAAGCACAATCTCCGTTCAATTTGGAATGATTTACAACCTTGGTCTTACGACTTTTTGTTGTATCTGTATCCCTTTTACGTTTGATTTTTGTCTATTTCTCGATGTTAAGTAAATTTGGACTTTTCACATGCATAGTTTATACCTTCAGTCACTTATAAGAAAGATTGAATCATCAAACCCCATACGAAAATTGGCCCACCCAGTAGCCATATGTGAGCCAAATGCTATGTATGTAGCTCTCACATAATTATCTGAAAAGTAATGCAATGTGAGATAATCTTACAAAAATTTTACCCTATTCAACGTTTCTAATTCAATCTGACTCATGAATAGATCAGATATCATACGACCAGCCATTTAGGCTGCTAAATCTGACGTCTTATGGTACAATCCTTTGTCGATATGACGTACCGTTTTGCAGCAGTCAATCTGTAAATGAAGGTCTGCAATATTTTAAGCATTCATATACTTTCGTATGTCGACCTATATATATTCACTGATGTGTTGTAGCGATCGAGAAAAGGTGTGTCTGCTATTGTAATCAGTACTCCCCACACCGACTTTGACTGGCAGTAGAAATGGGGTCCTTCTCCAATACCTGTGTAACTGGCATTAGTAAGGAAGGCCTACCATTGTAGTAAATAATTCACTTCTCGATTTGACTTGCAGAAGGCAAGGGAGCATGCAGTTTTGTTTAAAAGTCCACCCGATTGTGTTTGGCTGTAGGCAAGGGTACCTGCCCTTATAGATGAATTTATCCATCTAAAATGTGACTGGTATTAGGCATAGTGGCCTGCTATTTTGATGGAAACTCACCAACTTGGTGTGACTGGTAGTAAGCTGGCTGGCTGTAGGAAAATGGGCCTGTCATTATAATTATAACTGCACAACTCAATTTCGACTGGTAGTAGGGAAGTTGCCAAACATTCTAATGAAAACTGTAATCTGTCTAGAAGTAGGAAAGGGGGCCTGCCATTGTAACGAAAACTTCCAAATCGATTGTGACAGCGCAGTAGGCGATGGGGCCTGCAATTATAATGAAAACTTCCACACTTGATTGTGAATGGCAGTAGGCAAGTGAGCCTGCCGTTATCATCACAAATCCGTAACAAGCACTTTACATTGGAAACACCGTATTGGGAACCTCCCTATGCTGTTTCTCGGATAACGCTAAGAGACATTCCATTTTAAAACAATCTTATTTACTGTATGTACAGTATTTACTTCGATATTCGAATACAATGTAGAATACCGTAGCGAAGCACGGGTACATTTGCTAGTTATATTCTAACATCGAGAATATTCACACATCAATATATACAATAATACATACAACATAAAATCCCTGATACCAATTACTCTCAATCCCTTCTCAACTTCAGATCTATGAGAAAGTCTTTAAGTCTTTTTCCTAGTACACACAAAAATACATATAATACATATTTTTACTGGTTGAATACTTAACTACGGAGTATAGCTGACTCTTGTACAGCTGACGTCTTCACTCTTCTCTTCTTGCCTTCTCCTCTTCTGCGTAGATATCCCTGGAACTCGTTACTCTTCACGGCGACGTGACTTCTCCCAATTAAAATTGAGCTGCTAGTCTATAATCTTATATTCTAACACCTACTTTTATAATCGGTGTGGAAAACCCCTGTGATTTTTTACCAACAAATCACACTCAATTCGGGAGCCTGATATCCCTCTATCTTACTATCACTTTACTGCGTACTGCGACTGAATGCTAAGTCTACCAGCTCCCCAGTCTACCAGCTCCCCAACAGTTCTTCCTAGTTGATTATTTACTTCTCTGCGCGATATTGCCTACCGTCGAAACGCCTTCTTCCAGTGCCGTAAGTCAAAAAGCCTCCTCCGAGGGATGAAAGTCAAAAAGCCCTGTTGTTTACAAGTTACAAAGTCTTATAGTTTCTTCTATTCTTTCTCGAATAATGCTACTGATTCATGCACCACCACCACAAGTCACTAGTTCACGTCACGACTGCACTGTTCTCCGATTGGTTCTTTCACATGGAACCACCCAGTCACGTTGCATTACACACATTGTTCCAGAACACTTTGGAAACTGTTTCTATGCCCTTTACACGTGACTCTGTATATTTCCAACCCAAAAGAAGTGCGTATTTAACTTACACAATGTTTCACAATATTGAGACACAAAGCTCTTGGCTTACGAGCTCCCAAAGCAACATCGAATGTTCTAAATCCTTCTTTGAAATATTCTGTTATTCCTCTTATTATTATTATTATCACTTATGAATTATGAGTTATGAACTTACACAAACTCTACTGTAATTTCCCTTCATATATACATGCGTTCATATGACTGCTACTTTTTAAATCACAGGCTTTCTACCCTGGAGGTCGCGGATTCGAATCCCATTCGAACCCGTTAGCTCTCTCGTTAATACGCGGAAGGCGCGTCGTGAGCCGTCGTTCACGACACTCCTGTTTCTTTAACGGGCGTAATTAATTAACTTCGTGCATTAGGATGCCCGCGCATTGTGACTGCATGTCCTTTTCACATGTGCACTATTCTTCCAGTATGGATGCCAACTTTCCTCCGAGCATAATTGAATACATTTCCACCCTGTGGGTTATTATCCAAAATTCATTATTAATTACCCGAGGTCTGCCGAAATGTTCCGACCTCGTTCGATGTTTGGTGGGCCGCTTCCCGTTGTAAGCTGCCACGCCACAAAACACGAGATGAGCTTGTAATAAAAAATGGATACCTTGTAGTTGAAATTTCAGCAAGGTAGAATTATCCGTTCAATATTTGAAATAAAACTAAAGCAGTGCAAGCTGTAAATTTACGTGACTAACGATGTGTTGTGATGCACTAGGCGCCTCGGCGAGAACCGAATAAAAATGCTGCTTGACAATCACATACCTCCGGGAGAAACGAATACCATAACAAGCACCTTGAGGAGAAAGATATTCAGAGTGTTTCCGTAAGGAGTACTGAATCTTTGATGACTAGAGCCCGGAATTTCAGGCATTCATCTTTGCTAAAATAGGCGGGGAAATAAGCACTTAACATTTACAAAGTAGGTAGTTAAGTAATTGAAGAAGGCATTTATAATGACAAAAATGGGCCCTAAAATAATAAAGATGCTTTCACGTAAGCTACGTAATACACATCTGCATCAAATTTTAGAACTTAAATCTTACAACCCCCTGTGGGTGGGGATGATAGAATAACGTCAGCTGTATCCACTGTGTGTCTTAAGACGAGGTGACCACGGTCCCCCCTCCTGAGTCTGGCATTGCTCCCACTTACTTGTGTCAGGTTCCTCGCTCTTAGCTTCTCTGGCCGACCTTCCATGAGCAACTTTTGTTCTTTTCCGACCCGACAGTAGTAGATTTGAGAGGCCTTTCCTTTTCTTTACCGATACCTTCTTTTTTCGAAGTATCAGACCTGTTCATTTTCGTTGTGATTCCTGTTAATCAGGGAATGGTTACCAAGCTGTTCTTCCTTTTAAAACATAATCACCCCCAGCACTTAATTTTACGTAGCGAGAACGGGACCTGGCAACCTTCTCGACCATTTGACTTGGGGAATTTTCAGTAGAGATTTGTGTAATATGAAAATACTGTTTATATAATTGTTATTTTTATCTATTAAGTTAAAGTGAAATTTTCTTTATTTTTAATGCAGTACATAGGTTTTATATATTTTTTTCTTTCCATTGACCCCCTGTGGGTGGGAGACGCAGACGAACAATACACGCGCGTTATCCCCTGCCTGTCGTAAGAGGCAACTAAAAGGGGTGACCAACGGATGAGGATATTAGAACCATGAAACTACTTGTACCATGATGTGAGGAACACCATACATCTAATAATCACAGGAATAGAACCAGCTTTTGGGTGGTTAGGCCGTGTGCATTATGCAGAGTTTCGTCCAGACGTGCCATTTGGACTCATCAGCCTTTATGTTAGGAACACCACGGTTCTGTTGTTAGTAGGGTCTACGATCATGTGTATTCCACCGAATTGTGGGGGGGGGGGGGCATTCGGCTGCGCAAACTAACGTCCATGTGTCGGTTCATCGGGGTTCAGAATAGATCTGCGCTACCTATGAGTAGTACCACTCTACGAGGAACACCACGGGTTTGGCTAGCGCCCGTGGTAAGTACCACTATGTGAGAAAAACCACGGGTTTATATTACCTGTGAGTGATGCCATTGTGTGCGACATACGATAGGTCTACATTTACTGTGATTAGTACCACCATTAGAGAAACACCGTGAGTCTACATGGCCTGTGATTAGTACCATTATAGGAGAAACACCATGGTTCTCCCTCCCAGTGATTAGTACCATTATGAGGGGCCGGCGACCTGGATTTTGGACCCCTTTAAATAATAATGCATCATCCCAGTAATTCAGGCTTTGTGAATTGGATCCACTGATTGTTCTTGTTTCACGATCATTTTTTCAACACCATTCGTTTTATATTCTAGTCAGTGGATAAATTTCGAAGTTTTAATTTTCGTTTCGCTCACCTCTTACCACAGGCTCCGATAACCTAGCTGTTAGGCCCCTTTAAACAACAAACATCATCATCATCATCATCATCATCATATTCATCATCTTTCCATTGATTAATGTTAATACATAAATAACAGCAGAAAATATCCAACAACAACTTAAAAAAGGGCAAAAAGGCATTATGTTATCAAATAGGTTATGGAAGCTAAAATAGGCAAAAAAAGGCATAAAAATGGTTCCCAAACTACGGAAACATGTTTGTCTCTATGTGACTGATATATCCATCCAGATAAAAAAGGAATTTTGCCTAACTTTCGGGCTGTATTGATGACTAATAGGTTGCTTCTAGGAGATCTCCTTAAACACATTTCACAGTATAGCGCAATTGTCTTCTTCCCGTACTCAAAGGAGTACGGAAAATGACGCTTTACCGCACTGTAATAATTACTTTCCGCCCTGATTTATTAAAATCGTCTCTGATTGGTTGAACTCCGCTTCACAGTAACGTAAACACGCAGTCACAACGAATCAAGGAGCACCAAACTTAACCTTATCGAATTGTTTCTCCACCTGATTGCAGCTCCCTGGTTCCATATTCATCTACAAAAAGCATGGCGTCTCTGCATTCCCAGCTCAAATAATCTGCCGCCATCGCAATACTGACAGCTAAATAACGCAATATATATCAGTATATCATAAAGGTCGTACTACCTTCAGTAATCCAGGACTAGAGGGCCATGTTTACGACTCTGGTAGCTTAGTGGACTGATCACTCCTTCAGAAAATATTAATTTTTATGTTTGACTACAACATAACCCCACTTATCATTGGAATACACGAGCAACGAAATGCATGAATCAAACATGAATGATTGGCGTGACGTAGAATCAAAAGAATGTAAAATTAATTAAATTTGAAATTAGTAAATTCAACGCAGTATGATATAAAATGTTGTAGGCAACAGCCTCTAAAGTGATGAAATGAAATTAAATGTCGTATGGCTTTTAGTGCCGAGATATCCCAGGACGGGTTCGGCTCGCCAAGTGCAGGTCTTTCTATTTGACTTCCGTAGGCAACCTGCGCGTCATGATGAGGATGAAATGATGATGAACACAACACATACACCCAGCCCCCGTGCCATTGGAATTAACCAATTAAGGTTAAAATCCCTGACCCGGCCGGGAATCGAACCCAGGACCCTCTGAACCGAAGGCCAGTACACTGACCGTTCAGCCAACGAGTCGGACTCTAAAGTGATAAGTTTATGTTAATCGTTACGATATTCAAACAACACACCACACTACCAACCACTACAGAAATACGCAATACGTAATAGTGATTACATCCCTCCATTGAGTCGGCGTCAGGAAGGGCATCCGGCCGTAAAACAGGACCAAGTCCACATTTGCGATACACTTCGCTACCACGAATAAGTCGCAGAAGAGAAGAAGAAGGTACACTGATAAATTCATCCCTGACCCATACATCTCTTCGCTTCCTAGTGGTAGTCGCAATCACCGTTGGATGTTAGAGCAGCGCAGGTTTTCTGATGATCTCTGTCCATAGTCTCCTGTTGGCTGCAAACCTTGCAGTGCAACCTAGAAAGAATACTGAAGTGATAATGATGTTTTCCTAAACAGTCATGTGCGGCACGCAGACGAAACTCAGAAACTGCCTCCCTTCGTGTTCGAGATTCCATCTATCCACGGCTTCTGAGACTTTCTCTCTTCCAGAGCATGATGCTAAAACTCATTACATAAGTATTTGACAGTCATTAGACAGAAAATATATTTTGTTATCCGCAATAGTTGAAACCGTAACACCTATCTTGGCAAGTGTTTCAGCCTTTTAATTCCCTTCAGTTTAGCAGTGCCGTGGCATACACTGTAGACTGATAGTTTTAGCTTCTGCCTTATGGTTTTGGACGAGAATTGGACATATCTGCGCCTCTACTGATATTGTGTTATGACTGGGGACTAGACTGGATTGCAGCTCTTGAATCAAGTAGAAAGTTTTCTTTCTCAAATCTTATCAAAATTGAGAATCGGATGTTTTACTGCAAAGTAAATGGCTTCAAAATCACCATTGTAGTCTGCTGAGTGTAGTCTCACGAGAATAGAAGGCAAATTATGACATTAGTGACCAGAAACTGTGATTGTACATTATTGATTAAATAATTCCTGGCTTTAGTTTGGAAACTTTGTATGCATTGTTTTCAGTGCTAGGAGCCTAAGAGCTAAAGGGTCTGTTTCCTGTCTTATTAAGCCTTTTTTTATTTCTGTATATAATTCGAATACCAGGTTAGTCAGTGTTTGTGGTGGTTGGAATAGTTAGGGCCAGCAATCATACGGTACACTTTGTACACTTTTCGAATAAATTTACGTTGCCTCTTAAAGTTCCTCATGTTCTTTTCATAATATTTCCAGTACTAGCGACCAAGTACACTTAGAATATTCTCGTATTGTATCAACTGGATAAACTTGCTCTTGTTCGAGAGAAATTTGATATTCCGTTTGACTTCTCTTGAAATTATTCTGGAATATGTGCCTTTCTTTTGTGCCTATGCAAACGAGAGCACGAAGATTTTGGCTATACATTCCTCTGAGCTAATCCTTCTGTATGGACCATTTTTTTCGATTTATTCTCTTATCTTACGAGTAGATGATGGAAAGGTATTTATCGGGCTTGTGATGTCTTTATGGTAATTTGTGAGCGAAGTGAAATTGTAAAAAGAGCTCCTTCTTCCATATTGTTTCTTCAAGATAGCTTACATCATCTTCCAGGCTTGAATCTCTCGATTCCCATGCGTTTTCTCAGCTTCCCTCCTTAAGACGTATCGGCGTTCATTGAGGTCGTCGAGGTCTTTGGACCAAAACGTTTGATATCCTTTTACTGTGCCTCATGGAATCCATCATTTACCACATGCTATTATGGCATTGCTGATATCTGTTTCTGTTTTGTACGGATGTTGTAAGAAGACAATTTTTCCTTCATTGATTAACCTCTAAAGAGTCTATGAAACACTCAAAATTGACCTTTTGAAGTTCCAGAACATTCTTGATATCCCTGAAATTGAAGTTCTCCGGGTTTCTTTACGAAGACTAATTCTGGCAATGACAGGTCTATATCAAAAACCAGAATCACCTAGGAGAAGCCGTCCTGTATTTGCTTTTATATCACAACATACACGTAGAAAGTCTGGTGTAGTTTCGGATCCTTTGCATTGCATATACATTGGAAGATTATTAGCATTTTATATTGTATATAAAGTTGATGAATGGTGAAGATTTTGAATTTCTCTTCCTGGAGCGTTAATATCTCTAAAGACCAATCTTGGTAGTATGTCCACTTATTTCTCCTGCGAGGATGGTCTTGTTGGTGACATGCAGAGATGTGAAATCAGGCTTTCTGTTAGGTGCACTATGAATTTCATAGATTTTAAAACTATTTCCATTTTTCACACATTCATTCTAGACATGTCACTTTTATCTGCATAATTGCTCCTATTTTTGTCTACTTCAAATTCTGCTATGAAGCTGTTTTTTACTCCAATCAGTATTCCACTGGCAATTTGTCCATACTTTGGTAGGATGTATAATGAATGTCTTGTAAGCTCATACAAGAGAAGCTTGTCATCAGCACGATTTACATTCATAATTATGAAAAAGTCACTATTTTGCTCGAAAACTCTGTTTTCTTAGCTTGAGGCATTCCAAGTTGATCACACTCCTTATGAATAGAAAGGTAACGAGAGAGTGGTTGCGCGGTTTTGGGTCAAGTAGCTGTCAGCTTGCTTTCGAGTGGTAGCGGGTTCGAGTTCCGCTGTCTGCTGCCAGCAGACCGTTTTCCATGTTTTCCCATTTTAACACCAGGAACATGTTAAGAATATACCTTACTTAAGGCCAAGGGATCTTCCTTCCAACTTCTAGCCCATTTCAAGTCCGTTATCGCGATAAGACCTATCTGTATCCGAGCGACATAAAGCGAATAGTATAAAAATTAAAAAGAAGGTTTTGGACGCTGTTTCTTATCTAATGTAGTTATTCCATTCATCATATATCGTTAAGGATTGCTTGCCAAATTTGTAGATCACTTGCCCAGGGTGCTCCACAAAAGATTCTCGAGTGAAACAAAAATGCAATAATTTTGCCGCGTACCCCTCTTATTTAAGCACTTTCATATGACTTTCAACTTATTGCACAGGCATTCGATCGAACAACCTTCAGAAAAAGAGTTGGACGCCTAGTACACTGCGCTACAAGGTCGGTCACACAGCGTAAGTAGTTCCGTGATATGTGTCCTTGAAAGCTATGGCGGTGTGTTCATATTACATACCGATATAACGTCGATTTTAGCTTGTTACTGATACCCTATTGCCATTGTGTGTGTGTATGTGTGTGTGTGTGTGTGTGTGTGTGTGTGTGTGTGTGTGTGTGTGTGTGTCCATAAAGCTTCATATATTGGTGGTATTAATAGAACATTATTTATTCCCTACACACTGCGCTCAATTTTCCAGTTGAATTATTACTTGGAAAGTTCAGCAATGTTACTAAAATTACATTCTATAGGTGACAATAAAAATAGTTCATAACTCCGTCATATTTTCTCCCTCGTATATTTAACGACCGTTCGGCAACATTCAGCGCTTGACTCGCATTCAAAACAGTTACGGAGCTTTGATTGTGTTTGTTCATAATTTACGTGCACGTCTTGAATGCGAAAAGAAGAATAGGGGCCAGGCAGGAGCGTGAGTACGTAAATCTTCCTCCCAGAGATCCGCTGCACCATAGAGGGTCGTGCCTCTTGAACATTAATTACAGCCCCACCCTAAAAAAGAACGAGGTGAATTTTATTCCATTCCTACCTTTTTCCTAATGAATTTTTACTTTGACACAGTTATGTTCTCCCTTAACCTTATAATAAGCAGAACTGATCGACATGTACAATCAAATATTAACTTTAATGTCCTGACCAATGCATGTAGTAATTTTGAAATACGAAGTCTCTCTCTCGCTTTTCCTCAGTTTGTTTGAATGAGTACTGTGCCTAGACTTTATTGCTTCTGTCGTAAGTTGCTGCCATTTTCTTAAAATCTTATGTCTTCCGGGAAGTACTGTAGTTCTCCATGGCAAGTTAGTGATAGCCCTTTCCTGATCAACCCATCTTTATGTGACCCATCCTCGTGACCTCCTGCCATAGACTTTACTTGGATGATTTCCAGGATGTCACCCTTTCTCCTCATAATATCTTGGAGATCTTATTTCATTTTGTTATAGCTGTATGCCTAAGCAAGATGTGGAGCTTGAATTTTTCACAGCTACGTCTATCATCGATTACTGAACGCAGATAAATAAACTGACGAAGTCTCTTGGTTATTATTATTTTTATTGTCGTATCAACACACAATTGTTCGTTCGTAAATAGTTTTCAGATTCTAAGGTACATCATCAGTGATTAAAAATTACGTTAAAGAACCTCGTCAACAAAGTGTCCAGGCAACCCATCTAATATTCATTTTTCGGTTACATTTCTGTTACTTCATGTTCCGGGGAGTTTGTAAAACTTGTTTCTCCGATGGCTCTTTAATCTACTTTTTAGCGATCTCTAGTGGGCTAAGCCCCAGTGAATATACTGAGAAATGTAATTTGTCACAGCTGGTAAACCTGTTCTCTTGTTATTTCTTTTTTATGTTTTTTTTTGGTAGTTGCTTTACGTCGCACCGACACAGATAGGTCTTATGGCGAAGATGGGACAGGGAAGGGCTAGGAGTGGGAAGGAAGTGGCCGTAGCCTTAATTTGACAGCTCCAGCATTTGCCTGGTGTGAAAATGGAAAACCACGGAAAACCATTTTCAGGGCTGCCGACAGTGGGGTTCGAACCTACTATCTCACGAATACTGGAAACTGGCCGCACTTAAGCGACTGCAGCTATCGAGCTCGGTCTTTTTTTTAATGTGCTGACGTTGTGAACTCTACACATGGTTTCTCCTCTAATGTAACCTGCCTATCGCATAACGGTAATTAAGTTTTCCAGCCAATCAGAACTCAGGTTAGTGAATGCATATTTAGCCTAGTAGCGCTCTGAATTCTAATACAGTCTATGACTTTCCCCTGGGGAACTATTTAAGCCGGGCGCATTAGAGCTGTCTTGTCTGATAATGCTCCGATGATAGTGAGCGCGACTTGACGGAGGTTAGAGCGAGCAGGAGGCATGGGGCGGCCGGCATGAAAACCCAGAGCTAACAGGTAAAGGCAGAGTAAACCTAAATAAGTGATTGTGTCGGCGTGTGTTCTGAGGAGAAGATTTCAGCGGTTTTTTAAGAATATAATATGTAAGCTTTTCATTTTTTGCTGTAATATAGGATCTTCTGCACAGTCTTCAGACTCAAATTATATTCAATCCTGGGTAAAATTATTTCATGTCAGGGATCATGAGTGGTTACCCTCGGAACTCTCCCCTTTTAATTTTGATCTGGTTGACTAAATTGTCTTCCTATAATCCTTTCTAACGTGGGATTAGCCTCTGTGTCATTGGGATTTAAGCCCACTTCGGTTATTGTCGCCTCCAGAATATTATTTTATGAAGGGCTGGTGTTTCGCCTCCTTGCCTTTTGTTAACGGCATGTTTTTGTTGTAATACTTTTCTTTTCCTTCGTAAGGTCTAGTGGGATGGCTAATATGCCCCAGTAAATGCGTCATGGTTTTGCGGGTGACCGTGTCTATATTTACGTTCCCTGTGGAAGAGTACTCCAGCTGTTTGTGAATTTTTGTAAATAATAAGCCCATCATAGGGCAAACTGTTTATGAACACTATAAAATGGTGTCACCATATTGGTTACCAGTGTAAATGGAAAGGTAACAAGCGACATACCGCTTTATTTAGACTTGCCTCTATGTAATAGGAGA
The DNA here is from genome assembly GCF_040414725.1 of Anabrus simplex. Lineage (NCBI taxonomy): Eukaryota > Metazoa > Arthropoda > Insecta > Orthoptera > Tettigoniidae > Anabrus > Anabrus simplex. The sequence continues at coordinate 350,342,212 of NC_090268.1, read as the reverse complement.
TTAGACTTTTTAATGCCTTCCCTGTTAGGTTAGTACCTGAGAGTTCCTTCCCATTAAATTTGTACCTGATTAAGGACTTCTAAGTCCGCTGTAATGTTGGAGCTGACGAGCTCTGTGTTATATGTTACTATTCTCAAGTAATTTTTCAATTCCCATATTTATTCTGGTTCTTGTTAAATCATTTAACTACTCTATTTTTATTTTAAGAGAGGAAAATATAACATTTCGAATTTTTGTTTGAGTAATCTTTACTCAAAGTGGTCCCCTGTCCAGCCATTCACCCCACGCGCTTTCTTACATCTGCTGTCCAAGATTAATCCCTGAAAGGTATATTATTGTTATTATCGTATTTTAATTGTTTCGAAAATTATGTGTGGATTCCTTAATGAGTATTTAATGAGCCGGCTAGTTTACGGGTAATTTTCCATTATGTCATTTTCCGTTGACGTCAACGCCTTTACTGGAAATGTTCTTGTAGTTATTGTTATTATTATTATGATGCAGTGAACCTGCAGTTGCAATCAAGAAGGAAGTCAGCTCCCGGACGAAACTATCTTGACATCGGTCTGTTTTCAGACCAACTTTGCTTTACGGCAATGAAACCTGGATGGACTCAGGATATCTTATTAATAAATTAGAAGTATCAGACATGAAAGTATCGTGAAATATTGTTGGTACAAACAGGTGGGAACAATGGCAAGAGGGTGTTCGGAATGAGGAGATGAACGATAAGTTAGGAATGAACTCGATGAATGAAGCTGTACTCATAAACCTGGTTCGGTGGTGGGGTCATGTGAGGTGTATGCAGGAGGATAGGCTACCTAGGAGAGTAACGGGTTCCGTTACCGTGGGCAAGAGAACAAGAGGGAGACCAAGTCGATGATGGTTAGACGTGCTTAGACGCAGTTTCTAACGATTTAAAGATATGAGATATAGAACTAAACGAGACCACAGAACTAGTTAAAATGGAGGATTGTGGCGGCGTTTAATACATTCACAGAGGTTTGCAGGTTGAACGCTAAAAATAATAACAGTCTAAAAAGAATATGTATGGCCGGGCTGAGTGGCTCAGATGGTTCAGGCACTGACCCTAACTTGGCAGGTTGGATCCTGGCTCAGTCCGGTGCAATTTGGAGGTGCTCAAGTACGTCAGTCTCGTGTTGGTAGATTTACTGGCACCTTTATGAACTCCTGCGGGATTAAATTCTGGAACCTCGGCGTCTTCGAAAGTAGTTAGTGGGACTTAGAGACATTATTGTTATGGAACGTAGAAGGTCTAAAGAGCGCCGTACAGTTTACAAACAATAACCTTCTACAATCACATGATATTCTCGTACTACTTGAGACTCTATCTACCAAACCCATTGAACTAAAGCACTTCTATGCCCAACATTTACCAGCAACGCAAGGACCAAGAGGGAGACCAATGCGCGGTATTTCATGCTACTACAAACCAAGACTAGGTAAAATATTAAGTACACACCAAGAACAGGATACAATGATAATAAACTTTAAATGGATCTCTGTGATAGCAACATACGCAGGGCCACTAACACCCATTGAAGAACTAATAGCAATCATCATGTCCTCCATAAAGCAAATAGCTGCGGGCAGAGACATAATACTTGCCGGAGACCTAAACTGCAGACTTGACAACAACAATCATAGAGCGAAAGAGCTCCTGGAAATGATGACTGAGGAAGGTTTCAACCTTGTTAACAATTTCGAAGATAGAACATACTTTACATATACAGGGAGCAGTACTATAGACTTAATCTTTTACAAAGGTCAAAACATTAAGCTAATAAATTACTCCGTGTGTTTCACAACAGAACAGGCGATGATAAGGAAACACTGTCCTGTCTCGACGCATTTTAATGTCTCAAGAATAGAGAAGAGAGAGAACTATGCTGATGCCAAACCCTCAAGACAGACAAATAAAAATGTACTCAAACAACAAAGAAGAAGCCCTCAGACATCCAAGAGTCAAATTTCATGCAGTATTTGTTGATTATGCAAAAGCTTTCGACACGTTAAGCAGACCACTATTAATTGCGAAGCTGGAAAGAACTTGAAAAGAACATAAAGAATAATGACATAGATGCAGCCGCACTATCCCTGGAGAAGACAATCAAATCAGCACTTGTGTATAAGAGTAAGAGAAGATCGCGAATATGGTTCGATAAAGATTGCTATAAGAAGAGAAAGAGCACTATTAAGGCCATGCATGCGGCAAAGAACAACAAGAGCATTGAGACAATAAGGCAATATATCGTCATCAGGAAGGAATACAAGAAACTGCTGTCAGTAAAACGAAATGAACATATAGAAAAGGAAGCGATAAAAATCGTGAAGGATGCCATCAAGGACCCGTTTGTAGCATTAAAGCCTAGGAAAATGCAAAGCAGTGGAATGATAGAAATAAATACATGGGAAGGTCACTTTAGGAATATACTAAATGTTGATGAGGACGTCAATACTGAGGCTGCGATAACAGGATCATACCAAGAAGTAACTGACCCGTTCTCAAAGGAAGAGGTGTACGAAGCTATTATGTCACTTAAAAATAAGTATGCAACATCCCAACATCTTGGAGAACCTCGACTATGAAAATATTGTACAAGGGAAAAGGCGACCAGACAGACCCTAACTCATATAGAGGAATAGCTATATAAAAATGCATGCTGAAAATAATGACAAAGCTTCTCAAAAAAAGAGTTGCAGACGCAGTAGGACACAAACTCGCAGAGGAAAAGTTTGGATTCCGTAAAGGAAGGAGCACCCTCCATGCCATTAACAACCTCATCAATGACATTGAAGAAGCCCTCAGACATCCAAGAGTCAAATTTCATGCAGTATTTGTTGATTATGCAAAAGCTTTCGACACGTTAAGCAGACCACTATTAATTGCGAAGCTGGAAGCAATAATGGGGAAAGACAAGCTCACGACTCTGATAAGTAACATACTGACGACAAATTACATACAAATTGATAACCAAGTCGCGACTTCGAAATTGATCATGCAGACCAACGGAGTACTCCAAGGAGACCCACTAAGCCTCTTGCTGTTTAACATTGCGACGTACGATGTGGTAAAAGTTACTCAGCAAGGAATAGAGGATTTGAAAATATACTTATATGCAGACGATATGGTCATTGGATCAAGTTCCCTACATGAAGTGCAAAAAGCTGTAGACAATCTAGACAGGTGGGCAAAAGATAACAAGATGAAAATTAACACAGAGAAAACAGTGAAAATGACATTTCGGAAAGGTGGCCGAGATGCCGCAAGTGACAGGATATACCTAGGATCTACAGTCCTTAAGACTGTCAATACATTTAAGTATCTAGGAATGATCATACAGACAACAGCAACAACCTATAGGATTCACATAAAGTCTAGAGCAACGGCGGCCACCAAAGCAATATATGATATTAAAACAATTACCAAGCTTTCACTAGAAACTGCTATGAAACTATTCGATGCGAAAATTGCGCCAATTGCCACATATGGACTGGATATTATATGGAATAAATTGGGTCTGGCTGAGCTGAAGACAATTGAAGCAGTCAAGTCGCGCTTCCTAAAAGCTACACTGGGAATATCAAAATACACAAAATCAAGGCTTGCATATGAGCTTGCAAAGGAAACCTTCTTTATCGAGGACCTCCGAATGAAGCGAGGGTTTCCATCCACAGATGCTTGGGAAAAATTAATGCAGGACAGAGTGAAGAAGAGGGAAGAAATCTGGCTCGATTTCTACTCGACGGAGGCGATGATGAATAGAATATGGGCAAAGACTAATCAAGACATGCGACATTTCGTTAACTCGATGGCGGTCCATGGGTATCACCATAAACTGTGCAACAACGAGTACTTCCATGACCCCGACGAAACCTGTGTTTGCAAGCTGTGCAATGAGTATTGCAGTCGATATCACGTAATCACATGCAAAAACCGGGGATTATCTATTGTGAACTTTTGTAATAGTGAGAAGTGACAGTACATATGACAAACTTTGTTTATCCAATGCACAATTTGTGTGCTGTATCTTTATTAATTATGATGATTAATAAAGTGTTTATTATTATTATTATTATTATTATTATTATTATTATTATTATTATTATTATTATTGTTAGTATTATCATAAAAGTGGTTTATTATTACTGTATTCATTTTTCTATCCTAATTACGACATGTTTTTAATGTCCATGTGTTTACTTTCATTTTTCGATGTTTACAATATTCAGATCGGTGTTGATGTCTTTCAATTGGTGTGAGTTTTCGTAAACGTGCATTCCGAAAGCTCAATTCTGGTCTATCTAATCGCAGAACACGCATACACCAACACACACACACAAGAACGCACACAAAAATGCTAATATTACACCACCTTTCATTCTATGTTAGACTAGTAAGGAGTGGGCAAACACTTTTGTAGTAGGACTACATTTATATAAGGTCCTAATCCCAAGTATTTAAGAATATAAAGCGAATTTTCAAAGTAAGTGTTTATGTATTTCTGAATATTTTCGAGCGTGATTTGATATATCGTCGTTGCCGGGACAAAACCCCCTATGTGATAACATTTTTGGAGATATACTGACCCGCAGCCCATACATTATGAAGAGTGAGAATGCCTTGACAATATTCACACAATATTGCACCTTAGATGACAGAACCTTACTAACCAAAGATGTACGCTAAAATATTTCACATAGGAGGTTTTGTCCCGGCAGCGACGATATTCTTATGATGTTCCTTCAATAACGAAACATGTCATTCTACTTTTAATAGGTACCGTAACCCATGAGTGAATTTTCATGAAAATCGATTAAAAATTTGAAATTTTGATTTTGACGCCATAAAATACCTGTAGCATTCATTTGTTGAAGTATTGCATCGCCGAACCGAAACCGCCATTTTTAAAGTCTCTGCAGTGATTTAAATGTCTCACGGAGCTTTAATATCTGCGAGCGCTACGCCCACTTCTTCTGTGCAATGCGACAAGAGTATTATATACCATAGCAAGATGCGAGGTTCTACCAGTGGAAAGGACCATAGAAAGAAGAAGAGCATCAGGCGAGCAGGAGAAAAATAAATAAGAGGGCCCCACACATGTACCAGGAGGATTTTAGTGTGAATAGTGCATGCAGTTCTTTAATCGCTTTTTTCCTCATACTTCAAATTTTCAGTACCTTCCTGTATATAAAATGTCCCTTGCGTAATAGTTTTTGAGAACGGCAGTTCAAAATTGCTACGTCCATTAGTTATCAGACATTTGTTGAATTGAAATTGCGCTTGGTTTTCTTCTGGGAGAAAATTACAATTTTTTAAAAATGACTTTTTTGCTGACATTTACGGAAGAAAATATGAGTGCATAAATTTTAAAAGTTCTAGATGATTATACATCATTAGCTCATTATAACGAAGGGCAATTTTAAAAAATGCATGTATGGTGAACATGTTGACAAAATATGAAGTTAAGAAAATCAAATTTACAACATGAGGGACTTTTTCTGTGGCGACCCATGAAAATGAAGTAATTTGACTGTATCTTCTAAACCATTAAAGCTACTGAATTGAAAGTTTCTAAACAGTCTTCTGATATCATATTACGCCTTTGGAATAAATTTGAAAATATAGCTTTGATAGTTTAGAACTTTCAAATTTCACTCTTTGATTACCTTAAGATGTTTCTTTTTTCAGGTATAATTCTGTATTCGTATGTTTTCTGTTCAGGGTGTTTCTAAATTTTATTAATTCATATGTTAGTTTCGACATACAGAGAACCTAACAGTTGCAAAATTACTAATTCGAAACTGGAAGGAAATTGCTTTAAACTGTGACAGATTTACACTTTGTCCTCAGACACAACGTTATTCTTAAAACTGTGATACATGACATCCCGTTATATTCTTTGGTGATGATATTTAGATACACGAAGGTATATGAACAACTTCGACGCTAAAGATTCAGCCAAAGAGTCGGACGTTTGACCACTACTGTATTATTATTATTCTTCTTCTTATTATTATTATTATTATTATTATTATTATTATTATCATTATTATGTGCGTATGGACCCAATGGATCACGCAAAGCTCTAACGATTCTGTTTTCTGAGTTGCCAAACAGCTCTCATCCTTTCTCCGTGGATCATTTTTCGTTCTTCTATCCACTTTGCTCCAGTCTTCTTTTTCACTTCGTTCTCTGGTTGCACTTTCCATCCATTAATTTTTTTCCTGTAGAGGTTTCTGTCCGCGGTGTCATTTGAGTCCATATGGGCTTTTTCCAGATCCTTCTTTACTTCCAGTACCCATGGAATATTTTTTAGATGTTCTATGTAGGTGAGAATCTTGTGTGGCAGTCTACATGCCGGCAGTCTGCGAACGTGCCCATAAAATTTCAGACGTCTTTTGCGGATGTCTGCTGCAATGTTGGAAAGCTCTTCTGTCACTTTGCGTGACCTCAGTCTATATCCATCTTCTGTTTTTCGGGGACGAGACTTTTCCTCAGAATTCTTCTTTCTTCTTTTAAAATGTTTTCTAGGTCACCTTTCCCATTTAGTGTAAGGGTCTCACTGGCATATAAGACTTCGGGCTTGATTACTGTATTATAGTGTCTATTATTATCATTATTATTATTATTATTATTATTATTATTATTTGCTGGAATGACAGGGAAAACCGGAGTTCCCGGAGAAAAACCTGTCCCGCCACCGCTTTGTCCAGCACAAATCTCACATGGAGTGACCGGGATTATTACGTACTGTTGTCCTTTGACCTCAAGGTTTAAAGTAAATAAAATGAGATGCTTCCTTGCTTTCTTGGTTGTTGTGTAGCGGACGTGATCCAAAATACGGTAACAATATGGCAGTGACATGGTGAGTAAGACTAATGTTGTAACTCCCAGCCCCAAAGTTCACTTTCCACTGAAATGCAGGCGAAGCAGACGCTCGATGTTTCTCTGTGGCCGTATTCGGTTCGCTGACTGCGAGAATTACTTAACAACAGTCTTATAACTTCCAAAGTACTGTAATGGGGTCTCCATAATCGATGGAGCTTATTTAAAATTTGTAACAGAACACGGATTGTTATTTGAACTTCGTTGAAGCTTCAAATCATTCGCCTATTGCTCTTCATTACTTTACGGAATAAAGCATTGACCTGTATACTTAAAATCTTATATTACTGTAGAGGATTAGGAAAACTTCAGAATTTATCTGGAGAGGATCTGGAGCAGGAGCTGTATTTATTTTGATAACTACAACAACAACAAAAACCAATGAGAGTAAATAATAATAATAATAATAATAATAATAATAATAATAATAATAATAATAATAATAATAATAATAATAATGAAAAACCTACAACCTGTTTTCCAGTCATTGACCGGGTCAGGGATATGATGAATGAAGCAGATATAGGCTATCAGTACGATGGGGTCGCCACTCCCAAAGTGATTTATTATTGACTGATAAATGCTATGAAATGAGAATGGAGAGTGTTGCTGGAATGACAGGGAAAACCGGAGTTCCCGGAGAAAAACCTGTCCCGCCACCGCTTTGTCCAGCACAAATCTCACATGGAGTGACCGGGATTTGAACCACGGTATCCAGCGGTGAGAGGCCGACGCTCTGCCGTCTGAGCCACGGGGCCTCCAATAATAATAATAATAATAATAATAATAATAATAATAATAATAATAATAATAATAATAATAATAATAAACGTATGGCCTCAGCTACCGTGTGCAGTCATTTTAATTTGACGCCATCTGGCTGCCTGCTCGTCATTTTCGACCCTTTTCCCTCTAGGCCTATTAAGTGGCAGACAGAGTAAACCGGATCTCTCTTGGACGTCTGTGGCTGAGATTTTTAATTAATTTTGTCGGGTAAACACCAAACGTGTCACCAGAGAACTTTTACATGCCGACATCGTACGGTATGATGTGTCGAGTGGACCTTTTTTCGCCCTCAAAACTCCGAGTACCTCCGCTGGGTTTGAACCCACTCTCTTGGGATCCGGAGGCCGACATTGTACCACTGATCCACAGAGGCAGCTGTGTTAGTAAACGAAATGGCGTAAGCCTATGGCTTTTATTGCCGGGAGTGGCAGAGGGCATGTTCGGCTCACGAGGTTCAGGTCTTTTGATTTGAATCCCCGTAGGAGACCTGCACATCGTGATGTGGATGAAATTATGATGAAGACGACACATACACCAAGCTCGCGTGCCAACGGAATTAACCAATGATGATTAAAATTCCCGACCCTGCCAAGAATCGAACCCGGGACCCCTTCAGTCAAAGGCCAGCACGTTAACAATTTAGCCATGGAGTCGGATATGTTAGTAAATGTGCATAAATTTAAAACAAATGAAATACATGAACCTTACGTAGAAAAAAAAAACATTCGACACTAAAATACATTCTATTTTTTGGAAGTAAACTCCTCGGGCCGCAGTCTCTGAATATGTTAGCTTTTGGCTTCGTCTGAATAACACAAGTTATGTCCTGTTCATTGTGCGCTCCGTGGTCAAATGTATTGTTGTAAGTGTTTCAGTGCGCTATTCGGATGAATTTATATTTATCCTCTACAATACCAAGTTTTTTATTCACCCTTATGTATTGCCACCCTGATTTTGTTTGGTAGTTTTGATATTTTAGCAAGGGCTATAATGGGCTAAGTTTGGACAAGCTGAGATTTTCATGGAATAAGACTGTATATCATGTAAGAAATATCTTGGCAGTAGCAGGTACGCTTTATTTTTAAAGTCCAATTCAGCCCCCCTTTAGGTGGGGAGCAAAGGGGGGGTGAGATATAGATATAATTAAAAACAGTTTCGAATCCATAGATTTCAGCGTCTCTGAGATGAATAGCAATACTCCTGATTTTTTAAAAGTCCAAGTGGGGAGCGGAGGGGGTGAGATATTAAAATAATCGAAAAAATATATATAAAAATATTATCTTCTTCTTCTTACTATATATAAAAAGGGAAGTATGTGTGTGCGTGTGTGTGTGTTTGGGTATCTAAATGACAAATCTCTTCCTAAACCACTGGAGCAATTTCACCAAACTTGGTACACTTATCAATTAACATCAGGACACAAACCGCGTTGGGGTACGGCACTCCTAGCACGCTTATGGGCAGGGGGCGAGGGGGGTGGTATGAATATAACCTAGAATATTATCGAATTATAGTTTTCGAGGTCGCTGAATTGAATAGTGACACTCCGAATTTTTAAAGTTCATTTTCAGCCCCCTTTAGGGTGTGGGTGAGAGGGGTGTGAGATATAAAAATAATCGAAAAGAGTGTCGAATCTACATTTTTCTGGGTCAGAGATTGAATGGTAACAATCCAGATTTTTTATCTCTTAGGGGGGGGGGCGAGAGGGGACAGTCTCATTGACAGTTGAAATCCTGTACATCGTATCTATAGTGAGACGGCTAAATACATATAGTTATCACTTATTAATTTTTTACAGGATCAAATACTTCCCAGTCGATTCGAACTTCCATACGGATGAAGTTTTACTCGAAAATTAAATAATCTAAAACTTGTAATCAAACACATCTAAATATTTCTAAAACTACATAATAGATCGTAACATATCAAACTGCAAGTCAAAAAGGAATTCTATAAAAATTCACATCACACATAACTAACTGGTAATGCAAATCTTAAAGGTAAATATTCAGAAACTATCCCGGCAACGCCGGGTACTAGAGCTAGTTAAATAGTAAAACTTTTAGTATTGTAAAGGTGGAACATTTGTCCATACCTTTAAAGTATACGTACGACAATAAGGGTTTTATAATGAAATTCATTTAATGCAATAGGTCGGGAATTTCAACCTTCGTTAGTTAACTCCTCTAGCTCGAGGACTAGGTACTTGTGCCATTTTCAGTCTTACATTTCATCGTAGGTAGGGGTCCATTGTCTCAGACGTGCAGGTCACCCATGGGAGAAAACTCGACAGACCTGTGCTAGGCTGAGAGGATCAGACGGTTGAGGCGCCGGCCTTCTGACCCCAACTTCGCAGGTTCGATCCTGGCTCAGTCCGGTGGTATTTGAAGGTGCTCAAATACGTCAGCCTCGTGCTGGTAGATTTACTGGCACGTAAAATAAATCCTGCGGCCCTAAATTCCTGCACCATGCCGTCTCCAAAAACCGTAAAAGTAGTTAACGGGACGTAAAGCCATTATTATTATTATTATTATTATTATTATTATTATTATTATTATTATTATTATTATTATTATTATTATCTCAGACGCCGTTGAGAAAACATAGTACGTGGCCTACAGACATCAAGGAGAGAGAAAGAGAGAAATGAAAGATGGAACCTTCAAAAGAACTGAGAAATTGAAATATCTGGGTGAATGGATACAACTAAATACGCTGGGTAAAGAGGCATATAACGCAAGAGCTAGAATACTGGAACTTGTCCACAGACTGTCTCAGAACATGTATAACAAGCAAGCAGTGCCTTACAAGTCTAAATTTAGACACTACGGCATAGTAGTAAAACCAGATGATCTGTATGGCTCGAAGTGCCTAACACCGAATACGAAAGGTTTTCTTATTGTAATTGTAATTTGCTTTACGTTGCTTTACGTGGCTTTGATTAAGGTACATATCAAGCTTTTGCCTGGTGTGAAAATGTAAAAACCATGGAAAACCATCTTCAGGGCTAACGACAGTGCGGTTCGAACCCACCATTTACAGAATGCAAGCTGACAGCTACAAAGGGCACGAGGAAAGTTTTGCAATGCGAGTGAACGATTTAGACTTTTTCAAAATAATTTCCACCACACTAAATACACTTCTCCACACGTCGAAACCAGTCACTGAACCAACTCTGCTACTTTTCTTCGGTTACATTTTCAGACTCTTGATCCCATGCTGCCAGAAGCGCCTCGTCGGATGCAAAACGCTGCCCTTTCAGCTTCATCTTCACTTCTGGGAACAGTGCGAAGTCACATGGGGCAAGATCAGGACTGTATGGAGGGTGATCAAGCGCAATCAACCCTGATCTGGCAAGACTATACATTGTTACATTAGCACGATGTGCTGGAGAATTGTCGTGTTGCAAGAACCAAGTATTGAGCCGTGACATTGGACGGAGCTGCTTGTGATCCTGGATGACCTGAGGCAGAGAAGTCGCACTGTACCACTTCGCAGTAACTGTCCTTTGTGTTTCTAGCACAACCCGAGTCAGGATGCCCCATTTAGTGAAGAATACTGCAATCATCCTTTTCTTCATTGACCTTGACTTTCGCACAGTCACAGGAGTACCTTCATCTTCAAACTGCCACACCTTGTTCTGGGATTTTGTCGGGACATCGTAATAATAAAGCCAAGTTTCGTCACCTGTAACGATGCTATTTGACGTTACGCGAAGTGCCATTTTCAAACTGTTTTAGCATTTTTCGGCACTATTTCACTCGATGTGCGCTTTGTTCTTCTGAAAGTGAATGGGATATCCAAAGGGAACAAACCTTTCTAACATGGAGATGGTCGTGTAGAAATGAATGAATAGCTGGTGCGGGCATGTAGAAGGTCTCTCCTACCTTCCGATATGTCAACCGCCTCTCCTGCTGCAACATTTTCCTTACAGCTTCAATGTTTTCCTCAGCAACTGATTCGGACGGTCGCCCAGAACGAGGATCGTCTTCAACCCCAAAATTTCCCCTCTGGAACTCTTTGTACCAGCGGAAAATTGTTGTCCGATGTGGACGGTCTTTCCGCAGCACAGGAGTCACCTCCTCCAGGCACTGGTCAACAGTTAATCCACGAGCAAAATTGTAGCAGATATTTGCGCGATATTCACCTTTAGACCACACTGACATCTTAACTTGCTTTCAATTCCACTGCTTGTTAATAATTGAATTGTAGGTCGCACCTTGCTGTCTTCTAGACCGGTTTTCACCCCTGTTTTCATCCTTCACCATAACGGGGGTGTCCAGCCAACCGTTTTTGCGTATTGCAAAACTTTCCTAGTGCCCTTTGTCCGTGGCCCAAACCGCGCAGCCACTCGGTGAATGAGGAACTTCAGAAAATCGAAAAGTGTGTAAAGGAATATCTTGACGTAAATTCTAGGGCCACTGAGATACTGATAAGATGTTGAAGGATAGAAAAATCAAGGACGTTTATATACACACTGAAAATATCACTGTATGAAGGTGGACATCTGGTGAGAATGGACGAGAACCGATTTACGAAGAAGATCTTTAAGTGCATCATAGGACTGAAGCTGCAACGAAAAGAGTGGAAAAGGCCGAAAGGCATGCAGAGGAAATTAGACTTACAGCAGACGTGATAAACAACAGATAGTTCAGAAGCCGAATTGACAGCATCAAGGCATTCGAAGAGAAAACCACCAAAATATAGACCCCAACTGATAATATCCGAGGAGCAGTGAAAGACCAGAAATAATAATAATAATAATAATAATAATAATAATAATAATAATAATAATAATAATAATAATAATAATATCATGTTATTTGCTTTACGTCCCACTAGCTACTTACACGCTTTTCTCGCAGACGCTGAGTTGCCGGAATTTAGTCCCGCAGGAGTTCTTTCAGGTGCCAGTAAATATACCGGCACGAGGCTGTCGCATTTGAGCACCTTCAAATACCACCGGACTGAGCCAGGATCGAACCTGCCAAGTTGAGATCAGGAGGCCAGCGCCTCAACCATCTGAGCCACTCAGTCTGGCAGACCAGAAATGATAGAATGAAGTGGTGCTGGGAAGTAGAAGCAGAAGAAGAAGAAGTGAATGACCAGACAGCATTAGATCCTAGGCGACCTGTTGGGTTTAAAAGGAAATATTATTGTCCGGTTTCTTGGCTGAATGGTCAGCGCTGTAGCTTCAATTTATAGACTCCCAGTTTCGATTTTTAGTCGGGCCGGTAATTTTAGCCTCATTTGGTCAATTCATCTAGCTCAGTGGCTGTTTATGATGGTCTATTTTCCTAGTGGCGTTATGTCGCACCGACACAGATAGGTCTTATAGCGACGACGGGATAGGAAAGGCCTAGGCGTTGGAAGGAAGCGGCCGTGGACATAATGAAGGTACAGTCGCAGCATTTGCCTGCTGTGAAAACTAAGGAAAACCATCTTCAGGGCTGGTCTAAATATATGTCTTTATTTACATTATATACAGCACCTAACACTACCGATTATGACAGAAATGGTGAATACATCAATCTTCATAGGGTTGACGTCAGGAAGGGAATCCGGCCGTAAATCTGGGATTAATAAACTTTCGCAACAACTACAGGTAATTGGTAAAAGGTGAGGAACAGTAGTCTAATAATGGCATCACCATCGCCCGCCTGGTTGCCATGATCGTTAAAGCGTCGAGGCTATATTGACTGATGCCATGGTTAGCCGGTTCGAGTCCCGTAGGTGGAATAAAAATGTCACAAGCAGAATGTTGGCCATTAGAGTAGAAGTCGTAGTGGTATAACATTTCTAACTACTAGATCACGTGCAAAAACATGGATTTAATTCCAAATCTCTCCACAGCGTTCATATGAAATGAAGGCGTATGCTGCTCTTGATTGTGGTGCGTGAGTCGGATGGCGATATTAAGCCATGGGCAGACTCGTTGGTGATATTCGACACGAGTAGGCTATGTGCAGACACAAGGTTTCATCCTCTTCCTGCTTTATTTTACACCATCTTACACTCTGACTCGCAGGCCACCCATGGGGCGTCAAATAGAAAAATATCTGCATAAGGCGAGCAGAACATGCCCTCAGCTATCAAAAGAAACAAACACCATGGTGATAAAGCCCTGATGGACCTTGGCTTACAAAGCCCCCACTGTTCACCCCGCAAGCCTGCAGCTTATGAGGTGACGCATGGTCAGTGCGACGAATTCTCTCGCCGTTATTTTTGGTTTTCAGACCTGGGTGGCCACCTTGCCGTTTTTTATAATCACGTAGGTAGAGTGAACCTTGAACCAACCCTCAGATCCAGGTAAAAATCCCTGACCTGGCTGAAATCGAACCCGGAACCGCCGGGTGAGGGGCAGACACGCTATCCCTTGATCGTAAGGCTGGCACTCAAAGTCCTGTGCTAAATAAATTACTTATTACTATTATTATTATTATTATTATTATTATTATTATTATTATTGTTATTATTATTATTATTATTATTATTATTGAGAGTGGCAGATAGAGATATACAGTAGACAACATTCCGTATTGGCTTAATATCTGCCTGCGTAGTTGAGGCAGTGTATGTGTTCTTGGTTCAGTCGGATTTAGGTAGATCGATTCCTCTTCAAGAAGTCGAATGCAGAATTGACCCCTTTACCTCCAAAAAAAGGAACAATGTTGCGGGTTTAACTCAGCGTACAATGTTGCGGGTTTAACTCAGGGTACAAGAATAGGAAAGGAACAAAACATAAATTGTTTCCAGGTTAATTGGCGCGGTGGAAGGGTGAGAGGGAGGAGAGGGAGTCTGAGGGTATAACATTTACCACACTGTCCCTATTACAAGGGAACACCAGCAAATGTGACAGTCCAATTAGATTCAAACACTGCAGAAATATTATAGTATCCTTTCTTATTCTGTGTTGTCACAACATTAGGAATGTGCATGCTACCGTTCACTGTTGAAGTGGCTTTTATTCGGCACGCAAACGATTTGCACCGCAAAAATAAGAAAAGAGACGTGGTAAGTTGTACAAGGTACAGCAGCTAGAGTAATTTACAAAAAACTTCTACATGCGTACGCTGACTTTGCGGCTTTCTATTTTCAATTATCCGCGGCTACGAACTAACCACTCTGTAGAACTGCTGATCTCCAACTGCAGTAATAGCCTGTTTTCTTTTAACCTGAACATGTTTTTGGACTGGGGGAATTAACTTCATCAATTTGGCGTAGACAGAAAAACTACACTGTGGTAACCAGGCAACCAGTGTTCGTCATTTATCTATTAATTCTTCCTCACATTATAGCTGTGTGCCAGAACTCCGCATTATGTAATATAATGTAGGCATAAATGATACCGTGTTTGAAACGAGTTTCCACTCTTTTTGACTGGCGTTTCATCCAGATCACAGCAAGCACAGACAGTAACATCACCGACGGAAGCAGAAATTTCACTCATAATACGTAATTTGCGGATATGTATGGCAATAAAATTGTGTGCTAAATGAACGACCAGTTGATAGGTATGGTAAGGGATGGTGTGGGAATGTTGTGTGCTGGATCGGCTGCCATATTTTTGGACGCAGATCATGATGCTAGATATTTCTTTCGATTTATCGGAACTCTTTATTTCCTCTGTGGGTGGAGTTTACGTAACAGGTGTATACATAAGTCTTTTCCGGTTTCAATAAGAGATAGCGCCAGCGAACAGTACGCAGCTTATGAATTTGGCACATCACCAAACACTAGCGTCTCTGTTGTATCGTTCAGTGATCATGTCGACGTTTGTGTCTGAAAAAAAACTTTGCGGCACGCATTGATTTTCTTATGTACGTTGGATATTCAGCCCGAAGGCTGGTTTGATCCTCTGCAGCTCCGCCAACAGCTGTCATAAACAGCCTAGGCGTCAATGAAGAGGCGTACTAGGGAAATGAGGAGTGAGGTAGTTTTCCGTTGCTTTCCTCACCAAGCCAGCCGTTGCTATTACATATCGGTCTGCCAAGCCCACTGAAATGCAGCACCAACCGACCCTATGAGCGATATTTTCACACCTTTCATAACAGGGACTGGCTGCATAAGGAATGGTATTTCTAGCATCACTCATACCTCAGTCACTTTCATATTGTTAAAGCCAAGGATGAGACTGAGACAGGTCAATGAAAGTAACAAATTTGACATAGCCCATACCAGAAACATAGTGCACTGTAAACACTACATCTTGCCAGCAAAGGCAAGAAATCAAAAGCAAAAGGGTGTGGAAAGTCGTCGTTTGCAGGTAGAAACATATAGTGAACATGCTCCATCGATTAGAACATGTGAGGCAAGGTTTCTACAATTTTAACGTGGTGACTTCAATGTGAAAGACAGTGCGCGCTCTGGTAGCGGTATTGTGTATTATGAACTTTTGAAGCCCGGTGAAATCGTTAATGCACAACGCTAACGCCAAGAAATGTTTAATTTAAATCACGCACTGATCGAAAGACGACCGGAATGGGCTAGAAGACATGGCAAAGTGATTTTGATACACGACAATGCGCCGTATCATATAACGAAACTAGTGAAAGACACCTTGAACACGCTTGGATGGGACATTCTTCCGCACCCGCCGTACTGCCGCGACCTGGTGCCATCTATCACTTCTTCGCATCAATGGGACACGCGCAGCACTTCAGCAATTTCGAGGAAGTTGGAAAATGGTTCGACAAATGGTTTGCCCCAAAAGACAAGCAGTTTTACCGACATGGTATTCATAATTATCTGAAAGATGGGCGAAGTGTGTAGAAGCCGATGGCCAATATTTTGAATAAACAAACAAATTTCCCTTGAAAATTACGTGTTGTATTTACCACAAAAACCGTAATAAACGTATGCATACACCTGGTATACATGCATTATCTGTATCCACTGCATGCCGCAAAAGGCTACTAAGAGGGAGCAACTAAAGAATATATATTCGTTCTCTCGTCTTAAAAGCCCAAAAGCATATTGATGATTCTATGTTTTTCCACGTAGCGGAGATATTTACATTCCTTTCTGTTTGGTTTGTCGTTCGTGTTTACTTCAGCCCGAAGTTTGAATGCTTCCATAGACGTCTCATTCGTTCCACAGATGTACATTTGATTCTATAACTACTAAAATGTTTTAATTCCGTTCTCTGATGGAGTACGGTGGGCCTCCTAGAGTTTGACGCCTTCTCTCAAGCCAAGAAATGTGTTGTGATGTTTGGGACATCACTGTATATTTTTAATTATTGAACTATATATTTAATTGATAAGATGTATATATTTAATCACTGATAGGTCATTTTTAAATTAATATGTATATATATATAGGGTTTTTATCATCCATTTCAATCATCATTTCATTTCTTTGTATCGCGGCTATAACGTATTCTGAACGAACAAATTATTGGGTAAAGTATTTCAACATCACGCATATTTATAACTTGCAGTAAATTTTCCAATAGCCGTTGTGAGGTGACCAGAGTCAGCAGGCTAATTTCAGCCCAGTTCCAGGAAAAGTACGTCATCGAGGTTACGAGAGATATTACCCTCTCCACCTCATGAAGAGACAGTTGATACATTATTAACACCCACTTTTCAAACTCAGCTTCGGGACGCTTTATTTCAGCGGGAAAGTTCAGCCTATGTGAATGAACGTAATGAAGCAACGTGATGGATGCACAGCTATACAAGGGGGAAGGGATGAGACCTCGAATCTTACTGGACCATGTGATATGGCTGATGGAAGGAGACTTTTGAACCGATAAATACCAGCGACAAGGGCTGGAGAGGACATTCGGACTTTCGTACTTTCTCATTTATATTCTCATTCATACTCTTACTACGATTCAACGTCTACACATCGGAGAAGATTTTAACTTAGTTCACTTCGCATCTGAGTATATTCTACTCAAAAGTTAGTCTCATTGGGACTTGTTATCTCAGTGACGAGAAGTAGTCAACGGGAGACCGGCTTTGACTAGTATAGGGCAGGAGAGCTCTTATTATGAATTTAGCTACGCTACTGTTCCGTAATACGGAAGAATACGAATGTATTATCTCCATGAACATAACCCATGGTGGTTTTGCACTTAAAATTAGGACTCATTACGACTTTATGTAAGGAGTACAGTAGGAAGTGTTAAGGACAGGAAATGTAGAAGTAGGACTGGAATCCAACAACAGAGAAGGCAGCCGGTACGAGATCCACATATCATCAGCTTCAAGACAACAGAGTCTACATATGGTGAGCTTATGGCATAAGTTACTGCAAGTCTTCGCGCAACAGTTCATTTTTAAAATTAATTCCATTCAATTTTTCTTTTGCTTCCGTAAGTTCAGATGTCGTTAAAACGCCGTTACGTCACGTTTTTCATCTTAATAAATAGCTGTTCTAATTTGTATTTTATGAAATGATTATTAATGATCCTTAAATTCCAAGTTAGTGTACTTAATGATTTGTGTTCCGTTCACCTCACCCCTGGGAGTTTTTTGAGTCTCATTACGCATTATTATTATTATTAATTATCTACTTTTGTTTTCAAGCCATAAGCTTGAAGACTGGCGCCCTTGGGATACTGTTTATGGAGAAACAATGACATATCATTTATTTATTTTAATATTAAAGTGACCCGCCACGTTATAATTTTGTCATTCATCTGTGGGCCAAGTGGGTACGTCACAGTGTTACGATGATTTGAAGTACGGGAAGGTGAGAGGGGAGCGGCCGTGGCCTACAAAAGGAACTGTTCAAGAATTTGTCTTAGTGAGGAGAAAAGAAAACGTCGGAAAGCCATTCTCAGGACGGAAGTTTTATAAGTAAACTCACTGGACCACATCCTGCTAGTATGTCTGCTGTTTGTCGGTCTGTGGTTAAATGTAATTTTTGAAGAGCAGGTGTATAAGCTAAATAAGCTATAAAATTATTCCATTGCGCTGTTTTGATGATTTTTTTTAAACACAAGTGAACGTAACGCAAGCGATAAAATCGAAACTTCAAAATTGTTGCTATAAGCAGAGGTGATTGGTTGAAACTTTCTGTTTTGTTTCCGATTGGTCACTGATCCATGTGCTTAAAAGTCAACGTGCCGGGCTGAGTGGCTCAGACGGTTAAGGCGCTGGCCTTCTAACCCCAACTTGGCAGGTTCGATCTTGGCTCAGTCCGGTGGTATTTGAAGGTGCTCAAATACGACAGCCCCGTGTCGGTAGATTTACTGGCACGTAAAAGAACTCCTGCGGGACTAAATTCCGGCACCTCGGCGTCTCCGAAGACCTTAAAAAGTAGTTAGTGGGACGTAAAACAAATAACATTATTATTATTATTATTATTATTATTATTATTATTATTATTATTATTATTAAAAGTCAACGTAAAGAATGAAGCTTTCTCCATACATTTGTGAAAACTGAGGCCCTCTCTACCTGTTTTTTTTTTTTTTTTGCTAGGGGCTTTACGTCGCACCGACACAGATAGGTCTTATGGCGACGATGGGATGGGAAAGGCCAAGGAGTTGGAAGGAAGCGGCCGTGGCCTTAATTAAGGTACAGCCCCAGCATTTGCCTGGTGTGAAAATGGGAAACCACGGAAAACCATGTTCAGGGCTGCCGATAGTGGGATTCGAACCTACTACCTCCCGGATGCAAGCTCACAGCCGCGCGCCTCTGCGCGCACGGCCAACTCACCCGGTAGCTGTTAGTTTAGGAAATATAGAGTTTTCAAGATGGTAGTAATGAATAAGTAGAATAAGAATTTGAGTGGTCAGTGGGTCTCTTTTTTGTAGGTCATAATGTTTGCTGATGCCTTTGCTGGCGAGACGTGTTAATCACAGCGCACTGCGTCTTCTTGTATCGGCTAGGACAATTTTTTACTTCCAATGATCTTACCCTTGGATTTCACAATATGAAAGTGACTGAGGTATGAGCAATGCTAGTAATGTCATTATTTATGCAGCCAGTCCCCGCTATGAATGGTGTACAAACGATGCTCATAGGGTCAACTGGTGCAAGCATTTCAGTGGGCTTGGCAGACTGATACGTAATAACAACTACGGGCTCAGTGAGGAAGGTAACGGTAAACTACTTCCCTCCTCATATCCCTAGTACGCCTCTTTAGTGATGCCTAGGCCAACTAAGACAGCTAATGGTGGGGCTGTTGAGGAGCCAAGGAGCCTTCGGGCTGAGGACTGAACTGGTGTGTTTATTGCTTTAGTATAAATCAATTTAGATCTCAATCATTGCAATTCATACCAGGATTATTGCAGATTACCGTGATAGCTACTTGGACGACTCAAGCGATGGATGGTAGTTCCTCGATGAGCTATCTCTGAAAGTTATTGTTGGAGACGTATGTCTGAGCATAGAGCGGCTGCCGTTATTTAAGCCGAACTTGTAGCCTATTGCTGTCAGGGCAAAGAACTGTCGTTATATATAATTGGATAAGTTTCCAGACTCAGTCTAGTTTTTTTTTTTTTAGCTAGAGGATGCTTCTTATCATTCCGGAACTGGGGCAGGATATTACGCTTTCAGGCTAGATTAAAAGGAAAAGTACTGGAGATGAAAGTTTCTAGTAAATTGAACGGAAATGTGATGAGCAAGTAGGTTTATGACTGGTACTACAACAAAGAACGACACATTTCCAAATGAACTTACTTTCTTATGAGATTTAAGGATTCCAAATAGACTCGCGCTGAATATATGCTCACTTCTGGACTCGAATAAAAGTTTTCGTGCTTCTATGACACATTTCTGTGAGTATGATATTCTAGAGTAACGGTTCTTCCTAGGTTGACATTTTTACAATGTTTAATATTCTGAGTTTAATACTATTTGGTATTACGTGCTTAAAATATGATTTCACTCGGTCTTGCCTGGAACAACCGCTTGTTTACGTCCAATGTTCCGTAAAATGGCGCTAACTCACTAAATATATGACTGCTCAGTTGGGTAGTCGATCAGTCTTGGGTGAAACAAGGATTCATTTGGCTCCGATATCATTAGCTTCTGAAGGATCAACGCACATTCCATTCTGACTTCTCTCTATTGCTTTTGTATTTCTAGTACTCATAAATGTTTCTCTAAAATCTATATTATCCCGTCAGTAACGCGAGACTCACATGATGACTGTACTAAGTCTACTGATGTGCCCGCTCGCCCCCACTGTGCTCTACCAACTTCCCTAAAGATACACTAGCGCCGCCCCTCCAAGAGCAATCGTATTTTGAATAAATAATACACCGTTAAACTCTCTCTTTATAACTCTCATAATACGATTTCAAAAATGGATTTCACGGTAGCAGATCTTAAAATCACGGGAATAGAACCAGCTTTTGGGTGGTTTTGTCTCCAAGAGATGAGCCCAAAAGGCACATCTGGACGAAACTCTTTAGATACTCACGACCTAACCAGCAAAAAGCCGGTTCTATTCCCGTGAGTTCATAATACGTTTCTTCACTCTACATTACTCTTTACCGGGCAAGTTAACCGTGTGGTTAGGGCAGCGCAGCTATGAGCTTGCATCCTGGAGATAGTGGGTTCGAACCCCACTGTCAGCAGCCCTGAAGATGGTTTCCGTGGTTTCCCATTTTCACACCAGGAAAATGCTTGGGCTGTACCTTAATTAAGGCCACGGTCGCTTCCTTCCCATTCCTAGGCCTTTCCTATACCATCGTCGCCATAAGACCTTTCTGTGTCGGTGCGACGTAAAAACAAATAGCAAACGGAACGATACTGCTTTGAATTCCTTCACAGTAGTAGAAATAATAATAATAATAATAATAATAATAATAATAATAATAATAATAATAGTAATAATACCGAGCTCGATAGCTGCAGTCGCTTAAGTGCGGCCAGTATCCAGTATTCGGGAGATAGTAGGTTCGAACCCCACTGTCGGCAGCCCTGAAGATGGTTTTCCGTGGTTTCCCATTTTCACACCAGGCAAATGCTGGGGCTGTACCTTAATTAAGGCCATGGTCGCTTCCTTCCCTCTCCTAGCCCATCCCTGTCCCATCGTCGCCATAAGACCTATCTGTGTCGGTGCGACGTAAAGCAAATAGCAAAGTAATAATAATAATAATAATAATAATAATAATAATAATAATAATAATAATAATAATAATAATAATAATAATAATTGTTCCGGGGTTACCCGTGGGATGCAGAGGTGAAAGAAGGTGCGGGCTGGAAAGGGTCTAACTACCAAGACGAAAGATGAATTAAAATTTTGCTAAAGGTTATATTTTTTCAAAAGTGCCAAAAATTAACCAGAATTGACAATTTAGACTTTAACAAGTCAACCAATAAACAACAAAAAGGTTCAAGACCAGGAAGGTGAAGATTTAGAGACAATTTAAAACTTTTCACTTGGTGAAATAAGAATGAAATCAGGTACAATGCCAAATTAGAAGCAAGACTAGAGGGATCCCAATTTTAGGGATTTTTACACACTTGGGCTACCAGCCCCAAATTTTACAAATTTTTGGTTGGTTTACAGCTCGAGCTGTACAAAAGACATGAGTATTAGAAAGGCAGAAATCCCTTCATACCTGGAGCTATTGCTCCCAGTTAACACCATCACCTTTCGAAGACAATTTAACAATTTTCGAAAAAGAGCTGACCTGCTCTCAATTTTCCCCGCCTATCAAAAGGCTACAATAAACTTTCCCATCAACTGCCTCTCAAGGCACATTTTCAAAGAAACAGGGGTATCTTGTACCCAACCTACTGGGGCCTGAATAGAAAAATTATAAGTCAATTTAAATGGCCCAAAATACCAAATGAATGGAGGCGAATACTTGCACTCCCGAATGAAACTTCTTAAAACCTAAGTGGCACTAGGCCTATTACACAGGGGCTAATCCCATACTAGGGAGGTGACTCGTATAAGAAAACTTTACTACATTAAGGAGAGAAGAAAAACGGTTATGAAAACGTAGTCACCTCAAACCAATATGAGTGGGAGCTCGAGAGGGTTAAGCACTCTCTATCCCAATTTGCAGTTAAAGATAGGGAGTTTTTACAAAGTGATTTTACATTTGAAAGGTAGGTTACATGAGAAAGGTTTCGAACCTGCCCCGCGTGTTAAACTGCTGAGCTAGCAATATTAAGAAATTAAACGGCCATTACCTGATAGAGCTGGTGACTGAAGAAAAGAGGCGCTTCCCGCCTCCTGCTACATATTCACACACTAAACTAGATGTCGATGAAGTGGCGAAGAGCCATGAACGTCAGCAGTTTTATACCGTCGTGGAAGATTCGAGACCTTCCGTGAAATAAAACAGCCACACCCACTCCGTTTATTGGTGGATGGAAAAGTTACATCCAAAATTGGAGAAGACATACAGGATTGGTTAAAAATTAATTAACTAAATTTATGATTGGTTAAATTCAAAACTGGCGGAAAGAGAAGGGTTATATTGCCGACCCAAAAAATGAAAAAAATGAAAACTTTGGAACACTCACTACCATAAACATAGTTTTAAGAACTATTAAGGAAAATGTATATAAATGTAAATTATGGAGTGTCGAGATGAACTCTCTAGCTTTTCCTCGTGATTTAGCGATCCTTTCTTGAAGCACAGATTCAGCTGTAGAACAGATACAACGATTTACTTTTTATTTGAAGACACAACGCACAAATTGTGCATAGACTTCAGAACAAACTACAATTATAATGTACAGTATACTGCCATCACTCGCTTTTAAAAAAGATCACAAAAGATCTCCGATTTGTAGAATTGAGTGCATGATATCGGCTGCATTGCACACCGCATAATTTAAGCAGGATTCGTCTGGACCATGGAAGTACTCGGTATTACACAACTTATGGCGATTTCCATGTACCGCCATCGAGTTAACAGGTCTTAGTTAGTGTTTGTCCAGTGTTCTCGGCAGTGTTTAAATATGACCGGTTGAACATCGGTTTTAGACAGTGTCTAAGTGAAAAATAACGTCTCTGCAATGCAACAGCCATGATTAGACATTGTTTAACCGTCGATATCGTCTAAACACCGTTTCTGCAATCGGCTCTGACAATACAAGACGGTGATTAAACCCGAATGTCTCGATGGAAATGAATGCCTCCGAGTTACTGGGAAGGCTGGTCTGAGAGAAGCTGAGAAGTTTGAGAGGAAGATCATTCGAAAGATAATGGGCCAGAAGATCGCGGCTAGATAGTACAGGTTATGAGAACGAGAGGACCTATATCAGAAAACGGAATGGCTGAAGGAATCCATCATGAAGCGACGACTCACGTTCCATGGCCACCTACTTATCATGGAAGACAAACGGTTGATTAAGACCATTTTTAACCATCCTCCATGGTAGACCTAACACATGTGATAGTGGTTCAGAGAGCTCAGAATGGATCTAGAAGAAGTGTACTTGACTGTTAAGATATTATTAACAAAACAAAGTAACGACAGCAGATCAATAACGGCAATGGCTTCCGTGAAGAAGAACAGCAGAACAGCGAGTGGACAGAGGAAAGGAGACAGGCTGCCTGGGAGAGAATGGAACAATACAGGGCTGCAAAGAAGGCTTCTAAAATTATGTAACAGTTGCTCATTGTGGTCTCTAATTGCCGTAAGCGCCTTAAAAATGTAAATTATGGAAAATAAACCTACAGCTATATATGTCATACAATCGTCTAATCAGAATCGACTTCTAAAGCCTCGTAAAGACGAGATGACGCATAATTACGCATTTCAAGAGATGATCTCCTTCATTTTCAGACTTATGAGCAGCCATTTTACCTAATGAGAAGAAAACGTACCGCTTTTTGATCAATCACTCCTGGATAACATGAGTGTTAGTCCTCTACACAGTTTTCGATGACTGGGTGCAATGAACAGCAGTAGGCACCAAAGGACCAGGGAACGGAAGCCGCAAAACATTATTATGTATGAGGCGCGCCTCTTAGTAAGACAGCGATTCCGCGGGGAGTATGAATGACAATGATTAGGCTGATTAATCCTTATTCATTGTAGTTATCAATGCGTTTAACCACGTTCATCTTCAACTACTAGTACCTTTACGCCTATTTGTGTCGTGCCATCTTGAACGTCAGATAAAACATACAACATCCTCAATTGCAAGGTAGTTTTATTCACAAGTGATGTGACAGATAGCTCATCATTGCAAGAGTATAAGATTACAAATTCAAACGAAACGAAACACACATATCACAGTAAAGGGTCTCATAAATACACAGTTTACCCTCCTCTGGCGGCAATGCAGGCGTGTATTCTCACATGCAAACGATCATAAAGGTGTCGAATGACATCCTGCGATAGATTGCCCCAAGCACCTTGCACCTTTTGATGCAATTCGGCAATGATTGTTGCAGGCTCTGGTGAATGCGTACGTTTCCGGTTCATCATGTCCCATATGTGTTCAATTGGCGAGGGATCCGGTGATCGTGCTGGCTAGGGCAGTTGTCCTACATCACATAGAGCACGTTGCGTCACAGCAGCCTTATGTGGACGTGCATTGTCCTGCTGAAAAAGCACATGACCTTCCTGTCGAAGAAATGGCAGTAGCACGGGGACAACAGCCTGTGCAATGTAGCAGGCACGGATTACGTTATCCAGCAGAAACACCAAATGCCACCGCGAGTTGTAACTGATCGCCCCCCGCACCATGAAGCCTGGGGTGCGATCTAAGTCTCGTGGGCGAATGAACTCTTGAATAGGCCGCTCAACAGGTTTACGCCGTACATGTGTACGTCGATCATTTAAGTACAGACAGAACTTACTCTCATCACTGAAGACTACAGAGCGCCATTCCCCCCTCCAGTCGACTGTTTCTCGACACCAGAGTAGCCATGCTTGGCGGTATCGTGGTGCAAGTGGTAGCCTAGCCAGAGCCATATGTGATCGTAATCCTGCTGCAAGAAGACGGTTCCAAATGCTATTTGGTGACACAGCAGGTGTAACATGTGACAGGATTTCGTTCCTGGATGATGTTCGGTCGGCCACCACTGTTCAAGAAATGCGTCGATCTTGACATGCGTCTATACTACGTGGACGTCTGGCGCCTGGTATACGGGTGTGCGAATGTTCCACAGACCACTGCTGAAAGCAGCGACACACATTGTACACAACATGTGCAGTAATCCGTCGATACGTACATCCAGCTTCCCGCAGCCCCACAATGTGACCCCGTTCAAATGGCTGCAGTAATTCAACAGGAGCATGTGCTTGTCGGCAGGGTTGTACCCTAGAATGAATGTTCAAATACCAGCACAGTTACTGCCTGCAAAGTAAAAAAATACAGAGAACCCACAGACTGGCCTCCTGAGCGCCATCTGATCTCCTTGATGATGTTGCATGGTGTTTTCCGGAAGTGTACAAGTGATTTTAAATGTATGGATGTGTAAATACCATCAGATAAGCAAATGTACGCAATTATGTGACAGACTTATGTAGCTCAATGCTGGTTTCTTCGTCCACACATTCAGCTTCGTATATTAAAGCAAGTCCTTTTAAGTCAGCACGTCATCAGCTCTGAATTTCTTCTATTCTACTCATATTGCTCCTAGTTGCACTTAGATTAAGAGAGGTATCAGTTTACTTTGTTTAGGCTAAAGTACTCTAAAGTATATCCAATGACAACAAAGCATGAAACTCGCAGTGGAGACACGATTTTCGAATTAGCATAGACGAACACAAGGATAGTTGATATTTTCTAATTCTCTCACCTCCCAAAACCCGGACTGTTACTTTGGAATATGGTATTTTCTTGAAAGGGAACAACTGGAACTGTTCCAGAAAAAGAACAACTTTGCCCATATCTATTTTAAAATGGACTCTGCCAAAATCATTAATTCTACAGAGGACGCACTAAAATATATCGCGTCAGTGGGCGCGTGGGCTACGATTCAAATAGCGATATTTCCATTGCTGAGAAACAAAAATAAACATTTCCGGTATTTACAATTCCTCATTTACAAGCACTTGAAATATTATTATGAACTTAAAATATGGGTATAATTTCATTTTTAAATTGTGACAAAATTGAGCATGTTTTGCATTATTGCTATTATGGTTGAAATGAAATAGCGTATGGCCTTTAGTGCCAGGAGTGTCCGAGGACAAGTTCGGCTCACCGGATGCAGGTCTTTCGATTTGACTCCCGTAGGTGACCTGCATGTTGTGATGAGGATGAAATGATGATGAAGACGACGCATACACCCAGCCCCCGGGCCAGCGATATTCACCAATTATGGTTAAAATTCCCAGTCTTGTAGGAAATCGAACCCGGGACCCCTGTGACCGTAGGGCAGCACGCTAACCATTTAGCCATGGAGGCTATTAGGGTTGGAAACTGAGAAACATTCGACAGTAAATGTAATATTTTTACGCAATGGCATTGCGTTGTAACAGCACTATCATATACAAATCAAAATATGTTATGAAACATGCAGAATGTCAGTTATTCATGAATTACCCTATAATCGTACTGGTGACAATGAAAAATTGAATGCGTAATTATACTTTTTTGTTTTGCGTTATCAGATAACATTAACAGACACCTGAAATCATTTTCACATCAAGGACTTCGACATTCAGAGCTATGTCATATGTTTCAGTAATTTCAAAAATCTGACATACTAATCTCTTTAAATTGGATATATTTTTTCGACAAATACTATACAACTATATTGTACTATTTCACTCATATCAGCATTTAAAGGCTTGATACTTGAACTTTTTTAATTTTCTTCGGATTTCCACAACCTTCTGAAAGCACAGTGCCGATCGACATATGTCTTGCTACTCTTGAAGAACTTGCTCCGTACTACATTTTCGTATTTGATCTACGACTTCTTCATGTTTTTCAGAACTATCGACACGCAGTGCTGATCCCTAAAATTATACAGTGCTTCATGAAATGCGACTGAAAAAATACGTATTTGTTTCTAGACTTCTTCAACACACAGTGCTCCCTAAAATGTTTAGTCCTTCACAAAGAGCAACTAACGGAATTATTTAAACTTCACATTTTATTTACCTCTGCATTGTGTTTTAGGCCTATACATATTTGTTATCAGCTGATGATGACCAAGAATACTGGTTGAAACCGGTATCAATTTTAATTAGGTAGGAATGAAAAACTTACATTAATTATTTTAATTGTACTGATATATTGAACCATCATATATCTCCCTTCAACTAAACAGTGACCTACCAATCTTGCAGGCTGAGTATTATAGCTAGCGGTCATCTGAAGTTAGCAGCGGTTGATGGCTGGCCATGAGCGAGATATATATATAATACATATTAGATAATTTCATTTTCCCACAGGGAAAATGTCTCCGGTGTCTCTTGTTTTATAGGAGGATTGTAAACCCCCTTATTTCATTCATCTGAGGAAGGAACTTCAACACATGTGGCAGTTCACAAGCTCATAGACATGAAGAGCAATATTACAGATATTTGACAATTATTTTTATCGAATATGTTATCACCTTAACAGGTTATATTTGTGAAATGGACATCATTTGTTTCAATACATTTCACCTGATGGATTCAATCGTCTACTAATGTCATTCCACGCCATCCCTCCACTGATAGCTCGGAACATACCTCTTAGTCGATCAGCTCGTCTCCTTTCTCCCAAGTATTCCCAGCCCAATCTTTGCAACATTTTTGTAACGCTATTCTTTCGTCGGGAATTACCCGTAACAAATCGAGCTGATTTTCTTTAGATTTTTCTAGTTCTCGAAGCAAGTAATCCTGGTGAGTGTCCCATACTCTGGAACCATACTCTAGTTGGGGTCTTAACAGAGTCTTTCATATATATGCCCTCTCCTTTATATCAGTACTACAACCCCAAAATATACTCATAGCTATGTGCGGAGATCTTTACCCTTCATTTAAAATCCCATTTATGTAATTAACCCAATGAAGATTTTTCCTTGTAATAACACCTAGGAACTTACAATGACCCCCTAAAGGAACTTTAGCGAGCTCGATAGCTGCAGTCGCGTAAGTGCGGCCAGTATCCAGTATTCGGGAGATAGTAGGTTCGAACTCCACTGTCGACAGCCCTGAAAATGGTTTTCCGTGGTTTCCCATTTTCACACCAGGCAAATGCTGGGGCTGTACCTTAATTAAGGCCACGGCCGCTTCCTTCCCACTCCTAGCCCTTTCCTGTCCCATCGTCGCCATAAGACCTATCTGTGTCGGTGCGACGTAAAGCAACTAGCAAAAAAAAAGGAACTTTCGCCCCATCAACGCAGTAATTAAAACTGGGAGGACTTTTCCTATTTGAGAAACTAACAACCTGACTTTTAACCCCGTTTGTCATCATACCATTGCCTAATGTCCATCTCACAACATTATCGAGGTCATATTGCAGTTGCTCAGAATCTTGTAGCATTTATTATTCTATAAAGATTAACATCATCCGCAAAAAGCCTTATCCCTGATTCCACTTCTTTACTCATTTCATTTATGTACATATAAGAAGGCATAAAGCTAATACTACCTTGAGAAATCCCCCCGCCCCTTTACTATTAGGGGGTCAGATAAAGCTTCGCCTACTCTAATTCTAATTTTCTAAAATTGGCGAGTTGGCTTCGCGGTCAGGGGCGCGCAGCTGTGAGCTTGCAGTCGGGAGATAGTGGGTTTGAATCCCACTGCAGCAGCCCTGAAGATGGTTTACCGTGGTTTCCCATTTTGACGCCAGGCAAATGCTAGGTCTGTACCTTAATTAAGGCCACTACCGCTTCCTTTCAACTCCTAGCCCTTTCCTATCCCATCGTCGCCATAAGACCTACCTGTGTCCGTGCGACGTAAAGCCACTAGAAAGAAAAACATTTTTTTTAAATATAGTCACCCATTCAGTCACTCTTTTGTCTAGTCCAATTGCAACTCATTGTTGCCAGTAGTCACCCATGATCCAACTTATGAAATGCCTTACATAGGTCAATCGCGATACAGACCATTTGATCTGGATCTAAAATCTCCGCTATATCTGTAATTCCATCGTAGGCGTTCCATTTCAGGAATTAAAAACAGTGCCAATGTTTTAGTTTAGTAATGTTTTCTTTTACAAGATTAAGGCCTTCAGGCATTCTATTCCATCTAACCAGGCACTGAAATATGCATTACATTGTATTGCATTACAATCATTATACAAATTTAATGAATAATAATACAAAAATTCTGAGTGATGAAATTAAATTAAGTTGAAGTAAATTATCTATATAAATAAAATCGTAACGACCGTGTGTCTGCACAGTAACTATTTTAGCGAAATTTTCGTAGAGTTTTCTGTTTCAGGTGTAATAATGACCACCTGAATATTTGTTAGTTTCCTGAAAGTCCTCATTTAATCCCTCCCCCGCAAAGATAAATTGAGGCACAATCTGCCAGACGAGCTAAAATGAGAAATTTAGCAAAATTATGTCATAGCCTGTAATCGACGCAAAGCATCCATGATCTTTAAATATTTCTTTTTTAGGTTCGTAAAATATTAGAATATTGAGGCAAATTTAATGTCGGTGCAGACCTTTGTTTTGGTGTATTTAGTGGCTAAAAGGTAAGTCGTATCACAAAACGGATGGCACAATCTCAGTTCAGTTTGGAGTGATCTACAACTTTGGTCTTATGACGTTTCGTCGTATCTCTATTCCTTATATGTTAGATTTGTCTCTATTTCTCGATTATACCTAAATTTTTCTCTTTGTACACGTGTAATTCGTAGTTCGAATCCATTATATGAAAGATGGAATCACCTAATTCTACACGAAAATTGACCCACCCAATATCCATACGTGAGCCAAATTTATGTTTGTAGCTGTCACATTAGTACCTAAAAAATAATGCACTGTGAGAAAACCTTTCCCAAATTTCACCCTATTCAACGTTTCTAACTCCAGTTTATCCATAAAAAGATGAGACAGGAGTAAGTATCTTAAAACCAGCCATTTAGATCACTAAATGAGGCGTCTTATGGTACAATCCATTTGTCGATATGATGTGTCGTTTAGCAACAATTAATCTGTAAATGAAGGTTTGCAATATTCTAAGGATGCATATTCTTCGTATGTCGATCTATATATATTCTTTGTAGTCGATTTGTAGCGATGTAGAAAGGTTGTGTTTGCCATTATAATTAATATTTTACATCGATAGAGGCTCTCAGCAGGAGGGTGTCTGCTATTGTAATCAATACTCTCCACATCGACTTTGGCAGTAGGAATGGGATCCTTCTGCAACTCCTTTGTAACTAGCATTAGTAAGGAGGGACTGCCATTGTAATTAATAATTCCCTTCTCGATTTGACTGGAAGAAGTCAAGGGAGTATGCAATTTTGTTCAAAACTTACCTAACGGATTGTGTGCTCGCTATTATAAACAAATTTACCCTCTGAAATGTGGCTGGCATTAGGAATAGTGGCCTTGCTATTATAATGGAAACTCACTCATGACAACAAGCCAAACATGATGTTGAAATACAGTAGTCATCGATATGTCTCCACCTTTTGACACGCCTCGCATGTCCAGTGCGGCGGCGATGCGGCCATACAGAGTGAAAAAGGCGTTAATCACACAAAAGAGTTTACAACAAAAGCGAGACAACAATGCACAGGAATGAAAGCGAGCTCACAGTGTAACCGAACCTGACACCCTTGACGCACATTCCGAGACGCCGTCTCGTCGGGCCGATGTTACCTACACACCCTTCATTTCACTACACTCGGAATATAGATTTTCTCATGCCTAAAACTTGTGGCCATGCCGTATACACGGCCTACGCAATTTTTAAGCCGATAACTTCAGTCTTCAAAGGTTTGGAATTCTTTCATTTTCCCTATTATTATTATTATTATTATTATTATTATTATTATTATTATTATTATTATTATTATTATTATTATTTGCTATTTGAATTACTTCGCGCTGAAACAAATAGGTCTTATGGCGACGATGGGATAGGAAATGCCTCGGAATGGGAAGGAAGTGGCCGTGGCCTTAATTAAGGTACAGACCTAGCATTTGCTTGGTGCTAAAATGGGGGACCACCGAGCTCGATAGCTGCAGTCGCTTAAGTGCGGCCAGCATCCAGTAATCGGGAGATCGTGGGTTCGAGCCCCACTGTCGGCAGCCCTGAAGATGGTTTTCCGTGGTTTCCCATTTTCACACCAGGCAAATGCCGGGGCTGTACCTTAATTAAGGCCACGGCTGCTTCCTTCCAATTCCCAGGCCTTTCCTATCCCATCGTCGCCATAGGACATATCTATGTCGGTGCGACGTAAAGCAAATAGCAAAAAAAATGGGGGACCACGGAAAACCATCTTCAGGGCTGCCGACAGTGCGATTCGAAGCCACTATCTCCCGTATGCAAGCTCACAGCTGCACGTCTGTAACCACACGGCCAACTCTCCCGGTATTCTTTTCCCTCTAATTAGTGTTACGAGGAGATGATTGCCTGATTGTACAAATCCATATCACCATTCAAAATCACCATCCAGATGTAAATTCTAAAGCAGTCCTGATCTGTTAAATAACAGTGAAATAAAGATTACATCCAAAATACCAGCATTCACTCCATATCTTGCCTTCGCCATCCTTCTATTTAGTCTGACATTCAAACACTCCATCTGCAGTTCCCAAATTACGAACATTATGTAGCCACGATCGCATTATACTTTACATATACTTTACATATACTTCCAAGTTTTAGGTCGTGCCAAAGAAATGCTTACGATACTAGCTAACAAAAGTGAACTGACAAACCGAGAATGTCGGCTACGTGCTGTTAGCTTTCATTTGGCCTTTCATATCCCATCGTCGCCATAAGACCTATCGTGTCGGTGCGACGTAAAGCAGATTTTAAAATAAACCCACATTGGTATACGAAATGAACACACGAAAATTGTTCTGATGGACTACATATCTTGTTGTTTTTTTTTTTTTGCTAGGGGCTTTACGTCGCACCGACACAGATAGGTCTTATGGCGACGACGGGATAGGAAAGGCCTAGGAGTTGGAAGGAAGCGGCCGTAGCCTTAATTAAGGTACAGCCCCAGCATTTGCCTGGTGTGAAAATGGGAAACCACGGAAAACCATTTTCAGGGCTGCCGATAGTGGGATTCGAACCTACTATCTCCCGGATGCAAGCTCACAGCCGCGCGCCTCTACCCGCTCTGCCAACTCGCCCGGTGGACTACATATCCATAGTAGCTGGGAGGCGTGACCAGTACTAAGAAGAATAATGGATAGGAAGGGCACTGCATGATATGATGTTTTGCCGGTGCAACATGCTCACAGCAATACCACAAGCTAAGTACACAAATATGTACGATATGATTATAGCGTAGTATTAAATGTTAATTTACTGTTTATGGCAAAATAAATAAAAGGCGATAAATTAACGAGAAATAATAGAGTGATAATTTGATCAGTAATTCCAATGAACAGTAAAATTAAAATTTGTAACACTTGATTTTAATTAAACACAGAATTTGAAATCACAACACAACAGTCAGCAAAAATGTGTGGTAACGGATATGCTCATGGAAACATTTGGTTACTTGAATATCACGCACCTTCAGGGCCGCCAACTTTAGCATATAGAGAAAGGAGGTGGTGGATTTCAGTTTCATCCTCGAAGTCATTCCCATAATATTGTTAATACGAAAGACGAAAAGAAAATATATTTTATATAGTTCTTTCGATTTATTTCAACTGCTTTTGCAATTATTATACATATCATCACTGATGCATTATGTTGTTATGATAAAGTATTGTTTGCTCGTAAATAAAATTTAGTTTACAGTTTTACAGTGAAAGTTGACTTGCATAGCTCTATCGTAGAAATGAAATCATTAGCTATAATATCCTCATATCCGTGTCCAAAGAGCTGGACTCCTCACGACGAACGTTCAGGATTGAAAGATGATTTACATGTTTAGAATTTATTGTTGAC
Organism: Anabrus simplex; assembly: GCF_040414725.1. Lineage (NCBI taxonomy): Eukaryota > Metazoa > Arthropoda > Insecta > Orthoptera > Tettigoniidae > Anabrus > Anabrus simplex. The sequence goes on along the minus strand of NC_090268.1, from coordinate 350,308,586 downwards.
CTCAGGTATATATTCAGTCTTTTCAGGCTCAAAAATGTCCATTCTGTTGTAAAAGTTGATATAGGGATCGTGCTTAAGAGTCAAGCGAATTTCAAAAACTCTCGAAACATGGTCTTCATTCAATCCTCGGGCTGTACTTAGGTCTGCCATACATTCTCATTATTATGGATATATCATCGGTTTGAACACAAATGACCGTCCGTAAACAATTTTGAAAATTCATTGGTTTTTCCGCAATTTGCATGTATCGTATCCAGTATGCATCCACTGGGAAAGCAAGCGCTTTCAGAATTGTTTAGGCAAATCTAGATGTGACGTTCAGTTATAAGGGCTGCTTTATTAACTTACTACATTTAAGTGAACTTTAAAATATTTGAATGAACACAACAATGCATATTCCTCGTATTAAGTTAACCGTCTCATAAGATGCCAGGAAACGGATGATATTTCTTTACGACTACATCTCTACAAACAACTGCCTGAGGAAGGCAAGCATTGCGTGAACGAGACTGACTTGAAACCATGTATAGTATTGTAGACATGATGTAGGCTTTTGGGGCTTATGCCGTGTCAAGAAAACAAGGTGAAATTCTTTACGTTTCGCAGAGAACTTTGCTCCTCGACTTCAGAAGAAAATTTCGACTGTTCACGAGGAAGGCTTTTCCAATAGAGATGGCTGAAAAATAACGTAGCAGTTACTTTGTCAGAGTTACATGCCTGTCACCGTTACAAATGTAACGAGGACAAAATAACAGGTTACCGAGTAACGACAACAGAATAACGTACTAGTGAAAACAGTAACTGGGAAGTGGGAACTGTCACTAGTAGCAGCTTACAGACACAGAATGTGACCTTCAGAGTTCAGGTAGTGTGCATGTCTTCCAACTGAGAGCGCTTTCGTAGGAGATTGCTTTAAGTCAAATTCACTACAGTGTATAATATTCTCTATAGTGTATTTAAGTTGCTGCTGTCATCTGGTAACCAAAGTGTAAACTTTTATGACATATTCAGCTGCTCAGGGGTAATGGTTGACTCAGGCATCGCGCAAGGCAACCCACATTATAATATTATTATAAGTTTCACCCGTATAATTTCTCTTGTACCATAAATAAATAAATATGCTAACTTTCCATATTGATATCCTCTTGTACCGGCTTGTGTCGAGGTTTGGCAGACAGATCACGTTTTCTTGTCTTCTAACCTTGATCGGGGCATTGTCAATCAATCAATCAATCAATCAATCAATCAATCAATCAATCAATACTGATCTGCATTTAGGGCAGTCGCCCAGGTGGCAGATTCCCTATCTGTTGCTTTCCTAGCCTTTTCCTAAATGATTTCAAAGAAATTGGAAATTTATTGAACATCTCCCTTGGTAAGATATTCCAATCCCTAACTCCCCTTCCTATAAATGAATATTTGCCCCAGTTTGTCCTCTTGAATTCCAACTTTATCTTCATATTGTGATCTTTCCTACTTTTATAAACGCCATTCAAACTTATTCGTCTACTAATGTCATTCCACGCCAACTCTCCGCTGACAGCTCGGAACATACCACTTAGTCGAGCAGCTCTTCTTCTTTCTCTCAATTCTTCCCAACCCAAACATTGCAATATTTTTGTAACGCTACTCTTTTGTCGGAAATCACCCAGAACAAATCGAGCTGCTTTTCTTTGGATTTTTTTCCAGTTCTTGAATCAGGTAATGCTGGTGAGGGTCCCATACACTGGAACCATACTCTAGTTGGGGTCTTACCAGAGACTTATATGTCCTCTCCTTTGCATCCTTACTACAACCCCTAAACACCCTCATAACCATGTGCAGAGATCTGTAACCTTTATTTACAATCACATTTATGTGATTACCCTAATGAAGATCTTTCCTTATATTAACACCTAGATACTTACAATGATCCCCAAAAGGAACTTCACCGGGCGAGTTGGCCGTGCGCGTTGAGGCGCGCGGCTGTGAGCTTGCATCCGGGAGATAGTAGGTTCGAATCCCACTATCGGCAGCCCTGAAGATGGTTTTCCGTGGTTTCCCATTTTCACACCAGGCAAATGCTGGGGCTGTACCTTAATTAAGGCCACGGCCGCTTCCTTCCAACTCCTAAGCCTTTCCTATCCCATCCAACATTTTCGAGGTCACGTTGCAGTTGCTCACAGTCTTGTAACTTACTTATCACTCTATAGAGAATAACATCATCCGCAAAAAGCCTTACCTCCGATTCCACTCCTTTACTCATATCATTTATATATATAAGAAAACATAAAGGTCCGATAATACTGCCTTGAGGAATTCCCCTCTTAATTATTACAGGGCCAGATAAAGCTTCACCTACCCTAATTCTCTGAGATCTATTTTCTAGAAATATAGCAACACATTCAGTCACTCTTTTGTCTAGTCCAATTGCACTCATTTTTGCTAGTAGTCTCCCATGATCCACCCTATCAAATGCTTTAGACAGGTCAATCGCGATACAGTCCATTTGACCTCCAGAATCCAAGATATCTGCTATATCTTGCTGGAATCCTACAAGTTGAGCTTCAGTGGAATAACCTTTCCTAAAACCGAATTGCCTTCTATCGAACCAGTTATTAATTTCGCAAACATGTCTAATATAATCAGAAAGAATGCCTTCCCAAAGCTTACATACAATGCATGTCAAACTTACTGGCCTGTAATTTTCAGCTTTATGTCTATCACCCTTTCCTTTATACACAGGGGCTACTATAGCAACTCTCCATTCATCTGGTATAGCTCCTCCGACCAAACAATAATTAAATAAGTACTTCAGATATGGTACTATATCCCAACCCATTGTCTTTAGTATATCCCCAGAAATCTGATCAATTCCAGCCGCTTTTCTAGTTTTCAATTTTTGTATCTTATTGTAAATGTCATTGTTATCATATGTAAATTTTATTACTTCTTTGGCCTTAGTCTCCTCCTCTATCTCGACATTTTCCTTGTAACCAACAATCTTTACATACTGATGACTGAATACTTCTGCCTTTTGAAGATCCTCACATACACACTCCTCTCGTTCATTAATTATTCCTGGAATGTCCTTCTTGGAACCTGTTTCTGCCTTAAAATACCTATACATACCCTTCCATCGTTCACTAAAATTCGTATGACTGCCAATTATGCTTGCCATCATGTTATCCTTAGCTGCCTTCGTTGCTAGATTCAATTTTCTAGTAAGTTCCTTCAATTTCTCCTTAATTGTTAAACTCACTCCTCTAGATTTCAGAAAGAACGCTATGTTGTCTTCTCATTTCATCCGTTGTCTGCCTCTCGTTAACTTTATAGCAAATAGGAATGCGCGTTTTGCTGCACCGACTTTCAACAGTGTAGTGATGCGTACGCACATGTGCGAGTGAATAAATGGGACTTCGCAACACAGCTGTAAGGAGACAAGCTTGAAGCCGTGACCAGGGTGTGATCAGTAAAAGGTGAGTGACGTTGGACGTTAATTTTAACTATAACTTTTCACAGTTACTTTATTGTAGCGGTGACAGATGTAGTAGTTACACAAAAATAACCGTTTGCCACATCTCTATTTTCCAATAATGAAGGTTCGAATATAGCCGTTAGTAATAGGAAGTGGTACGTTCATTCGTCACCAGATGGCTCACCGTGCGCTGGCACAGCACTAGCATTCCTAGTGGCAGCTGATAGCACCGTCTAGAGTCGGTCTACGAGGGGCGGCATAACAGTATTGTTGCCAGCTTGTAAGTTATTGTGCCATGAGAATCGACAATGGATAGAATGAAAAAAGCTGAAAACAACAGGGTACAAGTAGACTCATACATAGTACAGCCACAATCATTGCCACAAACAGCAGCTTAGTCTTTCACGGGCAGCGTCTCGAAGAACATAGAACTTTCCGAGCTTGTAGGCCGTAGCAGACCACGACTGTTGGCAGCTGTAGCTCTAAAAATTCGTCTCTACTCACCGTCACAAACTTTTGAGTAGGGCTGTACTGTACAGTACTACGCATTTGCAACTCGTTATCAGCGCCCTCTCAGTCGAAGACTCGCAGCACTAACAGCTACGGCCAAGCGTTAGTGTTGCCAAAGCCTTAAAGGGGAAGACGAGAAACAAGAAACGTGACTACTGTACGTAGGGCATAAAATGCGTGTGCGTCCATTTTCATTTCTACAGCGAATTGATATTTTGTTTAATAAAACGAAAAGCTCAAAATTTGCATTAATAACTTAAATCTTTCATTGTTAGATTGTTAGACGAAAGCCAGAATATCCCCTATAGGCCTAAAGTAAATATATTTTAAGCTCTTAAATACTGTATGTTTCTTTTTTAAATAGATATTAAATCAATTTATTTAAATTACTCTCATCAGAAACTCCCAAACGTTCGGATATTTCACACAACACCAGGTGAGTCTTGCTGCCCACCCATGACGAGCCACTGCTTTCGACCTCCGCTTAAAGTCAACTGTTCTAAGCAGCGATTTCTACGAAGCTTCCACGGTTTATTTAATGTTCTCGGCCAATGTGTTTGTGTTACAACAGTACAATTAATTGCCGCATAATTATTTCCCGAAAACATATTTTATTAAACACAGTCCATGTTTGCACAATTTAGTACATTCTTCACTACAATCAATTACATAATATATTTAAAATTTATTGCCATTTCATCCGTCATATTCCTGATTGTTATTGACATGGTAATGCTCAATATGACCAGAAAACTGAACATACTATTGAACTGGACTTGGTAGGGAGTTTCGAAGACCTCAGTTTTGCTGACAATCTTATGCTTCTTTCTTTAAGCACGTGGAGATATAAAGGCAGTGTCTGTGTACTTGACTGAAAAGGCAGAAGGGGTAGAAGATACATGAATGGCAGGGCTCTCGATGAATTTCAACAAGACAAAGGCACTGATGATTATCACTACCAAATAAGACAAAATTTATATCGGACCAGCTTTATATATTTGGGCAGTGTAGCTGCAGAAGGTGAAGGAGCTCTCTAGGACTGTTCACAACAAATTCCTATATGGGTTCAAGATTATTATTATTATTGTTATTATTTACCAGCCATCCCCCGTGGTGTAGGGGTAGCATGCCTGTCTCTTACCCGGAGGCCTCGGGTTCAATTCCCGGCCAGGTGATGGAATTTTACCCGGACCTGAGGGCTGGTCCGAGGTCCACTCAGCCTACGTGATTAGAACTGAGGAGCTATCTGACGGTGAGATAGCGGCCCCGGTCTCGAAAGCCAAGAATAATGGCCGAGAGGATTCGTAGTGCTGACCATCAGACACCTTGTAATTTGCAGGCCTTCGGGCCGAGCAGCGGTCACTTGGTAGGCCAAGGCCTTTCAAGGGCTGTGGTGCCATGGGGTTTCGTTTTTATTATTTACCACAAATCATATAGATTTTTGGATGGTCTAGTTAAAAAAAGGGCAAGCCCCATGTACTGTGTAGAGATGAGAAGAATGCAAGAATGAGGAATGTGGCCTGCAAGCACGAACTTCCTGTTCTGCCCAGACAGATCGGCTCTTATCCTGCTACACGAAAACATTGACTCACACTTTGCGGTTTGCTGGATTGCAACTACAAGAGCGAAGAGCTGCCAGTAGAAGATAATATAAAGTCGCCTGGTTAGTAGCGGAGTTGCTATGGTAACCATTGCGTCACTGGCTGTGCTGGTGAAAATACCTTCACCCCGCGCCTCACCGAGCATGTGCATTCTTCTGATCTCCCAACAATACATTAGCTCCTTCACAGACTCACTAAGCTAATATTTACAATAATTACATTATTCACATATTTACTGTACTCGTATTCGCTCGACAATACTTACTGTACATTCCATTTCATCCTGTTCATGTACACACAGAGATTTACATCTTTTTTACATATACTATAAACTGCGTTAGAGGCAAAGCTTCTATTTGAGGCGGTAGCTCGTTCCAGGACGTGAGGAGGGGCTGTAATAACCGGATTGGTAGGAGGTGGTACAGTAAAATGGAGGGACAAGATTAACGCCTCTGCGTACAGAGCGACGTCTGCTCGCTGTTTCAAACCTGCAAAACAGAAAATGGTGTTGGAGCTGCATACCTGGGATGGGATTCCGTAATGGCATATATTGATAAGACAGGTCCTGTGCATCTATATACTAATATTATAAAGAGGAAAAATTTGTTTGTTTGTAACGAATAGGCTCAAAAACTACTGAACCGATTTTAAAAATTACTTCACCTGTAGAAAGCTACATCGCGAGTGAGTAACATAGGCTGTATTTTATTTTCAAAACAATTCGAGGTAGGGGAGCACGGGGGGAGATATAAAAATAATTGGCTAATATAGGCAAAATATCGAATTTGTCGTATAACGACGACACAAAGCTCAATTTAATCCTCTTGACACAAGGAACAAAACTCGGTACGCCCTACGGGCCCGAAAATCATGTTTTAAGGCCCTAAAACCAACCGTTACGGATATATTGGCACCACACTACCCCTGCTCTAGGAATCGGATAAAGTAATGAACTGCCGTAACCATGGCAACGTCAACACCAGGATTCTACAGCAGCGAAATTATCTACAATAAATCAGAAAACTTAACATGTTATAGACATGGAAATTGATGTTTGGAATCCCCTTTAAAAATAAAAGAACACAAATATTCGTTTTCAGAAAATCCAGTTAAGGGATGGGGTGTGAAAAGAAGTGAGGAAGGAGTTGAATTATTTATGAGGATACATCTATCTCAAAAAATGAAGATGTTACAGACTTTAAAATTGGTACTTGGAATCTCTTTAAAAATGAACACATTCTTTTTGGAAAATCTACTTAAGGGGTGGAAAGAAAAAAAGCGTGTGAATTTTTAAAAATCTTCTTCTTCTATCGCTTTACCCATACCTGCGAGGTTGCGGCTAGGAACTGTGTCGCACATGAGGATTTGACCCTGTTTTACGGCTGGATGCCCTTCCTGACGCCAACCGTATGTGTAGGGATGTATTCTATACTTCTATATTAATATTATAAAGAGGAAAAATTTGCATATTTGTTTGTAACAGATAGACTCAAAAACTACTGAACCCATTTAAAAAATTACTTCACCTATAAGAGCTACATTGCCAGTGAGTAACATGGGCTGTATTTTATTTTCAAAACAATTCGAGGTGGGGGGGGGTGCGACGACGAGAGATATAAAAATATTAAAATAATAGGCTAATATAAGTGAAATCGAATTTGTCGTACAAAAACGAGACAAAGCTCATTTTAAGCCCCTTGACGCAAAGAACAAAAGTCGGCAAAACCTTCGGGCCCGGAGACCATGTATTAAGGCCCTAAAACCAACCGTTATGGAGTTATTGGAACCACACTCTCCCTGCTCTAGGAATCGGATAAAGAAACGAACGGCGGTAACCATGGCAACGTCAGCTCCAGGATTCTACAGCAGCTAGATTACGCAGGTACGTTTGGGCATAGCTGCCAACCAAAAATGATACACGTATGACTTACTATCTGGAAAAAATAAACTGTTGTGTAAGACGCTCATAACACTCCTTTGGGCGTGGATGGAAAGGAAGTGAAGTATAAAATGTATAGCCCCAGTGATCTCCTTAGTACAGCGACCAGCGGTTGCCGACGGGCCTCCGTTTTTACGTACTGGCTTAGGTTTCAGCATTTTGCGGAATCTTTTACCTATAGTTTAAACTATTTTCTATCGAATAAAAGAGTAGTAGGATCACTGATGTTATTAGTGCCGATATCTTGGTCCACTTTTACGTTCATTGTAACCTTGAAAACCTATATACTGTACACAATTGTCAAGATTCATCCATATAATATGCAAGATAATCATAAGGGCAAGGATAATGTGAATGTCAACACTAGATGGCTAGAGCTAGTGAAAATGTAGGGGAATAACCCTGAAAAAATTTCTCAACATTTATACTCAGATACATTATATGTTGTGCGACATGAGAATTATAATTCTCGATAATTATAGTGGTTTCTTATCATTTGTAATAGTTACTGAATGTCGGATCAAACAAATACATTCAATAATATTTACATTTGTGGTACTATCTAGCGGAAGTATACTTACACTAAACCTGCAGCTTTGTGAAGGGAGCTGGTATATCTAGGTGGGAATGAAGGAAAACATGGTAGCAAAAGATCTTAGAGGTCGACGCTAATTAGGAACTAATATTTAGAGGCCACATGAAGAAAAGAAGAAGAAGATACACTATAATTCCAAACATGACAAATAATTCCTACGTACTTAATAAATACACCAGTGAGAAGTCAGTCACACCGATAGTATGAGTAACTAAAGCCAGTTTCTGATAACCCGTACGAAGAACGGGTACTTCTGCTAGTAGCAATATAAACATCTGCGTGATGCCATATAAGTCTCATGCCACTGTCTAAAATGGGACACCAGATATTACGTAAATTTGACACCATTGTCTATTAGGTTCTATCTATTTTAAGGATTACATATACTTATATAATGTAACACACAATTTTGTGATAAATGCGATGCCACAGAAAAAACAACGGCAAGAAATGTGATCTGTTTCAACGACTGCATGTTGTAACTAGCAAACGTACCCGTGCTTCGCTACGGTATTCTACAATGCATACGCATATCGAAGTAATTTACTGAACATGCAGTAAATAGGATTGTTTTAAAATTGCATGTCTCTTGACATTATCCGAGAAACAGCATGGACAGGTCGCCATACGTTGTTTCCAGTGTAAAGTGTGGGTTGTGGAATTGTGATGATAACGGCAGGTTCACTTGCTTACTGCTATTCACAATCGAGTTGGGAAGTTTACATTATACCGGGCGAGTTGGCCGTGCGCGTAGAGGCGCGCGGCTGTGAGCTTGCATCCGGGAGATAGTAGGTTCGAATCCCACTATCGGCAGCCCTGAAAATGGTTTTCCGTGGTTTCCCATTTTCACACCAGGCAAATGCTGGGGCTGTACCTTACTTAAGGCCACGGCCGCTTCCTTCCAACTCCTAGGCCTTTCCTATCCCATCGTCGCCATAAGACCTATCTGTGTCGGTGCGACGTAAAGCCCCTAGAAAAAAAGTTTACATTATAACTGCAGGCCCCATTGCCTACTGCGCGATCAAAATCGATTTGGGGAGTTTTCGTTACAATGGCAGGCCCCCTTTCCAACTTCCAGAGAGATTACAGTTGTGGAGTTTTCATTTTAATGGCAGAAAAACATTCCTAAAGCCAGTCAAAATTGAGTTGTGTAGTTATCATTATAATGAGAGGCCCTTCTTCCTACTGCCAGCCAGCTTACTGCCAGTCACACCAAGTTGGTGATTTTCCATTCAAATAGCAGACCACTATACCTAATGCCAGTCACTTTTCAGATGGGTGCAATATTGTTTATATAGGCGGGCACTCTTGCCCACAGCCAAACATAATCGGGTAGTTTTGCCGGGCTGAGTGGCTCAGACGGTTAAGGCGCTGGCCTTCTAACCCCAACTTGGCAGGTTCGATCCTGGCTCAGTCGGGTGGTATTTGAAGGTGCTCAAATACGACAGCCCCGTGTCGGTAGATTTACTGGCACGTAAAAGAACTCCTGCGGGACTAAATTCCGGCACCTCGGCGTCTCCGAAGACCTTAAAAAGTAGTTAGTGGGACGTAAAGCAAATAACATTATTAATTAAATCGGTTAGGGGAGTTTTGAACAAAATTGCATACTCCCTTGACTTCTGCAAGTTAAATCTGAAGTGAATTATTCATTACAATGGTAGGGCCCTATTACTAATGCCAGTTACACAGGAGTTGGAGAAGGGCCCCATTCCTACTGCCAGTCAAAGTCGGTGTGAGGAGTACTGATTACAATAGCAGACACACCATTTCTCCGTCGCTAAAAATCGATATCAATGAATATATATACATCACCATACGAAAGTATATGCATGTTTGCAATATTGCAGACCTTTATTTACATATTAACTGCTGCTAAGCGGTACGTCATATCGACAAACGGATTTACCATAAGACGCCTAATTAACGGCCTAAATGGCTGGTCCTATGATATTTTCTCGCATCTCATCTATTCATGGGTCAGGCTGAGTTAGAAACATTTAATAGGGTGAAGTTTGGGTAAGATGATCTCACATTGCATTACTTTCCGTGTAATCATGTGACGGCTCTAAACATGGCATTTGCCTCACATATGGCTACTGCGTGTCAAGGTTCGTGTAGAATTTGATGATTATATATGTACTACAAGTGATTCAAAGTATGAATTATGCGTGTAAAAAGTCCAAATTTACTTAAAATCGAGAAATAGTGACCAATTTAACGGGTACAGATACGACAAAGAGTCATCACACCAAGGTTGTAGATAACTGAAAATTTGAAGATCTTGAAAGTTTTCCGTCGGTTACCAGCTAAAACGTGTAATTTTGCCTAATTTTAATTTTCTAGCTCCTCTGGCAAATTGTGCCACAATCTTGATTTTGGGTGAGGGGGGTAAAATAGAAGACTTTCAGGAAACTACAGCTAAAAAATATGCAGATTTTCATTTCATTATTACCCCTTAAACGGAGAGTTGTACGAAAATGTCGCCATGACACACGGTCGTTACGATTTTACTTATATAGATACATAAGTAATTTGCTCCACGAACAACACCTTTTGGTGTATGTCTGCTGGACTTAGCCTGCAAAACCGACCGTTCATGATATCACCCTTATTAATCCTCCTGTCGAAAAAATGCCCACGAAAAATATGTCTTAGAAACAGATTTCCGTCAAGGTTAGTCGATTCCCAGTCATTTTGGTTTGTATATATTGTGGAAGAGTAAAATCACCATTTCGGTTCCCTATAAACTCCCAGTCCATTCCGGGAATTTGAAATGGTATGGACCTTAAAACCTACCCTTGGAAAGGTGGATGCTAAATACAAAGTTTGGTTGAAATATCTTCAGTAGTTTTCAAGTTATAAGAAATATACATTACGCGCACCCGCTCTTAAGTCCGGTCCCTTATTAATCCTTGTATCAAAATGATGCACATGAGAAAAAAAAAAGGTTTAGAAATTAATTTCCATTAAGGCAGGTGGATTTCCATTAAGTTTCGTTGTGTATATTTTGTGGGAGTGCAAAATTACGGTTCCGGTTTCGTATAAACCTCCAGGCAGTTCAGGGATTTAGAAACCACATTGGTTCTAAAACCTAAACAAGTACAGGTGGATTCTAAATATTATGTTGGTGGAAATAGATTCAGTAGTTTCCAAGTTATAAGAACTCAAACAAACGGACAAAAGGACACCAAAGCTAAAAAATATGCAGATGGTCATTATTACACCTGAAATGGATAACTGTTCGGAAATTTCGCCAAAATAGTCAATGTACACACACACGGTCGTTACGATTTTTATTTATATAGAAGAAGTATATTTTATAAGTAATATTGCGATATGTACCTAAAATTGTTTCTACTTCTAATCTGTACGGACGTAATTATTAAAAATTCAATGACGTTATAATAAGCTTCAGCCACTAATGTAATGTTGTGTAGGTTCGTATCGCTGACTGTATCCACGCTTACATTTCTCGCTCCAGTCGCATGCAAGTTAATTAACTCAATTAGGGTTTTTATCGTGAAATGAAGACGGAGTTTCTGGCCGGGACAGGGCTAGAAATAGGCCGCCATCGAGCCCACGTCTTTCAGAAACTCGTGGAACTGATTTAAATGTATAATGCTCTCAGCTCTGTCATTTCATTATAGCTCTTCTCTTCCTTTGACCGGGCCGGATGAACTTCAGCTTTAACGTGAAACTTCCGAACAGTTTTCTGTGAAGAAGAAAAATGTACATACATTTTGAGATCTTCATGAATATTATTAACCTTCTGCTTTTTCAACAGGGGTATGTTTAACTTAATTCTATGGTATTTTTTGATCACTACTTAGCAGAAACTTTGTGGTTTGTTCCGTAATTTGTCATCATCATCATCATGATCATCTGTTTACCCTCCAGGGTCGGCTTTTCTCTCAGACTCAGCGAGGGATCCCACCTCTACCGCCGCAAGGCCAGTGTCCTGGAGCTTCAGACTCTTGGTCGGGGGATACAACTGGGGAGAATGACCACTACCTCGCCCAGGCGACCTCACCTGCTATGCTGAACAGGGGGATGGGAAGATTGGAAGGGATAGGCAAGGAAGAGGGAAGAAAGTGGCCGTGGCCTTAAGTTAGATACCATCCCGGCATTCGCCTGGAGGAGAAGTGGGAAACCACGGAAAACCACTTCCAGGATGGCTGATGTGGGAATCGAACCCACATCTACTCAGTTGACCTCACGAGGCTGAGTGAACCCGGTTCCAGCCCTCGTACCACTTTTCAAATTTCGTGGCAGAGCCGGGAATCGAACCCGGGCCTCAGGGGGTGACAGCTAATCACGCTAACCACTACACCACAGAGGCGGACTGCGAAATTTGTTCGGTTTCATTTCACACCAGGCAAATGCCTTAATTAGGGCCATGGCAGCTTAGTGTCCAGTCCAATGCCTTTCTCATCCCATCGTCGCTAACATGCTATATACGCTAGTGAAGCACGTGTAGATTTTAAGAATCCATCTTCAATACGCTGAATAATGTTACTTATTCATCCCACCTCAATTTTTTTTTAGAAATACCTTCGTGGTATGTTTAAATACATACATTCCAATCTTATCCCACGAACTAACGATGAGACTTTAACTCGATGATCTGTACCCTAGATGAAATAAACACCTCCAGCTTTCAACGTGACACTTCTTGCTAACACCAATCGTGCAGACATTTTTCCGATGGTGTAAGAGATAATTAGGACCTTGGCCTGCCGAAATGACTGCTGCCTAGCAAGATGGCCTGCAGATAATGAAGTGTCATATGATCATTGTGAAGGCGTTCTCATCCGTATGGGTTGGATTTCATGACCGGGTTCAATGCCACTCGTATCTACCAGCACCTCACTTGCGCTCACGAGACTGAGATCCTCGTTCCTGCCGTCACTGCAGAATTGAAAGCTCTGGACTGGCCGGGAATCAATCCTAGCATACTCAGGGTAGGAAGAAAGTACGCCACGGAGCTGGCATATTTCTATATAAGCAACCTATCTTATAATTAGGGACTGCCTGGCCGAGGTGGTAAAGACGTGCTCGGTTTGCTCGGAAGGACGTGGGTTCGACGCCCCGTCAGGAAGTCGTACAATTTAAGAAACGAGACTTCCACTTCCGGAGGTGCACATGATCCTGAGGTTCACTCAGCCTACACCAAAATGAGTATCAGGTTAATTCCTGGGGGTAAAGGCGGCGGGCGCAGAGCTAACCACTCTACCCCACCAATTGCCGAGCCTTTACCCTCCACCCCTCCAGGGGCCTTCAATGCCTGAACGGAGATGACTTTGCTTTTTCATATCATTATTATTATTATTATTATTATTACAAAGCAGTGACCAAGTTAGTTCACTGGAGATTAGAGGATCGAGACTCGCTGTACATTTTCAATGTGCTTATACAAGCATTTAACTACTGTACTTAGAGATCTGAATTTTGATTTTGGGGTAGTTTGTGTAATGTGCATTACTTTATTTATCTCCTTGGAATGAATATTAATGAGTCTGGTACAGATTTATTCAGTTATGGGTTACATTTTGTTTAAGGGCGTTTTTTTTGTTTCAGTTACGTGTATACGATTACGTATCAACCAGACGTTTGAATGAAAACCTACAACCTGTTTTCCAGTCATTGAACGGGCCAAGGATGTAAAGAATGAAATATATAGGCTATTAGTACGATGGGGTCGTCCGCCTCTGTGGTGTAGTGGCTAGTGTGATTATCTGCCACCCCCGGAGGTCCGGGTTCGATTCCCGGCTCTGCCACAAAATTTGCAAAAGTGGTACGAGGGCTGTAACAGGGTCCACACAGCCTCTGGAGGTCAACTGAGTAGAGGTGGGTTCGATTCCCACCTCAGCCATCCTGGAAGTGGTTTTCCGTGGTTTCCCACTTCCCCTCCGGGCAAATGCCGGGATGGTACCTAACTTAAGGCCACGGCCGCTTCCTTCCCTCTTCCTTGCCTGTTCCATCCAATCTTCCCATCCCTCCACAAGGCCCCTGTTCAGCATAGCAGGTGAGGCCGCCTGGGCGAGGTCTGGTCATCCTCCCCAGTTGTAACCCCCGATCCAGTGTCTGAAGCTCCAGGACACTGCCCTTGAGGCGGTAGATGTGGGATCCCTCGCTGAGTCCGAGGGAAAAACTGACCCTGGAGGGAAAACAAAGAAGTACGATGGGGTCGCCACTCCCAAAGTGATTTCTTAATGACTGATAGATGTTATGAAATGAGCATGGAGAGTGTTGCTGGAATGAAACATAACAGAGAAAACTGGAGTACCAGGAGATAAATCTGTCCCGCCTCCGCTTGGTCCAGCACAAATCTCACACGGAGTTACTGGGATTTGAACCACGGTATCCAGCGGTGAGAGGCTGCCGTCTGAGCAGCGGAGGCTATTACTGCTTGAATATTACTGCTTATTAATTAACCCAGATAGCCGTGACATCCTTCCAGGTTGAATGTGTAATATGATTTCAACACCCCCTAGCGGTGAACACAACAAGTTTGTTTGGCGAAATACTTTGTTTGAGTAACCATTTGTAACATGTCTTCAGTTTTCAATCAGTTTCATTGCAATGCAGTGTGTTTCTGAAGCGAAACAACGTTCGCAGAGAAGCAGCGTCTTTGTATTGGAAGAAGTGAATGATGCCATCGTAGAAGGGTGGCTATTAATTACATAGATATTTACAAATCGCCCAAAATACTGTTTGATACTATGCTAGAGATGCTGCTAATATGATAGAGATATTGTTTTAAGTATCAGGTGAGTTTTTAGTAAGCTTCATCAGTGTTCGCTCTATGTTTTCTTATATATATATAAATGATATGTGTATAGAAGTGGAATCAGAGATAAGGCGTTTTGCAGATGATGTTATTCTGTACTGAGTAATAAATAAGTTACAAGATTGTGAGCGGCTGCAGGGTGACCTCGATAGTGTTGTGAGATGGACGGTGGGCAATGGTACGTTGAAAAACGGGGTTAAAAGTCAGGTTGTGATTTTCACAAATAGGAAAACTCCTCTCAGTTTTAATTACTGCGTTGATGGGTTGAAAGTTCCCTTTGGGGATCATTGTAAGTACCTAGGTCTTAATATAAGGAAAGATCTTCATTGGGGAAATCACATCAACTTCATTGGGGAAATCACATCAATATGATTGTAAATAAAGGATACAGATCTCTGCACATGATTATGAAGGTATTTAGGGGTTGTAGTAAGGATGTAAAAGGCATGTAATCTCTGGTAAGACCCCAACTAGAGTATGGTGCCAGTGTATGGGACCCTCACCAGGATTACTTGTGTCAAAAACTGGAAAAAATCCAAAGAAAAGCAGCTCGATTTGTTCTGGATGATTTCCGACAAAAGAGTAGCGTTACAAAAATGTTACAAATTTTGGGATGGGAAGAATTGGGAGAGAGGAGACGAGCTGCTCGACTATGTGGTATGTTCCGAGCTGTCAGTGGAGAGATGGCGTGGAATGACATCAGCAGACGAATAAGTTTGAGTGGTGTCTTTAAAAATAGGAAAGATCACAATATGAAGATAAATTTGGTATTCAAGAGGACAAATTGGGGCAAATATTCATTTATAAGAAGGGGATTTAGGGATTGGAACAACTTACCAAGGCAGATGTTCAATATATTTCCAATTTCCTTGCAATCGTTTAAGAAAAGGCTAGGAAAACAACAGATAGGGAATCTGTCACCTGGGCGACTGCCCTAAATGCACATTAGTAGTGACTGATTGTAATTATGGCCTAAATTGGCGCATCTTTCCTGAAGTGTTAGGGAAATATAGTTTCGTTTGTTTCATGAGAGCTCTTACTCTGAATGAGCTATTGGGTATTCTCAAAGAGAATGAGCTGGCCTCGCGGTGTAGCATCCCTGACTCTTATCCGGAGGCCCGGGGTTCGATACTTGGAACTGAGGGCTGTTTTGGGAGGTCCACTCAGCCTGAAGATTGCAAGTGAGGAGCTATCTGACGGTGAGATAGCGGCCCCGGTCTTGAAAGCCAAGAGTTACGGCCGAGAGGATTCGTAATATGCAGGCTTTCGGACTGAGCAGTGGTCGATTGGTAGATCATGGCCCTTCTCGGCTGTTGCGCTTTGGGGTTTGATTTGGTTTACTTGAAGAGAATGAAGTTTCTAACACTGAATAAATTGATATAATAACATTCACTCCTGTTGGAGATGTCACAGATAACGTCACTTGACCACCTTCCAGGTTCATAGTTGCGATAAGGTGCATCGCTTGGAATTTGACATGTTCCCTCATTGATGGGATGCGTACATTGATGCGTACACACGTACACATCCTTTCAATTAGTTATCGTACGTCAGTCTACCACGTTACCATGTTAAGATGTGGTGCCATATAACTTGGTTTAACTTTACGCACAATTAACGCTTAAAACTATGATGTAGTGAGGTGGAGAACGGACGAAACAGCGAACTGGAGGGGTAGCGTACTCTAAGGCAGTTTTAATATGCTTCACTCACAGCTATGGCGTAGCGTATGTGTATAAGTTGTAAATGTAATAGCCTCCGTGGCGCAGGCGGCAGTACACCGGCGCCTCACCACTGAGTTCCGTGGTTCAAGTCCCGGTCACTCCATGCGAGATTTGTGCTGGACAAAGCGGGGGGAGGACTCGTTTTCCCTATCTCCTTTCATTCCAGCGACACTCTCCAATATCCTTTCATTCCATCTACCAGTCATAAATCATTGCCCCAGAGGAGTAAGACAAGCTTCGGAAGCCGGCACAATTCCTATCCTCACCGCTAGACGGAGGCTTCATTCATTCCATTCCTGACCCGCTCGAATGACTGGAAACATACTGACGATTTTCTTTTTCAACGTTGAAGTATACAATTTTACACTGATTGTGTAGCGGTAGATAATGTTAACAATAATAAAACAATAAGTAAAAGGTAGTAAGCTGGAAACTTAATAGTAACGAGTTCTGTAGAAATTAAATAACAAAAATAAAATTATCAAGTCCGTATCAGTAACATTCTGGTCAGATTGCCATTAGGGAATCCAGGACTTACTCCCTTGTTAGTACACATTTGAGTTCAGTTTTGATAAGGTCATAGCGAATAAGGATACTAAATTTATGTAGGGCTATTTGAAGTTTTTAAAATATGGTACGTTGCTGGAGGGCTATGCGCACACGAGGAACATGGTGTAGTGGTCTATTTCGATGTTCACGGCGATTAACATGCAGCAGGAAGTGAGACAACGAAGATGTGCCTTTAAGTGTACCGTTAACAATAAATTCCATCAAGAAATCAAGGATATTTGTACTGCAGACGTTTACTCAGGTCCAAGATGTTTATAAGAATATATCTTCGTTACTGAACTCTGTGCGGACGAGACTACAGGCTTTCATAATGTGCATAAGGAATGAGAAAACGCGGTAAATTTTATTGACTGTTGTTGGAGCAGCTGATGATAAAATGGGGGAGCAGAAATCGATGATAGAAATGACATAAATACAGAAGTGTAATTTAACGTTTATCACTAATTTCAGTAAATCGGAACTAAATCCAAGGGGCTTCATAGTACGAAATTTAACTTGGTCAATATGGCGAGAGAAATTTAGTTTACTGTCGTGAATTATTCCATCATTGACTTGAATAACAGAGCTGTACAGAGCTAAAAAAGACATTACATTTAGTTTGAACACCTGATATAGTGAGAGGCGTTAAAATTGCTCAACTGAACTTCTCATATAACAGTATGAAATATGATAACCACGTGAGATAATTCCTCAGCAGAGAAAATATTATATAAGCAGTCGAGCACCTACGACATTAGAGGAAGGATGTTTTGAATATAAATAATGTGCTCATTAAAAGCAAAGAAATGGAAATTATGGTTCTTAATGGTCATATGAAGGCTCACGGTTGATTACAAGGCAGAAACTCCACTATATTTAAGGAAAATTTTCCCTATTTAGTTCATATTAACGAAATAAGTAATAGGTAATTTGAAACCACTGATTCGAAGTATTTTCATGACGCATTAGGTAAAACATTGAATGCATATATAATGGCAAAAATGTAAGATATATATATATATATAAATTTATAAATGCTTATTATAATCCTGTAACTATAATTCAAATAACTTACAAAAACCCTCTTGATGTTTTTCTCAAATTATATTCTACGCAAACTGGCTTGTTTTCGGATCTAGTTTTGACAAATACGATCTGGCTTAGAATTTTAAAGCTACGCTTGCCTGCCTTCCGACTTTTTCTGGTTTTGCTATTGGTTTAACGTCGCACTAACAAATTGAACGTTTAGGTGACGTAATGATGGGAAAGGACTAGGTTTGGGAAGAAAACGGTCGTAGTATTAATTAAGGTACTGCCCCAGCATTTCCCTTGTGTAAAAATGGGAAACTACGGAAAACTAGCTTCAGGGCTGTCGACGGTGGCCTTCCGAAATAACATCACGTCTAATCTGGTTAAAATGGCACATGCAGCCCACCTCCATTGAGGGTGTGCCTAAAAGGAACTGCACCACCTCAGGATCAGAACACGAGTTTACTTTCAATCATGTTCGCTGCCCTACAAAATTATTTTCGGATTCAATTCTTGCATCATTTGCTAAGACGCTCAATCTACGAATATGCTCTTGAACATTACAAATTTATAGTTAAATTTGTTGCTATTCATCAAACACTTCCATTAATATTTACCTTGCCCCGTCCCCCAGACGAAAGTATCGATTCTTCGGCCAATCTGAAGACTTGTTCGGTGGTCAGTATTCCAGTTCAGTCTTTGATGTTTCCGAGGCATGACATCAATAGTCGACTAGCTTATCGCTAGCCTATTTTTCGCTGCAATATTAGATGTAGCCTACCCTCTTAGAACATGGCCTAAATTAGCTGTTTTCCTGGCTTTGATGCTCTTTGTCATCTCTCATTCCACTATAGCTCTCCTTAACACGTCATTATGTGTTACTAGATTTGTACAGGGTATTCTGTGCATTCTCTGTAACCAAATTTCAATGACCTAGAATCTGTTCCTCGAAGGAGCTTTGATAATCCAGGTCTCAATTTCATAAAACAATGACAACTAGATAGCCTATAGCATTTCAAGAGCTCTTGCCTGCGTTTGAGGTTTAGATTAATGTCTCAAAAACACCTCACATTTATGTAAAGATGATCTAGAAATCTTAATCGGCGTCTGATCTTTACGGGGTCCAAATGGTATTCAGAGTGCCCCTAAGCTAAGTGAACTGACTCACTTGTTCTGTATCAGGTGAATCAACTGTCTCTACTACTATTTTGTTCTGCAGCTCAACAAACGCGTGAGGTCGTCGTGAGGTCGATATTTCTCTGCTACCATCCCGTATGGTACTAATGCACTGTAAGCACATCCTAGAAATGATTCTGAACGCCTAAGCCTTCCCACCATGTGACTATAGATCGTTTAGCATTACGTACAATTAACGCTTAAAAATATGATAAATTGAGGTGGAGAGCGGACGAAACAGCGAACTGGAGGGGTAGCGTACTCTAAGGTATTTTAAATATGCTTCAGTGGGGGTGGGGGTGATTATTGTTTTAAGAGGATCCATACTCTATATAACACTAATCAGAGGAAAAATATGGAAGGATCCGACACTTCGAAAAATGAAGTTATCGGCCAAAGGAAGACAAGGGCCCCGAAGGACGTGAAAATGAAGGAGTCCCTAGCCATCGCAAACCTAATAGCGTCGGGGTCGGAAAAGAACAAGAGTTGACCAAGGGAGGTCGTATAGGATAGACGAAAGTGAGGAGCGTGGCACAAGTAAGTGGAAGCAATGCTAGGACTCAGCTAAGTGCCCCGTGGTCGCCAATCCACGCTCCAAAGTTCAGAGCCCCTGAGGCCCCTTTTAGTCGCCTCCTACGACAGCCAGGGATACCGTGGGTGTTATTCTACCCACCCCCAACCACAGGGGGTAAATATGCTTCACTCACAGCTATGGCGTAGCGTATGTGGTCAAATGCCATCCTAGCAGTTAACGGAGCTGTAGTATTGGAATTTAGAATCCTGCATCGTACAAACAATTTTACATCGATGTGAAGGTTTGTTGCTTAAACACTGGCCAGTGTGTGCCATATGCAAGCAGTAAGACGCTGGCTGGCATCACTGCTTTTGTGCGCTATGCACACTGCACTGCTATACGATCGGAATGAATTCGTTTTAGTAATTCGCCACATATTCCACGGTCGAATGCGTTGACATGCTTCTTATGTACGGCGAAGCTAGAGATAATTTGGTGGAGGCACTACATCTGCAGTAGGAGAGATAGTGACTCACATAATTATTCGGACACGTTGCTTATAGACTTTGATACACACTGGCCCTATGGTCCAGAGAAAAAAATATTGTACACGCAAACTAGTTTCTGACAGAACCCAATCTGACAGATTCAACACGGCGTTGAAATGTGTACTTCTAGAAGACAGAGAGAAAACCAGTGACCCTGGAACCTCAGAACTCAGTTAACGTGGTTCAACAAAATTATTCGGACACAAGTCAGTTGCCATGCAGAGGTCGTGTGTAGAAGAGCCAAGGACAGTATGAATGTAAACATTCAGTGAGTTAGAGTATTGGACACAACTTAAGAGAAAATGGCCCGCAGAGGAAGAGCAAGCACAATCGAACAGTGGCAGCTATTAATTTTTCCACCATGTCAAAGTTAAAAGTTGTCGTCAAATTGCTGAAATGTTACAAATGAAGAAAATTACAGTTTCTGATATTATCACAAGATTCCGGGAGGAAGATAGAATTGAACATCTACCGCATACGGGACGTCCAAGAACTTTTTCTGTGAGAGAAGAGAGTTATATCACCAGAAAGGCAAAAATTTAATCCAAGTTACGTGCTCCAAAAGTCGTTACGGAAATTGGCGCAGACACCGAAAGAAAGTGCATCCAGAAACAATACGGAGAGTGCTCAGAAGAGGCAACTTTCACGGCCGTATTGCAAGGAGGAAGCCCTTCATAAATCAAATAATTCGAAGAAAGAGAATGCTGTTTGTCAAAGAGCATGTTAGAGAGGACAGTGAGTAGTGGAATGACGTTATATTTGCTGGTAAGAGTAGATTTAACATATTTCAGTCTAATGAGAGGATAACAATTTGACGGCGTCCTAATAGTGAGGTTCAAGAGAAAAATCTGAAAGAAACTGTGAAGGATGGCGGTGGACATGTAAAAGTGTGGAGGTGAATGTCGACGAATGGAGTTGGTGAATTGTTTTTTATTGAAGGTAAAATTGACCATTTTAAATACCTTAGAATATTGAGGGACAATATGATAACGAATGCCGAAAATATGGGGATTGGTGAACATTTTAAGTTTTATCAAGATAACGACCCAAAGCATATGGCCTGGAATGTAAGGATGTGGTTATTGTTTAATTGCCCAAAGGTGCTCCATCATCCCCTTTAATCACCAGACTTGAATGTGATTGAGAAGCTTAGCGACAAATTTGATAAAGATATAAGAGAAACAACAATCACATCTAGAGAACAGCTGAAAACCCGACTTCAAGAAGAGTGGCAGAATATATCTCTCGATAACACAAAGAAATTAGTGCAGAGCATGCTAAGTCGTCTCAGGAAAGTCATTAAAATGAAAGGAAAAACAACCAGACGCTGAACCTTTAGGATCATACGTAAAAAGGAAAGTGTCCGAATAATTGTATGCAATATTGGTTTTGGTTTTATTTTGTTTTTTTAATCATTATATTTTCATTGACAGTGTTCATTAGAAGAATGGTGGACGTTTAGTTTTTACATTCCTTACAGAAACATATATTCAATTTATATCACTGATTTATTATTAATGAAATCACTAATACAAAGGAAAATTGTAATAAATCATGTCTGTCAAAATAATTATGCGAGTCACTGTATATGGACTGGCGTCATCCGCCTGCAAAGTCTTTTCGCAGTATTGAAAGACCTATCCGATAAAAGACTGTAACGTCTGATGAGAATGAGAAGGATGTTCTGGATACACGGGCAACTGCACTACAGGCGAACATCAGCCAGGCTTCCGTACCAGGAATACCGCACTCCTACCACCTACAGCTAAACCAGGAGCTCCACGGGGATAATTCTTTTTTCTGCTAGTTGCTTTACGTCGCACCGACACAGATAGGTCTTATGGCGACGATGGGATAGGAAAGACCTAGGAGTTGGAAGGAAGCGGCCGTGGCCTTAATTAAGGTACAGCCCCAGCATTTGCCCGGTGTGAAAATGGGAAGCCACGGAAAACCATCTTCAGGGAAGCCGACAGTGGGACTCGAACCCACTATCTCCCGGATGCAAGCTCAGAGCCGCGTGCCCCTAACCTCATGGCCAACTCGCCCGGTAAAGGGGATATTTCACAACTCGAATGAATTTTTGACAATGAATGTCTGAAAAATGATGCAGCATTCCTGCCAAAAATCCTGTTTTCGGATGATCGCGATTCTGCAGTATAATAATGGTACCATAAACCACTACAGCACTCACAATATTGTTATGCTGACAATCCCCACTGGGTGCAACAAGCAGCCTATCATATGGTATGGAGAGTGAATGTAAGAGGTTGAATCTTGCATGATCGCTTTATTGGACCGTATTTATTAGAGGGCAATTTAAAAGGCACACACTGCCTGCACTATTACGTCATGAAATCCCACTTCTACTGAATGATGTGTTACTTGCAGAACGTTTCCACCACATTGGATGTTAGTCGTCCGCAACCAAGAGAATGGGACACATCCAGGAAAATATGTAGGAAAAGGAGTCCTGCCACTTTGCCCGCCAGGTCACTGAAATTACGCCATGATAGAGCCAGAAAATTCCGAGAGCCTTCAGAAATTCATCGCCAAAACCTGATATGAATAACACCGTCTTTGCTACAGGGCACTAGAATATCCATTCCACGGCATGGCTCAGATGTGCATTAGCCCCGCAGGTCATCATTTCGAGCAATTTTTAACGTAACTGACCATTGCAAGTTAAGTTTTATCCCTCCTCCCCCACTACCTAGTTCGTCTTCGTACGACTCGGACAACATATCGGTCCTTCTTAAGGCCACGTACTCTTTCAATCACTGAAAGTATGGAAGAAAAAATAACAGGATATTTCACGTGCACTAAGAGACGATAAAAAGTAAGTACAAATAAATAAGAGTGTATCCCTGCTCAGGACTCGAACCTATGACACGTTAGACTAGTGCACCGAAGCGTTCGGCTTGCTCTTACCATCTACACCATACAACACCACAACATAATGCGTGTAGATTACAGCTCAAGTGACAGTTTTAAGACCGTCGCAATGTCCAGTTCGTGTTTCACGAATGTTTCATGAACAATCAGGTTATTCATAGAGCACACTCGTGGTTTACATTACTTAGTAATATTATGGCATAACAGCGTCCAGTTTTTGTGTAGGCCGTAAATACGGAGATGTCCGTTTTACTGTGTTTAATGTGCGTACCGGAAGGACGTATATAAAACTGCGGACTGCATGAAACATTATTGGAGGGGCAGCACATTCACCTGATATATTTAGGTCGACATTTATGTTTCCATTCTAGGTCATATTGTCCTAGTTGTGAAATGAGGGGACTCAATGTAACATTACGATAAAAATTGGTGGTAAAGAGAATTAGGTAATCAAGTAAATATCGAATTTTAGTGGGGTCGTGAAGTTGTGCTATACTTTTTACATAACACTTAACAGTTAGACGAATTAACGAGCTTTGTTGAGCTTGTAACCTTCTAATGAATGTGAATAGTTATGAACCAATTTAAGGGTAAGCATAAATTAAAACTGAACAAATAAAGAAGTATAAATAAGTTTGATACCTTTTTGTGATGGAAGAATTTTTACATTTAGTAGGGGATACCAGGATTTAGGGAGTGAGCCTCCTCCTCACGAATGCAATCTCACAGCTACCCGACCGGAAAGTCGTAGGGAATTCACTCGGTTACAGACATAAAACAAGGGAGATCGGATAGGGCAGATGAAAGAGAGGAGGCTAGCCAAGTTGAGAGCCTCCGAGAGTAACACCTTTTGTGGTCTCTTACGACTGGTTGTGGACGTATAATACCTACAGCGGTGGCCATAGAGATCTCTAAAGTATTAAGAACATTTTAATAGGTCTCTAAGGGCGGTAAGTAAAGATGAAATGACTCAGATAATAATTTGCGGGTACTGTTTAAATGTTGTAACTGCAGTCAAGTTGAGAAGATGAGCCGAGTATACTGTGTGGACAAAATACTATCAAAGTATAAGGTCAGTCATTTCCTCTTTATATTCAGCGCCACGCGACGCCTTGTCTCTCATATACACTTAAGTGTTTCTCGATCTGTAGGAGCTTTACGATCATTCATAAAACTTCTTCCGTCTCTGAGAGAAAGTCAGAATACCGTAAGCAATTTGCTTTTATCTCTACTCGTAGAAACTGAACCAGTACGTATTCTTCTTATAGATGTATGTAAGAGAAAAGTATAATTTGGAAAGGAATATTAGAAGAGAACGACTAAAAGTAGTATCATAGTGAGTCGTCCTACTGAGCGTTTTGTACCTCCACAAGCGTCACATGTTTAAGTTTTGCTTCGCTGTATAAAACGTATGCTAGTTGCTTTACGTCGCACCGACACAGATAGGTCTTATGGCAACGATGGGACAGGAAAGATCTAGGAATGGGAAGGAAGCAGCCATGGCCTTAATTGGTACAACATCAGCATTTGCCTGGTGTGAAAATGGGAAAACACGGAAAACCATCTTCAGGGCTGCCGACAGTGGGGTTCGAACCCACTATCTCCCGGATGCGAGTAAAACGTATGAAGGTAGCTCCGGGAAGAGCATACCTGTAAATAAATATTGGTTCTATTCCCCCTCAGAGCTGTGCTAGTATTGACAAAACCGTGTTATATGTGAATCAGTGAATATTTTGTACAAAATTTTGAGAAAAAGTTACAGGATTGAAATTAAAGAGCAGAAATGTTAAGAAAATCAAGATTAAAGGTATAAGAAAACCCATAACTTTAGCTGCTTAAAGGGTCATAAGATAGTATTTTTTAGAAGTGTAGAATAGTATAGGAATATACACCTATATCTCGTTCTTTTGAGGGTAAAGGAAACAAATACTTATCGCTCGCTGAGAACATTAGTGACATAAACTGGAAAATTTAACACTAGTGAAATACGGTATTCCAACTCCTCTTTTTGTTAAAGACAGACCACAGCAAGCAATCTACAGTGATACTAATTATCTTGCAAGCGCCAAGAATGTGCGTCCATGGTTAAGACGAATGGGTTTCTCAAGTCGCTCAGGATCAGCTGTTCATAAATCAAAGATTTCTGTTGTTTAGCTGCAAAACCATAATATTAACATATCCAGAAATTGTTGTAATATTTATATCTTCATGTTCTTCTACTTATACTAGGAATAATGAACTTTAAAACGAGGTACATCAATAGTTTGCCATTGAACAGAATTTTATCTTGTCTTCAGACGGTTCAATATTTTAAAAATGTCCTTATTAAACGAGATACGGCGACTCAATAAAATAATGCCAAAGTACAATCTGTACATAGGCTAAGTGAAATTGACTAATACCAGACTACTTGTAGGAAGAACAAGAGTGTATGGTTGTTAGATGACCAATTATAACGTTATTATGATTGCAAGTGACATCATTGGAAATAAAGGATGTGAAGCTTTCCTAAGCGGATGGTTCCTACGCCCAAGCTCTCCCGTAGGACTGGCAAATGGTGAAGCGCAATTCGCCGCACCAAGTCTGTTATTTCCAGTTATCCTTCGTCCGCGGGCGTTGCCCCTTGCATTAATTTAGGCGATTCCCACCGTTCGGAAGGTGCTGCTTATAATCACCACAACTCCATAATTGAAGCTTTACTTACGAACAATTTGCGCAATAACATAAACATACTATACAGGTATTGTACACAGGTAATTTTTAAATCCTCCTGTCAATGAGTAAGAAGGTTTGCTTGATTATTTTCTGAAATAGATGTTGACATCTAGAATGTTTCAATGCTGTAACATTCTAAACGCAGGGACGGACGGTTGTTTACCTGAATGTGAAATTTTTGGAACCACTACGCAACAACTAACTGTTATCTTACTTTACCATTGTAGCATGCTTCTTGTTGTTGTTGTTGCTTCGCCATCAGTACATAGACTGGTTTGATGCAGCCTCCATGCCACCCTATCCTGTACTAAACTTTTAATTTCTACGTAACGATTACATCCTACATCTGCTCTAATCTGCTTGTCATATTTTTTTTTGCTAGGGGCTTTACGTCGCGCCGACACAGGTAGGTCTTATGGCGACCGACGATGGGATAGGAAAGGCCTAGGAGTTGGAAGGAAGCGACCGTGGCCTTAATTAAGGTACAGCCCCAGCATTTGCCTGGTGTGAAAATGGGAAACCACGGAAAACCATTTTCAGGGCTGCCGATAGTGGGATTCAAACCTACTATCTCCCGGATGCAAGCTCACAGCCGCGCGCGCTTGTCATATTCATACCTTGGTCTAATGCTACCATTATTACCCCCTACACTTCCCTCAAAAACTAACCGAACCAGACCTGGATGTCTTGAGATGTGTCCTATCATTCTGTCTCTTCTTCTCGTCAAATTTAGCCAAATCGATCTCGTCTCACCATTTCTATTCATTAACTCTTCATTTGTGATTAAATCTATCCACCTCACCTTCAGCACCCTTCTGTAACACCACATTTCAAAAGCTTCTATTCTCTTTATTTCTGAGCTAGTTATCGTCCACGTTTCACTTCCCTACCATGCCACACTGCAGACGAAAGTCTTCAAAAACAAATTTACTCACTTCGAACATTGATATTGAAAGGCCTTTCTTGTGCTAGTCTACATTTTATGCCCTCCCTACTTCTGCCATCATTAGCTATTTTACCACCCAAGTAACAATACTCATCTATTTCCTTCAAGACTTCACTTCCTAATCTAATATTACCTGCATCCCCTGATTTCGTTCGACTGCACTCCATTACTTTGGTTTTGGACTTATTTATTTGCATCTTGTACATCTTATCCAAGACTCCGTCCATACCATTCAGCAATTTCTCTAGATCTTCTGTAGTATCAGATAAAATACTGTAAAAGAAATTGCATTTTGTCCAGGAACGATTCAAAACTCATACAGGTTCTAATTTTAAACTTCAAACCCGATAGAACTTAAATATGAATATAGAAATAATTTGCTGGTATTGTATGCCATATCCTAACTAGGTTCCCAGCTCTCAGTGTTTCACCAAAAACTACGCCCTTCATTCCCAATGGTTCAGTCTCTCCTACGGTCAGCCGTAGGGCTCTAAATTACCTCGTGCTATGAACGTATTCTTTACTTTCAGGAATATGGTGTCATCCGACTTACTAATGATTTCACGAATTACTAAAACTTGTGCATTTTTATTTATTAGAATAAAACGTTTTTAGTTAATTATTCATGAAATAATAAAGAATTGTCAATTGGTATCCTCGTCCCGAGGGGGTGCAGCTCTTCTCAGCCAGAGCCCCAGTGGAGGTGAGCTGCATGTACTGTTTTAACCTCCTGCCAATTTTTTACCTTCAACAGTATGGGCAGGTCCACCTATTCAATACCATATGTTATACTATTATTATTATTTATTATGCATCAGGACTAGTTCCGACCTTTCCTTTAGGTCATCTTCAGCCTAGAAACATCGCATGGTGAATATATTACTTAACGTAATTTTTTTGTCACATATAGTATGTCTAAAATTATGCACATTAATTAACTTTCAAGTCCATGTCACTTGATGTACTTGCACATACGTCTTAAAATTCCGTCGAGTTAACATTGTATCTATATAAAACACTATGTTTTTATCCTAAAATGCCTTTTCAGAATGTGAACACTAAACATTCCAATTGACAAAGTTACTTCAACACTTTAAAGTATTTCTTTTGATATTATTTTGAGCATATCGGTGTGTTGTTGCTTGTAATATTTATAAAATATTGATAGATTTGATTTTAAACCACATTTTGTGTACGTACAGAGTTAAATGGGGTTGCTAAATATACTAGAATGTTCTTCGATATATATTTTTGTCCTCAGCCTGTATGGATTATTGTAAGATATCTGGAATTAATTGTTATGATAACCGGGCTAGTTGGCCGTGCAGTTCGGGACGCGCAGCTGTGAGCCTCCATCCGGGAGATAGTGGGTTTGAACCCCACTGTCGGCAGCCCTGAAGATTGTTTTCCGTGGTTTCTTATTTTCACACAAGGCTGTACCTTAATCAAGGCTACGGCCGCTTCCTTCCCACTCCCAGGCCCTTCCTCTCATTTCGTCACCTTAAGACCTATCTGTGTCGGTACTACGTAAAGAAAATTCTAAAAAATGTTATGATAAACACTTTTTCTTTATTTGTAATAATATACCTGCTACTATAATTTTATAGAGACATTTTCAGTTTAAGTATGTGGGTTATTGGTACAGATGAAAAATCTTGGTAATATTCTTAACTATCTGGCAGTACCGTGTATTGAGCCTGGTCCTGAGACGACGGCAGCTAGCTTAATAAAATTTTCGTGTGGCTATTTTTAGCCGGGTGCAGCCCTTGCAAGGCAGACCCTCCGATGAGGGTGGGCGGCATCTGCCATGTATAGGTAACTGCGTGTTATTGTGGTGGAGGATAGTGTTATGTGTGGTGCGTGAGTTGTAGGGATGTTGGGGACAGCACAAATACCCAGCCCCCGGGCCAATGGAAGTCACCAATGAAGGTTAAAGTCCCCTACCCGGCCGGGAATCGAACCCGGGACCTCCTGAACCGAAGGCCAGTACGCTGACCATTCAGCCAACGAGTCGGACGGCAGCTAGCTAATAGCACTAATCGTTACGCTACGGAGGCGGACAAGAAAGTACTATCACCGGCATGGCCTTCCTTTGAAAACGGACGCCTTTAGTAGGTCCTTAGATATTTCCCATTTTTATGATGTACTTGTTTATCGACTAAACCACTCATTTGTATTCTGAGTGATAGCAAACCAAAGCAAAGCAATATCCGTACAGAGCATGAAAGCCCTCGGAGGAACAGAAAAGATTTAGTCTATCCATACGATCGCCACTAAGGGGGATAAAGTGTTTTATCCCACTGCCACAGTACCTTTCGCAAGAGGAATTAATCTGGTACTCAATTTTAGCGCAAGCTGAGGGAACCTATGGACCATGTACCTCTCCAAAAGTGAACATCTCAAATTTCAAGCTCCTGATGGAGGGTAGAACCTACATCCTTCCGGGTGAACCGAGAACATCCTTACCGCTACATCTTCTGAACGGTGGGCGTCGTCTAAAATAATGCAATGGACAACACCCGTGGACAAAGATAACTGAAAATAAGCGACTTGTTGTGGTGCATTGTGCTTCACCATGTGCCAGCCCGATGGGAGAGCTTGGGTGTGGCAGAAGATTGGGAGGAAGACACGAAATCTCACAGGAATTCCTGGCATAGGTTTAGCAGTTCCAAACTCATCATCATGGATTAAGCTACACTTCCCTTTATTTTAGAAGGGGTACAATATTTGTGAAGGGGCTGCCTGGTCGAGGCGGTAAAGGCGTGCTCGGTTCGCCCGGAAGGACGTAGGTTCGAATCCCCGTCAGGAAGTCGTAAAATTTAAGAAACGAGATTTCCACTTCCGGAGGTGCATATGGCCCTGAGGTTCACTCAGCCTACCAAAAAATGAGTACCAGGTTAATTCCTGGGGGCAAAGGCGGCTGCGCGTAGAGCTAACCACTCTACCCCATCACGTGCCGAGGTTAACAATGGTGGAAGCCTTTACCTTCCACTCCTCCAAGGGCCTTCATGGCCTGTACGGAGGTGACTTTGCTTTGCTTTGCTTTTACAATTATTGTGATAGAACTACTTGTCGTATTCGTTGTTGCCGGGTTAGTGATTGGGTAATGGCGGCAATGACTTCATTTAGCACAGACGATTGCCAGCAGAAGAGACTAACAAAAATATTCACTCAGTGTAATATTGTTGTTGATACGTTTTAGAGACCCAGGACATTGTGGGCCATGACATATTGAAGCATTCGAGGTCGGCGTTTTCAATCCCCTCTATTAGGATTCCGTTTACCCTCATTCTTTGAGTGATCGTTCCTTCATGTTCTTCCATTCATTTCGATTGTCTTCTTTATTACGTACATACATCTTCATTCTAGACTGTTTTGCCTAAGCCTCTGTGAATTTACTAACCGTCGCCACGATCCTCTATTTGTAACTGGGACTTGCTTCGGGTTGGTATCCACCGCCGCTTGCACCTGAAATGATTAATAATACTCTGATTCCTGAATTTCACACTCTGGATCTTCTTATTTTATTAATTTGTTTCCTGTATTCATACATAATAAATTTCCGAACTATACCTTAACTAAAAGCTATGGCTACTACCTTCTCAGCACTATAACCTGTATCATTCTATGCCTACTGTTGTTATTTGATCATTAAAGCGTTTGCAAACAAAAAATGTGGAACTGTAATATATTAACATTTTGAAATGCCACAACTTAATCTTAAGTGCCGCCAGTTCATTGTCCTGGGGTCCACAAGAATTCAACATTAGGCAATAAGGGAGCTAGCTTGTATTGTTAATCTTTTCATTTCACACCTTCTGAGCCCAGTTTCGCGACTTCAACCCCATTTGAGTACGATGGTATTTTAAGGTGTTCAAATTCGCTATCCTTGTATCGAGCACGTTAAATAAATCATATCGACGGCTGCAAGTATTAACACCATAGCTATTCCCATATACAAACACTGTAACTACATTTACAATGTTATTTGTGCTATCATTCTCCTAGGAGACGACGCTAAGACCTATTATTGTTGCTAAGTTTGGGGCGCAGGCGATACGATTTTTGTACAGGTGAAAAATACTGAAGTAATGGCTTTGGCGATGATCGTAACTGTCGATATAGGACAACCTACAGTTTATCACATATTATCAAGGGCGAGGAAGTTACCTACCAATTGAATAATAATCCCGTGTATAACAACTTTGATTCGAACTACAACTGCTTCGGTAGTACGCTAGTTGCTATAACACTCAATTATCACACAACGTAAATTAACGTCCATGACATTTGTGAACGCTACATAAGTTTAATTACGAGCCACTAGATTTAACTCTACAAATAGAATCCTGAACTAAGTTCATTAGTTCAGATGGAATAAATTATGAGTGAGATATTCTTCCACCTTCAATCTGATATCGTCGATCGATACTTATGAAATTCTGTAAGGATGAATTTAGCTTACAGAATACTATTTCATGGAAGCTAAATAAAGATCAGCTATACAAATTTTAATTCATCCACCTACCTTCTTGTTTATCGAAAGTCATTTAAGCTATATAATAATGATGAATTCAGTTTATTGTATTTCATCGCTTGTTGTTTAAAGGGGCCTAACATCGAGGTCATCGGCCCTGTATTTCATTAAAAACTAAATGATGGTCAGGTATAGAAATTTCAAGTCATCACCCTGTTCTGTTTAATATTGTTGACCGAAAATCATTTGTATTTTAATGTTTAAAACATTTCTTATCTGACAAAGTAGGGGTCCCCTTACTACGAAAAACGTAAAATTAAGCAATTTTCTCAATTTTTCCGAAAGTTGAAGGGCTAAAGGGCCCGAAAATGTTTCAAATTACGAGTCTTGGGATAGTTCTATCACAATGAAAAAACATACATACATCATCATTATAGACCGTTATACCTTTCAGCGTTCAAACAAAAAACTTAACCGTTCAAACGAAAAACAAATTTTGAAAAAACTTCCGGCCTAAATACAGTTCCAAAAAACAGCCTAAAATCACTTGTTTCTTTACTCGTTTTCTTTCTTGATTCAAATCCTAGCCAAATTAACTTATTTACTTAATCCTATCTGTAATGTGTTCCTTGTTTTGATACCCTCAGGCGTTATTTGATTTTTGAAAAATTGCCACACCGAATGTACTTATAAGGGCTTAAGTGAAATAATGCATTGACTCATATTAGCGCTCGTTGTGGTAGAAAAAGGCAAATTGCTAATCTAATCGACCGGATAAC
This sequence comes from Anabrus simplex, assembly GCF_040414725.1. Classification (NCBI taxonomy): domain Eukaryota; kingdom Metazoa; phylum Arthropoda; class Insecta; order Orthoptera; family Tettigoniidae; genus Anabrus; species Anabrus simplex. Next base: position 350,276,345 of record NC_090268.1, on the reverse strand, counting down.
GATGATTAAGAAAAGGATTGCAATTTTCAGGAATAAATATATTCTAATATTTTATTATATTTACCTGAGATTCGTAGCACATATCCGTAGGATGTGTTAAACATCGAGTTGCTTCCCTAAAGGTCTAGAACAGTGGATTTTTTTACAGTTTGCTTTAAGTTGCACCTACACAGATAGGGCTTGTGGCAACGAAGGGATAGGACTGGAAAGGAAGCAGTCGTGGCCTTAATGAAAGTACAGTCCCAGCATTTTCCTGGTGTGAAAATGGGAAAGTACGGAAAAATATTCTTCAGGACTGCCGACAGTGGGTTTCAAACCCACTATCTCACAGCAAGCTCACAGCTATGCTAGCTCAACCGCACAATGAACTATAAAGATGAGTTTATCTTATAATCTATATAAATAAAATTGTAGGGGGTCCGCTGTCTGTAATTTCTTTTGTTTTGCCAATTTTTCAGATATTTATCCGTTTTAGGTCAACTCAAGACCGAATAGGTGGTTTTTACGTTTCGTGTCTGTTTATTTGTCTGTTTGTCTGTTTGTCTGTCTGTTTGTCTGTTTATCTGTTCCAACATCACGTCGAAACGGCTGGATAGATTTCAACCAAACTTCATATTTAGAGTATACTCATCCCGGGGAAGGTTTCAATATGCATATCATTTTAAAATCTTCGAATAGACGGAGGGTTTATAGGAAAACCAGAACGGTTTTTCCACCATCACGTCGAAACGGCTGGATAGATCTCGACCAAAGTTCATATTTAGAGTATACTCATACCGGGGAAGGTTTTGATATGCATATCATTTTAAAATCTTTGAATATACGGGGGTTTATAGGAAAACAAGAATGGTTTTTCCACCATCACGTCGAAACGGCTAGATAGATCTCGACCAAACTTCATATTTAGAGTATACTCATACCGGGGAAGGTTTTGATATGCATATCATTTTAAAATCTTTGAATATACGGGGGGTTTATAGGAAAACCTGAATGGTTTTTCCACCATCACGTCGAAACGGCTAGATAGATCTCAACCAAACTTCATATTTAGGGTATACTCATCCCGGGGAAGGTTTCGATATGCATATCATTTTAAAATCTTTGAAAAGACGGGGGTTTATAGGAAAACCAGAATGGTTTTCCTCCATTTTCTCTTATACTATTGATTTTCTGTAAACTTCGTTTACCGTACGGGAAACGTCTCTTCATTATAAACAACTTTCGTTATGTTCATAATTTACCTTACTCTTCACATGACGGAGAAATTTACAATTTTCCGCTGGTATCATGCTCTGCATTGAGTGACAGACAGACCGACAACGAACCTACAGGTTACCATGGCAAAGTTTCTGACTGCATGCCAGCAGGGAAGTAACGTATTGCCATTTTCGTCATCATGCTTTTAAATTCGTGGTTGTTAATTGGGTAGAAGACAAGAGAGGCGTCAATCGGCCTACCTGCGGGATATTGGCGGAATATCGTTGGTTGTTATAACCGCCCTCGAATAGATGAAGTAATAACACCATTAGTCATCTTCTTCTTATTTGTTTACCTAGGAATCACTGGACCTAAATTTCTCCTCTGTTACCGCTTTATTATATCCATAACTCACACTAGCATAATTTATTGAGGGGCATTTGATTTTCCAATACATTCACTTGGCATTTACATATTTGTCGTTATCCGGCTGTCCTCAGTTATAATCCATTTTCTATTACTTTCAACTTTCTTAACTGTATTATTTTCTTCCTTAATTACGCCGTATGTACGCGAGTGCTAGAAACTACTGGATGTATTTCCACCAAGACTCATATTTAGAATACGCCTGTACTTGACAGGTTTTAGGGCAAATATTGTTTCTAAATCCCTGAACTGACTGGGGGTTTATACGAAACAGAAACAGGATTTTGCACTTCCACAAAATATACACAACCAACGTTAATTTAAATCTACCTGCCTTGGTAGAAATTAATTTCTAAACCTTTTTTCTCATGTGCATCATTTCGATACGAGTATTAATAAGGGAGATATCATTAACAGACCGTTTTTCTGTACAAGTCCCATCGGACTTAACTCACGAGCGGGTGCGTGTAAAGCGTATTCCTTACAACTTGAAAACTACTGAAGACATTCGAACCAAAATTTATATTTAGCATCCACCTGTCCAAAGGTAGGTTTTAAACGTAAATAACATTTCATGTTCCGGAATGGACTGGCGGTTTATAGGGAACCGAAATGGTGATTTTACTCTTCCACAATATATACAGAACAAGACCAACCTGACTGGAAATCGACCAAAAGTGATGGAATTCCACCTCTAAACCTTTTTTTCATGTGCATTTTTTCGTCAGGAGGATTAATAAGGGAGATACCATGAATGGTCAGTTTTGCAGGTTAAGTCCAGCGGACATAGCCACAAAGGTGTTTTACATGGAGCAGATTCCTTATTTATATAAATCAAATCGTAACGACTGTGTGCCACTACACTGACTATTTTGGCGAAATTTTCGTACAGCTTTCCGTTTAAGGGGTAATAATGACCATCTGCATAATTTTTGGTTTAGTTTCCTGAAAGTCCTAATTTTTAACCGCCTCGCCCAAAATCCAGATTGCGGCATAATCTGCCAGAAGAAAAAAAGAAGATAATTGAAATTTGACAAAATTATACGTTTTAGCCTGTAACGAACGGAAAACATCCTAGATTATTACATTTTTCACTTTTTATCCCCGAAGAATATCGAAATATGCAGGCAATTTTAATGATGGTGCAGACCTTCGGAAATTCCTATCACATAACAGATTGCACAATCTCCGTTCAATTTGGAATGATCTACAACCTTGGTCTTATGACTTTTTGCCGTATCTGTATCCCTTTTACGCTTGATTTTTCTCTATTAATCGATGTTAAGTCAGTTTGGAATTTTCACAAGCATAATTCATACTTTCGATTACTTATATGGAATACAGAATCATCAAACTCTTCACGAAAATTGGCCCACCCAGTAGCCATATGTGAGCCAAATGCTATGTATGTAGCTGTCACATAATTATCCGAAAAGTAATGTAATGTGAGATAATCTTACAAAAACGTTACCCTGTTCCACGTTTCTAACTCAATCTGACCCTAGAATAGATGACATATCATAGGACCAGCCATTTAGGGCACTAAATCCGGCGTGTCTTATAGTATAATTCTTTGTCGATATGACGTACGTTTAGTAGCAGTTAATCTGTAAATGAAGGTCTTCAATATTGTAAACACGCATATACCTTCGTATGTCGATCTATATATATTCACTGATGTCGATTTGTAGCGATTGAGAAAGGGTGGGTCTGCTAATGTAATCAGTACTCCCCACACCGACTTTGACTGGCTGTATGAAAGGGCCCTTCTCCAACTCCTGTGTAACTGTCATTAGTAAGGAAGGTCTACAATTGTAATGAATAGTTCGCTTCTCGATTTAACTTGCAGAAGGCAAGTGAGCATGCAGTTTTGTGTAAAACTTCCCTACCCGATTGTGTTTGGCAGAAGGCAAGGGTGCCCGCCATTATAAAGAAATGTCCTCATCTAAAATGTGACTGGCATTAGGCATAGTGGCCTGCTATTTTGATGGAAACTCACCAACTTGGTGTGACTGGCAGTAAGCTGGCTGGCAGTAGGAAAATCGGCCTGATATTATAATGATAACGGCACAACTCAATTTTGAATGGTGGAAGGGAATTTGCCTGCCATTATAGTAAAATCTCCTCGACTGTAATCTGTTTGGAAGTAGGAAATGGGGCCTGCCATTGTAACGAACACTCCCAACTTGATTGTGACCGCGCAGTAGGCAATGGGGCCTCCAATTATAATGTAAACTTCCCAACTCGATTGTGAATGACAGTAGGCAAGTGAGCCTGCCGTTATATCACAAATCCGTAACAAACACTTTACATTGGAAACAACGTATGGGGACATCCCCATGCTCTTTCTCGGATAACGCTAAGAGACATGCAATTTTAAAACAATCTTATTTACTGCATGTACACTGTTTACTTCGATATTCGAATACAATGTTGAACACCGTAGCGAAGCATGGGTACATTTGCTAGTATTTCATAAAAAATAACAAACTGAAGTTCAATTATGAAAAATCTAAATAAATGGAGTCTTAAGGAATGAGCGAACTGTTTAGTCATATTCAAATACTGGATCCCATGAAATCTTGGAAGCTAAGCAACATTGAGTGAAATGACCACTAGAGGAGAAGTAAAATGAAGTGAACCATACTATGGCAAGTAAACTCCACCAATTAGTGCTGACAGTGGCTCTGTGTTATGACTAGGCTGGCGATGTTAAAGTTTGAATAAGGCTCTAGCTTTCATTTCTGGTCAAAGTTTGAACAAATCAAAAAATTAAAGGCATATTTAAAACTCGGTATTAATGAGTGATTATATTTATACACCTTTAAAGGGAACAAAAATTCTAAATCATGATCTACGGAAGTATACATTTCTACACATTAAAATTGCAACACCAAGAACGACGCACCCGATTGACCCCGAATTGGGGGAATGATTACAGCAAGTTAAGACAATGATTTAGTTAGTTGTTGTTCATTCCAGTGACGCAGCACATGCACCAGTGGCGACACTGATAATAAGTACAAGTTGGAGAGCACCTTAGTAGTAGTGACACTGTGCTTCTCCACCGTTCGTGTGTATAGACGGAGTTAACATGTCATGTCGAAGAATGCGACAACCATACGATCAGGCTTCCTCTTTTGACCGTAGGAGAAATGTGGCATATCGGAATTGTGGATTATCCTACCTCCAAATATGAAACTAGTGTTCTCTCAGGAGTAAATGCAACCTCATGAAATGGATGTGGGATCAATGGATCGAACAGGGACGGGATGACCGTGTTCAGGACGTCAATGTCCCCGTGACAGCAACGAGGCATCTGGTGCCCATGGCGATTGTCGATCGTACAGCCACATCAAACACCCTCACTCAGGACTTCAGACGTGTGGCCGGCACATCAATCAGTGTCCACGTACACGGGTCATCGCCATCTGCAGCAGCAGGGAATTTTCTGGAGATGCTCGTAATAGCGGCTGCCACTGACTGCTCATCACATGTGGTTCGTGGAACTTTGGACCTCGAGGGAGAAATGGTATGACATTGTCTTCTTCGAAGAATCCTACTTCTACTTGCAACACATGGATGGTTTCATCCTCGTCTGCTGGCACAGTTGTGCACGTCTGGCTGAGTAAGCATCGTCGTACTGGACTGGCACCTTAAGTCATGATATGATATGTCGTCGAACTCCAGTCCCCCTAGCTTACAGTACACATCACTGATACACTGACCAGAAATAGTAACGTCGCGGAGGTGATTGGACCTCTTGTTGTCTCCTGTATTCAGGTCCAGCTTATAGCCCTGTACCAAGGCACGGGACAATGAGTGACCGCACATGACACACTTCGTCCGTGGTTTGTCCAATAATTCTGAATGTAACGCCTCACGTTCCGTTTCGATGTTGCAATTTTAATGGCCAGTGTGGAGATGTACAAGAATTTCCCAACCGCAGAAAATGAAAAAAGAGATGAACAAATGCATCATACTCTATTATTAAAATTAAAGTGTTGATATGGGAAAGGTCGTAAGTCGAACAAATCGAAATTTAGATTTTTCATGGAGAACATGGTAAACGCTCATACCATTGTCATGAAAAAGGTAAACCAGTGTTCGGAAGCAAGCAGTTAGGGCTCAGTAGAGGCTGGTGGGTATCGCACTGGAGTATTAGCACACCGAGCAGTTAGAACCACTCATGGGTTTCATTTTCATTTCTATCCAGATCAAATTATATCATCTAGAGAAGAATTTCTCTGAGCTTGACTCCAGCATAGCGAGACAGCGGTTGTGTGGTTTATTGGTTGACCTTTGTGGAACCGTGGACCTAAGCTAGGTCCTTTGTCCCAAATCTAGGGACTGAGTTGAGGTAGATTTTGCATGTGTAACCAAATTTGATTTCTAACTTTATTTATTGTGAGTAGTGACTACCTTTGTGATTATTTAATGTTTCAGCTGACATTTTTCCATGAACTGCATTGATGTTTCTTCTATGTACTGGAGCTACGTATACAACTTTATTTATTTTATTTATGTATTTATTTTTATTTATTTTATTTAATCCATTTACCTCCAGGGTTGGTTTGTCTCCGGACTCAGCGAGAAGTCAATCTCTACCACCTGAAGGGCTGTCCTGGAGCGTGAGATATTTGAACTTGTATACAACTGGGGAGAAGGAACAGTACCTCGCCCAGGCGTACTCCCCTGCTATGCTGAACGGGGCCTTGTAATGGACGGGAGGATTGGAAGTGATAGGCAATGAAGTGGCCTGGCCGTAACTTAGTTACCATCCCGGCATTTGCCTGGAAATATTCAATACCGTTAAAATCTGAAAGCTGGAGTGTCTCGATGTCGGCCCCGCGGTGTAGGGGTAGAGTACCTGCCTCTTATCGGGAGGGCTCCCGATTCCCGGCCAGGTCAGGGATTTTTACCTGCATCTGAGGGTTGGTTCGAGGTGCACTCAGCCTACGTGATTACAATTGAGGAACTATCTGACGGTGAGATAGCGGCTCCGATCTAGAAAGCCAAGAACAACGGCCGAGAGAATCCGTCGTGCTGACCACACGACACCTCGTAATCTGTAAGCCTTCGGGCTGAGCAGCGGTCGCTTGGTAGGCCATGGTCCTTCGAGGCTGTGGCACCATAGGGGGGGGGATGCACTATCTCGGTCATGATATGCGAGGAGAGAAATATAATCTACTGCAGCTGGTCATTCAAGGGAAGATAAAAGGCAAAAGAAGACCAGGAAGAAGAGCACTTCTTGAATTGATAATCTGAAAACTTGGTTCAATTATTCTATTACTGAGCTGTTTCGCACTGCATCATCTAAACTAAGCAAGGATCTCTATGGCGATAGCCGACCTTCTGGGAGGAGGTGCCCGGCACTTGAAGACGCGTGAGAAATGTATCGTGGAAATTTGGCTGTACGTTATTGTTACACTGAGTATAAGTAGCTTCAAAATGCCGTGAGCATAGGAAATTGTGCTCTGTAGGATAAAAAGGTACTATATCTTCTTCTTCCTAGCGTTTTCCCGCTGGTGAAGGGTCTGCTCTTCTAATCCTGGCTCGCCATTTTGCACGGTCTTGGGCATCATGTCATCTTAAGTTCAGAGTCTTCATATCACCATTCACTGTGTCATGCGAGCTCTGCTTTGGAAATCAGCGTGATCGTTGCCCTAAACTTCAAAGATGCGGGTGAAATTAGCAACGCAGGACATGAGCATCTCATTGGAGAAGTTTTTCCCGTGCCTTCTCGGTGATGGGAGCAATGCCCATTTGCTGGCGGACGGTGTCGTTTTTGACGTGATGCAGGAGTGTGATGCCCATCGACCAACGGAGGATGCGAATTTCAATGGTGTGTAATTGGCGCTCTGAAGCTTTTTCAGCTGGTCGATATTCAACGCCGCATAAAGCAACAGGACGTACTACCATGCGGTATATGTTGGACTTCAGATGTAGTGGCATCCTTCCGTCTCAGAGTACACCTGTGACTTCCTTCCGTCTCATCCAAGTGCTGCCTTTACCCTACTTCGCACTTAATCACGTATCACTCCATCAGTCTGCAGGCGAGATCCTAGATACCTGAGGATATTATTTATCATGTTTCGTTATTTATGTATTTCCTTTTTCGGCACTGGATTTACGTCGCATAGGCTCAGAAATATTATTGAGAAGATGGGCAGGAAAGGGAAGGAAGCATCTGTGTGTGTGAAAAACAGGAAACCATTTCTTGGGCTTCCGGGGTTTCGGTTCAAACCTTCCGATAAAAAGGAACATCATGCAGTGTACTGTAAAACCAAACCCCATGCAGTAAGAGTCCTAAAGGGCCATGGCCTACCAAGCGACTGCTGCTCAGCCCGAGGGCTTGCAGATTACGATGTATCCTGTGGTCGGCTCGAGGAATCCTCTGGGCCCTTATTCTTGACTTTCTTCATCGGGGCCGGTACCTCGCCGTCAGATACTTCCTCTATTGTATCCAGTATCCCTGGCCCGGCCGGAAATCAAGCCCGGTGCCTTCGGGTAAGAGGCAGACACGCTATCCCTACACCACGGGGTTGGCTGCACTGCACTGTAAGTTTACTTAAAACATGTATATTTTGTGTTGTTTCTACGATTTTTGCAGTTCTATACAGCACATATAGGCGGAATAATTTATACCAGCCGTACCGACGATTTCTGGTATAGGTAAACACATAAACAAAGGTAGCGAACACCCTTAGAAGATCATTTAAAAATTAATAGCAAATACTCACCAAATTTGTGAAGCGACTAAACATGAACCAGAGGCAACTCGGACCGAACCAAAAGGTTTTTGCACGGTAGGAAATAAAATAGAAATCTTGAAAGAAAAACACACATCTATTTTCTCAGAAAATAAAAATAATATAATTAATGACTATCATGAAAGAAAGTAACATTTGATTTTGACAAAACCCTTTAAAACCTATGGTACATCTTCTTAAGGTAAAATCACATTAACTAAGAAAAATAATGAATTAATTAGATTACGACTGAATTGAGATAAAAAAGTTTACCTAGAAGTGTGGAACGTCCTCTGAATTAAACAATACCAGATATAAATTCATCAGTTGATAGATGAAGAACAAGATCAAATTACAAGATAATAAGTTTAAAAACAAATATCCATGGACTAGCTTTACTACCTGTCTGAAGTTCTGAAAGAGAAGTACCTTATTCTTTCAGATATTTACTTGCGAACTAATAATTAAATCCAACTTCCCCAGGAATTCTTTCGTTTACATTAGTCGTAAAACGTAGTATAGGGAGGCCGCGGGATTCTTTCAAGAATCGGGTCACAATAGGTACAACAGGAAATTTTTTTAACACCAACTGAACACATGTCCAAAGACAGAAATTGGACACAATGACGGGCAGACATTAAATAGGTCTCCATACGATCCCAAAAATTCCACACACTTCAAAAAGGAAAGAACAAGGCAGCTCTAAGGATTGGGAACACGCCCACAGAAATTAATAATCAATCATCAACAATCAGAGCAAACAGTTCAAATCATAAAGGGTTGCGCAGACATAAAATCTATTCAAGTCGTAAGAGCAATGCAGCTCTAACCACAAGGATCACTCCGACTTCAAAACAATTAATTAACGTGAAGAAGTAAGAGCTAAACAGCTCCCAACTTAATGGCACGCCCACCACAATTTCATAAAAGGCTCAATCATCATCATTTTCTTTCAATAATCCAAACAATAGTTCCCATGGGCGACGGTTGCCATGGAGACAACGACGTGAATAAGCTTTACAAGAGCATAAGAGAAAATTACATAAAGAGAAAGAGAAACAGAATTTAAAGAAAGAAATAGATTCCGATTCCCGGAGAAAATCTCGAGGTCTCAATCTTTTTAATGGATGACTTCACATTAGCAAAACTATCTCATTGGTATTGTTGCAGTGTTGCACAACTCCCAATAATTTTACACTTCATTTATCGTCTTTTCTTCTAATATTTTAGTTTGATAAACCTTGTATATATTCGAAAATATGTTGAAATCAACCATCTTTGGTCGTTCGCTCTACTAATGCTTCGTAACGGACCAATAAACGGTGCTGGCTTCGAATCAAACTCAGGAGGTTTGCTTTCCTACGGCAACTCCCTAGCGGACAGCGCGCTGCAGTGTACTTCAGCAGCCTGTATAGCATCAGGTAGCATGCTCGCCAGTGTCGGCCTCAGGGAGTTGCACGAGACTAGCAAGTCCTCTGTGAAGAAACAGTTCCAAATGTCCCCGTTAGATTGCGCCACACTGCGGAGATTACTTCATTCCTACTTTCTCTCCTCTCGCAAAGGTAATTTCATTTCATGTTTTAAATTTACACTTTTTGCTTTATGTTGCACCAACGCAGATAGGTGTTACTGTGACGATGGGATAGAAAAGGGCTCGGAGTTGCAAAGAAGCGAACATGGTTTTAATTAAGGCACAGCCACAGCATTTGCCTCGTGTGAAAATGGGAAACCACGGAAAACCATCTTCAGGGCTTCCGATCTGGTGTTCGAACCCATTATCCCCAAAATGCAAGCTCACAGTTACGCAACACTAACCGCGTCATACCACTCACAACGAGAAACAGTAGGGAAAATTTTCAATTCAAGTGAGGGAAAAGTAACTGTGCCTGGCGAAGTGGCTCATACGGTTGAGGCGCTGACCCCAGCGTGGCAGGATCGATCCTGGCTCAGTCTGGTGGTACTTGAAGGTACTCAAATATGTCAGTAGATTTAATGGCATGTAAGAGAACTCCTGCGGGACTAAATTTCAGCACCTCGGCGCCTCCGAAAACCGTTAAAATTTCGTTAGTGGGACGTAAATACAAAAAAACATTACTAAGAGTAACCGTAGTTATAGTGTATAATTAGTCTCTTATTTCCTGGGTTGTAATTGCCACATATATTTCAGTTTTAGTAAGAATGTAGTTCATTACTTAACGATAACAGAATCTCGGGTTATTTCTGTAAGCTATAAAAATGTGACACTGAAAATTGCGCTACAACACCTAGCTTCAGATACCACCAGCCGCCACTGTTAGTTTTACGTCCAGTTCAAGGATTTTAATTCAGGACCAAGAACAGAACAGGGTTGACTTGATACGAGATTTTCTCAAGCTCGGTAGTTAAAGGAAGAACGCGCAGAGTGAGAAAATGATGCCACTGACTTAGCATACATAGACACCGGTTTCCGTGGTTACAATGGGGTTGGGTAATATGACGCGGATTCGAGAATGACCCCAGCCTTAAAACATACCTATGTTAACAGACTCGCAATGAAAACAAACCTTCTTCTTTGCAACAATGAAAGTCAAAACGAAAAGCGTTCATTCGACCCTCAATACACATCATTGCACAACGTGTCATTAACAAAGTATTCCCTGGTCTTGGACCAAACTGGCTACGAGGTAATTAAGCGTCTTAATAAGGAATATTGCCACTCCTCACGTGAATAACAGGTTCACAACGCTTCTCGTGCTTCTGATAAGGCTCGGCACGATCATTTGAAGCACACGTCCCCAATCTTCTAAAATGGTGTCCTCAAGAGGGCTTGTACAGTTTCGGGTGGCGGATTTTTCACTCGGATGCGTTATTCCTGATAGTTCCAGACTTTCGATCGGATTCAAGCCGGGATTTCTGGATGGCCCCTCCATACGTTGCACGGGCTGCTCATATGTACTGTCGAGCAGTTAAATATCAATTTGCGAATGATCAAGAGATCGGTTTTCGTCTCAAGCCTGCCCAAATTATAACACATCTGCCTCCCTAAGCAACGGTAGATTTTACAGCTCTCAGATGAAACAGCTTCCCACGTCCTCTCCAGACACGCAGATCACCATCTGATCGAAATAATGGATTTTTCAGTGGGCTTGGCAGACTGATATGTATCAGCAAATTCTGGTTCGGTAAGGAAAGCAACGGAAAACTAGCTCACTCCTCATTTTCCTAGTATGCCTCTTCAGTGATGCCTAGGCCATCTATGACAGCTGATGGCGGAACTGTTGAGGATACAACCAACCTTAGGGCTGAGGATTAAAATTATATATAACTTATGACGTGAAAGAAATGGGATAAACGATATTCATCTGTTCAACACAGCACTGGCTCACAACACAGAGCAGGTACTACACAAACTTCTTGTGTCCTATCCGCTAAATCAATCTTCTTTTTCCTAACTTAACATCCCTTCAACACGTACCATATGTACTGAACATGGCCTAATAGGTTGAAATTTTATTTCGATTACAACGCAATCGTAAAAGTTCAATATTCATAACATTTAACGATACAAACTCTACAAGTGCTCGTAATATTTTGAAATTTGTTCGGTATCTATCATCTTGTATCATCCAGACCATTAGTTCATTGTATAGTACAAGGTTTTGTAGGTGTATTGAACCCGACAGGGGCATGATCCAAGGACCTTTGGTTGATATTGATCTTCGTAATTACGCACGCAATGCTATTTAAGGGAAACAATGCTGAAATTGATTAATATTCATATCATTAATAGAGGTAACACCGAAACTAATTAATATTCGTATCATTAAGATAGATAAATTGAGTTCTTTTACGAGAGTTTTTTGTTTGCGCCATATTGTCCTTTGTGTAGCGGGGGCCCGCAGCGAAACGCAAGCTCACCTAGACCCGGGAGGGGTTATGAATGGGGATTCCCCGTGACATCACTCGAGAGAAGACATCCCTCCTTAAGACTCAGAGAATGAGGGGAAACCAACTTTTTCGAAACGAAATACAGGAGCCATCTTGGATTCGGACTAGCCAACTTAATTAGCTACGATCTAGAAAATTAATGAAACTCGAATTATGGAGTCGTCTCCCGATTTAAAAGGGATAAATGTCACTGGGACATTTATTTAGAGTGTCTAATGTCCCCTTTCTTGATAACTTTCAGAAGAAGAAAGAATACTGTGTTGTTTCTGCGTGGAAAAGTACTGGGGCCATCTGTTTATTCTCATGACACGTCCTCGACGGAGGGAGTTCACCCCGCATGGTAGGGGAAGCCGGACAGATTTTAATTAATTGAAGGAGATCCATCGAAGGATAATTGAATGGTTATGTCTCAATCGCATCAACTAAATATTGGTCACCGATTAGCCGTACTATTACACCTCGAGTATGCCGTGAATAGGCAATACGCAAATTAGTGGAAGAGGTATCGCTCCCTTGTAAAAACCACTGCAGTAAGGGACGAGCGTCACTCGGGACTCGCGGCTCATCGACGGCGAAGCTATGCTTGGTAAAGCCCTCGTTAGTTCTTTGTTCAAGTGAAGTTAACTCCCATTTCAAGTGAAATAATAGAATTCGCATAAACAGTGTATAGTTTTGGTCTCTGTGACGCCAGTGTTAACGTTTTATAAAACCGTGATGCGTAAAGTAATATTATTATCATTACTATAGCACGATAGTGTTACGTAGCGGCAGACTGAATAGTGGCCGAGAGATAGACGGAATTCGGTACTGAACCGCGGACTACGTAGTCGTATCCGAGATCGTGACCGGACGTTCACAGTGAACGCTGTTAAACAGACTGTGGAATTAAACAGTGACGTGCTTGTGTACAGGATTTACGGCGAGCGGCTCCACCAGCAAGGAACCATGGACTCTCAACTTCAAGGTGGTATGGAAATGCAAGTAATCACCGCAGTGCCCATGGACCAGGAGTAAGCCCAGGATGGACCTCCTGAGCTGACGAAGGTGTCATCACGTGATAGAGATGAGTACTAATTTTCAATATCTGGCATGCCTAGTGGGGATGGGAAATGTTTATCGTAAGCTGACGCTATAAAAGATTAAAGATGTAGTCCAATTGAAATAGAGCGCCGAAATGGGCTCGTAGTTGCTAATTCTTAGTTTAGGAAACCGACGACAGGTCTGAGTCATCGATTGTAAATAATTTAGGGAATATAATACTTCAGTTTTGCATGTGGTAGAGATTTATTCAATTATTTTATCTTGTGAGATTTGTTTGATTATTTGCGTCGGAAGACCGGTAGTAATGAGTTTAGGGGAGTGCAGAGAGAGCAGTTATTAATTAGAGTAATTATTATTCTGATAAGTGCATGGCAAGTAAAAATGGTAAGTACTATAGTGTGTAAGGCACGTAACTCCGAGACTCAGCGGCGAAACTAACAACCAAACCCCCTCCCCTTGAAATGCTTAGATAGGGAGCGTTATGATTTAAATTGATTATGTGATTAAATTTACCAGGAAGTGATCATAATGCGAGTGTCAAATATCAATCCGTGTGAATATTAATTAATTAATTAATGTATTGCCGTGTGACGATAAAGTAACCAAGTGCTGACCATCGATTAATTAGCAGTCAGTAATCAGAAGTTAATTGCCGTGCGAGTACGTAATTGTGTTGTAATTGCTAAATAGATTCCACGCGATGACCATGTATGATTAATGCAGCGGGTAAGTCGTGTAGAATGGCAATAATAATAATAATAATAATAATAATAATAATAATAATAATAATAATAATAATAATAATAATAATAATAATAATAATAATAATAATAATAATAATCGGGCAAATATTAGCATTGTAATACCGGAGACGCGTTGTGAAAGTGACGTGATACTGTTGGGAAAATATGTGTTGGATTCGAGGTGATTTGCGCGAGTGTTTGAGACCTCAGTTTATTGTAGACGTACTTCCGAGTGAAGCGGTCTTGTGTCCTTATGAAAGGAAATGTTACGCCTGTTAATGGTGAGCTGTTGACCGCTAGTGAAAAGGGGAGCATTTCGTCTATCCCTGCCACTAGTCGTGTTTTTTGTGTGTGTCCCAGCTGTGTGGAAAGCAAGGGCTTTCAAAGTAAAGAGAAAGAGGCCTGTTTGACGGCTAAATATGTGATTTATTCAACACGCCAGAGTAGTGTATTTATTAACAAGTGGCCAGGCCGATAATGCTAATGTTTGCTAGTGAATAATTGTTAATTGTTCGAGTATAATATAGTTAGGGATTACAGGACCCTGTCTTCATCGCAAGAGGTTGTCAGTTCGATGCTCAACGTAGACATTGAAGGTTTACGGCGTCTGAAGGAAGATCAAAGTGTCTTACGTATTTTGCTGCATATCATGTATGATTTCATGTGTTCTTTGTGTCATGTGTGGTTGTAAATAAGGTCAGTGGTGGTTCTGTCCATCAGCCTGGCAATGTCTATACTAGCGAGGGTCGGTTCGAACCCAGGTATTGTTTCATATGAGTGCATTTTTTTCTTTTACGTCATTTCATTGGGAAATCTAGGTCTTCATTAGAGTAGAGATCGCTCAGACACGTTGTCGGTGCATGTTAGTTTTATGTGTTAGTGATAATATAGCCTCAGTGTTATGATAAAATTTTCCATTCGCTTCATGTCACGATACATCGCTTAGCGATAAACGTGCTCATTTCTATCAAGCATAATGGACAGTCGTCCACATAATAATTCACAACAAGTATGTGTATTAATGTAGTTCATTAGTGTATCTTAATGCGCCATTTCCCATCATCATTAAGGTTGAATAAACCGGTTTGTGAGTTAAAATTTTTGATTCGAATGTGTTCTCATTTTACTTAAGTATGACCCGCTTTCTCCTCCCCTGTACGCCTTTAAGATTACTTTAGTTCAGCGCCTATTTTTTTTTCTCGACCCATGTGCGACCCTGTAGATTCAATGCCGGTGCCTTTTAGGGAGGGGGCAGGTGCAGTATGATAAATATTAAGCCGGCCCCGTGGTGTAGGGGTAGCGTGCCTGCCTCTCTCCCGGTGGCCCGGATTCGATTCCCAGCCAGGTCAAGGATTTTTCTCTCGAGCTGAGGGCTGGTTCGAGATCCACCCTGCCTACATGATTAGAATTGAGGAGCTATCTGGCGGCCCTGGTCTCGAAAGTCCAGAATAACGGCCGAGAGGATGCATCGTGCTGACAACACGGCCCCTCGTAATCTTCAGGCCTTCGAGCTGAGCAGCGGTCTCTGGGCAGGCCAAAGCCCTTTCAAGTGTGTTAAGTGACGTGCGGTTTGGTTTGGTTTTCATGGTAAGATAAATATTAAGTTAGGGCAGACTTTTACGAGGTGATAACAACCGATTCAATTATCTTGCCTTATCCATAGTAAATTGCGTAGTTGTTTCCTTCGACTGAATAGATTTCTATAACCTTTCTAGAGAAGAAGTTGGAATTTATTTAAAGGCTCAACATTTGAAGTATAGCTTTCGTTCTGATGGCAGGATTCAGAATTCACTGCCCCCGCCCCCCTGTCTCTAAGATTCGTAATCCACGAAAAACTGAATTAAAAGTATATATGTGACGTGAAGGAAATGGAATAAACTATATTCATCTGTTCTACACAGCACTGGCTCACAACACAGAGCAGGCACTATACTTGTTGCGTCCTATTCGCCGAATCAGTAATCTATATCGTAACTTATATAGCACAATTATATATACTATTTAAAATGCACACCACAAAGAGCATGCGTTTATTAGACCCATTAAAGATTCAAACCTCCTTCTGTCTTCATTTCTCAGGAACTGTTTGTAGATAGAAATGCTCGAGGATGTGGTATGTTTCGAGCTGTCAGTGGAGACATGGCGTGGAATGACATTGGACGAAGAGACTGAGGGATTGGAATACATTATTAAGGGAATCAATGGATAAATTTACAAGTTCTTTAAAAACGTTTAAGTAAAAGCCAGGTAAGCAATTGATAGGGAATCTGCCATCTAGGCGATAGCCCTAAATACAGATCAATGATGATTGTTTGATAATTGATAGAACACCTCAAGACAGTCGTAAAACGATGTTACTAGTTCCTTCTCATTCCTTATTCTTTAGCTACATGACAACGAGCGTGTTAGGCGTTCGGTTAGGATCATGTAGCAGTGAGCTTGCATTCGGGAGATGCTGGGTTCGAATTCCAGCGTCGACAGCCCTGAAGATGGTTTACCGTGGTTTCCACTTTCCACACCAGACAAATGCTGGGGTTGTACCTTAATTAAGGCCACTGCTCTTTCCTTCCCAGTCTTAGCCCTTTACCACCCTCACGACGTCAAAAACCTTCAATGTGGTCCTGCGACGTTAAACCACCAGAAAAAAAGCACACACACAAAAATCTACATGGCCCCATTAAGAAACAGTATTATAGTATGTACCCGAAGCGAGCCTCAGCTACCGGGCGGGTCGCATGTGGCGGATAGCGAATGACACTCAATATGGGGCCTAGCTGCGAATACGGGGAAACCTGAATAAGCAGTCCTATACCGAGGCAAACTGCTGCCTTGCAAAGAGAGGGAGAAACCTCAAAGGCTAAGGGAAGAAACCCTGACAGAGAATCTAGCAGGCCGAGGGCTGTGAGAGAGGCAACCCCTCCCATAAGGCTTTGGAATTAGGGCTGATAACCCAAGTGCCCGAGATACAATTATCAAAAGAAACTTCAGAAAGATAACTGCACTGATTAAACTGTTGACAACCAAGAATGAAAAAAGGATTATGAATAAGGCAACATGGAATGTAGAAGGACTTGCGGGTAGCGAGTTCGAACTGATGTCGGAAATGCTAAGAGCGAGGCTGAACATTCAGGCAGTGAGAGAGACCAAGAAAAAAGGCAACAGATGTGAACAGCTAATGGAACTAAGCTGTGGTGAAAGGTTTTAATGTTCCATTCAGGAGAGGGCAAGGAACAGAGAGCAAAGGGAGGAGTTACCATAGATATCCCCGAAGGCTACAGATATTATGTCAACTGCTTCAAATTCAGCAAGAAAAGAATGATCTCGGCGACTTTAACCTACAACAGCAGCATCAATGAAGACACCACTTTCATTGCCATATATGCACCTAATTAAGATGCTATTTCAGAAGAGAAATGCAAGTTCTACGACGAATTGCAGAGGTCAGTGGACGACAATATGGGAACTGTCTTCGTCCTTGGTGACTTCAGTGTCAGGGTTAGAAACAACACAGATGAAATGGAGTACCTGCTGGGGAAATATGTACAGATGCACCAGACTGATAGTGGGCGAAGACTGCTGGACATAATATGAAACGATTTTGTAATCACAAATACAATGTTTCCACACAATGAAGCGCACCGATATACAAGAGAAGTCCCCAGCCGCAAAGAGAAATCTATCATCGGCTACATCCTAGTACAGAGGAGTCAGTGGAGATGTAACTTGGGTGCAAGAGTGTATAGAAGTTATGAGATTGGAAGTGACCACTAGTAGTTATGCGACTGCATGTTAACATCAAGATCGAAGATCCCCTTAGCAGGAGGAAACCTAAAGAAAGAATAAGGGTCCATAAATTGAAAGAAGAGGCCATCCAACAAGTCTACCAAAAGGCAGTGAAACAAAGGATTGACCTACTGGATCTGCCACGTACGGGAGAAGACCAACCAGTGGAGACATGGCGCCTCTTCAAGGAGGTAATCCTGGAAGCCGCAGCCGAAATCTGTGGAAAGTCCAGCGAAAGGCAACAACAGAAGAGGACATCATGGTGGACGGAAGAGGTAAAGAAGCTTGTTAGAAAGAAGAAGGAACTGTGGATTAAATACTCACAAAACACCCAGGTGATTATGTGACCTATAAAAACCAAAGGCTTGTAGTGAAGAACACAGTGAAAAATGCAAAACAGAAATAGTGGGAAAAGTTTGGAGAAACAATGGAAGGAAATCTCCAAAACAACCAAAAGCTGTTTTATAGGGTGCTGTAATCTTTGCAAACAGAGAAGCAGTGTCCCCTTAAGATCATCAAGGACAAAAGCAGCCATCTCCTCCGAAGTGGAAATGACATCATGGAACGGTGGAAAGGGCACTTTCAAGAACTGCTAGGAGGGAATATAGAAACCGGAGATAATGATCACCATCAGCAGCACGAAGAGGAAGATTGGACTTTCGAAGAATTACCTATTGAGGAAATAAAGCGTGCATTGATGAAGATGAAGCTATGCAAAGCTGCAGGCCATGATCAGATAGCACCTGAGATGCTCAATTTTATGGGGAAAAGTGGCGAAGACGTGTACTACCGGATTATCAATCATGTCTGGAAAAAAAAGAAGATACCAAGTGACTGGGAGTACAGTGCCATTGTGCCAGTATTAAAGAAGGGTGATAACAGAGATTGCACAAGCCATTGAGAAATATCGCTCCTGAGTGTTTCGGGGAATATATTGTGACCTTATCGGTCATGTACATATTTATTTATTAATTATTTGGCTGTGAACAACCTTTGTAAAGCTCCCTCGTACTTGTTACAAAAAGTTGCATTAGGTTGCACATGCTTACACAACCTTTGTAGCCTGATAAACACCACTCCGTCTTAACTAAAAGAATACACAGATAGAGAGAGAGAGAAGAAAATGTCAAGCCAGAAAAATCGATAATGATACCTTCACCCGTTAAAAAAATGGCCGAACACGATGTTGCCAGCTCGCGAGTTGCATTTGTATGATGAGATTTCGAGACATGCATAATATTTAATATGGGAAACCTCGGGATGTTATATGATTTCATTATAGACATCTGCCAATATTTCAATTCTTTATAATATATTAACATGTGGAAGAATACGCAATCGTTGCATTATATAACACGCTAAGCGTCATGACGCGTCCTTTGTACGCAGCACTCTCATGGACGACATTGTAGGGACATTATTTTGATAATTAATTTTAAATAAATGGCCGAACAATTCAGGTTCCGCACATAACCAGACTACTTAAGAATCTGAGTCACACGTTTGAGTGTATTACCGATGCCATACGACACGTGGAACTATTAATTTAAAAAAAGTAGTGGGGATTATCCACTGTCTCTTGCATGAGAGGGGGAAAGTTTATAAAAGGAATAGCGATGATGACAACAGTATCCACTTCACGCGAAGCATCCAAAGCAGAACCACGGTTTGATGGTGTTCTGATCTATTTAGTGTTTCAGACTGTAAATGTACAGTTTATATCTTCGAGAATATTGTAATTGTCTACAAACAATAGTATTTAAAAAAGGTTGAAGTTATGTGACCGCAAGATTGGTAAAATTGTAATTTTTTTAAAAAGTGATGCAACAAGTGTTAATTTCATTAAAGTGTAATAATTGTATTTTTGTGTTAAAGTGACGTCACAAGTGTTAATCTCATAAAAGCTGTTATAAGTATAGAAGATAA
This sequence comes from Anabrus simplex, assembly GCF_040414725.1. Classification (NCBI taxonomy): domain Eukaryota; kingdom Metazoa; phylum Arthropoda; class Insecta; order Orthoptera; family Tettigoniidae; genus Anabrus; species Anabrus simplex. Next base: position 350,256,550 of record NC_090268.1, on the reverse strand, counting down.
CCATTGGATTATGAACGCGCTCAGCGGGAGTAGCAACGGACATGAACCCGTGACCAACGTCAACACCATGGAAGCTTAAAAAGGAAAAATGAGGGTCTTCCTCAGGACCCGAACCTTGGATTGTTACTACATGATGATAAGTACTAAAATGAAATAATATTTTAAATAAATGCGCGGTTATTCATTATGCAGATCACGTAAATTAGGTTAGACATGTAAATTTCATGTATTTTTTAATTAGAGAGAGAACTTGTGAGTGGTCTTCATATTCATTTATGTTCATTTCATGGAATTAATAGTCTACTCCACGGGCTTAAATATATATATAATTTACGTAATGAATGTATTTGACGTGATGATAAAATATTAGTTAGTCTGAGAGTGCTTAGATTAGGTAAAAGTAATAGAAAGTAGATTTGTTTTGGCACTGAGCCAAACCGCAATTTTGTATAATTCATTTACGTGATATCCAAGCTTATTATGATAATGCATGGTGATTATGCTTGTAAAAATGGATTATCGACTGTTAACATCAGGATAGCAAGGCACTCTTATTTTCACGTAATTTGCATGATAATATTTGTAGATGGCTGTATTAATTATATGCGTAACTTGTGACATGCTTAGACATCGAACAGACGCCCTCCTATTCAGATTAGCGTTTTCCTTTAATGTCGAATATTTTCCCTTTCTATATATGAGAATAACATTATGGATATGTTTAAAATCCATATTTGATTTTATTGATTTGAGTTTAAAATGTAGGGAAAACCTAGGCTGTATTCTGTAATCGGATGGAATCGAAGCCGGTCATTCTAAGTTGAAGGATGTGAATATGAGAAAATGAACAGTGGATTGATATTGTATTATAGAATTGTGGCAGGACAGTGAATTTATAAGCCAGTGGAGCTTTGGAAATATGATATGAGAATATATAATGAAATAAGATTATTTAACAAATATGTGTTCCAAGAGAAACGATTTGCTTTCACCTTGAGATGTTGAAAGGATATTTCTGCCATACCGGGCCATTATTTGCTAGGGCTTTGACGTCCGGATATTTACGACCCCAGGGGACAGAAGAGGCCTTGCCCCTTGTAGAGGATTACTGTATGCTGTATTGTTCGAGCTATTCCACTTAGAATGAAGGCAGTGCGACACCGGTTATTGTTTAAAGGATTCTTTTACTTTTCCATGTAAGATTTTATAATAATATTTAACTAACTGGAACGCCAGTATTATAATTTATTTGTTGACCCTATGTTTAATTAAGAAAGGCAGTTTTTTTAGTCCCGTTTGTCGATGCCATCTTGGATATCATCGGTTCGAGTTCTGAGGCAACCATGGATTTTTGTTGTCACATATTTTTTTATATACAGCCAATTGCATGTGTATATTGTTTATTGTTTCTTTTCATATTATGTGTACATATTTTCTTTTTTTATACTTTCTTTTAGTCGTGTTTCACTTTTTATGTGGATGACAAATCGAGTTTTATTTTCGTAATTTTTGTCATTGGATTCATTGGATGTGGGTTCGATTTCTGGACCCGACATCAGTCATATTATTTTGATTAGGATTATATCGACTAGCATTCATTTATTCTTTGTTTACTTTTGTAATATAATTATTTAGCTAGGTGACCACTTCAAGTTATCTTCAATTTAATTTGTTGTATAAATAATTGCTTCTTCTGATAGTGAAGAAAGTTATTAATGATAACCGTCGTATTTATAAGGATTTTTTTTAAAAGTATGTTATACAAATTATAATGTAATATTTATCATCATGTCGGGAAGAAGAAAGAGGTAAAGGAGAAATAAAATTTTTGACACTTTACAATTTGTATTTAGTCCATTGGACATTGCTTATTCAACATTGATATACTATAAATATTCAGGATGAACCTTTAATTAATTTGATTTATCAAGGCTCAATAAATAGGTATTTAAACTTTTGTCTGCCTGTCAGTTTGCCGAATAACATTGTATGCCAGGTTTCCTTCCGTTCATTTATGCCTTTAAGCCAGTTATGTGTTATTTTCTTTGATCTTCTGCCGCGAACGCACCATGGCCTTGGGAGGTCGGTGGTTTGATTCTATGGAACGGAAGGGTGCAGTAGACCCTTGCACGGTCGGAAGAGCATTTGCTCACCCATCATTCTGAATTTTTTTTGTTCCTTCCTGATGAGGTGGCATTTGACTCTAGACTAAAAATGTCCCTTTCCATCAGGCGCTTTGGCGTATGGTGCTATATGGCGGCATCCCGACTTTTTAGGGATTATCATGCAGTCATTTGGTTCTATGCGGCAAATGGCGTGGGGTGGAAAGGTTCCAATATATGCACAGATTTTGGAAGACAGGCTAAGACAAGTTATAGAACCACCGTTTGATGAGGCGCAGTGTGGATTCCGACCAGGAAGAAGCACCCATCAGGCATATCAGTGAAAAACTGATGAAATACGGAAAAGAGGCACACCTAGCCTTCATCGACCTAGAGAAAGCCTTTGACACCATTCCAAGGGATACAATTTGGAAGGCTCTAAAACGAAAAAGGGTTGATAAACAACTAATTACAGTAATTCAAATCTTGTACAGGAAATGTCGGAATTATGTCCGCATCTACAATGTAGAGTCTTCGGAGTTTGAAGCTTCAGTGGGACTTAAACAAGGGTCTATCTTCAGCCCAAATATCCTCATTATCCGAATAACCAAACAATATAATGGACAGGTGCACAAATTCAAGCTTGGATATAAGATTCTGAGGCCAGTGTATATCACGCATTGCGCCTTCGCTGATGACATACTACTACTGGGAGACTCGTAAAGAAACTTGCAAAAGAACTTGTTAATCTGGGAAGGAGAGCTGGAAAAGAGAGACATGAAAATCTAAGCTAGAAAGACTCAGACCATGATAATTTCACGACAGCCTAAGCCACACCAGATCGCACTGAAGAACGATACGGTATTGGAGCAGACCACAGATTTTAAATATATTGAAGCATCAGTGCAACAAGATGGTAGAACAGATGGGGAAATCGCAGCTCGATCATTGTGCCAATATTAAAGAAGGGTGATAATAGATATTGCACAAACCATTGAGGGATATCGCTCCTGAGTGTTCCGGGGAAAACATATGCAAAGATTTTGGAAGACAGGATGGCTATGCAGTGCACTGAAGAGAAATTTCCTTAATAACCCCTCTGTGACTAAATCCACGAAATTTCGCATATACAAAGCGATGCATCACCCTATATTGCTCTATGGCTGCGGAACTTCGACATTGACCGGCAAACACCGGAGTAGAATTCAAGCATCAGAAATGCGATTTCTCCGCAAAATAGAGGGGGAAATGAGAAGGGATAGAATCAGGAACCAGACCGTTAGAACAAGTCTTGACGTCTCGTCTGTGCTCGAGAACAATGAACAGAGCCAATTAAGATGGTTTGGACATATCCAAAAAACGAATGACACCAGAATGGCTAAACAGGTTTTGGATGCCAGAATGCAAGGAGCAAGACAGCGCGGGAAACCCAGAAGAACATGGGGAGAGGTCGTGATGGCAGCTGTAGAAGCCAGGGGTGGAGAGTGGAGGAGAGTGAAGGAGCTGGCCCGAGACAGAACTCGATGGAGGACCCTCTCGGAAACCTCGGCACTGCAATGTATAAGTAAGTAAGTATGATATTATGTAGCTTATGTGATATCTCATGTCATTAATTATGTGGGAAATTTGATCCAATTACATCAATTCATCGAGACCTGCTAAACGCATTTTCAGTTTCATTATGAAAATGAAATCCACAGCCTGTTCCAGTCATTCGACCGCATCAGGAAATGGACTCAATGAAGCCTCCATCTAGCGGTGAGGATAGGAACTGCGCCGACTGCCAAAGTCTGTCGCACTTCTCTGCGGCAATGATTAATGACTGACAGATGAAATGATATAGGAGTGTGTTTCTGGTATGAAAGATGACAGGGAAAACCGGAGTACTCTGAAGAAAACCTGTCCCGCCTCCGCTTTGTCCAGCACAAACTTCACGTGGATTTGAACCATGCAACCCAGCGGTGAGAGGCCGGTGCACTGCCGCTTGAGCCATGGAGGGTTTTAGAGTTTCGTTATATTAATAGAAGTATTGAATGTACGCACGCGGTAATATGGTGGTAGGAGTGGGAGTATTAACACGATAAAACTGACGCGGCAGGCCTATTTTTGAACTATTAACAGGAGTGATATATACACCTCCATTGCCAGTTCATTTAATGCGTGTAGACTTTTCTGTGTAATAATAACAACGTATGTAACAGCTAATTTGTAAACTCCCACGCTTTGTAACCATGAATACAACAAGCTAATAGAAACGAAATATCGATTCTATAAGAATAAATAACTTTTAAAATGCACTACAAAATAATGTAAAATGTTACAGTGGCTGTATAAAATGTGCAATAATGGGTCACAAATGTCCCCGCTGTAAAACAGTGGAAGCAATTCATTCACATATTATGCTTTTGTTTAGTATCCGGAAACCAAGAGACAAAGAAACTTGCTTTATTCTATTTTCATGTTCCATTCTAACACTGCGCACACTATACAGTCGAAATTGACTTAAAAATTGGCATTCAAATGAACTGTTGAAACTTTATTTCTCTATATTTTAGGGCAATAATAATAATAATAATAATAATAATAATAATAATAATAATAATAATAATAATAATAATAATAATAATAATAATAATAATAATAATAATAATAATAATAATAATAATAATAATAATAATAATAATAATCATAATCATAATCATAATCATAATAATAATAATCTGTGGTGTAGTGGTTAGTGTGATTAGCTGCCACCTTCGGAGGTCCGGGTTCGGTTCCCCGCTATCCAACGAAGTTTGAAAAGTAATACGAGGACTGAAACGGGGTCCGCTCAGCCTCGGGAGGTCAAATGAGTAGAGGAGGGTTCGATCAATACGCTCGTAGGACTGCCAAATGAAACATCATTAGTGCAATTTTATGTTATTAAATAGCTATATTTACATAAGAAACAAACAAAATAAAATATTTCTCACTGGACTGATTTCTTTTCCCTTTTACAGAATCAAATCATACTCTATTTCTCTCCTTTATCCACTGTGCCTCTATTAAGATGAACAACTTCTCAACACAAGCGTCACAGGCTGGCACTGCAAAGAATAACTGTGCGATTTAAATTAATTCACTAAATTGTTCTTCACTATTACTCGACTCAATGTATTTGGACCATTTCTTCTGGCTTGGTTCATAGTTTTCGTCATAAATACGTGGCTCTGAATTTTTATAGAATTGAAAACTAATCAAAACACTTTTCATCATCAGTTTTTAATATTTTTATCGAACAAAAACGTCACCATCCTAGCTATCTCTAAGCTGGCTTTTTTTCTTGCTAGGGGCTTTACGTCGCACCGACACAGATAGGTCTTATGGCGACGATGGGATAGGAAAGGCCCAGGAGTTGGAAGGAAGCGGCCGTGGCCTTAATTAAGGTACAGCCCCAGAATTTGCCTGGTGTGAAAATAGGAAACCACGGAAAACCATCTTCAGGGCTGCCGATAGTGGGATTCGAACCTACTATCTCCCGGATGCAAGCTCACAGCCGCGCGCCTCTACGCGCACGGCCAACTCACCCGGTCTAAGCTTGCTTGAAAGCAATGTAAATCGTTATTTTGTTAGTATAACAAATTTAATAATCGATATAAAAAATAACTTGTTGACGATACCAGATGAAAACAAAAATCAAATGATCTTACTTCGCAAAAATAAAATTGCGGACATTAGCAAAACTCGTTAAAATGTACACGAACGCTACATACGAGCATGTCCGCATAAATATGGAAGTATGGTAACCCTATCATTACATTTAACATCCAGAAACACACAAGAATATTCTAAAATATTCAACATGCTGTTATTGTAGTTGAATCGTCCATTCCCTTCCCATGTCGGGACTCGGTGTCGTTGAACAATGTTAGCTGAGTTCCGTTACCTCTGAGTATCTTCACCGAACTCCAATGTTTCGGAGAAGGAGGTACAGATCTCCTGCTGAAACCGCAAGCCTTGTTGGAGAAGTGACCTCCTCACCAAATTATACTTGTTAAAATTCACTGAAGGGATCATATAAGGGTACTTCGTCACGCGAACTTTATATGATCATTTAGTGCAACAACATAGCGTGATTTCACTGTGGCATGCTGGAATAAAAATACTTGAACAGTTGATACCACACTTCCTTTTCCGTCATGCCCAGCGGTCAAAGATCTTGCCTTTGTTCACCGCCTAACGACCTACGGGACTAAGATTTCGAATACATGCACTGAAAGAGTATATGTGTTTAACCAAGAGAGCAAAGACAAGCTCGGTCAAAGGACCAAGTCCCAACACCATATCTTATAGTTACCCAACACTTGCAGAAATATAGCAGTAACATAGGTTTCCAAACACACACAGTTTATCAACTTTACGAACATATACACGGTGTTCGGAGACAAAGTGAGCGAGTATATGAGCGTAAAAGGTTTGGTCGTAATGATATAAAATTTTAAAAGAATAATCATGTACCTAGGGCTGTTGTCATTTTCTTAGCTGCTAAAGTTAGCCAATCAGATCGCGGTCGATTTTAAAAGGGGCATTGCGAGGCGATGATGTTAAATCTGCACATACCTTAAGACCGACTTGATAGAATCAATCGAAGGAAAAACTTCCGCCAGGGGACGGATTTGAACACGGACCTCCAAGGTGACAGGATCGCACCATAGAAAGAACGCTACGGTGACAGCGGCGTAGAACTCAAGGTGAGTTTGTGTTTGATGCTGATTTTTTGGCATGGCTCTCAATCCTGTCTTGCCATGTGCAGAACTTAGCAACACCGCCTCGCAAAGCCCATTTGAATTAGTCCGCGAAGTGATGTGATTGACTAACTTCAGCAGTGATAAACTGACAACTACATGAAATAAATATTTTTTTCCAAATAATTCATCAGTATGGCCAACCCTCTAACGCTCATATACCCGGTTCACGTTGTTTACAACCAACCTGTATACAGGAGGTTAACCACCAAACTATAATTAGCCTCTGTGCGAAGCTACAACGAAATCTATAATAAACCCAGTTTGAAAAGTTTCACCCGAGAGCAAGATGGCATATATGAGGTACCGCGAAACTAATGTTTCTACTGGCCTTTCTATAAGTACTGGATGGAAACGACTGAATGTACTGCATCCTATTTCAAATTATGGTACACCTAAAACTCCAAGTTACCTTCGTAGGTCGGTAAATCACGTTCCATTCTGTAAGCTGCCCAGGTAAGAGAGATTTGTATCCAAAATATTTCCATATTCGTTTCAGGTAAATATTCCGATAGATCTTACTTTAAATACAGAACTACAGAGCGCAGCCCTATCCCTGAAGTAATTTCAGTAAACTCACTCACCCACAGCCCTACTATCTACCAATTTGAAGCGTGGTCAGCTACTAGCACTACAGTGAATCTTTTCTTTCTTACGTCAGTTTGGATCTGGAGTTGCAAGCCATAAAATGTTACCCTACACAGTTACTATACTGAAATTCAACTTAAGAGCTTAGGAAAAGTATCCTTCCGCACGTGAGCACGTCCCCTGTTCCCCCCTTCCCGTCTCCGTTCTCCATCTCCGCCACAACCAGCTTATTATTAACGCCGTGCGCCTGTCTGACAAGTACTTCATTCTGAAATAGAGAAGCATCAAATGAAATCACATCCTTTCACATAGCTGTACTTTGATTACGTACCATACCTATTTATTCCTTTATTGGTCATGTAAAACCTACAGATTACTGACGAATACCGAGGCAAGAGAAGCAAGGTTTATTTTTATTTCATAATGCAATTTTTATGAGACACTAGCTGATGTACCCGTGCTTCGCTACGGGATTCTCAGGAAGACTGACTTTATGGTTTTCCTAACCTAAAATCAACATAGGTAATTACAAAAACGTAAGTATGAATGTAGCGATTAAAAGCAATGCTATCATATAAAATACTCGATTAAATGGAAAACCGCACATTTTATGACTTTTAACGGACAGTGCTGTGGTTAGATTGCGCTGCCAATCTAATAGTCCAAAGTTCCAGAGCTGGGATGATCAGGCCGCAGATTGCCATGAACACTCATCTGCCATTATTCCGCTAAATATGCACACTGTTCATTCCAATCAGTGCCTCAGAGTAGGGATTGAATAGCCCGAATGGTATGATGATCCAGTGTGTTACGTACCAGTAGTATCAGAAAATTTATAAACCAGGGGAATGGCATGCTAAAGAAGAAAGTTATCTAACTCCCCAGGTACTTCCCATCAATATTCAGACAGGCTGTTACACTCTGTACGACTGGGCGAGTTGACCGTGTGGTTAGCGGTGCGCAGCTGTGAGCTTGCATCCGAGAGATAATGGATTCGAACCCCATTGCCGACAGCGCTGAAGATGGTATTCCGTGGTTTCCCACTTTCACACCAGTCAAATGCTGGGCCTGTACCTTAATTAAGGCCTAAGGCACTCCTAGCCCTTTCCTATCCCATCGTCGCCATAAAACCTATCTATGTCGGTGCAACGTAAATCAAATAAAAAGTACTCTGTACGCAGCAGTAATCCTATCTACCGGAGCTGAGGGGCAACAGAAGACACAAAACACATCACGACAAACAATGGTCAATGTAATGTTATTGTTGATCAATGTTAAGAGCTTTCTATATTGTAGGCCTTCACATTTAGTTTTCTTTCGACTCAGTGATTTGTAAAATATTTTATACCATAAACTGTAGTTTCTTATTCTCCGACTTTACATACCGATTTTCATTAAATACTGTTTACCCATTTTCTCGTTACTCGGCGCTGATATGGACTTAGTAACAAAAATCCAAATTCATGAATATCTTTGTGATCATAGCCAGTACGGTAACAATGTATAAGACATGAATGATAGGAAATTTAATACTATATAACCTTAGTTATGTAGCATTCATCGATTACACCTCTAATAAGAAATATTTGAGAATTACATTTTAGGCCTTCCCCTAAACTACCATTTCACTCAGCGTGAATAAAATAATTTTCAGCCTAGACTATGGCGACTTATTTCCTGACTTTGCATACCGATTTTCATCAAGATAGGACTACTAATAACAACAACATTTGAGAATTAAATTTTAGGCCTTCCCCTAAACTACCATTTTTTCAGCGTGAATACAATTATTGATAGCCTGTATTGTAGCAACTTATTCCCCAACTTTGTATACCCATTTTCTTTAAAATACGACCACTAATAACATAAATAGTTGAGAATTCAATTTTAGGCCTTCCCCTAATCTACCATTTCACTCAGCGTGAGTAAACTGATTTATAGCCTAGATTGTAGAGGCTCATCCCCCGACTTCACATACCGATTTTCATTAGACCACTAATAACATAAATAGTTGAGAATTCAATTTTAGTCTTTCCCCTAAACTACCATTTCACTCAGCATGAGTAAAATGATTTATAGCCTAGATTGTAGAAGCTCATTCCCCGACTTCACATACCGATTTTCGTTAAATTCTCTTCAACCGTTTTCTCGTGATGCGTGTACATACAGACAGACAGACAGACAGACAGACAGACAGACAGACAGACAGACAGACAGACAGACAGACAGACAGACAGACAGACAGACATTACGGAAAAGTAAAAAGTGCATTTTCTTGTTACTATGGACATGACCGATACAGAAATACCATTATTTTCAAATTCTGAGCAATGTACAGACAAAACTCTTATTTTATATATATAGATTTGGGGACTTACAACATAAGTATACGATTCCGCTCTCCTGCAACGACTGTCAGTGGCTGTTTCTCACAGTTCAAAAAGCTTAAAAAAACACCTGTGAGTGGGTTTGCAAAATACAGTGTTTCCAGGAATGTTGTAAATATTGTGGTCTCGTCATTCGGAAGGTAAAAACGAACTCATGATCCCCTCATGACAACACTTCTGCAGGTAGAGGGCGGTTACGAATATAAAGCAAAGTACAAATTATTATTATTATTATTATTATTATTATTATTATTATTATTATTATTATTATTATTATTATTATTATTATTATTATTATTACGCCAAGGATCCTATTCCCATACCGTGTTAAGGCCCTTCCTGTTTTATTTACGGCGAGTGCTGAGCTGACACATCGACCTTTCGCTGGAGACTTGGATTTTCCGTGGAGTTTAAATTCCACGCGAGCGGCGTAAACACTGTACACAACGCCGGTCAGCTGCGCGGTGTTTTTCACCACGTCTTCCACAGTCCACAGCGGATTCTCATCTCGTGGCCTACTGTAAACGTTTAAAACAATTTGGTTTAGATTTCCCACTTAATTTTTCTCTACTTTTGTTAGCTTTAAAGTATTTCACAGGGAACTCAAGCGTCACAGCATCACACACGTCTTGCTCACAGCTGGCAGCCATTATGAATACTGAACAAGTGAACATGCTGTTGCAGCCAGTATTGCCAACAGTTTTCTTGGATCCATCTTCAACGTCGCACATATTATGCGAACTTATCAGCAATGGAATGAACTCGAACAAAACTTACTAATTACACGGTGCAATAAGATATCAATATAATATTAAATAATTATTATTTTGCTACATACACCACTGAGAACAATCACTATTCATAGTCATCTACGAATGAAATATAAGAGTTGGTAACGAACCCGAATAACATACAACATGTGATATATTTTCCATATTTATACAGGGCAAAAATTTGTAATTCGTCAAGTCAGTTCACCAGAATATCTAACCATACTGAAGGAAGCTCCTGACTTCAGGAACAAGTAACAAACCTAGGGAACTATATGGCGCTGCGGAAGCCTTTTCACCGACCAGAAGTCTGACTAACATCAAAGGGACCGCTAAGGTCTCGAGTTGACTCTCAGTATACAGTTTCTGACGCATATTTGCGATTCATGATATCGTTAATTGCTCCCTGAAGAGTTTAGGCAGCATAGCGAATTGGAAGTACGAAACATTTTTCCTGTCAATATCTTAAGCGGGGTTTGGAACTACTTGCGAATCTAACATTACTGTCATCAAATAATATTTCCGTACATTCGGAAACCGCTATCATGGTTCCCCTTACGTACTATTGGAATTCTTGTTATTCTCCTTCGAAACTCGTATAGTTATCATATCTGCACCGTTATCTACTGTGCATGAGAATTTTGGCAGTGTTTGCTTCTATTTATTTACGTGAGTACCTGTTTTCGCAAATGGACTATGCCAAGTCAAAATACAGATCACGTTTGATTGACGAACATCTGTTGCCGCAGCTGAAACTAGTCTTAACTGAAATAGACCTATGTTTTTGTGAAATAGGTACCGGTGTAAAAGAAATGTAAAATATTGTAATTTATTATTTGTTGCCGTAATCTTAAATACATATAAGCCATAGTCAGGATGATCGAAAAATTCAGCTACCGCTTCTCCCCTCATTCTGTTTGTACCTCCATCTACCGGTTCAATCCGAACTGCGTCGTGCTTCCTGACTTTGTGTTTGGTTGCTTATGAAATGGTTCGGGATTTGCCCATGTAATGACATGAAAATAGTACCTATATACCGACATTTTCCATGACCGAATAAAATGGAGACTGCGTAGTTAAATGGCAGATACTGTGGTCAAAATATTGTCCGGCAGGAATTTTGCAACGTGCTGCCAACCATCGACACAGAGTTGTATTTAAAAACCGCCAGATGTCGTCGTCATCAGTTCATTTTCACAACCATATCTATGTATTAGTGACTTGTCCTCGTTAGGCACATCCCACGTTTTAATATACGTTGTTAATATATAATAATAATAATAATAATAATAATAATAATAATAATAATAATAATAATTTCGTGTGGCTATTTCTAGCCGAGTGCAGCCCTTGTTAGGCAGACCCTCAGATGAGGGTGGGCGGCATCTGCCGTGTGTAGGTAACTGCGTGTTATTGCGGTGGAGGATAGTGTTATGTGTGGTGTGTGAGTTGCAGGGATGTTGGGGACAGCACAAACACCCAGCCCCCGGGCCATTGGAATTAACCAATGAAGGTTAAAATCCCCGACCCGGCCGGGAATCGAACCCGGAACCCTCTGAACCGAAGGCCAGTACGCTGACCATTCAGCCAACGAGTCGGACGTTAATATATTAAAACAATGGCTATAACTAAATGTGATTCGGTCACATAATCATTCGTGTATCTAATTAAATGTATTTTATTTTTATTTTGCAAGTGCCGTGTGGTTAGGGCCGCGCAGCTTTGGGCTTGCATCAGAGATAGAGTGGGTACGAACCCCACTGTCGGCAGCCCTGAGGATGGTCTTCTGCGCTTTCCCGTTTTCACACCAAGCAAATGCTGGAGCTGTACCTTAAGGCCACGGCCACTTCCTTCCCACTCCTCTCCCATCGTCGCCCGACGTAAAGCAAAGCAAATTCTAAAAAGAAACAAATTTACAAGTAGTTTAGCGTCGTAGGTCTTAAGTAGAAAGATACTTACCATGGCTTTATATAATCTATAGCTTGAGCAGTTATTAGGAAAGAAAACGGGAAACCTTGGAAAAGATGGAATTAGAACCCAGCATCTCAAGAAATCAAGCTCATAGCTACACGACTCGAACGACGTAACCAACTTGCTCAGTTAAGGCATCAGAAGGTTAGACTGGAACGTACTGCTCTCCGCAACAGATGTGCTTTTATTTATTTATTTATTTATTTATTTATTTATTTATTTATTTATTTATTTATTTATTTACCTATTCAATCAACACCATAATTAGTGCATTTTCTACCCTGTAAACTTAACTTTGATTCCCGGTTCATCCAAAGATTTTAATTCGGAACTGAGGGCTGGAACGGATTTCACTCAGCCTCATGAGGTATACTGAAGAGCTGCCCAATATGCGAAGAAAAAGCCAACTCATCACTGACCACGTGACACTGTTACATCTGCAGTCCATCTCAATGATTAGCAGTTGCACCCTTAATGGCGGGTAATTTTTATTTGTTTAACAATTATTTTCTCACAGGCTACAAATTTGAACGAGTAAGGGAACGATCAGATTAAGTGAGCATCGTCTGAGAGCTTGTAAACCGAGTGGTTTCTTTATCGGCGTTGTTCGAGCAGTCAGTGTGATCCGCACCTGTTTGTTATGGACCTGTCTAAACTCGATCAATCACTATCTCCGCTTCTTGTCTGCAGCAGCTCTGACCCAAATAAAAGAAGAAATAACAGAGGGAAGCCACCATTCCTGTTCGGTCTTGCTTATCTTGAGCTAAACTACACGCTTTCTGGAATTTAAACTTTATAAACTTCTTTTTGTTAACTATCAATTGGGAAGAAGTGTTTTTATTCAAGTTACTCTTCCTTTACAATATGCAGATAAGAGAGGAACGTGCAACCAGTGCCATTGTTTGGTTCTTTATAAGGACAGAAACAGCAATAACAACAACAACAACAATAAACAATGATGACCTGCACGTGAGAGGTCTTACATGCTGTCGTGCTATACTACATATTCTGCAGAAGCAAACGAAACATAAAGCACAAAATATGTAGGCGTTATTGATGTTAATTTATTGAGATATGGCCTTAAAAACGAAAACGGAAATGCAATGAATACGAAAGGAGTTTTATTTTATGATATTTATAGCACCACATATAATGAAGCTGTTTCGACGCAAGGCGTTTTTCTTTTAATTTATAATTTTTAAATTTATAATTTAAATTAAAATTTAAAAATTACTGATGATGATGCTTGTTGTTTAAAGGGGCCTGACATCTAAGGTCATCGGCCCAAATTTAGAAATTAATGTATAAATTAATTTGATTTATAAGAGACACATGCAAACGGGATTAGGGTGATATGTTGCAGATATATACGTAGATTTCATCCACATGATTGAACTGAGTAGAACCACCATTCCTCATTTATTAGAAGACATCAAATATGATTTAGTGTAATATTTGGGTAGGTTTTGTAAATGACTCTTACAAGTAAGTACATTTCACCTATCAGTTTCCGCCTTTAGTGTTGTGATATTATAGAAACGGTTCCTCTTAATGAGTCATGGTAGGGTGACAGCTTACTTCAAGAATAACGTATATTGTCATCTTACAGATGCATATGGAAATCATCGATAGATATCCCATTTCCTGGCCGGTGAATTTTTCTGTCTTTCTGACTTCGATGTTGTTTAAGTGCGTGAAAATGACTGATATACTATCAAGACGGTAAAAATACCATTTACATACCTATAATAGCCATGACTGCAGAAAACAACATTTTATAGCATACGCATTCTATGCACGTATCGTATAAGGTTCCTAGAAGTTTCCATTCCTACTTATCTGTATCTTCAACCAAATATATCATGTTAATACATTTGTAACGTCTTTAATGAAAATGTGGGGATTACTTTGGAATGCATTAGACCATTCACAAGAAGGCCTACGCCTTACTATTTATATTAGTTTCCTGTATAGCTTCATATTACCCGCCGTATATTATAGTATCCCTATTTTTGACGTCTTGGATTCGGTTACTTTTCTGTAATTTGAGCGTGGGTAGTATCAACAAGAGTTCTTTGCTAGCTTATTTACCATCGCACCAAATCAAAGAGGTTTTTCGTAACGATGAGATAGAAGAGACATTGGACTGGGAAGGAAGTGGCCGTGGTCATAATTAAGGTACAGCCCCATCACATGCCTGGTGTGAAATTGAGAAAACACAGAAAACTACCTTCAGGGTTGTCGATGGTGAAATTTGAACCTACTGCCTCTCGAATGCAAGCTAGCGGTCCGAACTTCGCAGGAAATTCTCTTGGTAACAAGAGTAAACCATGGGAGGTCGTAATGAAAGGAAGGAGACTTGCACAAGCAAGAAGAACATAAGCTTCCAAGTTGAGAGCCCCTGGGGGTACCGCCTTCTGTGGTCTCTTACAAAAGGTAGGGGTGTACAAGTGCATGCATTCCACCTTCTGACTCTCGGGGGTGGCAATAGAGATCTCTATTATGAACATTTTCGTCGTGTCTCCAAGGGCAATAAAAAAGATGGGAAGTCTCAGAGACCCATTTACGGGGACTGTTTGCATTTTGTGATAACCGTAAAGTTGAGCGGATGAGCCGAATACACAGAGCGGACAAAATACTGTCAAACTTTATGGTCAGTCATTTGCTATTTATATTCATCTCCGCGCGGCTTCTTATCTCTCGTCTACAGTCAAGTGTTTCTAGATCTCTTGGAGCTTTACGATAATTCATAAAACTGCTTTTGTCTTTGCGAGAACGCCAGAATATCACAACCTATTCATTTTATCTCCTCTTGTAGAAATTGAACTCTTGTACTTATTATCCTCATGAATGAATGTACTGTAAGAAAAATCTATACTTTGGAAAGGAATGCCGGAATAGATCGACTAAATTGCTGTCTTGTCGTTTTCACGAAAGAGTTCCCTGAATCTGCTACTGTGGATTAGGAAATAGCTTCATAGTGTGTCGCCCTGAGGGCCACCTTTCATTTTGAAATGTCATGAGTTTAAAGATTGACTTCGCTGTGTCAAAGTGAATGAAGGTAGCTTCAGGAACGTAACTGCAAAAAAAGGGCACACTAGTCCTAATCCTCCGCAGGGCAATCCTATATCTCACTTTAGCATGACCTACATAGATTAGTAATTTAAGGGGAGTACGTATGGTGAAATTGGTCAGAAAGTGATATTTTCTGATTATTATCTCATAATAATATTTGATCTCTCCTGAATAATTTGATGCATTATTTGTAGAATAATTTGAATTGGAAGTGTAGTTTTTATCATTTGAAAATTAAGGAGTGCAAGTGTAAAAAATCCAGTCGTTCTGCATTGACGTGCTTAAGTATCTCTACCTCTGGAACTAATCAATCTACAAGGCTGTGGGTTTCAGCTATTTACTCCTTGAATCCATGTTAATGTTCGTGTTAAGAGTTTGGATGCACTGTATAAACAGAAATGGCGGTAATGTACATGGATTTTGTGGATTTACTTTATGGTTCTGGTGTTTTATAGGTGTCGAACTATAAACCTAGTGGTTTGGCGTGTTATTACATGTTCTTACATCTATTTTCAACATGACGAAAAGAAAGGGTTGTTTGAAGAAGCGAAGTTTCGATGGAAATCAGCATTCGACGGGATCTAAATCCAGTGCTGATCCTAAAATAGACGTTGCACAGATACGTGATAAGGACACACCCATTAGTGCTTCGAGGAGGAAACTTGGAAACCATGAGGATTTACTTATTGAAAAAAAGAAGTTCATGTAAACAGCATACTATCTTCAGTGATGAAAGCTATTAAACCAGTATATAGAGATTTAGCTCATCCTGACCTTCTTTCCAAATGTCTCCATAATCGAACGCAATAATGTCATTTGGACCCGCATACCAAAAATGTCTGTAGGAATGAAAACTCTATGCTTGGGTGTGTATGATGCTGTGATAACGTTTAATGATGGTAATAAGGGATGAATTAGGGTACTAGAGCAACTTGGTATCACTCCAGGAGCCAACACACTGCAAGCCTTCCAGCGAATGGATCGACTTAGGATTATGAAAGCCCAGCGTGCAGCAGAGGAAATGACTAAAAGAGTAAGAGGCAGGAAAAGAAGGAAGTTTCTAGGTTTGCAGGATGATCAAGAACAGGATCCAGATAATCGTGATTATGGGGCTGGCTGTTTCTAAGAGCTCGCATGCCTCCATATGAGAGTTAATATCAAGTGATACTTTAAACTTGATTTCCTGAAAATGACTTTTTTTAAATATTTGACCCATTATCTCAGAAACTATTACAGATACATATATCAAATTTTACACTATGTCATCTC
This sequence comes from Anabrus simplex, assembly GCF_040414725.1. Classification (NCBI taxonomy): domain Eukaryota; kingdom Metazoa; phylum Arthropoda; class Insecta; order Orthoptera; family Tettigoniidae; genus Anabrus; species Anabrus simplex. Next base: position 350,239,604 of record NC_090268.1, on the reverse strand, counting down.
TTAGTATACTGCGGGTACTGAACCACCGAAAGACTTCTGCCTCTAATGATTTCTTACTTACAGAAGAAAAGTGGACTTTAAAAGAAAAAATTAATATAATTTAAAAAATCATAACTAACTAATTATTTGTCTGTATATTCTGATTCTGGTTCAGTAATCAGAAAAGGAGTGGTACTATACTTTCCAAAAACTTCAGGTCTCTATCTGTCAAAGGTTCTGAGATAATGGGTCATCGATATTGCAAATTTAACACTGTAGGTATAGGGCGTATGTACTCCCCTTAATGGCGTGCGGCCTCCGAAGAGACCTGGTGCAGGTCTTTCGATTTGATGCCGTCACAGGCGACCTGCATATCTATGAGAATGGGGCCCTACATGTGATGAATTCTAATGCTGAAGACGGCACACACCCCAGCCCCCGAGCCATTGGAATTAACCTATGAAGGTTAAAATCTTCGACCCGGCTGGGAATCGAACCCGGGACCCTCTGGACCAAAGGCCAGCGAGCTAACCATTTCGCTATGGAGCCGGACATATAGATTAGTGACTCTTCTAGTCAAATTTTATGACAAAAATTACATGATTGGAAGTAGAGAGTGGAAATGTTAAGGAAAACAAGATTAAACAAATAAGAACTACAACTTGGATTATTTAAAAAGACACAAGATAGTGATTTTCTGGAGGCTTAGAATAGCACACAAACCTACATATAATTTTTTATATGTAGAACATATTTTTTTCTTTGAGAATAAAGGAATCGAACAAGCTGAGAACCGTGTCATAACTCCGAAAATGCAGTTTCTCCATAGTCATTTTCAAAGTTAATATACAAATTCAAACATTGACTAATGCTGAATTACTGAACTCATTATATTGATTTTATTCTTTAGTTGTAATACCTCTCAGCAAGGAAGGATAGTGACTATACGTTTTCCAAATCAATATCTAGAAAATGTAATAGTTATGTCACTAATGAATTTGTGTGTTATTCATGATGTTTTTAACAAGAACAGGCATATCATTGACCGTAAAGGCATACATTTATTTATGGAATCAATCAATCAAACAATCAATCAATCAATCAATCAATCAATCAATCAATCAATCAATCAATCAATCAATCAATCAATCAATCAATCAATCAATCAATCAATCAATCAATCAATCAATCAATCAATCAATCAATCAATCAAAAAATTACTACTGATCTGCATTTAGGGCAGTCGCCCAGGTGTCAGATTACCAATCTGTTGTTTTCCTAGACTTTTAATAAACGATTGCAAAGAAAATGGAAATTTATTGAACATCGGCCTTGGTAAGTTATTCCAATCCTTAACTAACCTTCCTATAAACGAATATTTGCCCCAATTTGTCCTTTTGAATTCCAACTTTACCTTCATATTGTGATCTTTCCTACCTTTAAAGACACCACTCAAACTTATTCGTCTACAGATGTCCCCCCACGCCATCTCTCCACTGACAGCTCGGAACATACCACTTAGTCGAGCAGCTCGCCTCCTTTCTCCCAAGTCTTCGCAGCCCATACTTTGCAACATTTTTGTAACGCTACTATTTTGTCGGAAATCGTCCAGAAGAAATCGAGCTGCTTTTCTTTGGATTTTTTCCAGTTCCTGAAACAAGTAATCCTGGTGAAGGTCCCATACACTGGAACCATACTCTAGTTGGGGTCTCACCAGAGACAAATATTCTCTCCCCTTTACATCCTTACTACAACCCCTAAATACCCTCATAATCATGTGCAGAGATCTGTACCCTTTATTTACAATCATATTTATATGATTACCCCAATGAAGATCTCTCCTTATATTAAAGCCTAGGTATTTACAGTGATCCCCAAAGGGAACTTTCACCCCATCAACGCAGTAATTAAAGCTGAGAGGACTTTTTCCATTTGTGAAACTCACAACCTGACTTTTATCCCCGTTTATCATCATACCATTGCCTACTGTCCATCTCACAACATTATCGAGGTCATTTTGCAGTTGCTCGCAATCTTGTAACTTATTTATAACTCTGTACAGAATAACGTAATTGCACCTATCTATAAGCAAGGGAACAGGAAGGATTGCAACAACTATCGAGGTATCTCATTGATTAGTATACCAGGCAAAGTATTCACTGGCATCTTGGAAGGGAGGGTGCGATCAGTCGTTGAGAGGAAGTTGGATGAAAATCAGTGTGGTTTCAGACCACAGAGAGGCTGTCAGGATCAGATTTTCAGTATGCGCCAGGTAATTGAAAAATGCTACGAGAGGAATAGGAAGTTGTGTTTATGTTTCGTAGATCTAGAGAAAGCATATGACAGAGTACCGAGGGAAAAGATGTTCGCCATACAGGGGGACTATGGAATTAAAGGTAGATTATTAAAATCAATCAAAGGCATTTATGTTGACAATTGGGCTTCAGTGAGAATTGATGGTAGAATGAGTTCTTGGTTCAGGGTACTTACAGGAGTTAGACAAGGCTGTAATCTTTCACCTTTGCTGTTCGTAGTTTACATGGATCATCTGCTGAAAGGTATAAAATGGCAGGGAGGGATTCAGTTAGGTGTAAATGTAGTAAGCAGTTTGGCTTATGCTGACGATTTGGTCTTAATGGCAGACTGTGCCGAAAGCCTGCAATCTAATATCTTGGAACTTGAAAATAGGTGCAATGAGTATGGTATGAAAATTAGCCTCTCGAAGACTAAATTGATGTCAGTAGGTAAGAAATTCAACAGAATTGAATGTCAGATTGGTGATACAAAGCTAGAACAGGTCGATAATTTCAAGTATTTAGGTTGTGTGTTCTCCCAGGATGGTAATATAGTAAGTGAGATTGAATCAAGGTGTCGTAAAGCTAATGCAGTGAGCTCGCAGTTGCGATCAGCAGTATTCTGTAAGAAGGAAGCCAGCTCCCAGACGAAACTATCTTTACATCGGTCTCTTTTCAGACCAACTTTGCTTTACGGGAGCGAAAGCTGGGTGGACTCAGGATATCTTATTCATAAGTTAGAAGTAACAGACATGAAAGTAGCAAGAATAATTGTTAGTACAAACAGGTGGGAACAATGGCAGAAGGGTACTCGGAATGAGGAGATAAAGGCTAATTTAGGAGTAAACTCGATGGAAGAAGCCGTACGCATAAACCGGCTTCGGTGGTGGGGTCATGTGAGGCGAATGGAGGAGGATAGGTTACCTAGGAGAATAATGGACTCTGTTATGGAGGGTAAGAGAAGTAGAGGGAGACCAAGACGACGATGGTTAGACTCGGTTTCTAACGATTTAAAGATAAGAGGTATAGAACTAAATGAAGCCACAACACTAGTTGCAAATCGAGGATTGTGGCGACGTTTAGTAAATTCTCAGAGGCTTGCAGACTGAACGCTGAAAGGCATAACAGTCTTTAATGATAATGTATGTATGTATGTATGAATGTATGTATGTATGTATGTATGTATGTATGTATGTATGTATGTATGTATGTATGTATGTATGTATGAATGTATGTATGTATGTATGTATGTATGTATGTATGTATGTATAATTCTGAAGAAGCATCTGCGCTACCCTTTCCTGGTCTGTACACTCCAAAGACATCAAGTTGCCTCTTATCTTTAGAGATGAGCCTTACCCCTAGAACTTCGTGTTTGTCATCTTTAACTTTTTCGTAGCTTACAAATTCTTTTTTCACGAGAATGAATACTCCCCCTCCTACCATTCCTATCCTATCTCTACGATACACCCTCTAGTTCCGTGAGAAAATTTCGACATCCATTATATCATTTCTCAGCCATGATTGAACTCCTAATACAATATCTGGTAAATATATATCTATTAAATTACTTAAATCTATTCCTTTCTTTACAATATTTCTACAGTTGAACACCAACATCTTTATGTCATCCCTGCTTGATTTCCAGTTCCCTGTTCCCTTAACACCGCTACCTAGGCCACCCTGTTTCCCTGAATGTATCTCCCTATAACCCTTCTAAACAAATTTCCTAACTTATATGTACCACTGCAGTTTCAGTGAAGGCTATCTATGCGCAGATCCCTATCTCCTACCCACCCATTAGGATCTAGAAATCTCACTCCCAGTTTCCCACATGCCCACTCCATAGTCTCATTTAAATCCCCAATCACCTTCCAGTCAGTATCCCTCCTGCAGAGTATTCCACTGATAACTATCTCTGCTTCCTTAAACTTCATCCGTGCTGCATTTACCAGATCCCACGCATCCCCAACTATATTGGTTCTTATACCTGCTTGTCTTACGTTGTTAGTGCCAACGTGAAACAGTACCACCTTCTCCTTTCCCTCCTCCCTCCCTTCTACTTTTCTCAACATCTGCCTTAACTTAATCCCTGGATAACATTCTACCCTGGTACCCTTTCCTCCACTCATTTTCCCGATCTGTCTAACGATGGAATACCCCATGACCAGAGCCTCAACCCTACCCACCTCATTTGATCCCCTCCTCTGCTGGTCAGTCCTATCATTCCTGACAGCTGCAGAAGCTACTTACTTCTCCCTTTCCTCCATCCCATGATCCTGTTCCACCTGTCTTTTCCTATCCACTATTCGACATTTCCCTTTCCTACCTCTTCCTTTTCTCCTACTTCCACACTTCTCGGCAACAGTTCCCTGTTCCTCATCTTCCCTCGGTTGTTCTACCTGCAGTGACTCGTAGCGATTTCTCACCAACACTTGTCCTAAAATCTGATCCTGAATGGAGCCCTTAGCCTGCAATCTCCTTCACCTTAAAACATTAGACCACCTGTCTTCTACAATTCCCCACTTTCCTTCCCAACCCTCTTTTACAGATTCTGTATCCTGTACATTGTTTGAGGGAGGCCTACTTTCCTTCCTGTCCTCTGAGATAATCCTAATTATCTCCCTCAAGCTCTCCAACTCCTCCCTCATACTCCTTAATGCCTGGCCACACCCACAGTTCCTACACTCGCAATGCTTAGCCATTCTTTACTAAATAATGAAAAGAAAAGGAAGAATAAGATAACTTATTCTGTGCAAAATAAAAATGAAAGGAAAAAATATTGTCTCGGTTAGTTCACAAAGATCACATGACAATAAGTTAATTAATATAGGCTACTACTACACTACAATACTACTTAAGTATACGATTTTTTATTCCTACAACACGCTAACAGGATGAAAGTAGCTGTTAATTACTGGAAACAGAGAATAATACACAAGAATTACACAATTCTTAACTGCAGTTTAGTCTACCCTAATTACAACAACAGAATTCTAGTAAGAGAGTTACTACAGATACCAGAGAAACGGTACTATACTACACAAATACATCACAGTAATAAAATAAACACACTATTTTCTAATAGGATACTGCAATACACTACAATAATTTTAAACTACGTTCAGACGTATTCTAGTTACAACAGGTTATCACCAAGTACAAACAGGAAAGAAAATTACCATTAAAGTTCGAAATCCGCAAAACTACCCAAAATTATAGAAATGGCACTCTAATTTCTAATAAGTTACTCTACTACACTACAATAATGTTTAATCTACGTTCAGACGTGTCCTAGATTATTACTAAGCATAAATAGAAATGAAAATTCCAATTAGGCCTAAATTAGATATCCTCAAGAATTACCAGTAGGTACTCAAAGATTACCAACAAAGTTAAACACGTAGACAGATTAATATTAGTAGTACCTTATCCTCCTATGCTGTAATAGAAATCAAACCTGCCGTTTGCACAAAAATATACACGATTATAACACGCAAGATACTATCTAATATACCGTATCTACACTAAAATTCTGCCTGCTGTCATTTGTTGATGGATACAGTACTTTTGCATCCATCTCTTGGCACAGGTCAGAGTAAAGTGTTGCTTCCACCGAAGTCCCAGTCAACATCCATGGCTGTGACAATATGGAAGTTGCTGGGGGTATGGATAGTGCTGAGTAATGACATTCAGAGCATGACTAGTGCATCTCAGTGTTATGAAACATGCTGCTTATAGGTTCAGTCGTGCTGCAGTAGTACTTTCTGACCCAGTGAGGAAAGCAATGGCAAACTACCTCACTCCTCATCTTGCCTAGTACGCCTCATTTTGGTGCTGCCATTCGTTTTTGGGATTTCCTTATAACCGCATAACCTTTGGTGGTGCTATTTGAGGATCCAACCAGCCTCTGGGCTGATGACCTAACAGACAGACACTACTATTCTCAACTGAAATGTGGTTATGTGATTATTACAGTTGGTGGATTACTATTATTTTCCTTACTCCGCGGGACGGAGAATAAAAGTGTCCTTACATGCTGAAAAATATGAGGTGGTTTACAATAATTTCTGAAAAGTATTTCTGTCTAAACTATGCCAGGGACTTTAATTGCAATTACTGGAATGGAGGAACTTGATTATTAGCTAACCGCTCATAAATACTGAAATATCAAGGGTGTTAACTATAAATTACGGATACTTTAACTGCCTACTCAGAAGTACACATGATCGGAATACAAGAATCAGCTGATTTTTATTTATATTTTCTTGATACACTACACCCTTTGCTCACAGACTGTAGCCAGCAATGCCAATATTTGAATACGAAGAGCGACAATAATCACTAACAATTATGACTGTTTACTATTTCGCCAGTGAAATACTGTCTATTCTGTTTAACTCCTTTCTTTAAACAAAATTTACAACAGTATCGCGTTATTTAAAGAAGTTATTACCTTCGTGTTAGGTGGGACCGTTCAACTGATATTTGAAATACCCTGTCACATGCCTGCACTAATAGACTATAACCGCTGCCGAAGTTACGACTCTTTATAATATCCCGTCTTTGTAAGTATTTTATTAACAAACCTATTGATATTTTAATAATACTATTAGAAAGAAAGATATATTTCTTCTTTCACGCAGTCCTAAATTACAGGTTGTAATCTACCGAACGTCTGCGGAACTACTCAGTGTGAAAACTGTAAATAAATACCACTAATCGCAGATTACGACAAACAGACACTAAACACAATTATTAGTGGAGCTAAATGTATCACACACACAAAATTTGGTAAATTTCTGCAATTATTAACTACTACAGTTGCAAATGTAGTATAATGCAGGCTTTGAATAATGAATAATTCAACAGAAAATATAACGGAATAAAGTAGCTACACGGTAAAAGACTAAAACATTAAAGAAAGTAAACTCAACTCACTCAATCTACTCAGCGGAAAGATAAAAAAATAAATAAAAGGAAACAGTCACAGGGTTTGAATAAAATCGTTGAACAAAGTTTTTCTGACAAAAAATCTAATGGAGTGTAAAAGATGTAATTATTTTTAAATAGTTTTGTAGTATATAATTAGCAATCCACATTTATAAGCGAATATCAGTTTCATAAGGAGCAATAAACCTCAGTCAATATATTAAAATAAAGCAAAAGGAAAGCCAAGTCATCTCGGTTCAGGTAATGAAGGCCCTTGGAGGGGTGAAATATAAAGGCTTCCCCTGTCCGTAACCTCGGCACTTGATGGAGTAGAGGGGCCGCCTTTGCCCCCAGGAATTAACCTGGTACTCATGTTTGGTGTAGGCTGATTGAACCTCAGCACCAGATGAACCTCCGGAAGTGGAAATATCGTTTCTTAAATGTATCGACTTCCTTACGGGGAATCGAATCTACGTCCTTCCGGGGGTACGAAAACAAAGGACAAATATTTCTTGTTTCAATTTTTGTAAACGACGCTATTGATTTCTACGTTAATGGTACAAAAACTAGGGGCTGCCTGACCGAGGTGGTAAAGGCATGCTCGGTTCGATTACCGGTCAGGAAGTCGAAACATTTAAGAAACGAGATTTCCACTTTCGGAGGTGCCTATGGCCCTGAGGTTCACTCAGCCTACACCAAGAATGAGTACCAAGTTAATGCCTGGGGCCAAAGACGGCCGAGCGTAGAGCCCATCAAGTGACGAGGTTACGGGTAGTGCAAGCTTTTACCTTCCACCCTTCCAAGGGCCTTCATGGCCTGTACAGAGATGACTTTCCTTTGCTTTTGGTACCAAAACTAATGAATGCCGTAGAAACTTAATTTTCATTTTTCTGATTATCACAATAATTGTACATAAACAGGCCTTCAACCTCGAAATCTGTATACAGCGTGGTTAAGACCATTCAAGCCAATAGGAATCACTTACCCCATTGAGTGATATAAACAATTTGAACAATCCGCTTACTGATAGAAAGGCAATCCACTCTTGTTGAAGGATTGTAGCCCTTCGGCCCAACGTGGGTATTGACTGTTAGTTCTGATCATGTTTATTAGTGAGGCTGCATACATGGGAAGATATAGAACGTTCTGTCCGTTCTTTTTTTTTTTTTTTTTTTTGACGGAATCGAGCTGACCTTGAGACCATGATATGGCTTGCACAATAGATGGGTGTCCTTGGTCCGTTTGTGTCGGAGGCTTTCGGTGTCATAAATATCCAGAGATTTAATGTGGGTGTTGGGGTTTTCATTTATACCAGAATAGGATTTCTGTGTTTTCTTCTTGATTGCCGTATAGATGTCTTCTATGTAGTTACGGATATCTCGATTGCATTCTAAACATTAGTTTGCTGAGATATGGCGCAGCGCACGGTTCTGAACGCGCTGGATCATATTCCGGTGAGTCTTCGCTGCAATTTCTCAGACGGGACTGGCATACTCGAGGAAAGGTGATCCTACTTTCTAACTTGAACTCATTGTCGGCTTTCATGATTGGAGGTTATTTCTGAGATTATGAACGTTATCCTATCTTGGACATTAGAGGAACCGTATTTACAAAAAATTACGCGTTGAATATAGTTGGAGGTTCGGCATCGTAATTACTAAAAAAGAAAACGAGGTAAGAGACCTTGTTATAATATTCAAGATTATCTGCTTACAGACTTCGGTCAGTATTGCGTTGGGGCATGAAATGTACCATCCCGAACAATTGTGTCGTATACTGTCATCTACCGGCAAAGAGTCAAACTATGCTTTTGTCGGTAATGCGTGACGTAGAAGGTTGCGTTGGGCTACTGTGGTGTACGTAATTCAAAACTAACAATTGAAGTTTTGCGCTAATTTTCTCAGCAGACAGCGTGAAAAGAATCTTTAAACTTCCACATATATTTCGTCAATCAAAAGCTCGTAATTCGAGTTCCTATCCTGAAATTAATTCAAATTTGTCGATGCCACGTCTTGTGGTTTATGCTGCTCATCCATATTTATTTATTGTTATCGAGCCTACGGAAGCTATTCTGACCGTCTCTGTAGAGCAAACGGAATCTGCTCAGCCAAAAATAGATGTGTTAAGAAAAGGCTAGGTAAACGATTGATGAAGAATCTGCCACTTGGGCGACAGCACTAAATGAGGATCAATAATGATTGATTGATGATTGTGTGTTAAATTCCCAGTTCCATTTCACAGCAATGTGTTATAGTTTATATAGATTGTATGCCACCCGCCCATGAGGATTTTCCCGATGCAGTGTGATGTACTGTGGTCCGTTCTATTGTGTGCCCAGCTTAGTACATAAGAGCGGAAATTTCAGTTCTAGAATCCTGTAACTTTGTCTGATATGACTAACAGTTTGCCCTTTATTTTGCTCTTCATCACATACAATATGGAAAACTGTTATGAAGAAGGAAAATTGAATCGTTTATTTTGAAAGGGGGTTAAATCATGCAGGCGACAAAAATGAGATAAACGTCTTTCCAGAATGTGTGTCCCTAAATACATTGTTTCGTATGAAAATGACTCAAGTCTTCACTCCTCTTACCGCTTCACAAGAACCTCACTTCCATCTTAATTTTGAAACAGACCCAAGACAGTGATTTACATCCTTCTCAAAATAAAGCCAAACTACTGCTTTGTTGTGTGTGATTTTTGAACCGTGAAACATATGCCACTGGAAAGAAGTCTGTTGTATTTTGTGTTAAAGTTTATTATTTGTCGCTGGAAGTATATTAATGTCGTATTAAAATGGTATCAAGTGAATCTAGTGATCAAGGGCCATCGAATAACTGTAGTGGTGATGTAGGCCTATCTAGGAAAAGAAATATGTCAGTGAGGATTGTTGCGTCATATATAAAGAGATTCATGCCAGGCATTCATGTTTTGAATGTGATTGTTACCATAAATGCTATGAGATATTTAACGAAGATGCTTGTATACCGATTCTCTGCGAAATAACTTATTTTGAAAGCAAAGACCTGAAAGGGTCTCATTGAACTAGTACCTGTCAAAACACATAGACGAAGGAAAGGTGAATAATTCCGTGCTAGAATGCATTCAGTAATTTATGACGCTGAGAAAGATGGAAAGAAAATTCAGATAGATAAGAGAGCATTCATCAGCATTCATGATGCAACATCAAAATGGATGCAGAGGCTATTATCATTAATTTGGGAAATCACCTAAAGATGAAAGGAACAAATATATAAACAGGAGAACTGCAGCTATCCCTCCAGAAATATGCGAACAAGTTGCTCAATATATTGTGCCCTGACAGCAGTCCCTGTGACCGTGTTGTAAATTTTAATTTTGTATCTCAGTGTTGGGTTAAGCCGCGGCGAAGCAATGCAGTCGGAGATCCATGAAGGCTCCACTCAAGGGACGTGCAAGTCCGACGAGTTGGGACACAGGTTAAATAAGTGGACTGTTATCATCGTGGCTTTTAACGTGGAATGTAATCATCATTTCTGCCTAAATTACGTGAATATTCCGCAATAAAGTATTAAGAGACCGAGGATATTGGCATATTCGACGAGACACATTGACCAACATTTTATCTTATCCTAAATTAAATAACTAACCTAATATTCCTACGCTACTTTAAATGAGAACTTCGTAAAATGTTTTTATTTTATGGAAGGATCTCCCGTTTAATGACTTTAAAATAACTTTAAATGCATCAACTACATTAAAAACAAATTATTGGCAACACAAACGGATATAAATGGAAAATATTATGTTAAATTGAAAATAAATACCTAACTTCAAGCTCTTGTTACAAATAAATACAACATCATCAATCGAAACAAAAGAGACAAAGAGTCCCTCTGCTGAAGGCTTACATGGAAAGATCAGTTATCAATCTCGCATTTTTCAAAAATAAATCACTGGGAATTATGGAATCATCCACTTCAGAATGTTATTTCCTACCCAAATATCTCATAATATTCCGTCATTTCTCCTTTTAAAATCATCGCACTATATGTCAGTATCTATCTATCTAGCAACTTGAAAATTACCGTTATTCTAACTTCATAGAATCACCATAAATGCAATAGAAATGTTTGAAAACACAGGATCGTAACATAATATAACATCCATCAAAATCACGCATTTAAAAGACAGACTCGATCCTCCCGTACATTCATCGGTGACTGCACCTAGATAAAACATCAAGTGACATTGCAACGTCTACGATAATCTTGTCTGACTACGTTGATTCTGCGCCTCTGGATACCACTGCGACGTTTGACCTGGAATACTACATTAGCACTAGGCATCAACTCAAATGATCTACAAAATCCAACTAGCAAAGAAATGGTTTACTTACCATAGAAGATCATATTTTCTTTACGACATGACCTCAATATCTTTACGTTACCGATTATCTTGCGAAGATCCTAAACATCCCTTTAAAATCGCGCGCTCTGGTCAATCTTGTATTTAAATAGGATAAATGTGACGACCAACTACTAGTGTTCGTGAGTGCAATACCCTATAACATTATTCTAAATACGGCCTCGTACCTAAATAAATTATTCATCACGACAATATCAAAATTCACGCATGACCAACATAATTCCTACCGTCAATACCATCATCAGGACCTTCACATAACATCATCATAAAATTCGCAATCCTAATGACACGTCTATAATCATCACATCACTCTATCCACGTAAATATTTTCAAAGATCCTACCGTAACTAACCTTATTACATCGCACAACTCGTCATGCACAGCGAATTCACAATACTAAAGAACAGTCTATTCAGGCAATTACATAAAATTACTAAATACGTTGCCGCATTAATTCCATATCACCACAATAGTATCGCACTTCTATTATCAAACACTGTATTTCCACACAAGCACATAACGTTTTGAAGACCACAGAATCGCACGTCGCAAAATACCGAGCTCCTCTGAGGTATACTGAGCTACAAGTTAAATTAGCGTTCCATACCCTTACATCTTAACGGTACCAATAACATCCATGTCGAAAAAAACTTTCGCAAAACCTTGCTAGCAAACATTAAAGAAATCTTACACAACTATCGCATATTATCACAACGTAGTCTGGCTCACCACACTAGACGTAACGATCATAAATATTACAACGCAATGTCCAACAAATAACGGTCGCTTTCAAGTTAAAATTGTTCATGTCAAAATTGACAACAAAATAAATACTACTTTACAACTACAATAAGCAATTACGTGGCGGAATATGTATAAGATATTCAAGTACTCATCCTGGGTTGTTGCTCCACGACGGTGACACCTTCCGAGTTCAGCTCTCACTCAATAACATTATCAAGTATTGTCCATCACATTTCAGATCAGATCCTTTGAGGTCCCTCTATTTTAGTTGTTCATGTTGATACGTGCACACACAGCATCTGAATAATTATCTGATGACATTTCCATATTACCTGAAACTTAGAGATATCAATTAGAACAAGGTCATTCACCTTAATACAATTTTAACAGTTCAAGCGATACACTTGCCTTTTCATTCAATAACAAGATATCTTGTTTTACAATATTGTATGTTTATAATATGCCAATATCTCTTTAATAACTCCTTTCAATACAATCTTTTCCCTTTTCCCTATGAATTCTTGCTTCCGATCTTTCTGAGGTGCAGATTGAGAGTATCAACTTCTTCAGAGACAAAACAGATTCTACCACAACATAATAATTGCAGACGGTTTGCTTTTCAGAATTCTTCTCAGCTTCTTGCTCCCATATGTTTCTGACAATTGGAAACATTTGACACATAATGTAAGACGATCTCGTACAAATCAGCTGTATTAGTAAAGGAACTTATTTAATAATTGCCGCCTCGTATTTAGGTTAGTAATCGACAGTTTCTTTATTTCATCTCGATCGTTGGATCGTGCGAGACTAGATGTACAAGGTATGGCCCTCTCATATGAATTCATTATTTACGTATTTCATGGCCCTCAGTAACATTCTGTCGCAGATATACTGCCGTTCATGCATTCCGGAAACTTTACTTGAAGAATGCATATTATTCATATAATCCTGCCCTATGTTTCACGATGTTTAACTTTCTGCTAATATTTCCGAGATACCACGGGGTTTAGAGCTGGTTTTCAATCTGCTGATATCTTCGATTCGGCGATGCCGTTCACGTAATTAGACAAATCAACTGCCCTCTAATTCATCTGGAGGTGTGATAACCGGACATAAGATTTCATTGACATTATTTCTCGACATAAGCTTCCAATGTGTCCAGCAATCTCATCCTGACATACATTGGAAGGTTATATTCCTCCTCTACTCAAAAATGAAATTTCGTATGAAAGGAGAAATTTCATGTTCATACCAGATCTTATCATAATTCTCTTCTTCAATGAAATCTTCTTTTATCACGTCTGAAATGAACAAAAATAACTCTGGTCTTGGGATGCCGTTATACCATATCCTGTCTTCCAATCCTGTCTGGACTTCATCATTCGTCATCTGATTCGTCGGTCAGCGAATAAACATCCCAAGCATCTCCGTTCCTTTCGTCTTCCACGATGATATTAACCTCCTCCTCTTCAACGATCGGAAAACTGTACTGTTTAAGACTTGAAGCATTGAAGATAGCAATGTTGTTGGACTCCAAACTCTGTATTTTATATGCGTTATTGCCCAGTGCTTCAATAACTCTGAACGGCCCGATGTACAAATGTGCAAACTTGGAATAGAATTTTTCCGTGGGACAAGACACGGCTGGTTTTCTTACAAGAACGAAGGTTCCAACCTCCAAAGGTTCTCTAAATTTCTTATGCCTCAACTTCTTTAGACGTTTTTCGGCCTGCCTTTTCATACATGCCTGAGCTTGCTTTATGTTCTCTTCGACGCTAGGACTTTCTTCGACTGGTCTAGCAATGATCTCGTTCCAGGGACGTCTTGGCTGCTCGTTCATGTGAAGAACGCTTGGAATATTGCCGATAGACTCGTGCCATGTAAAATTTATACAATCGGCTATTGTCGGTAAACAAGAAGTCCATGTCCAATGACGTTCATGGCAGAAAATCCTACAATATTTCGCAATTTCCTTCATGACCCTTTCAGCTGCATTGGATTCAGGGTGCCTTATTGAACTAAATCGGTGTTGAATGTTCATTTTCCTTAAAGCTTCCGCAAATTCGTTTGACGTAAACTGTGTTCCATGGTCCGTTATTATGCATTTTGGTTTACCCATCTTTGGTATCGTTACTCTTTCTAAACTCCTAATTATGGACTTAGAGTTGGCCTTCCTAATGGGCTGAAGTGATACAAATTTTGACATCACATCGAGGACTACCAATACAAAACGGTTTCCACGTTTACCTACGGGTAAACTCCCATACAAATCCATGGCATATACTTCCCTAGGTCGGTCTGGTATTACAGCTATCGGTGGTTGATACAATAATACGGAGTTGTATTTCACCCTCTGGCATATATCACAGGTTTTTACTATTCTCCCTATGGTTCTCCGGAATCCAGTCCATGTGAAAGTCTCCCCTATTGTAGCCGCTAATTTATCTAGACCACCATGACCAATCATTCTATGGATGTACCATATGAGTTTACATCTTAATTTGCGTGGCACCACCACTCTTAATTTCTTCCGATCTTTGTCTATGTACTTATACAAGATGTTATTCGTCAGCACATAATCATCCATTTGATCTTCGGGTCCATCATTAGCTGACCTTCTTAGACAATATTCAATAATCTCTTTCAGAGATGAATCCTCAAGTTGCAGCTCCGGCAATCGTTTTAGGCTTTCCAAACATTCTTCATCCTCTTGAGTTATTTCAATAACATTGACCTCCAGAGGCTCTTCTGTTGGATTTCGGCTTAGACTGTCTGCCAACACATTACTTTTACCTGGGCAGAACTCAATTCTTAAATTAAATTGCTGCGCATAAAGTGCCCATCGTGATACTCTCTCGCTGGATAATGTGGTTTTTAACACAAACGTTAGTGCTTTATGGTCCGTCCTAATAACTACCGGATACCCATACACTATTTTCCTCCACTGTTGCAATGCGTAAACAATGGCCAACATCTCAAGCTCAGTGGTCGTATAATTAAGCTCATGGTTTCTTAATTTCCTACTAACGAAGGCCAAATAATTTATATTATTCTCCCCATTACTCTCCTGATACAATACAGCTCCAACTCCAACTGCTGAGGCATCAGATTGAATGATAAACTCACGATCGAAGTCCGGATATCCAAGTTTTATACTGTTAGCTAGTAATTCCTTCGCGTTAACAAAAGCTCGATCATGACTCTCATTCCACCGCCAACGATTATTGGTCTTCAATAAATCTTGCAGGGGAGCTAATATCTCTGTATACCTTGGACAGTGGCTAGCGAAAAATCTCGTCATTCCCAAGAATTGTCGGATATGTTTAATCCTTCTGGGCTTCGGAAAGTTACATATGGCCTGTATCTTAACTGGGTTTGGTCTTATTCCAGTTCCATCAATTACATGTCCAACAAACAAGATTTCAGATTGGCAGAACTTTGACTTGGATCGATTGATTTTGAATCCAGCCTCATCTAAATTTCTTAGCAGCTGTTCCAACTTGACTACATGCTCCTCGAAAGTTGCTGTCGCCAGTACGATGTCATCAACATAAATGGTTATAAATTCTTTTACTTCCGGTTTCAAGTTCCTGTCTAGAGCTCGTACCAATGCAGCCGCAGAATTAGAAATGCCGAATGGTAGTCTTTCAAAGATATACGTTTGATTATCAAACATGAAACCAGTAAATAGCTTGGATTTACTCTCCAAGACTATGTGGAAGTATGAGGAAGTCAAATCTAATATCGTGAAAAATCTCTTGTTCCGAAATCCTCTTATTATCTCCTTTATTACTGGGGCTTTATCATACTCAGGAATTAATTTGGAGTTGACCTGTCTCGCATCAATGCACACGCGAATCGATCCATTGCTTTTTCTTACCACTACCAGAGGGCTAACGAATGGTGTATGTGCTTTAGATATTATACCATTATCCATCATCTCCTGTATTACCTTCCTAGCCTCGGGCATGAATTTATCTGGTATAGGGTACGGTTTAATCTTAAACGGCCTCCAATCTTTCACTAATAACTTGTACTCAAAGTTCTTTATTGCTCCAGGCTGGCTCTTAAAAGCATTGTTATACCTTTTCAGCAGATTCTCAATTATCCCTTGCTGTTCAGGATTTCCTCCTATTCCACTGTCGATTGTCTGTCCACATATAGCATCTTCTGTGTCGTATCTTTCCATTATCTTCTCGGCAACATGGGCAGCTTCATTTATTGAAATGTTCATGGTTTTCTGTAGCTCGCTCGTTTCCTTGTTTTCTATTCTAGCTGTAATGTCCAGTCCTCTTTCACCGTCACATCTGATCCTTATTTCTTCTTTCTTTAAATCAATTACTATGTTGTTTTCCCTGATAAAATCTGATCCAATAATTAAGTTATATTGGATTTTCTCCATGACTACAAATGGATGTTCCATCAAATTTCCCCCAATTTCTATTGGCAAATAAGTTTGTATCTTGCATCTCGTGACCTTGTCTGGAATTATGCCCTTGATTTTCATGTTGGCAATCGGAATTACAGGCAAGTGTGCTTTGCCTTGTAACTCTGAGAATAGTAGTTTGGAGATGATACTTATACTCGCTCCAGTATCCAATAATGACAATACTCGAATACCCAATATTGTGACGTAAATAACGGGCAGTCCTCTCTTTAATTTTGTTCCTTCAGGTAGACCGTCTTCGTGTAGCAATTCCTCGGGTTCAAATTCCCACGATTCGATTCCTGCTATGACCCATTCGTGCTGCCTATAATTTGGATTTAACTTATTAATTCTATTATTTGTTACTAATTCCAAAACGAAGTTTTTTTTTTCACCCCGTCATTGCCTTGATTATTCTTGTCAAATGGTGTGGCTGCGGGATTTAACGTTTTATCAGCGCTTTCTTTTCTTTGTTCTTGCTGATACAACAGACTAGTCGCGCCCACGCAATCAGCGTTCATATCTTGATTCAATATCGCTCGTTCCCATTGTTTGCACTCCTGCTGCTTTCTTAAT
Organism: Anabrus simplex; assembly: GCF_040414725.1. NCBI lineage: Eukaryota > Metazoa > Arthropoda > Insecta > Orthoptera > Tettigoniidae > Anabrus > Anabrus simplex. The sequence goes on along the minus strand of NC_090268.1, from coordinate 350,222,246 downwards.
TCGCCAAGGTACCTCTCTCTTTCCTTGTTTATCTCCTCGTCCTGTCGAATATCTGATTGTCTTGAATTTTCCCGATACCTATTTCTACGGTACGGCCATTTATCTCTGTTTCGACTCCACCTTGTATTTCTGTAATACCTAGGATATCTCCGCTCTTCGTTTCGAAACGGTGTCCACTTCTGGCGTGTCTTGTCACTCCTCTCATCCCTATGTTCCACTCTTCTGTAGCCTTCATTCGTCCTAGGTCTACCTCCTTGACCGTGACTATTGTATCCCTGGTTTCTTTCTACACCTTCATCTCCTGCTGGTGTTACAACATTTACCGTCGGATCGACGTGTCTTACTATGCGGCTACTAGTATGTGTTGACGTGCTGTCAATTTGCCGAAGTATCGACTCCGCTTGCACGGCTGATTGAATGTTTGCCGCCGTCAATAATCTCTGTATATCCGCAGGGAACTGTTTGATTATTGCTCGTACCATTTCTGTTTCTGTAGGTGGAGAATCAAGCTCCTTCAGTCGATGAAATTGCATCGTGAAGTATTCGGCAAACCTACTCGGTCCCGTTAAAGAATATTTCTTTGAGTATAGATCGAGTCTGATTCCTTGCTGTACGTCGATTCCCCAGAATTTATCCAAGAAAGCTTGTTTAAAGCCTGCATAATCTTCAAAAACGTAGCGAAAAGCCTTAAACCAAATGAGTGGTGCACCTTCTAAGTGTTTCTCCACTGTTTTTAACTGGCGCTCTGTAGATACCTTTGTCTCCCTAAAGTATTCCTCAATCTCTCTTAGAAAACCACGAGGAGTCATACTGGATCCTATATTTCCGTTGAATTTCTTAGGCCTATCCTCATAAGTGCGTATAATGTTAACAATCTGGGTTCCACTTCCTGTATGAATTGTCCCGTTGTCATTAATATCAACGCAAAATTGAGGTATCTCAAATTGACTGTTTACTTCAGTCTTCCTTCCATCCTCAATTATCGTCTGTCGGTCGTTCAACGATGATACCAAATTCCTATTTGTTTCGTTTTCAATCCTCAGGTTCTGTACGTCCTTTTGAATAGCATTTAAATCGTCTTTTAATCCTTTTATTTGCTGATTCATCAAAGCTTTATTCTCTTCAGATTCTTCCGTTATCAAATTGAACCTGTCATTGATCTGCTCTCTTGCTTGGGTTATCTCTTTCCGTATACTCTCATTGGTGATAATGACTTCATCCGATACCTTCTTGAGTTTTTCATCCCAACCATTATCAGTCTCTTTTATCTTCTCCTGCATCCCATCTACCTCTTCTTTGAGCTCTTTAAGGTCATGGTCGACTTGAACTCGCAACTCTTGGATGCTTGACTTAAAATCATCCTTCAATTCTTCGAATTTTTCTTGAAAATTCCTCTTATTCTCAATCATCGCCGCATTCACTTCTTCTTTTAAATTTAATACTTCTCCTTGTACTTCGGCGACTTTCGATCCTAACGATACAATCTCTTCTTGCATCACTTTCATATTTTCTTGCACCATATCGGTGATTCTGTCAAAAGTTCCTTGCATTTTCTCGTGGGATTCGTGGATTTCTGCTCTAGTGGTCCTCTGTGATTCCTGTATTTTCTTCTCGGTATTTTCTTGTGCCTCCTGAATCTTTTTCTCAGTGTTCTCTTGCGACTCACGTACCTCCTGAATCTTTTTCTCAGTACTTTCTTGCGATTCTCGTACCTCTTGAATTCTCTTTTCTGTATTCTCTTGCGATTCCTGCATTTTATTCATTTTTCCAGCGAGCTCCTCCAATAACAGTTTTACTTGAGCAAGAGACGCCATCGTAATTTCCTATATCGTTCCTTATTGATAATATATCACTCTCAATCTCACTCTACAGTCTTTACCTAGTGTTTCCACAACACCTATACCTGCCTAGCACCTCACGAATTAGATTCAATAAATGAACGTATGGGTCTCTCCGGATCTGACCCGAAATATGACGGACATCCTACAATAAGTGACACGGAACAACCTATCGCTCTATCCGAGTTAAATGATTCATTATCCCGATTAACAAGAGCTGAAACTTTACGGAAAATCCTTCCATAATGTCATAAAATGAAACTAAGTAAAATCGTAGTACTAATTAACGGTCAAATCCTTCCAATATTACTCATAACATATGTGATTAAATAAATATCTCAAACATTCTTCACCAACAACGTTGTAGATTCAATGTTCTCTGATTACCAATGTCTTTTTCGAGTTTTCCTTACTTTAAGTCTACTGCCACGCGATAAATAATTGGAGTCTAGTCGTTCGGTAATAAAATAATTCAACTCTGGCCCCACAGTTGGGTGTCAAGTAAAATTATATAACCTATATGTGCCCTGACAGCAGTCCCTGTGACCGTGTTGTAAATTTTAATTTTGTATCTCAGTGTTGGGTTAAGCCGCGGCGAAGCAATGCAGTCGGAGATCCATGAAGGCTCCACTCAAGGGACGTGCAAGTCCGACGAGTTGGGACACAGGTTAAATAAGTGGACTGTTATCATCGTGGCTTTTAACGTGGAATGTAATCATCATTTCTGCCTAAATTACGTGAATATTCCGCAATAAAGTATTAAGAGACCGAGGATATTGGCATATTCGACGAGACACATTGACCAACATTTTATCTTATCCTAAATTAAATAACTAACCTAATATTCCTACGCTACTTTAAATGAGAACTTCGTAAAATGTTTTTATTTTATGGAAGGATCTCCCGTTTAATGACTTTAAAATAACTTTAAATGCATCAACTACATTAAAAACAAATTATTGGCAACACAAACGGATATAAATGGAAAATATTATGTTAAATTGAAAATAAATACCTAACTTCAAGCTCTTGTTACAAATAAATACAACATCATCAATCGAAACAAAAGAGACAAAGAGTCCCTCTGCTGAAGGCTTACATGGAAAGATCAGTTATCAATCTCGCATTTTTCAAAAATAAATCACTGGGAATTATGGAATCATCCACTTCAGAATGTTATTTCCTACCCAAATATCTCATAATATTCCGTCATTTCTCCTTTTAAAATCATCGCACTATATGTCAGTATCTATCTATCTAGCAACTTGAAAATTACCGTTATTCTAACTTCATAGAATCACCATAAATGCAATAGAAATGTTTGAAAACACAGGATCGTAACATAATATAACATCCATCAAAATCACGCATTTAAAAGACAGACTCGATCCTCCCGTACATTCATCGGTGACTGCACCTAGATAAAACATCAAGTGACATTGCAACGTCTACGATAATCTTGTCTGACTACGTTGATTCTGCGCCTCTGGATACCACTGCGACGTTTGACCTGGAATACTACATTAGCACTAGGCATCAACTCAAATGATCTACAAAATCCAACTAGCAAAGAAATGGTTTACTTACCATAGAAGATCATATTTTCTTTACGACATGACCTCAATATCTTTACGTTACCGATTATCTTGCGAAGATCCTAAACATCCCTTTAAAATCGCGCGCTCTGGTCAATCTTGTATTTAAATAGGATAAATGTGACGACCAACTACTAGTGTTCGTGAGTGCAATACCCTATAACATTATTCTAAATACGGCCTCGTACCTAAATAAATTATTCATCACGACAATATCAAAATTCACGCATGACCAACATAATTCCTACCGTCAATACCATCATCAGGACCTTCACATAACATCATCATAAAATTCGCAATCCTAATGACACGTCTATAATCATCACATCACTCTATCCACGTAAATATTTTCAAAGATCCTACCGTAACTAACCTTATTACATCGCACAACTCGTCATGCACAGCGAATTCACAATACTAAAGAACAGTCTATTCAGGCAATTACATAAAATTACTAAATACGTTGCCGCATTAATTCCATATCACCACAATAGTATCGCACTTCTATTATCAAACACTGTATTTCCACACAAGCACATAACGTTTTGAAGACCACAGAATCGCACGTCGCAAAATACCGAGCTCCTCTGAGGTATACTGAGCTACAAGTTAAATTAGCGTTCCATACCCTTACATCTTAACGGTACCAATAACATCCATGTCGAAAAAAACTTTCGCAAAACCTTGCTAGCAAACATTAAAGAAATCTTACACAACTATCGCATATTATCACAACGTAGTCTGGCTCACCACACTAGACGTAACGATCATAAATATTACAACGCAATGTCCAACAAATAACGGTCGCTTTCAAGTTAAAATTGTTCATGTCAAAATTGACAACAAAATAAATACTACTTTACAACTACAATAAGCAATTACGTGGCGGAATATGTATAAGATATTCAAGTACTCATCCTGGGTTGTTGCTCCACGACGGTGACACCTTCCGAGTTCAGCTCTCACTCAATAACATTATCAAGTATTGTCCATCACATTTCAGATCAGATCCTTTGAGGTCCCTCTATTTTAGTTGTTCATGTTGATACGTGCACACACAGCATCTGAATAATTATCTGATGACATTTCCATATTACCTGAAACTTAGAGATATCAATTAGAACAAGGTCATTCACCTTAATACAATTTTAACAGTTCAAGCGATACACTTGCCTTTTCATTCAATAACAAGATATCTTGTTTTACAATATTGTATGTTTATAATATGCCAATATCTCTTTAATAACTCCTTTCAATACAATCTTTTCCCTTTTCCCTATGAATTCTTGCTTCCGATCTTTCTGAGGTGCAGATTGAGAGTATCAACTTCTTCAGAGACAAAACAGATTCTACCACAACATAATAATTGCAGACGGTTTGCTTTTCAGAATTCTTCTCAGCTTCTTGCTCCCATATGTTTCTGACAATTGGAAACATTTGACACATAATGTAAGACGATCTCGTACAAATCAGCTGTATTAGTAAAGGAACTTATTTAATAATTGCCGCCTCGTATTTAGGTTAGTAATCGACAGTTTCTTTATTTCATCTCGATCGTTGGATCGTGCGAGACTAGATGTACAAGGTATGGCCCTCTCATATGAATTCATTATTTACGTATTTCATGGCCCTCAGTAACATTCTGTCGCAGATATACTGCCGTTCATGCATTCCGGAAACTTTACTTGAAGAATGCATATTATTCATATAATCCTGCCCTATGTTTCACGATGTTTAACTTTCTGCTAATATTTCCGAGATACCACGGGGTTTAGAGCTGGTTTTCAATCTGCTGATATCTTCGATTCGGCGATGCCGTTCACGTAATTAGACAAATCAACTGCCCTCTAATTCATCTGGAGGTGTGATAACCGGACATAAGATTTCATTGACATTATTTCTCGACATAAGCTTCCAATGTGTCCAGCAATCTCATCCTGACATACATTGGAAGGTTATAATATTGAGTCGCTAGAGGTTAAAAATGCACATTATTCTAATGGACCTATAAAATACTTAAATGCTGAACTTAATGTCAAAATTATGCACTTAATATTCCAGAAATTACATCCAGAGATAAAAGTGTCATATTGGTTCTAATAAAAATGCTTTAAAGAAAACTATTCTTTGAGATTTGGAAGACCTCAAGTAGAAGACTGAAACAAAACAAAACAAAACAAAACAAAACAAAACAAAACAAAACAAAACAAAACAAAACAAAACAAAACAAAACAAAACAAAACAAAACAAAACAAAACAAAACAAAACAAAACAAAACAAAACAAAACAAAACAAAACAAAACAAAACAAAACAAAACAAAACAAAACAAAACAAAACAAAACAAAACAAAACAAAACAAAACAAAACAAAACAAAACAAAACAAAACAAAACAAAACAAAACAAAACAAAACAAAACAAAACAAAACAAAACAAAACAAAACAAAACAAAACAAAACAAAACAAAACAAAACAAAACAAAACAAAACAAAACAAAACAAAACAAAACAAAACAAAACAAAACAAAACAAAACAAAACAAAACAAAACAAAACAAAACAAAACAAAACAAAACAAAAACAAAACAAAACAAAACAAAACAAAACAAAACAAAACAAAACAAAACAAAACAAAACAAAACAAAACAAAACAAAACAAAACAAAACAAAACAAAACAAAACAAAACACAACACAACACAACAAAACACAACGAAACACAACGAAACACAACAAAACAAAACAAAACAAAACAAAACACAACACAACACAACAAACAAAACAAAACAAAACAAGACACAACACAACACAACACAACACAACAAAACACAACGAAACACAACAAAACAAAACAAAACAAAACAAAACAAAACAAAACAAAACAAAACAAAACAAAACAAAACACAACAAAACAAAACAAAAACCACACAATTGTACTTTTTTTTACTGACATTGGCTTTACTAAAGAGGTTCGACAAGATATACCATTACTTTCCTATAAGAGGTCACTCATTTCTGCCATCCGACCGATATTTTGGGGTGATAAAGGAGAAGCTTCGTCGTCTGGATAGAATTCATAGCCCTAAATAGTATAATAAACTTGTTGCTTGTGCGTGTTCCCACTTTCTTTAACTTTACATACATCTAATTTTTCCACGCATGATAAAAAGTGGTGGCTGAGGTTTTATGAAAAATCTACTCTTTCTGACAATTCTCGTGGAAAATTAGTTGCTAAAGAAATGATAGTATCATTTAAAATCTCTAACTACTACATGTTTGAGTATGATAGCTCGGCACCAGGTATTGTAAGAACTTGGGACGTAATTGACGGGTTCATAAAGAATTATTTCAGACTTACGTCTGTAGCAGGAAGAATACCATCATGACCAATTAATAAATCCTACAGTGATGAACACCCAGTGGCCATCAATGTCAAGAAGATACAAGATATTAAGAAACTTCTTCAGTATGTCCCCGATGAGTGTAGTACATTCTGTCTATATATTTAAAAAGAATTGATGAAAACTAAAATCAGTCAGTTCGGCCATTCTATCCGGTCGATTTCCTTCATTTTTGTTTTAAGTTAAAGGTATTAATGCACAAATTTGTCATCAGGCACTATAAATCACTTAACTTCCACCTTCCTCAAATTATTTCGTTTTTCAATTTTTTGTATCTTTGAAGCAACCATATCTTTGGTTCTAATTGAGGTACAGAGTTCGTTTTGGCCTAAGAACACTCAGTGGATCAGGTTCTTTCATTTCAGATCTTAACTATTCAAATTTGTTCATTCTGAGCAAAGTTATGAGTGCACATTAAATTTGACGTCTCATTTCTTCAACATTTTTTTCTCATTGAACCTAGCATATCTTTCGTTCTAATTGAGGTACGCAGTTCGTTTTGGTCTAAAAACGCTCAGTGGATCAAACGCTTTCTTTTGAGGTAATAACTACTTACATTGGTAGATTATGAGAATAGTTATGAGTACATTTTTCTCCATGACGAAGATCTTTGAAGGACTTTTTAATAGTTCGGCGCGTAGTGTTGTTCCAAGGAACGTTTAATTCAATTTCTTTGTGTAATGTATTTTCAAGTGTTTTCTTGACAAAATATTACATTCTATTACCGCAGCAGATCATGTGCTTTATTTCATTAAGTCGGAACTTTGCAAATACATCCGTGAGGATAGTAACGAACAACACCATACATTGTACATTGCGGGCGGAGCCAGCGGGAAACTGCTAGTAAATATATAACTGAATGGAAAAGTGTTGAATCATCCGACGATCCTGATGAATACTAAGCTTATTGAACCTCCCAGATTTAATGTTTGAGTTACGATATGCATTCATTCCTAAAATCTTATTCTTTGGAATGACCATTTTTTTTCAAGTCTCTGTGATTATAATTTTCATCTTCAAAAGTGAGCTTAGTGAATTTACTGCATTCTAGGTTTGTGATATTACATGTTTTCATTCATTGGCACATGAAGACATTTCAGTATTGACGAAAACAAGTGTTAGAGATAGATTATCATGTGATTTCAATGTGTTTCCTTTAGTTAAAAGTATGTTATGCATAGTGGTAAGTTTTAAACAGATTTTTCAGTTTGTGAGAACTATTTATTTCGTGACTTAAGCCCCTTGCAAAATAGTCAATTCAATCATCCGAAGAAATTTGTATGAAATTGAATGCTAAAACGCTCCGGTCACATCGCATTGAAACTTGCCTGAAATTAACAGAATGGATATCATCTGCAAGCTGGAAGTTCTAACTGAAACGTTTCGAAACCCACGTGAGCTTGCATTCGGGAGATAGTGGGTTCGAATTCCACTGTTGAGAGCACTGAAGATGGTTTACCGTAGTTGCCTATTTTCACTACAATTAAGGCCACGGCCGCTTCCTTTCCATTCCTAGCCCTTTCCTCTCCCATCGTCGCCATAAGACCTATCTTTGTCGGTGCGACGTTAAGCAAATTGTGGGGGGGAAAAAAACGCGCTTTGCCAGCTGCAATGGACATTCCTCTCAGCTAGCTGACTAGTAACTGTGAAGTAGAGGGGAGTGTTGACAATCAGCTAAGGTCTGTTCTCTGTCGTTCTTCGGGAGTGAGAGGACTCGAGCTGACAGTGATCCGCATAGCTTGTCTGTCACGTGCGCATGATCTATTGCACTCCGTCCTGCCCTTACTGCGACCACACAAACCGACTGATGCAAATGCCACTTCTTATCTCTACGTTTTATCATGTATTCCGATGTCAATTTCCTAAAATTCCATTAAAAATTCGCAGCTTATTTTTAACAGATGACTTTTTATAGTCCGTAGAATATATCAGCAAAATTTCAGGTAATTTGTGATGTTACTTCTCTCAAGCTTGCCTTATAAATATAGTTGCTGATCTCTTTAATAGGACTAACCGTTTAAGCAGAGCATTCATTCTGAAGGGTCTCAGTCATATAATTCCTACCCTATTAGTCCATACATTCTTTTATTTCATACCCTCCTAAGAGACAGCGTGATAATACTGTAAGTAGCCTACAAGTCGATGGGAGGAACTAACCTATCCATACAAAAGTGCTTAATCAAAACCGGTTCAATTATCCATGGCTGCGGAATTTCATCTTCTGTTCCGAATAATATGTCTCTTACCACAAACTCACCGCGAAAAAGAATCTAAATAATAATCTGTAATTAATATTATAAGTGTAAATGGCATCATTTGGATATGATTGAGCAGATAGTGCAGTCATATTCTCTATACCGGTTTAATAACATCTCAATTGTATTTAATCGCACATAATGTGTTGGACATTTCTAATTTATGACGCTACAAACACATACAATTATCAGAATCAGATAGTAGAACTGTGCTCCAAATAGACCCACTTGTCTCGTCTCAATTTCATTTAATTACCATGCTCTAATTACGCGAAGTAGAACTGTGATGTACAAAACTTGAGTATTCCCATACGTTGATACATCAAGATTAGTCATCATCATCATCATCATCTGTTTACCCTCCAGGTTCGACTTTTCCCTCGGACTCAGCGAGGGATCCCACCTCTACCTCCTCGAGGGCAGTGTCCTGGAGCATCAGACTCTTGGTCGGGGGATACAACTGGGGAGAATGACCAGTACCTCGCCCAGGCAGCCTCACCTGCTATGCTGAACTGGGGCCTTGTGGAGGGATGGGAAGATTGGAAGGGATAGGCAAGGAAGAGGGAAGGAAGCGGCCGTGGCCTTAAGTTAGGTACCATCCCGGCATTCGCCTGGAGGTGAAGTGGGATACCACGGATATCCACTTCCAGAATGGCTGAGGTGGGAATCGAACCCACCTATACTCAGTTGACCTCCCGACGCTGAGTGGACCCCGTTCCAGCCCTCGTACCACTTTTCAAATTTCGTGGCAGAGGCGGGAATCGAACCCGGGCCTCCGGGGGTGGCAGATAATCACACTAACCACTACACCACAGAGGCGGACATCAAGTATAGTACTGAAGAAAGTGAGGTCATGTACTTACCGTTCTTAAAATGTGACGTTACAGCCACAATCATACTTCTTTCTCTAAACCTCTTTGCAAATGTTTCTAATACTTTATTCTTATTTTGTTTTCTGATTAATATTTTTATTGGACAACCCTCCTGGACACGTCAAACATGTAAAGTGTTTTCGACAAAAGCCAACTAATATAGACTGAGCAAGATTCCCGTAAGAACAAAATAAGAGAATTCAATAGAATCTTCAAACCTAATCTTGGCACATTCGACCCCCATCTCCATCTCCAACCCCGCCTCCACACGCACCAACATTTCTTAGACTATAATGGCGAAGTATCTGCCTGTGACAATAACAGTTGCCTAGTATTCTAGAGAACTACTTCACTTCTCCCCCCAAATGCGAAGCTGCAAAGTTCCACATTCACATTTGAAACACTACCCACGTCTACCCAGATTCATTTCCGCCCACAAAAGAAGAAATCAAACAAAATATCCAGTCACTCAATGACAATGAGGTATCAGACTCGGGTTCGATAGTCGCCGAACTGTGAACGTATGTGGTAACAAGGCGATCGATAAACTAACTAATGAGAATTTATTTATTACGTCCAACAAGTACTTTCGACGGTTTTCAGAGACGATGAGGTGCCAGAATTTTGTGCCGCAGGAGTTCTTTGACGTGCCAATACATCTACCGGCACAAGGCTGACGAATATGAGCATTTTCAGACACCACCGGACTGAGCCAGAATCGAAACTGCCAAATTGGGATCAGAAGGCCAGCGCCTCAACCGCTGAACCACTACGCCCGGCGATAAACTAACGCAAATCATCTGCGAGATTTGGAGAAACAAGAAACTGCTAAGTGACTGGACTTTTGCCATAATTCATCCCTTTATAAGCTGCTAAGTTACTGAACCTCTGTGCTGATTCATCACATTATAACGATGATGAAATGTTCGTGAAACACTATCCTGAGATTTCCTTGCTCCTTATAATCTACACGATTCTCTGAAAATCTCTTTACCGGGAGAGTTGGTCGTGCGGTTAAGGGCGCGCGGCTGTGAGCTTGCATCCGGGATGTAGTGGGTTCGAATCCCATTGTCGGCAGCCCTGAAGATGGTTTTCCGTGGTTTCCCATTTTCACACCAGGAAAATGCTGGGGCTGTACCTTAATTAAGGCTACGCCGCTTCTTTCCAATTCCTAGGCCTTTCCTATACCATCGTCGCCATAAGACCTTTCCGTGTCGGTGTGACGTAAAGCCACTAGCAAAAAAAATCTCTTCAGAATAGGACACAGGAACAGAGATGAGAACTAGGACAGTGTCAAGGAGGGTTCATGAAAGGACGCTCATGTGCCGAGCAGATTGTAACTCTTTCCTATATTCAAAGCTTATAAACAAGTACTTCGTGGTGACCTTTGAAGATTCCAAGAAACCCTACGATTCGATTAATGGAATCGTCTTAATCAGATCATAGAACAGTTTTGTTTAGACAACAAACGAAGCGTGTCCATCCAACAGACCTTGACCGAAATCACCGTTAAAGTGAAGTTCATCGGAAAGTTTTCTGCCTTTTGCCGCTTTCGCAATCAGAGTTGAAGTTGAAGCCCCTCCCCCATTCCGTACCCCACCCCACTGCGTACTTCAAATGTGCTCTACAGAATGTTATCCATGAGTGGTGCAAAAATGAAATGAAATGGCGTATGACTTTTAGTGCCGGGATGTATCCGAGGACTTCGGCTCACCAGGTGCAGGTCTTTTGATTTGACACCCGTAGGTGACCTGCGCGTCGTGATGAGGATGAAATGATGATGAAGACGACACATACACACAGTCCCTGTGCCGGGGGGAATTAACCATTTATGGTAAAAATTCCCAATCCTGCCGAGAAATAGAACCTGGGACCACTGTGAGTAAAGGCCAGCACGCTAACCATTTAAGTGGTGCAAAGAACGGAGTAACGAAGGTGTTGAAAATGAAGTCGTATTGGGCTACAGGAACATGTCTCGAAACGTGTCTTCTTTTTTCCTCACTGTGCCTCATTGCCTGTCCTGTGTATTGTTCGTTCAACTATACACTGCCAATAACTTCTCATATGTAACACAACTGCACGCAAGTTCATAAAAAACAGAATACCTTGAAATACTAGAGATAGAAAGTTCATGTTCGCAGGAAATGTTCATTAGTATGTTCTGCAGAAACGATTAGCATTTCAGTCACCTACATTCAGCATGTGTCCTGTTGCCTAGCAGGTACTGCGTCCTCCATGGGCACTGATAGCTTGTTCCATCGAGGCGTATAAGGCGCGTATGGCGTCCTGGTGTATAGCCATCTATGCTGCATTCACCTGGTTCCACAGTTCATCTTTGGTGGTTGGCATTGGGTCACAGCACCGCACCCGTCGTTTCATCATATCCCACACATTTTCGATGGGCGACAAGTCCGGTGATGGGGCGGGTCAGGGCAACAGTCTGACATCCTTTGACAACAAGAAGGCATGTGTTCGTGCAGCAACATGTGTTCGCGCATTGTCCTGCTGAAATATGGCGTCTGGGGTGTCGTGCAGAAAGGGTATGGCTACGGGTCGCAGGATGTCATTCACATTGGTCAAACTGGTCACAGGGCCCTGGACACGCACCAACTGTGATTTGTGGTTGTACCCAATAGCACCCCACACCATTAACCCTTGAGATTGCGCTGTATGTCTTGTGCGAATGCAGTCAGTGTGATGCCTCTCCTCCTATCTGCGGCGAATCAAAATGCGGCCATCGTTTTCAAACAAACAGAACCTGGATTCGTCCGAAAACACTATCTGTTGCCATTCCTGTCCCCAACGACGTCGTTCCATACACCATTACAGTCTAGCACGTTTAAGCGTATTAGTCAAAGGGAGGCGGAGAAGTGGACGACACGCCGATAACCCTGACTGTAATAAACGGTGATGGACTGTCACTCCTGCGTTCCACTGTTGCGCCAAGGGACGCAGATCTGGCCTGGAATGTCATTCGTGTGAGGTATCGATCTTCTCGGGGAGGGGGGGGGGTCAAGTTAGTGCGACCAGGCAGATCTCGTCATGTTCTACGGTCTTCTGTGAACCATTCTGTACACACCCGTTGAACTGCCGACACACTTCGACCCAAAGGAACAGCAATTTCCCAGGTGGATGTATCACGTTCTCTCATGCCAATAATGCACCCTCTTTCAAGCTCACTAATTTGACGGTACGGTTCCGACGTACGTCTGCGGGGCATTCCACACGTCTGTTCAAGCCACACTCATCCATTGATTCGGTTTATAGCGACAACGAGATTCGCAAGCACATTTTACAGTCAGTGGTGATGCGCCGAGATCTCGATGTGGACCTTGAACCTGAGGGCCAACACGGTTCAAATACTAGTCATTTCTTCAGAACATACCATTGCACATATCCTGTGAATATGAACTTCCTATATCTAGTCTTTTATAAACATGAGTGTATTATATCATTTACCATGACTGAACACTGAAGAAATAACACTCATTAAAATATCGTTTATTCTCTCTCTCTCTCACACTAGTCGTACTCATGACTGAGTATCGTGATCCAAGGACTTGATTCCTTTTCCCGTAAGTTAGTGCCATTCTGTGCGATTTTGCGTGTTCCGGACAGTAGTTCTCCAAGACAAGTAATAGTGATCTCTCTGGTTTGATCAACCAATCCTTTTGCGACCCGTCCTCCTGACCTTCTGCCATAAAATTTCCCTTGGGCAATTAGTTCTTCCAAGTTGACCAAAGGATAGCAGAGACTGTTTTGCATTCAGATGACGAAATCATTTGTTCGCCTGGCTGTCCGTGATATTCGCAAAAACCTTCTCCCGTGCCACATATTGAAAGCGTTGATTCGGCTTATATATTTAGCTTTTACGGCCCAAGTCTAGCATCCATATATGAAGATGGAGAAGACACGTGAGTGGACTAGTCTTTTCTTCGTATTCAGTGTAATTTTTATGTTGTGTGACCTTCTTTATAGGTATGTTTAATACTAAATGGTACAAGGTACGGTTAGTCCGCCTGTGTGGTGTAGTGGTTAGTGTCATTAGCTGCCACCCCCGGAGACCCGGGTTAGATTCCCGGCTCTGCCACGAAATTTAAAATGTGGTATGAGGATTGAAATGGGATCCACTCATCTTCGGTGATCAACTGAAAAGATGGGACGGGGGTATTCGATTCCCACCTCAGCCATCCTTCCGCTCCAGGCTAATGCCGGTAAGGTACCTAACTTAAGGCCATGGACGCTTCCTTCCCTCTTCCTTGCCTATCCCTTCCAACCTCTCTCCTCCCACAAGGCCCCTGTTCAGAATAGCAGGTGAGGCCACCTGGGCAAGGTACTTGTCCTTATCCCCAATTGTATTCCCCGACCAAATGTCTCACGCTCTAGGACACTGCCCTTGAGGCAATAGAGGTGGGTTCCTTCGCTGAGTCCGAGGGAAAACCCAACCATGGACGGTAAACGAATTAAGAACGAAAGAAGGTACGGTTTTCTCTCTCCTTGGCTGCGTGGTCTGCGTAGTGACCTACGGTTCAGAAGGGCTCGTTTCCCGGTCGGGTATAGTTAATGTTTCTAGCTTGGGGACTGGGTGTTTCTGATGGTCGTAATACACATCCCTTCATCCCCACATAACACACCACACTATCAACCACCACAGAAACACAAAATGGTGAATCCTTGCCCCCTCCTACAGCTGTTGTCACGCGGGGCATCCAGTCGTGAAACAGTGCTAAATTGACACGAAGATGGGAGAAAAGCTAAGAAAGAAGAAATAGAGTGCACGGTCATGTTTCTCAGTTGCAGTCCAACATGTCACCAAATAGAGCTGCATTCTGAATCACCTTATTAAATTCAACAAAGGGAAGAGGGACTAAACATGATCATATATTCATGCTGCACAGGTGCACTCTGTTGTTAGAAAACTTCCGGCTGGAAGTACACGACATATTTCCCCGAGCGAGCGTTAACAAAGGTAATTACTAAATACCGTATCTCCACGCAGGGAAGATATCGTTGTGGTTCACAGTATGGGAAGAGCTATAATTGTGAATGTTGTGAAATAATGTGCCGATCCTGTGGTATAGGGCTAGAGTGCTTGATGTTACTAGGAGGTCTCGGGTTCGATTCCTGGCCACGTCAGTGATTTTTACCTGGATCTGAGGGCTGACTCGTGATCCACTCAGTCTATGTGATTACTACATTGAGTAGTTTTTTCACGGTTAGATAACGGCCCCGGTCTAGGAAGCCGAGAATAATGGCTGAGAGGATTCGTCTTGATGTCCACATGACACCTGATAAACTGCAGAATTTCGGACTGAGCTGCGGCCGCTTAGTAGGCCATGAACCTTCGGGACTATTGCGCCATGGGGTTTGGTTTGGTTTATGAAATACTTTGAGAAAAAGATGACGAGAAACAGTGGCGTATACTGAGGGCTACCAAGGCTTTCAGTGAAGCCTAAACCTCAATTGAGAATGATAGAAGTCTAAAACACATTATAATACAAGCATCTGACACACTGTCCCATTTACAAAACTTGAAATCAATGAGTAAAACGTCACACGTATTTCTGAGAACAAGGCATCGGAGACTGCTATTGCAGCCCATACTGTCCGTCCCTCTCCCCTAGACTCGCCCTTGTGGCTTGCTGCTGCTGTATATCGGAGAGAGCGGGGACTGGGATGGGGAGGATAGGTGTGCTACGCTTTGGTCTGTTAGATCGCGACTGCTAACTATTAACCATGCAATACTCATCATATATACTTCCTCACCTCATACTTCTGACTTAACTGTATAGATGAGAGTGCTTGTATTTCATTCCCGTTTACTTCCACATCCTTATAGGAAGAGACTGCAGATCTGCCGTTATAGGAGGAATATAGCTTTCTTTTTATTGGTAGGTCTGCTAAAATGAAGTGCAATCTTTCAGATTTAGTGTTCTCTTTTGTTGCCTGGGATCGAACCGGATGGGTTGGACACCACCACTGATCTCCCGAGGAAGCTAATTAACCAGTGAACTATAGGCACGACCGCTGTAAAATGCAACATTTTAAAGTATAATAATAATAATAATAATAATAATAATAATAATAATAATAATAATAATAATAATAATAATAATAATAATAATAATAATAATAATAATAATAATAATAATAATAATAATAATGGCATCTGTATAGGCTTGGTGGTGACCTAACGAGGATAAAGTGAATGGTGAAGACGTCATAAACACCCAGTCTCCAAGCCAGGGGAATTAAAAATATGAAAGGGTTGATACAAAAAATTGAACCGAGACCATTGAACGAAAGGCAAGAATTCTATCCATTTAGGCACAAAGCCGGACTTTAATTTGCTAAACATTAAGCTACCATCTCCACTGATCAGTTGTTGAGCATTGGCAGTAGGAGAGGCCAGGGCAATAGCTTGGAAAGCAGCCTTGGTTGGCTCCGTTTGCTATTGTCCGCAGCTCAAAACGCTGAAGAATTGACGTTCATAAAAAAAACATCGAAAAGGGGTAACCTACTGTAACTTAAGTAGTGGCCCACGTCTTGATCCAGGCATACGCCACTGACTGGAAAATGTCCACTGAAATTCTAATAAAATCCGTTCGATAAAGCGGCAAGGTACAGTGACAGAAATCCGGCTGCAATTAAAGTAATTAACTTTCTGATTTATCTGAAACTTCTTCTCCTCCTCCTTCTTCTTCTTCTTGTTATTATTCTCCTTCCCCCACATTCCTTGCTTCTATAGGGAAAAGTTTCTAGAATATTAAGGAATTTTATTTATGATTTTGAAATTTCTCACATCTCACCTGCACATGTGCAAAACCAAGCCAGATAAATTTAGCTGAAACTTATGTACTGTATACCATTGTTCCCATTTTCAAACCTGGCAGAGGTAGCCGGGTTTCTGAAGGGCTAAGTAAAATCCAAGCGACACTCCATGTCGCACGATGTCGGCTTATAAAAGATCTCCCGTAGCACATTTAGCGTTTACCAGACAGAATTAATTAAAAACTCAGCCACTGATGTCCAAGAGAGATTAGATTTTCTCTGCCATCTAGTAGGCATAGAACAAAACGGAACATTGAAATTGACGAGCAGACAGCCAGAAAATGTCAAATTAAAATGGCTGCATGCGGTAACCGAGTCCATACGATTAATGTTTTCTGATCAGAGAAGATAAAATTTGTTGTTACGCAAGAATAATCTCTGTGGTATACCTCATTCGAAATTTGTTGTTATTGCAAAATAATCTCTGTGGTATACTTCATCCGAATATATTTGAGATAACTTTCGTAACAGAAGTTTTTTTAAAAATGTAATTAATTCAGAAGTCAACATGAAAAGGGGACCTGTAACCACTCAAAGATCATTCTGAGTGTGGAAATAAAATAATCGTACGGAGAGGTAATTTTAAATCCATTTTTGATCATTTCTAACAAACAATAACATCCATACGTAGAAATAGACTTACATTGATTGTTCTCAGTAAAATATCACCAAACACATGATGAGTAAACAAATAACTTGCTAATAAAACCTTCCATAACCGCCAAACCATTTTATCCGATATCCACCGGGCGAGTTGGCCGTGCGCATAGAGGCGCGCGGCTGTGAGCTTGCATCCGGGAGATAGTAGGTTCGAATCCCACTATCGGCAGCCCTGAAGATGGTTTTCCGTGGTTTCCCATTTTCACACCAGGAAAATGCTGGGGCTGTACCTTAATGAAGGCCACGGCCGCTTCCTTCCAACTCCTAGGCCTTTCCTATCCCATCGTCTCCATAAGACCTATCTGTGTCGGTGCGACGTAAAGCCCCTAGCAAAAAAAAAAAAAAAAATCCGATATCCAATACAACTGAAGTTGGTGTTCTATGCTGAAGTGGTATAACAAAGTATTACCAAATAGCTTAATATGATAATAGTGGAAACTCTCCTCACTTAACACGCAGAGCAGCGGTGAAAACACGAAGTTCTGCCATCTAGCGGCTCGAAGAGAACACTAACACAACGCTCTATTAAAACACTACACAACGAAATACAGATTTTAAGACCTTTGCGTCGTTCTTGTAACACAATATAGGGAAGGAAAACGGTGGATGTTGATCTGAAAGAACCAGTGATACGAATAAAACGAATTTATTATCAAATTAAAACATTCGATCTTCATGCTATGACTAGGGTGTACAGTCTCTAAGAGCAAATCACTCAAGCAATATCATTTTTCAACTTGATATTTTTACCGGCAAGATTTTTCTGTGTTGAATCATTGGTTCTATTCACATGAGCCTTTATAAGGACTTTGAAAAACTTTATACAGCTGTTACATATGCCTTCACTAGATACATTCAATGACAAGAAACCTGTCAGTTAATTTTCTTCTAATTCCATGTGTGCTTTCTAACAAGAACTATCTTCATATATTCCTGATATTTTAGTACCTAAATGGGCGAGTTGGCCGTGCGGTTAGGGGTGCGCAGCTGTGACCTTGCGTCCGGGATACGGTAGGTTCGAGCCCCACTGTCGGCTCGAAGATGGCTTTTCACACCAGGCAAATGCTGGGGCTGTACCGTAATTAAGGCCATGGCCGCTTCCTTTCCACTCCTAGGCCTTTCCAATTCCATCGTTGCCATTAGACCAATCTGTGTCGGTGCGACGTAAAGCAAAAAGCACCTAACTTCCCCCCAACAAATATTTGGAAACATCATTTTAGAATTATCACACTTCATTTCTATGTGCAAACGTCCCGTGCTATAAATCTGTCCTTCTGCTCTTCACAACCGACTGAGTACACCTAAAAATCGATTAAATGCATAGGTTTAATAAGAACAATGTTTTAAAGAATATATGTGCACATAAATAGAAAAAATACAGACACATAAAGATTAACAGTTAGGCCTATACTCACAGCACTTTGTTGTTAGGATATATGCAAAATGAATTGCGATCACTGTCTTTTGTAATTAAAAAACACCCATACATAGAACAAATAACTCCTCTTTGGCATTTCCAAAATAGTCATACATAACAAGCATAAAACAATCTGAAGTACAAATGAGACACTTCTAACAGTAGTAGCAAGTGTAGTTATCTCGTCGAACCGCTAGATAGCACGCAGAAGCGATGTCGCCAGTTTCTCGCAGGAGTTTCCACTATTATCATATTAAGCTACTAGCAAGATACCCGTGCTTCGCTACTGTTGTATGTCCGGCGCTCCCTTCTCGCTCCACCAGCCAGCTGCACGCGCGCCTGTGTATCATTCTGCTAGCTTCGACGCGCAGCCCTCAGTGCGCGTGCCTGACCATCGAGTGTACTATAAATAGGAGCTCCCTGCCTGATCACTGGCCCACTTACCCCGGTGTCCAGCTCCAGAATACACCCTACGTCGAGCACGGAGGCTACTCCTCTTGAAAATGTGCTTCGACCAGGTGGACTGAATTTCTGGCAGTACGAGGTTTCACCTCTGGTCACCGCTCCCTTACCTGTTTCCGCTGCCTATGTTCCGTAATTCTTTTACAAGCCATTTTCATTCCCTAATTTACGCAAGCTCCCTTAGTTTCGCTAGGTGGAATTTCTTCAATCAATTGAACTTACTTTTTAGGAATTCAGGCACTTCAACAAACAAGGACTCTCAAAGACATTTATGTTAGTGTGCCAGATAGTTCTCGACTATCAAAGTGTCAATTCACAAAGACTATCTTTTCAAGATAGAAGTGTATATAAAGACTGCAACCTGTACATATTGTGTAAAGACAGACTTTTCTCAAGATTCAATATTCCTTTTTGCTTCAAAATAAATTTCAGTTATTTGTGTAAATATCATAAAGTGAAGCAATAAAAGTTGTGTTCTGTAAACTTCAACCTTGGTTACAACAGCTACGGTATTATACTGAAATTTATAATTGAATGCTAATTGTTTTAGATATATAATCCGCCGAAATTCGCGATCTGACTCGTTTTCTAATAGATTACGGTATGTTTCCTCACATTTTTCAATCTTTCTTTCCAGCAATCGATTTCGTACTTCCCGGGCTAGGTCCAGATATTCCACCCCGTCAGTTGGGTCCCTAAATCTTTGCCATCTTTTCCTATAAGCGTTTTTAATATGGATCAAATCCTTCAGGAGATCCGGCGTGGTGTCGTCTTAGGTGCCTTGGCGGTACTGAACCCGCGGCCGGACTGCATTCTTAGTCATTACCCGTCCCGTCCAGGACCCGTTTCCAGCGCGGTCCGCACATTTGACGACGGTCCAGAACATTATTATTATTATTATTATTATTATTATTATTATTATTATTATTATTATTATTATTATTATTATTATTATTAAAAGATGTTCTGAACCCCACAGCAAGCTGCAAGATCGCTACTTGGCGGTAAATTACATCTGCTGCCAGTGTCATTGTTACAATGTGACCAGCACCATCGTCGCGCGTAGGCAAGTGTGCGGGATTTCTGGCGATACCAATGACATACTTCCGTGCATTGTTGACCTTATTATAGAGGTGAACAATTTGACGGTCCATCTCATTCCTATCGTTTATTTCAAATGTGTTTAAATTTTTATTTACATGCCAGGAGGATCTGCTGTAATCTAAGAACGTTCTCCGAAGGAAAAGATGGCTGTTGAAAACCAGCCCAGGAAAGATTAAAAATGATCGGTTTATGATCAGAATAAGTACATCGAAACTATATAGCCTGTTTCCAGTCATTCGACAGGGTCAGGAATGGAATGAATAA
Organism: Anabrus simplex; assembly: GCF_040414725.1. Taxonomy (NCBI): domain Eukaryota; kingdom Metazoa; phylum Arthropoda; class Insecta; order Orthoptera; family Tettigoniidae; genus Anabrus; species Anabrus simplex. The sequence goes on along the minus strand of NC_090268.1, from coordinate 350,201,552 downwards.
AGCCCCATCTAGCAGCGACAATAGGAATTGTGCCGGCTGCCGAAGCACACCTCTGGGGCAATGATCGTTGAATGACAAATGAAATCAAATATTGGACAGTGTTGTTGGAATGAATGATGAGAGAGAAAATCGAAGTATCCGGAGAAAAACCTGTCCCGCCTCCGTTTAGTCCAGCACGAATGTCACATGGAGTGACCGGGATTTGAACCACGGAACCCAGCTGCGAGAGGCCGGCGCGCTGCCGGCTGAGCAACGGAGGCTCCTTAAGTACATTATGAACAGTAAAATCAATTGATCTCACCTCCTTTTACACCCCACCGCCGTTAAGTTTATTTACACCCCCCCCCCCCAAAAAAATAGAAGACGTGTTTCTTTATGTTTAAAAGATATTCCAAACACCAATGTTCACATCTGTTACATTCAGTTTTGAGATATAAGTATCCCCATAAAAATAATTCACTTTATTTTCACTTCCTTTCACACTCCCCTCCCCCCCACCCCGCAAGTGAATTTTCCGGCAAAATATACTTGTTTCCTTAATAGTAAAGGATCTTCTAAATAGTAATTATCACGACTCTAACTTCTTCAGTTTTTGATTTATGTGTCTTCATGAAAGGAATTCAACTCCTTTTCACTCCCGCCCCCCAAACGCGTTTTTCTTTGTTTAAGGAGATTCAAATACCCATCTTCACGTCCGTAACAACTTTAGTTTCTATTAGATGTATGTATTCTCATACAATTAATTCAATTAATTTTTCAATTCTTTCACCCCCCCACCCCCCCTTCATTGGATTTTCCGAGAATACGTGTTTCTTTACTTTTAAAGCAGATTCCAAAGCAGATTTCACGTCTGTAATATCTTCATTTTTGAGATATCAGTAACCTAATTAAAAGAATTCAACACCATTTTCAGTCACTTTTACCCCCCCCCCCTTCCACCCAAGTGGTATTTCCGAAAGCTGAAAATACACGTTTCTTTATTTTTAATAGAGATAAAAATACCATTTTTCACTTCTGTAACATGTTAAGTTTTTGAGATATACAGTAGAAATTCGCTTTTTAAAATTTCACCCCTTTTTATTTCCCCTTACGTGGAGTTTCCGAAAACAAATCACCTATCTTTCTTTACATTTACAGGAGATTCCAAATACCCACTTTTTACGTCTATAACATTTTACGTTTCTCAGATATTCTGTAGATATAGTCTTTCATAAAATTCACCCCAGTTTGTCACTCCTGTTTAACCCCCATTAATTGGATTTTCCAAAAACAAAAAAAATACGTGTTTCCTTATTTTTAAAGGAGCTCCCATATACAAATTTTCAGTTCCGTAATATTTTCAGTTTCTGAGATATATGTATCCTCATTAAAGGCATTCATCCCATTATTCACCCATTTACACCCCTCCTATTGGGATTTAAAGAAAGCAAAAAATACGTGTTCTTGTATTTTTAAAGAAGATTCTAAATACCATTTTTTTACATCTGTAAACTTTTAAAGTTTTAAGATGTAGACACACTCATTTTAAAAATTCACCCCCCTTTTCACCCTCCATTATTTGGATTTTCCAAAATCAAAAAAATACCTGTTTCTTTATTTTTAAAGTAAATCCCAAATACCAATTTTCAGGTCTGTAATATCTTCAGGTTCTGAAATATAAGTAGCCTCATTAAAGGCATTCAACCGCTTTTTCACCCTTTTCCACCCTTCCAATTGGGATTTTCCGAAAACAAAAAAATACGTGTTTCTTTATTTTTAAAGGAGATTCTAAATGCCAATTTTTACATCTTTAAACTTTAAAAGTTTTGAGATATAGATAGACTCATTTTAAAAATTCACCCCCTTTTCACACCCCCATTAATTGGATTTTCCAAAAACAAAAAATATGTATTTCTTTATTTTTAAAGGAGATCCTAAACACCAATTTTCAGGTCTGTAATATCTTCAGTTTCTGAGATATAAGTATCCTCATGAAAGTCATTCAACCACGTTTTCACCCCTTTTCACCCCTCCTATTGGGATTTTCCGAAAACAAAAAAATACCTGTTTCTTTGTTTTTAATGAAGATTCTAAGTACCAATTTTTACATCTGTAAACTTTAAGAGTTTTGAGATATAGATGCACCCATTTTAAAAATTCACCCCCTTCTCACCCTCCCATTAATTGGATTTCCCCCAAACAAAAAAATACGTGTTTCTTTATTTTTAAAAGAGATCAAAAGTAGCAATTTTCATGTCTGTAATATCTTCAGTTTCTGAGATATAAGTACCGGTATCCCGATTAAAGGCATTCAACCCCTTTTTCACCCTTTTGTGCCCCTCCTATTGGGATTGTCTCAAAACAAAAAAATACGTGTTTCCTTATTTTTAAAGAAGATTCTAAATACCAATTTTCACATCTGTAAACTTTTAAAGTTTTGAGATATAGACACACTCATTTTAAAATTTCACCCCCCTTTTCACCCCCTTAGCGACGGAATATCCAAAAATCCTCTCTTAGCGAGCACCTACATCTTAATATGAATATATCTCCAAAATTTCATTTCTTTATGTCCAGTAGTTTTGGCTCGGCGATGATGAATCAGTCAGTCAGTCAGGACAAGCTACTTTATATATATATATTTGGTATTACCCATAATCAAAATTTACATCGATACGGCTCTAGTTCACACGACTTACAAGAGGAATGGATAGTATATGAAGATATACGAAGATTTTATAAAACTGCCGGATCTTATAGTTTACAAGAGGAGGGTTTGAATGACGAAGTGAAATTTATATTGTTCATATCATACTTTGTATTCACGATAAGGATATCATCATTTACAGGAATAAATTATATTTAGTAAGTTAATTTATAATTCCGAAACGTCATATTTCAATATGGATATTTGCAATATATCAGTTTAAATGTTCATAACAAGTGAAGATAGACTTCTCTGCTGTCTAGCGGACTCAGCGAGAACTATTCCATTTTAGTGCCTCAAATGTTAATTTTCCGTTTTTTCTAGTAATTAATGGGATCGCTGCATCTACTCAGGCTTGTTGTGAGTTTTGGCTGGCTGTTAAAATTTGGACACTCCTCTTAATGCCAAGTGACTTTCCAGGTAATTTCGTGGTCACCATCGAAATCGGCACAATTAGATGTGGTTTGGAAGATGGGATAAATAAATTCAGCGCTGACTGGTGGTTCCTTTCGTATCCTAGTCATATCATTTTTAAAGGGCATAGGAAAAGAAGATTTTACTAACTTTTCAGTAGAAGCACTTCAAAACCTCGTAAACCCTGTTATTTTACCGATTTTGAAGACCAGAAATTAACAAAATTGGTGCATTCATAATAACTGGGTAACTTATTTTTATCATGGAACTTTAACATACAATAAAGCAAAGGAAAAAGTATTTTCTGACTACGCCCATCTGTAAGAAAAGGGGACTCATTGCACTGAGCTATTATCTTAAATCTCTGTACTATTGAATATTTTCATTATCATTAGCAAAATAACAAGAATAGTATATTTTGAACACTTTTCATGCCCCTTACAATAACAATATCACATTTTACAATATTTATAATATTTTACCAATTACTTTACTAACTATTACGTCCATCATATCTAGTAACATATCTCGGCAGATATGGGCAAAGCTCCTAGGGAAGAAAAGTATTGTGCTATGTTGGGGTAATTAAGTGAAGTTGAGAATTATAACATGAAGGTAATGATGTACTTACCTTCATAAGCTTCCTCTGGTAGGACAAACTGGTCATCATGATGATTTGGAAGAAGTCACTTCCGTTTCCTTGCTGTGGATACGGATTCCCAAGCTCCGTTGTAAGTGGTCCGGAAGTTCAGCAACGGTCTTCTGAATCTTGATCTCTGTTAATGGCAGAGATGGAAATGGTGATTTCTTTGCATATCTTCCGCCCAAGAAGTTCTTCCAACTCCTGAACATTGTGTGGTCAGCTGTTACATCGTCGAACTGTGAGAGCTCCTCACAGGCGGTTTTGATGGTAGAGGTCTGGGCTTTTGAACTCAGCAAACCCATGTCCTTATCGTTCACAAGATAGGAATGGCCTCTTGCTGGGAAAGTTACGGTTTTTTCTCAATGTTCACCATGTTGAAAGAACATGAAGTTCTTCTATAATTGTCCATTACACGAGTCACAGAATATCCTCAGGTGCATTACATTAGAATGATTGTGTGTGAAGTGATGCAAAGAGGAGCATACATCGTCACATCCCTTTTTGCCTTCATACTCCGTATACATACGGAAAACACTTTTGGGAAGTGGATATTATATGGACGTTAAATACAAACTCAGATATCTATCTCCTATAGTAGACATTATACACGGAGATGTTAGGAACAGCCAAATGTCTCCCACAGTCGAAGCAAATCCCCTCAAATTCACACTGACTTTTTGATGTATGCGTTTTTCTTTTTCTAAAAAAAATGCTTCTGTTCCGCTTAGCTAACCTCCTGCTGCTCGTACACTGACCACAAGAAGAATACAATGTGCTTCTCCTTCCGCTACAGGTACGTCCCTTCTTTCTCTGTAACTTTTTTCTTCAGCTCATTTCTCTGGAGGGAGCTCCTTCGTTCACAGATGGAGTTGTCTACTAGGAAGTCCACATCAGCAGACGGAATGAAGATCGCTATTTTTCCAAAAAGTGCAATAAGCTCCTTGTTTCCCTTCATTTGAGATCGTTAGAAAGTGGAAACCGATGAATTCGGCTTAGAATCCCAAGCCAGGAGCGGTTAATTAAATAGTGCATCGAGTGCCGCGAATTTCTGAATCACTTAGCCGTATATTTCCGGTGCAGCACTGCGGTTGCGAAGTTAAGCAATCGCAATAGCTTCGACACGCTGGAGACATTCACATAGTGTGGACATCTTGTAGTCAGTGTTCAAAATGCTCAATACACTGACCAACACACCGTCTGCGAAATACAGTCCGTGATTAGGTTCTTGAATACACGAAACATTCAACTAGCTGACATTCATCACCAAGTGTGTGAGGCGTATGGAAAACGTGCAACAGCATACGAAATGGTGAAGAAATGTTCAACGAAGGTGGTCAATTTGTGTACATCACGTTACAGATGATTTGTTGTGTATGGTTTAAGAAAATTAGATCCATTGAAGAATAGATGCCAACATTCATCAATAGATGTCTCAGGATATACCTCTGTATGTGAAGTCGTATGATGCTCTGGTGTTGCTGGTGATTATTGTTTTAAGGGAACTACAACTAGGCAACCATCCTACACGTTAGCCAAAATCTTACCCGATATTGTGTTTGATGGATTGAGAATAATACAGTGTCAACAAAATAAAGTTTTCCATTTTCAAACCTGGCAAATACTATGGCTGCATCTTAAGGCCATGGTGCTTCCTTCCCAGTTCTAGCCTTGTCTTATCACGTCGTCGTTATACCTGCCTATTCTTCTTTGTCGTTTAGGCCTACTGAGGACCACGGGGCTCGTATCTATTCTTCGGTAAAGTTGTTGCTTTCTTCCAATACTCCTTCATTTGCTGACTATGAGCCAGCTTTCTCTCTTCTGTCCACTTAGTTCCTGTAATCTTCTTAATTGTAAGGGACGTTGGGAAAACACCGTGTCGGATGGCTTGACGGAACAGTATTCGGTCATGAGTTTGTCCCAGTGGGATGCCTAGTTGTTCCATATCCGACTTAACTGACGTGATCCATTTGTTCTTAGAAGCCTTGCCTCCTCCTGTTACTGTGAATACCCTGTTGGTGAGTCTTTCGGAATCCAGACGGGCCAAGTGTCCGTAAAAGGTCAGGCGCCTTTTACTTATACCTGCCTAATAATAATAATAATAATAATAATAATAATAATAATAATAATAATAATAATAATAATAATAATAATAATAATAATAATAATAATGCCGGGCTGATTGGCTTAGGCGGTTGAGACGCTGACTTTCTGACCCCAACTTCGCAGGTTCGATCCTGGCTCAGTCCGATGGTATTAGAAGGTGCTCAAATACGCCAGCCTCGTGTCGGTAGATTTACTGGCACATAAATGAAACCCCGCGGGACTAAATTCCGGCACCTCAGCGCCTCCGAAAACCGCAAAAGTAGTTAGTGGGACGTAAAGCAAATATTATTATTTACATTATTAATAATAATAACAGCAAGAATAATAATAAGCGTTTGGCCTCAGCTACTATGTTCAGGCATTTTATTTTGGCAGAGAAAATCACATCGGGCATCTATTGCTGAATGTTAATGGGTTTTCTTTGGTAAACACCAAATGTGTCACCAGCGATCTTTTGCATGCAGACATCGTTTGGGATGAAGTGTCGAATGGGATTTTTCTGCCCTTCAAAAATCCGGCTACCTCTGGTGTATTTGAACTCGCGATCTTAGGAACCAGAAGCTGACACTGTACCACTAATCCTCCTAGGAAAAATCTAACTCGGTGCGACTGAAGACAAGTAGAAAAGTGAAAGTATAAAGTGGGAGGAATGCTATGGCAGAAAATTGAGCAATGTATTTGTTCCTCCATGGACTTGATTTCAATTTTCCTAGATATGGACTAATTTCTTATGGTTACCCGCAATGAGTAATGTATTACACCACTTTAGAAAAGATCAGATTGTTGTCGCTTTATGTGAACTGTCGAATTCAAGGAAGCACTTCTTATTCAGCATGATAACTGTAGTTCCTTACCAGACCGAAGTAGCACAAAACTAGCATGGGAAACGGCTAATAAACTCAAATCTTCTCAGTCCAACCCCATGAAAACTTAGAGGCAAATTTAGGTCGAATCACATTCTGGAAGTGTCGAGAAGAACAGGGACTCTGCAAAGAAATCAGATAACGTGTTCACGTGGAGCACTCTACCGTACTCTGTCCAAACTGTATTGTATCCGATGTCGTGCTGACAGGAGCGCCTCGTTTGTGCATCATTGTAGTTTACTTACTATCCTCCCTGCGACTTTTGCAAACTGTAGAGCACTTTGTGGGAGAGTCCACTGAGCTTATTTCCTGTCTCGTTAGATAGACTCCATAATGCGTCTTCAGGAATGTCTTCTGAATTAAGGAACAGGATCTCCAAATATAGTGAATAGAGATGTGTATGTTTGTTTTTTGCCAGTTGCTTTACATTGCACCGATGCAGATAGGTCTTATAGCGACGATGGGACAGGAAGGGGCTATGAGATGTAAGGAAGCAGTCGTGGCCTTAATTAAGGTACAGCTCCAGCATTTGCCTGGTATGAAAATGGGGAACCGCCGGAAACCATCTTCAGGGCTACCGGCAGTGGGGTTCGAACCCACTATCTCCCGAATACTGTTACTGGCCACACTTCAGAGACTGTAACTATCGAGCTCGCGGTTTTGTATGTTTTATTCCGTATAAGTGCAATTACCTTTAAACACTTTCCAGATGAAGGAGAAGAAGAAGAACCTCCTGTTATCTTGAGCCCTTTCCTACATCTCTTGAATGATAATAATAATAATAATAATAATAATAATAATAATAATAATAATAATAATAATAATAATAATTTATTTTATGGTTTAACTCTTACGGAAAATTGTAATAATTTTTACTCTATTACTATATCTCATATTATATATTTCGTATTCATCTTCTTTCCCCGAAATTTAAAGCTTCAAAAAGGGGTGGAATTCCTTCTTTACTACCCCGTGTTAGATTGTTAAGTTAGATTGTTAATTTATCATACCATCAGCGAGAAAATAAATCAGTCTAAAGACCTTATAATTTGTTCTTGGTATTTTACACCAGCCGTTTATTATTGCTTCTGAGGAGATATAAAACTTCCATGCATTATGTCATCAAGAAGTACACAGTTATCCGTACCCTGACAAAATAATAAAGTGTAATCTATCACTAACCGAGCAACAGTGATATTTCATTCAAACCGTTAGACATTCGTAGAGCAGCCGTGGTTTCTTCTTAGGAAGTGAAGCAGGGGCTTGATGAAGCATTCATCCCTTTTTACTCGGCATATATCTAAAAGGCAGCAAAGTCGATCAATCTTGGAAGCATAAAATAAGTTACAATTAAAGCAGAGAGGTGCGTTTTTGAGTACCGATATTTTTTCAATTAAATATAACATTATATTGAAAACATATTTTCTTTTGATTCTACACACTTTCACCTAATTCTCCACACAACCTTCTCTATTGTACAGGCATTTGTCATAACGGTGCACCAATTTTTGTACGCCTTCGTCATAGAATAATGCCGCCTGTGACGGAAGCCATCCAAAACCGAGAGTATAGTGAAATTGTGTACTGCTTGTCCTCAGAAACTTTTGCTTCAACCACACACACCAACTAATCTGTGATGATAGACGGTAGGCCACTCCGCAGGACGCATGCACACGGTGACGACTTTCATTGAACATTCGAACCCATTTCCTTGCCATTTAATCAATCATTGCACTTTCTCCAAACACCTCACACATCTGGCGATGAATGTTAGTTGGCTGAATGTTTCTTGTATTCAAGAACTGAATTTTGGCCCGTATTTCAGTGTCCTTGGGTTGATCTATTGTCTTGTACATTTTAAACCATCAGTGCAAGATGTTCACAATTCGTGAATGTCTCCAACGTTGCATGTGACATATCAAGAGATCAAGGAAGCTGTTGCGTATGCTTAACATCGCAATCGCAGTGCTACACCAGAAATATACGGAAAAGTTTCTTCCTAAAACACGCCGTTCGTATATGTCTTTGCTGAATTAAGGACATTGCAGCGAATCTCCGTAAGTGAGGAACCGTTTCAACAAGTGCCACAGAAGAGTAGAACAGTTTTCTTCGTCGGCGGATGCAGAATCTAATTCAGTCGTACCGTGACTCTACAGCTCTACATTCCGACCGACCAACTGAGGAGAGTGAGTTTCGGCTTACCGGTGGCCAAGACTTTACCTCGTCTTTACAGCTCTGCGTTCAAGGGACTGGAGGGTTTGGCGCCACCGTCGGCTGTCCTGAAAATGTTTTTCCATGGTTTTCCATTCTCCTGCACTAAGGTGAATCCAGGGATGGTTCCTAGTGTAGGTCACGGCTGGCAACTCCCTCACTTTGTCCGAACATCTCTTTCGCCGAAACAAAGCTCTCTGGCTTGAGAGTCGGCGTTACTGTCCAGAAGTCCCACCGTCCCCATCAGGGAAGGAATGAAAACTTGTAGTAATATTAGTAGCAGTAGTAGAAGAGTAATTTGAAGAGCGAGTGTCATTGTTGGTAAGAAAATACGAGATCAGTAGGAGGAGTGATAAAATCACGCTTAACAGCCCCGTAAACTTCAGTCTCAACTATTTCCTACGCATATTCTGCTTAACACTAAAATTTCAAAATTATAATGTATAAAACTCTGATTCTTAATTTTTTAAATGGTTATAGTATTTAATGAATTTTAGGAGCTTTTATGGTTTTGTGAAATTTTAGGACAACGGAAAATGTAGAATAAATGTAAACACAGAACTTGAGGAAATTTGCCAGGATGCTGACGTACTTGGGATTGTGAAAGTCAGATGACTTAAAGGGCCATGTTGCCAGAATAGTCAACGGCTGATGGTCGAATACTATTCTACAATATTGTAATCAAATGGCAGGATATCTTCTGGCCTTTCAAGAACAAAATGACTGAAATGAAATACAAGAATACTAGAGAGAGAAAATCTTCAATAAACAGCTATAGTTTAAAGGTAAATTTTGCTTAGTTAAAAAAGCGAAATCCAAAGGCAGCTACCTACCTTTCATTGAAACGAAGAGGTGATGGCTTACAATGTGCAGTGTCCCTTCGTACTTAGGGTTATTTCTTGTAATTTGGATAAATTAAAATTAAATTAAAAATTAGGAGCACCAAGCAAAATACCTCTAAGTTCCTAGATTTTATTTATACTTCTCACTACACACCCGGAACCGTAGAAAAATGGAACAAGGGTCGGACATACAGTACATTCCAGATATTTGACGCAACCTTCAGAGCGATTTATTTTTCCATCCTAAAGCCTCTCCCCCTTGCGCACTGTCTCTTTCAAATGTTATTGTAGAGTTCATGACTAAGTCGTGTTTTTCATAGTAGCTTTTTATACGTTTGCTAGGACCTTCACATAGCAGACAGGGCACTTCTTCATAACACTTCAAATCCAATGCATTTCTTTAGGCACTCGGGAATAGTGTTCCTGACTCTGAGGAGCCTATTTCTCATTGTAATCATGATGATGGACCTTTTGGTTTTCGCTAGGTACTCTACGGACTGCGATGACATTGGTGTAGTTGCATACAATTTATCAGACGAGGTTGCAGAATTGCGACGAATGTTTTAAATTTTTGATATTGACGTAACCGTCAATTAAAGAACACCACACAAAACGAATGGTAAGTGGATATCACATATTTTCGTCTGCTATATGGGCACTGTACCTAATGTCACAAAGCAGCACAGAACGTGGAAGTAGAAAGAAGCCACTAGCAGAGCATTCACTTCAGGGAGTCGGAAATGTTCCTGTGACACTGGCTGAGGAAATATGCGACTCTTGCTTTCCCAACCTTCAACCAATAGAATAAAATGTGCTGCCGCCCATTTGTGTTGTTATGACATCACATACTGTATATAGCTTAATCATTTAGATGAACTCGTCTCAGAAATCTATTCCTTCCATGCCTGTATATGCGGCGATGCTGCTAGAGAATTTGGACTTAAGGGATCACCCTGAATAAAGAGAAGCTGGAGCTACGAGATTTTGAGACAAAACATTTCATAAACTTTAAGTCTGTTCATCCTCGGCATAAAGGTTCCACTTAAGATGTTTGCCGTGTAAAAGGAAGGACATGCGAGCCTCCGGGGCGAGTTCCCCCAAGGAGCTGGACACATTAGCTGCTAAATATAACTGATGGCTACCACTCCACCTGTGTTCAAAGCTCTTTAACACAATCGATGCTTGTGCGAGTGAGCCTCCCCGCTTATCCTGTCACCGCTGCTAAAAGCATCTTAAGTGGGGTCATGGCTACACCAGGGCTTTGCTCAGCTTCGCCCACAAGCCGGATCATTGACAACATCCCAACCTTGTTTGTAGTCTACTTCCGCTTCCGTCAAGTATCTCTAAGATGTTACATAGGTCACCCTGACTACCTAATATTTTTTCTTAACACTGATTCATGGGTTGATGCTCGAATCATCAGTCCATAGAGTGATTTAATGCAGCCATCCATATCGCTATATTCTGGGTTAATCTTTTCATGTCTACGTAACAACGACATCCTAAGTCTCCTGTAATATATTTGTCATATTCATAGTTTGAATTATCCCTACCGTTATTATCGCATACACCCCACTCAGAACTAAGTGAATAAGTCCCGGGTGTCTGAAGAAGTCTCCTCTCAGTCTATAAATTCTTCTTCTGGTCAAGTTTCGGCAAATCGTTCTCTTCTTCTTCTTCTTCTTCTAATTTATCTGTTTACCCACCAGGGTCGGTTTTTTCCCTCGAACTCAGCGAGGGATCCCACCTCTACCGCCTCAAGGGCAGTGTCCTGGAGTCTCCTCTTACCAACGGAATTCAGTATGTCTTCATTTCTGATCAACACTACCCATCCCACCTTCAGCATTCTTCTGTAACTCAACATTTGAACATCCTCTATTCTTGTTCTTTCTATGCTGCTTGATAGCCATGTTTAATTTCCAATGAAATGCCTTCAGTCTTATTTCTAATATTCACATCTATATTTGAGTGATCAAATGTATTTTCCGTCTGCCTCTGTGGTGTAGTGGTTAGTGTGATTAGCTACCACCCCCGAAGACCCGCCGATTCCCGGCTCTGCCACGAAATTTGAAAACTGGTACGAGGGCTGGAACGGGATTCACTGAGCCTCGGAAGATCAACTGAGTAGAGGTTGGTTCGATTCCCACCTCAGCCATCCCGGAAGTGGTTTTCCGTGGTTTCCCACTTCAACCAAATGCCGGGATGGTACCTAACTTCAGGCCACGGCCGCTTCCTTCCTTCTTCCTTGTCTATCCCTACGGGAATCAATATCGTTATCATCTGATGGCTAGGCTGGCGTCAATTTTTGAAAATGAGACAAAGTGTCTCATAGAGCATTGGCACTGCCGGTGGCTCCAAGTAGCCTATGCAGTGGTCTCCACGGTGTGTACTAGCCATGCGTCTTGGTGGGTGTGTTATTTACCAACTGATGAGCCCAACTTAGCACACTGGGGGCGAAACACTGGCAACCAGGAATGAGTTAACTGGAAAATTTATAATGTCCCTAGTACACTATACTTGTAATATAAACTTACTCATTCGGAACAAATATTTCAGGTTCCCTATGGGAATCAATATCTTTATCATCGTCTATTCCTTCCAATCTTCCCATCCCCCACCAAGGCCCCTGTTCAGCATAGCAGGTGTGGCCGCGCGGGAGAAGTACTAGTCATCCTCTCCAGTTGTATCCCCCGACCCAATGTCAGCCACTCCAGGACACTGCCCTCGAGGTGGTAGAGGTGGGATCCCTCGCTGAGTCCGAGGGAGAAACCAACCCTGGAGTGTAAGCAGATTAAGAAGAAAGAATGATTGTAGAAAACTTTAATAGAAGCCAAACGCTGTAGACCAGTACAATACTGCCTGAATGAATACCGGTACTAAATGACATTTCCCGTTGGAAGTAGCTGGAGACACTATTACCACGTGAAAGTATGGGGATATTTAGAACAGTAATTTTCGAGAACAAATCCAATACAATTTTGACCTTACTTTACATTTCCCTCAATCGTACACTTCTTTTTATCAACACAGAGAATTTAAATAGCTAACATTATAATTTTAAATAAGCCCCTGGTAAGGGCAATAGTTTACAACAAATGAGAAGGAAAACTCTTCTGCATGAACATTTTAAAAATTGCTTCAATGGGTGCAATACATACTGGACGATATTGACTTCAATTATAAAAAATTCTGTGACGATGGTGGCCAAGTGAAAGGCGACCTGCAATAATGCTAGCGGGAAACAATAATTGCTACGTATCGGTGACATTGTAGATAGGGCTGGCAGCAGGCAAAACAATTGCGCCGGCAAATACAGTAGTTTAGGTTCGCAGTAAAGACGCTCCTTGAAGAAGCTGGAAGCTGATTAACAACGGATCATGTGTCCAGAATGATTTGGAAATAGGAACTACTGGAATCTTCTACGGGCTGTTATAAAGAGCGCCTCTGGCCCACGCCATTGGTCTAGAGTCAGTCTCAAGTGAGTCAATCACAGACAGTCGCGTATCCATCAGTCGGCTACGCGTAGTTCAATGAGCGTTGCTATTTTGAATTGTTCTGGAACAACACTGCACTGTATTTTGCGCGTGGAGAGCAGTAGTAGCTGCGTTTGTGTGTGTGCGTGCGCGCGCGCGCGCGCGCGCGTGTGTGTGTGTGTGTGTGTGTGTGTGTGTGTGATTGTGAGTAAAAAAAGGTGTCGGATGGAAGACTAAAACGCAAGTGAACTTTTTCGAGCCTTCAGTCTATAGTCTGGTTTAATGAAGCTCTCCATATCACTCTATTCTGCGCTAATCTCATTAACCTGAAAAATAATAGTTGACTAAATGTAATGGATAGTACAACACTCTGTCTGTCTGTCTGTCTGTCTGTCTGTCTGTCTGTCTGTCTGTCTGTCTGTCTGTCTGTCTGTCTGTCTGTCTGTCTGTCTGTCTGTCTGTCTGTCTGTCTAGTCATTTTACTTTTTGTTGTTATTGTCCAACTATTATCCCTTTTCACTATGGGTTCGGGTATGAAGTAAGATGAATATTCGTAACAGGTTTAACGACTGGATGCCCTTACTGACATCATCCTCATAAGATGAGTTAATGAGATGACATGGATGACGTGATATATGATAGTAGGAAGGAAGAGGTGAAACACGGTGTTGGCATGCAGCCTACTCCTGTCGGGGTCTGCTAAAGGCATAACGTCCCCATCCGAAGAAAGAATCACCATTAACAGCGTCATATGCCCTCACTCCACATGGACACTGTGGAAAGATTTGGAATTAAATCCAAGCTTTGCGCACCTAATGTAGTAATTGGGAATTGTATACCACCACCTCACCTATACTCTCGGCCTACATTCTGATCGTGAAATATTTTTCAACCAACGGGACTCGAACCGGCTAACAAGGGTGACAGACCATATAGACTCTGCGCATTAACGATCATAGCTTACAGGCGCCACCTAGTGATTTTATTTTTAGGATCCCTATAACCCACCACAACACTACAAATTGGAACTAGAACTCTATATGAAATTATTTCGTTTGCTACACTTATCAACTTGAGATTAATAAAAAGCTAATATTTCATCACCCTGGTAAATAGTCACTGTGTTGTTATCTTGAATGTTTACAAGCTGACAATAAAGCCTACCCTTAATGTTTTCAAAGTATAGCAATATCTATATGCAATCCTACCTATGGTCAGAAAGAAATGAAAATCCACAGCCTGTTTCGAGTCATTCGACCGGGTCAGGAATGGAATGAATAAAGCCCACATCTAGCGGAAAGGATAAGAATTGTGCCGGCTGCCGAAGCCTGTAGCACTCCTCTGTGGAAATGATTAATGAACAACAGATGAAACGAAATGATACTGGAGAGTGTTGCTGGAATTAAGTATGACAGGGGAAACCGGAGTACCCGGAGAAAAACCTGTCCCGCCTCCGCTTTGTCCAGCAAAAATCTCATATGGAGTGACCGAGATTTGAACCAGGGAACCCATCAGTGAGAGGACAGCGCGCTGCCGCCTGAGCCACTGAGGCTCTTATGGGTCAATGACCTGGGTGTTAGAAACCGTAAAACAAAATTAACCATCAAACAATCAAATGGTAACAAGTATTTCTGAACAGTGTACTAGAAGTTCAAATGAAAGACGGACAATGCAGATATTTGATCGTGTCTACAAAATGACTGAGTCAAAATGATTTTCAAGAAGAAAAGTTGTCCGACGTGTACGCCTAAGTCAAAGTAATGATGTCTATGCACCAAGATGTTTCAGAACAACACGTAATACTGATGACAGCCTTCACGGGCTGCCCACGTTCTAATCTACAGGCCATAATTACAATCTCCTCCAACTATAGGCTCAAATGTGCACTGAAGGTAACACTAAAAGACAAAGTCTCCTCCGTACAGGCCATGAAGGCCGTTTCAGGAGTGGAAGGTAAAGACTTCCACCATTATTAACAGCGGCACGTGA
Source organism: Anabrus simplex (assembly GCF_040414725.1). Taxonomy (NCBI): domain Eukaryota; kingdom Metazoa; phylum Arthropoda; class Insecta; order Orthoptera; family Tettigoniidae; genus Anabrus; species Anabrus simplex. The sequence continues at coordinate 350,186,328 of NC_090268.1, read as the reverse complement.
TGGGGTAGAGTGGTTATCTCTACGCCCGGCCGCCTTTGCCCCCATGAATTAATCTGGTACTCATATTTGGTGTAGGCTGAGTGAACCTCAATGCCATATGCACCACCGGAACTGGAAATCTCGTTTCTTAAATTTTACTTCTTCCTGATGGGGATTCGAACCCACGTCCTTCCGGGCAAACCGAGCACGCCTTTACAGCCTCGGCCAGGAAGCTCCTGAAGGTAACACTGCAGGGAGAAAATCGACGTTCTTGGTTACTACAGAACGTGATGTATCCAATCAAACTGTCTTCGTAACTGTTAGCTCCTTCAGCCTGTCTAAACTAATTTTGAATAGATCAGTTTATAAACTACGTCTGTGGAACAAGTAAAACACTCCATCGATACGGTGCAGTTCAGAGAAGAATGTGGAAATCGGAATCCGTGCTGCCGATGTAGCTTTGGGACGTCTTGACGTTGGCTTTACCTAAATAAAGGTCTGAGGGTATGTATCAGGCTATTGTCGTTTCAAGTTTCCTGCATAGGTGTGAACCTGGACTCTCTACCACCGCGACATCAAGAAATTAGAAGGCTTTGACCAGCAAATGCTAAAGACCATTATTTCCATTAGATGGGAGGATTACATAATATATTGTGTCAATTTTTTGAAAGAGTACAGATTGACAGAATAATAGGCTCCATCATCCGCCATCAGCTCAGATAGACTAGTCACATCCAACGCATGAATGACAAACGCTTACCTCGACAAATCTTGTACAGTGAACTTGGCACTAGAAAGAGGCCTCGTGGTGCTCCTTTGAAACGCTACAGTAATATGCTGAAGAAGACCATAATAACCACAGGCATAAATCCGAATACCTGGCGTGTTCAGACCGACAGACAGATGATCACTCATCTGGTGTTGTACAATTCATTTGAAAATATGCTTCGAAGACGAGATACAGATACTCACCAGATCCAGCCACGCCCTCCACCTTGAATTAGGTGCAACATGTGAGCCCGCACGTTCCTTGCGAGGATTGGCCGAAGACTTCAACGGCACCGTCATAGATGAACTAACGGAAGAGGCGCGAAACGACACGACGACGACACCTTGTGACATGCATGCTACTTGCTACGCACAGTTCAAGTCTTACCCGTCTCGCATTGTTGGGAAAATAAGGTAGGTATTTAAAGTATTGCAAGATACTTGGATATTCCCTGGCTTAATGAACTAGAAGGCTGAGAAATGAACCCTGGAAGTCCCTGAACGTAATATGATACAATAGGAAACGCTCGAAATCCAGTATATTGGTCTTCCAAGCAGAAGTCCACTTCATCCGCGAGTCCGTAAGTGATTGTACAGTCCGATACTTAGAGGTACACAATTTGGCGCAGAAATGGCAGGTAGTCCCACTGTCCTCCTATTTCGTACTTTTGCCTTTTCTATGTTTCCTGTTCGTTCACTGCTTTGTCTCCGGTTCCCTTCGAAAAGTAGTGTGCCGCGATGAACTAATGATCTTGACTATGAACGGTTAAGGTCTGAGGACTTCCAGCTGAAGGTTGTGGCACACATCTTCATATTAGCCTTAATTACATCCTTAAATCGCTTCCTCTGACCTCCCAAACAACGTTTACACACTGTTAACCCGGAGTAAAACACTTGCTTAGCAATGAGATTATCGGGCATGCCCTGACCATCGTAGCTGAAGTCTTAAAACCATTTCTTCTATACTGTTGGTCTGTGCGTCTTCAAGTACAGTGATATTTGTCTATCTATCTTGCCAGGTTATATGCAGAATGATTTTTAAACATCGCTGGATATATTGTTCCAGCTTTTTGAAATGTCGTCTATAGTATGTCGAGAATTAAGATCCACATAGTAATATGACTTATTTACGAAGACCTTTGTTCCAACATTGACATCATGATTGTCAAATATTCGAGATCTTAGTTTGACAAAGGATGCTCCAGCGCGGTTGAATCAAAACTGGATTTTCGAATCTATATTCGTGCTTGATGAGTGGAAGCTTTCAAGGTAAGAAAAGATGTTTACTACTTCAAGGCTCCTTACTTCGATGGAGACAATGTCTATATCGAACGTAATAAAATGGTTATGTCTGTAAGAGGGATGCTCGGTATAAACTAACTGAGCAAATGTCATGGGATAGCGGAGCACTGCTGCGTAGGTGTGTTGTCTGCGCACCACACGCCCCCTGTGCCAGCGGCAGTTGTATAGGAGACCTTGTGAGCAGTGGCTGTGCACGTGACAGGTGTAACATGGAACGTCGTCGTGAGCTGACACCGTTCGAACGGGTTATGGTGGTCGGTGCCCGACGGATGGGAAGTGCGATTTCGGAAGTGGTGCGGGAATTCAGCTTCACACGATCAACCGTGTCCAGGGTGTATCGTGAATGGTTGAATGCGGGTGTCACCGTCCACAACAGACGAACGACCGACCGTCCAGCCACCCTGGATGACAGTGACCGGCGACATCTGAGACAGATTGTCAGTAGTGACAGACGGGCAACCGTGCAACAAATCACGGCTCAATTCAACACAGGCCGTGCTAGACACGTCTCCCTGTGGACAATCCGTAGGAACATGGGTTCTATGGAGTATGGGAGCCGGCGCCGCACACGGGTGCCACTGTTAACCCAACGTCATGGGGCACAACGACGCGCATTTGTAGCCAGTCACCAGGGATGGACACTGGAACAATGGCGAAACGTGTTATAGTCGGACGAATCACGATTTCAACTGCACCATGCCGATGGGAGGCACCGTGTATGGCGCAGACCACATGAAGCGATGGATCCCGCCTGCCTCGAAGGTGTGGTCCATGGCGCTGGTGTCTCTGTTATGGTCTGGGGTGCATTTTTCTGGTATGGAATGGGGCCCCTAGTTGTTCTGGAAGAGACTTAAAATGGTACGTGGTATGTTGAGCTGCTCGGAGACCATCTCCACCCATTTTTGGCATTCCAGCGCCCAGACGGTTCTGCGGTGTTTCAAGATGATAACGCGCCGTCACATCGCTCCCATGTCGCCCGGGAATGGTTCCAGGAACATGCAGCGGAGGTCCAACGACTGCCTTGGCCACCCAGGAGCCCCGATATGAACCCTACTGAGCATAGCTGGGATGTCCTGGAACGCAGGGTCCGTGCCATGGATCCTGCACCCACGAACGTACCAGCATTGGCAGCCGCTCTGCAAACGATTTGGTGTCAGCTGCGTACGGAGGACTACAGGGACTGTCGACTTACTTCCACGGCATCTCACTGCAGTTCGCAGGGCCAGAGGAGGCCTCACACGCTATTAGGTGACTATCCCATGCCATTTGCTAAATCAGTGTATTTTAAGGTAGAACTTTCACCTTTGAACATAGAAAAATGGGGTGTATTAAACTTTTCCCGCAGAAATACAAATGAATATTAAAAGGAAACTTAGCATGAAAAGCAAATTCACTTTTAATATGCCTACATTTTTATAAATCATATAAACCTATGCCATTATATATAATTAATTATTCAAAATGGCGGAATATCATGGCCACAATTTTGCCGTTTCCCTTATAATTTCCAAACACATGAATATTTTTGTATGATTTATCTTTATTATATGTTATGGCTACAATCCATACTAGAACCAGTGAATTCCATCAAGTATAAAAGAATTATTGAACTTGATTCATTGGTTAGCTTCTTATCCTGTATGAAATATACATGCATAATTTCATCTTAATATCTCAAACTCTTTCAGAGTGATTAGGGAAACGATTATTAAAAAACAAAAAATACTAGAAACGAGCAACAAACTTACCAATAAAGGGCTTCACGTTTTTGGTCATAACTCCGAAAGTTTTGGAGATACGAGGCGTGATTTTTAAGTAAGTACCGTTTTGGTATAGAAAATAAGTAATGCAAAATTTAAACAATTTCTTTTTTTTTTACATGTAAGCCTGTAATTTTAACTACTTCTCGACGTAAGTTCCAGGCATATTAAAGCACTTGTCATATCGTGAATCCAGCTTCTGGATTCCATGTGCATCGAGATCTGCCGCCTGATGTGTCAGCTGCTGCCCCGCGGTCGTTTTTAGGTCATCATCGTCATCGTAGCCTTGACTTCCTAAATCCTTTTTCAGGCGCAGGAACAAGTGGTAGTCGCTAGACACTACGTCACGACTATATGGAGGATGGTCGAATTGTCCCCAACCAAATGAAGCGACGAGGTCTCGGGTTCGATCAGCCGTGTGAGGTCGCACATTCTGATGAAGCAAAGGAATCCCCCTTGTGAGCATGACAAGCCGTTTGTTCTGGATTACGTGAGCACAACTTCCGATAATCTAAGCGTCCTGACACAATTTCATAAACAACACTCCTTAAATATCAGGCAACTCATAACTTAATGACGAAATCATAAAGCATCTGTTTTCTCGAACCTTTGCACCAAGTTTTCAGTATTGACAGACGGTCGTCCACTACGTTTCTCGTGTGGACATTAGTACGGCCTGCTTTAAATGCTCTAACCCATTTTCTTAAAACATTCCTTTGCTCATACTGTGTTCTCCACACACTTCACAAATCTGCCGATGAACTTCAACAGCTTTCACCCCTTTTCCATTTAAAAATCGAATAACAGCGCGTACTTCACACTCGGCGGGACCGTTACTTGTCAGAGGCATTTTCAATACGCACAAACAGATGTAAATAAGGGCGAATGCTTCCGCAATGGCGTTTGTGGTTAGCCTACAGATTTACGTAGGCTACTGAGCGCGTATTCTCTGAAGAACGATAGAAGCGCTCAACGGCCATATTTAAAAACGCTCCTTACTTAAAAAAAAACATTCTTCGTGTTAAGGAAAATTTTGCACTGTTATAAAAAAAAGTTCAATTTTAAAAATGAATTGAAAAATCGCATTTTTGGCCGATCAAAAGGTGTTGGTCCTCCCTTAAAATAGTGTGTTAGTTTTAAGGTTTGATTTCTTAATTCACTCATGAATCTCGCACCTAGATTTATGAACTCGGATTTTCAGGGAATAAATTATGAGAAGTATGCGAGTAAAGAAAGTCCTTATATTTACTGATGTACGATAACTACCTGGCAACGAATGCTGGTTCCGAACTGTATTCCTATAAAATATCAATTTTATACTTTAAATGAATTTACATCATTTCGACCGTCACGAAAGACCTCATAAAGCCATCATAGGAATCAAGCCGTGTGTTTTTCAACCTCTAGGGCTATTTTGCTGATAATAGATATATAGTGCATTAATACCGAGAGAGAGCAGTAGGAAGTTAGCTCAGTGACTAATGGGACGTATATTTCAAGGATATGGTCTGTGGAAGCAGATAACACCTTTATATCTCACCATGGGAGGTGTCATGGCCAGGGAATGGTCGTTTATTCAACAGACCTTTTCCATTTTTATTCTAGGTGGAGTGGCAAACTGCGGCTCTCCACAAGCAAACCTATCTCATAGCCTCTGTTTACTGAGACTCCCACCTACCGCCAACGACGTTTCGAATAAATATATGACATTCACCAAGGCTGCTTTCCTCCTACCAAACCTTTATAACCAAGGCAGCTAAATATTAAAAGCGAGATCGCATCGTACGTTAAGTGCTTCAGGGAGAACAAATACTGGAAAATATTCAAGATAATTTGCACATTCCTATTTAGGGTATCGTGATGCTGGTAATGAAGTGAGGCATTAAAATTTGAAGTTAGAGTCTTACGTGAGAAAACACTTAATTTGAGAAGCTGTCATTCAAAAGGTAACATGTCCGTGTAAGTTCAAAAATTATATATAACAGAAGAAATTTCCTCTTTTTTGTCTTCTAGAAATGTGTCATATCACTTTATATATAACGAAACAAAAATGTGCTTTTATTCAATAAGGCGGAAGACGACAACCAAGTCCCAACGGCGGATAAAGCGGATGAACTATCTTCATTTAGCACGGTCTGTTCCTCAGTGAAGCGGCTGCGAAAGACGTCTGACTCCAGAGGAGCGGCCTATTGTTGAGCTCCAGGCCTTACAACCTTGGTTCTACTACCGGGAAGGAGTTTTCCGACCCATACTGGTTTGAACAACCAAGCATCATGGAATGTCGTCACGAAAAGGACACTACCACAGGTAGTACCTCGTTGTGGGAATCTACCGCTCCTAAGAGCGCAATCAGGCCTGTGGATTCTGGGGAGCCTGAACCAAGATGCTTTGAGAACATTACCACACGTGAAAAATTCAAGACGAAATAGAAACACTACTTTGGGACGCTGAATGTCAATTCACTACTGAAAGTGGTAAAACAAAAAGCATTGACGATAATGATGATGGACAAACACAACATAACCATCTTAGCCATGCAAGAAACAATATACCTAGATCAAGACATAATGGACATTGAGGGGTATAGGATTTATAAAGGCAAAAGGGCTATGAAAATAGGTAAGAACATGCCTTTACTTGGCACAGCTTTTGTTGTTCATAAGAAGGTTGTCAGTTCAATCGTGGACTTTTTCAGCCCCTCTGAGAGACTTTCCATTCAACTCTCAGCTGCGGTAACAAAGGATACACACAGATCAATGTGCATGCACCGATCAATGAGGACAATAGACGTAATCCTGAGAAAGTCGAACAGTTTTGGGAACTTCTTAAAGAACAGTTGGAGAAAATACCATCTAATAACATCAAGATCTTATTAGGCGACTTTAACGCTCAGCTGGGAATAGAACTACAATTCAGATCAACAATTGGAAACTATCCTGCTCACAAAATGACTAATCGAAATGGTGTAATACTTGTCAACCTGTGTCATACCTTCAATCTTCAGATAATGTCAACATTCTACAGGCCCAAGCCAAGCAAACAAAAAACTTGGCGATCACCAGGCAATGTGTGTGGAGAGAAACAGATTGATCATGTAGCAATATCCAGGAGAGCGATTAAGGAAATAATGAACGTTAAAGTGCAGAGAGGTGCCCAGTTTGATTTGATTCAGATCAAAATTAATTTCATTCCTCTCAATAAGACCCTGAAACCAGGAAACATAATTTATAAATACGATCTTAGAAAGTTAAAAATCAGTTAAAATGTCTTAGAACAATACCACCAGCAACTGACATTTGAATCTCATAAATGGACGAACATCGCCTCCAAGATCCAACAACCAGCTCATACTACAATCCTGACAGCTAAGAAGAGAAAGCATAGGTGGTGGAATGAGGTCTGTGATGAAGTGCTGACCCAAAGAACAAAGGCCTGGAAAAAGTGGAACTCGATCCGAAGATCTGAAGATTTCGATGTGTTCCGTGAAGCTCGAAAGAAGCAGCCAGAACTTTCCGAAGGGCCAAGCGACAATATGAGAAACAGCGTTAGAACAGATCGATCAGGATTTTCGGAAAAAAACAAATCCAGAGACTTCTATCAAACATTCAAGACTAATTTGAGAGGATACCAAGCCCCCGCCTTTGTTTTAGAGATGAAAATAGAAAGCTGGGCTTGACCAACAAAGAAAATTGTACGATCATATCTCGGTACTTTGAAAACCTTCTTAATTGTGATGAACCAAAAGAAAGACTCCCTGTGTGCGACCCGATCCACAAACTACCCAACTCAACCCCTCCTTGCAAAGAGGAGATCAAACAGATTATGAACAGCTTAAAGAATGATAAGGCAGCTGGTGAATATTCGATAGTTGCAGAACTACTGAAGCTGGCAAATGATGAAGCTCTACATGTACTAGTCAAGCTTTTTGAAGATATCGGGAGAACTGGGATGATACCAACTGAATGGCTGTCAGCACTAATCCACCCTTTGCACAAGAAAGGTGATAAAAAGAATGTCAAGAACTATAGGGTATCTCATTAGTATCTGTTCTCTGTAAGATTTTCTTCGAAGCAGTTCAGAACAGAATAGAAGCTCACCTTGACCACCAGATTGGGGAATATCAGGCTAGCTTCAGAAAAAGCCGTCCGTGCCCAGAACAGATACTTAACCTGAAGAGTATCATGAGGTACAGGAAGACAGGAGGACACAGCTACGCGGTTGTGTTTATTGACTTTCAGAAAGCATATGACTCCATTGACCCCGAGTCATTAATGAATATTTTGGAAGAGTTTGGAGTGGACGATACGTCAAGAAATTTGATCAAACAAACTCTAACCAAGACAGTGTCGAAAGTAAAATTTATGGGTGAGATCTCAGAACCTTTTACAATCAGAACGGGTGTCAGATAGGGAGATGGACTATCCGCACTCCTCTTCAACTGTGTGTTGGAATTAGTCATTCGAGAGTGGAGGAAGTTGTTAGACCAAGAAGAAACAAAGGAAGATCAGTTCAGACTTGCTCCTAAGTACAAAGGGGTGTATGTTGACTGCCTGGCCTTTGCGGATGATCTGGCCATTTTTGCTAACAACATAGATTAAGTAGTCAACAAGATCAATAGGCTTTCAGAAGTTGCTGAAAAGGTAGGACTCCAGATTTCTATTCCAAAGACAAAATATATGACAAACATCTGTGATGGACCTGCATGGATGATCACTAATCTTGAAAAAATCGGTCGTGTCAAGAATTTCAGATATCTTGGTGAAGTCATCCAGCAGAATGGATTAGAAGAGGAAGCAATTAATGTCAGGATGAGCAAGTTAGACCAGGCATACCAAATGACAAAGAATATCTATAATAAAATGTCCATGAGTATAGGGGCCAAGTTCCGATACTATAACACAGTTGTAAAACCTGAGGGATTATATGCGTCTGAAACTTTGACCTTAAGTAGTAAAGGTCAAGCTGACCGGCTGGAAAAAAAGAGAGCGCAGGTTACTAAGAAAAAACCTAGGTAATAGGTGGGTTGATGGACAGTGGCAAATGAGACCAAATTTGGATTTGTACAGCAAGAGAGAACCTTTCACAGCGTCAATTAAGAAGAGACGGCTACTATCCTACGGTCATCTCTTGACGATGACTGATGATCGACTAACAAAAAGAATATGGAATTTTATTCAATCTAAGACAACAAGGCCGAGATGGTTCCAGGAATGCGAAAAAGATCTGAGCAGATTGGTATTTCATACCAAGAAATTCATGACAGGAACGCATTCAGAAGATTGGTGAACAACTATCAAGGTTTCAAAATGCCATCAACTTCCAGAACACAGAAATGACCTTTGCCTGAAGAGCATAAACAGGCACTCGTCACTGGGCTCAGAAGATACTGGCAGGAAGTCAAAGCCGGAACAAGAACAAGACCTAGACACTAAAATGAAGTTGGTTGTTACCACGCAGTCCATAGAGGCTCAACTCGATGTATTCTTTAAAAAAGTAACTTCTTTCACACCATGTTTCATTCACAGGGTCTCTTGCCTAATAGCCAATAAGTATACTTCAAGAGCTCCCCTGTATTCCTGAAAGGAACGTCAGTTCGTAAGAAAATAAATCATCGCATATAATTGCAGGAAATTGTGGGGTTATTACCATTGCAAAGAGACAGATTTATCCATGCTGACAGGGTACTAGAAGAGTCGAGTTCTACTTAAGGAAACACTCAACTGTATTGAATAAAAATGAGTACATTAATGTTTTGTCAGAGTGTTGTAAATAGATTAGAATGTACTTAATATAAAATCTTTCAATATATATTTAATGAAAATGGATTGCATTTGAGGCAGAAGTTTTGAAATGGATTACGTAAACCAGCGTTCAAGTGCAGGGTGGTAGGAAACAACGTGAACTGAGTATATGTGCGTTAAATGATTGGTCATACTGATAAATAATTTGAATAAAATAATTCTCTATCTCACGCCGTTGTTATGTTATTAGCTTCTGAATTTAGCCAATCAGATCGCTTCGCGAGCGAATTCAAATGTGCTTTGGGAGGCGGTGTTGCTAAATCTTCACATGACTTAAGACTGGCTTGAGAGTAATGCCAAGAAATCAGCATCAAACACAAACACACCGGTGTCACCGTAGTGCACTTGCGCGATCCTGTCAGCTCGGAGGTCCGTGTTTCAGTCCTGCTCCGTGCGAAGTTTATTTTCTTCGACTGGTGCTTTCAAGCCATTCTTAAGCCACGTTCAGATTTAGTAACACCGCCCATTTATATTCACCCACGAACCGCTGATTGGCTAAGTTCAGCATCTGATAAAAATACAAAAGCTTGAGATATCGATTTATTTTTTCAAATTATTTATCAGTAGGGCCCGGATGTTTATGCAGTAATAGGTTAGAATGTGAACGTACTGAAGCCAGTAACAAGTATAGTCTGCCTGCACGACAGTAATGCTCTGAGTGGTTCGGCCCATTAGAACCCCTAATGTTTATGCAAACCTCATAGCATTACTGTCGTGCAAATAGACTATACTTGTTACTGGCTTCAGTAAGTTTGCATTCTAACCTATTACTGCATAAACATCCGGGCCCTATTTATCAGTATGACGACCACTCTAAAGCTCATATATACGTTTAAAGCTATTTCCGACCACCCTTTTTACACTAGTACTGTCACTTTGCTAGGAGAAAACGTAAATTTATTTCCATGAATGACAAACGCTTACCTCGACAAATTTTGTACAGTGAACTTAACACTGGCAAAAGGCCTCGTAGTGCTCCTTTGAAGCACTATAAAGATATGCTGAAGAAGACCATAATAAATACAGGCATAAATCCGAATACCTGACATGTTCAGACAGAACGTTGTATAACTCATTTGAAGATATACGTCGGAGACAAGAAACATATGCTCGAGAAAGACGGAAAATTCGCCAGATCCAGCCACGCCCTCCACTTTGAATTAGGTGCAACAAGTGTGACTGCACGTTCTATGCGAGGATTGGCCGAAGACATCAACGGCACCGTCATAGATGAACTAACGGAAGAGGCGCTAAACGTACACTCCGATACGAATATCGGCCAATGAATTTTTACAATCGTTATATATTGCAGACCTAAGACTGTCTGGTGTTGGCTGACGGGCTATCGTAAATACCATGTTTTACACAATAGAAAGGCGGATTTCTCTGCGTGTTCAAGGGATTTCCAGTCCTCATCCTACCCACGATCTCATTAATTCTTCTTCTGTCGTGAAAATATGTTCATCTTTAGACTAAGGGAAAATGTTCTATCACATAATTTTCTTCAACAACGTTTATTTCTTCCGTCGTCAAGAGCATCAATGATATCATCAAGGTTATTAGGCTCAGACGTATGTGTCTATGGTAAAATCAGTTCACCGCTTTCAAAACAAACTATTTCAAGCACTTCTAACACAAAGTACAAAGGCACGTGTTACAAAAGTATGATAAACAAAACGTGCTACTCAGATATACAGTTTCATTAACTGTATGCCCCAAACATATGTTTTGATGTACAAGCAGTCGTCATTAGTTAGAATTGCACACTAGCTGAGAGAGAACGAAGGTCAAAAAAATCACTGAGGTAGGAGACTATAGGGGTTGCGAGCAACAAATTTCTGGGAATTAAAAATTCCCTGGGGCACTCAGTGTCCCGGTATACAGTTTCAGGGTTAAGAGATTTTGGCGTGTCGTTTTTTCACCCCCGAAAAGTTCTTTAAAATACCACTAGTCGCCGATTGTCGTTTCTAAGCACTTTCAAAAGCCAAGGACTTCAACGGGAATCTAGTCTGCTACTTTCGGAACCCATGGACAACGATTTACCGACCGTAGCCTTATGGTTTGCGTAATTTGTTTTAACACAGCATATTAGTTGACCTTCACACGACAACTAATTTAATATTTTCGAGTCGGATGGTGGGCACATGGGAGCAAAAGTGATAAGTGGTAATCGCATGTCGTGTCATGTCGCTGTTGTCACTTGTCGATAAACTCGTAACGACGAAGTCCCTGGGGAGCCGTGAGGGGCGAGCCATTACAGTAATAGCCGTGCGTTGTTAACACCGCAATCTCCTTCCCTCGTACGCACTCCATCGAGACACAGATTCATCTACCGGATGAAAAGGAACTTGTTTCAACTCAAAAAAATAAGTTTATGTAAAATATGACCAGGATGTTGCCCATGAAAACAATATTCCTTGCGAGGTGAAAATGTTGAAAGGCTCTGTGTGCCCAGACGCACTTATAATAAAGAAAAGAGCTAAATTAGAATTTAGAATATCATTGAGCAATAAATTTCACTAGTAATTGGCACATTCGGATGTCTTCTTCTTCGAATATTTAGAGTATTAGGAGCAGTGCGTGTTTGGGGCACGTGCAAATTCGAATGCTCGGGAAAGTCAAAGTGTTCTGCAGTTACACTTCTAACGCTTATTTATGGAAAGGCATTTCACGAATATTTTATTGTGAGATTTGGTTATATGTGCTAAAGATTTTTTTTGGTTACCTCCTGTATCTACAGATTACCATTCCAGCTGCCTGGTTGACTTGGTTTGACTACAACTCTGCTACCAATTGGATGTGGTTTAGGGATGTGGAAATTGATGCATTTAACATCTGATGTTATTGATGCAGCTCTCAGGCTACGTTCTTACCGTCTACACTTCCCTCAAAAATGAACTGATCAAATCCTAAGAGTTTCATTTCTCTTTATCTGTAGTAGGAAGGTTTGGGGAATAATTAACTGGGTAAGTAGGAAGGGCTTTGTTGTTTTTAGTCAGGCGTTTAAAGGTGGTCAAAAATTGACTTACTTCGTGTTGAATGGTAAGGACGCAACGAATACCAGTCCAATAGTTACGTTTAATGGCTTTCATGTAGGAGTGTGTGTGGCGTAGCGCTCGTCCATGTTGATTTAAGGTGGCAGGGCCACGAGTTGTAACATATTCCGGACATAAATCAATCGTTAAATCAAGTAGTTGTAAAGTTCAGGTGGTAGGGAGTTTTGAGGGGTGGTAACAATGACAAAGTAGGTGTTCACTGTCAGCTATTTTAAAACATTGTTCAGTTTTACTAATTAGTGATTGAATATTATGGTAGGAAGTAGGATATGGAGAATATATATACAATATATATTTTTACAATTGACTTTATGTCGCACCGACATAGATAGGTCTTATGGCGACGATGGGATAGGAAAGGACTAGGAGTGGATAGGAAGCGGCTGTGGCCTTAATTGAGGTACAGTCCCAGCATTTGCCTGGTGCGAAAAGGAGAAACCACGGAAAACCATATTCTACACAGCCGACAGTGGCGTTCGAGCCCACTATCTCCCGAATACTGGGTACTGAACGCACTTAAGCAACTGCAGCTATCGAGCTCGGTTGGAGCGTATCTAAGGTTAGTTGTGATGGTCTCATGACATACGGTCCATTCATCTTCGTTACATGGTCCTGTTTGTGGGGGTGGGGGGCGTGATGTTTGATTACGAGATTTGTTAAGGATTTCGGGCCGGTCTGAGTGGCTCAGACGGTTGGTGCGCTGAACTTCTGACCCCACCTCGGCTGGTTCGATCCCGGCTCAGTCCGATGGTATATGAAGCTACTCAAATACGTCAGCCTTGTGTCGGTAGATTTACTGGCACGTAAAAGAATTCCTGCGGGATAAAATTCCGGCAACTGGCCTTTCTGAATACCTTAAAAGCAGTTAGAGGGACGTAAAGCAATTCTTCTTCTTCTTCTTCTTCTTATTATTATTATTATTAATAATATTATTATATACACTGACTGACAGTGACAATGCAACACCAAGGAGGAGTGGTTCGAAAGGGATGAAAGTTGGGGAAAAAACAGAGACGGCACGGACGAATAATTGATGTTTATTTCAAACCGATATGCAGGTTACACAATGCGCACGGCATCGACTCAGTAGGATGTAGGACCACCGCGAGCGGCGATGCAGCAGAAACACGTCGAGGTACAGAGTCAATAAGAATGCGGATGGTGTCCTGAGGGATGGTTCTCCATTCTCTGTCAGCCATTTGCCACAGTTGGTCGTCCGTACGATGCTGGGGCAGATTTTGCAAACGGCGTCCAATGAGATCGCACACGTGTTCGATTGGTGAGAGATCCGGAGAGTACGCTGGCCACGGAAGCATCTGTACACCTCGTAGAGCCTGTTGGGAGATGCGAGCAGTGTGTGGGCGGGCATTATCCTGCTGAAACAGGGCATTGGGCAGCCCCTGAAGGTACGGGAGTGCCACCGGCCGCAGCATATGCTGCACGTAGCGGTGGGCATTTAACGTGCCTTGAATACGCACTAGAGGTGACGTGGAATCATACGCAATAGCGCCCCAAACCATGATGCCGCGTTGTCTAGCGGTAGGGCGCTCCACAGTTACTGCCGGATTTGACCTTTCTCCACGCCGATGCCACACTCGTCTGCGGTGACTATCACTGACAGAACAGAAGCGTGACTCATCGGAGAACACGACGTTCCGCCATTCCCTCATCCAAGTCGCTCTAGCCCGGCACCATGCCAGGCGTGCACGTCTATGCTGTGGAGTCAATGGTAGTCTTCTGAGCGGACGCCGGGAGTGCAGGCCTCCTTCAACCAATCGACGGGAAATTGTTCTGGTCGATATTGGAACAGCCAGGGTGTCTTGCACATGCTGAAGAATGGCGGCTGACGTGGCGTGCGGGGCTGCCACCGCTTGGCGGAGGATGCGCCGATCCTCGCGTGCTGACGTCACTCGGGCTGCGCCTGGACCCCTCGCACGTGCCACATGTCCCTGCGCCAACCATCTTCGCCACAGGCGCTGCACCGTGGACACATCCCTATGGGTATCGGCTGCGATTTTACGAAGCGACCAACCTGCCCTTCTCAGCCCGATCACCATACCCATCGTAAAGTCGTCTGTCTGCTGGAAATGCCTCCGTTGACGGCATTCTGGCATTCTTAGCTATACATGTGTCCTGTGGCACACGACAACACGTTCTACAATGACTGTCGGCTGAGAAATCACGGTACGAAGTGGGCCATTCGCCAACGCCGTGTCCCATTTATCTTTCGCTACGTGCGCAGCACAGCGGCGCATTTCACATCATGAGCATACCTCAGTGACGTCAGTCTACCCTGCAATTGGCATAAAGTTCTGACCACTCCTTCTTGGTGTTGCATTTGCTCTGTCAGTCAGTGTATAATTCGCTGGGGCCATCAAGGACCACGTTAAGTCTTGTTGCATTTGACACTGAACTTGGCCTTCTTTAGAGCCCAAATTTCCCTCATTCTTTGTGAGTGGGCCTGCTTACGCTCCTCTGTCCAAGGGACACCGTGTCTTCTCTTCGGTTGCTCGTCTCGGTTTAGCCCATTCGTCAGTATTTTCTTGCGGAAGAGATCTCTGTTAAGGGCGTCTTCAACTGAGATATGTAGCATTTGCAGGTCTTCTTTGGTATTTCTAAAACAGGGAATTGTGGTTTTGGGGTTTGAATTTAAAAAAGTGAAAGGTTTCTTTAGTTAACTTTCTTTCGTCCATTCTTTTCAGATGACCGTAAGATCGTGCCCGTCTTTTTCTGATTGTGTCGGTAATTTTCTCTATTTTGCTGTAGACTTCCTTGTTGGATCTCTGTTGATGGATTCCATTTCTGTACTTTGATCCCAAGATTTTCTCACAATTTTTCGTTTTCTTTTCTCCAGTTCTTCAAGGAGTCCTTTGTTGGCATTTAGAGACAGGGTTTCGGCTGCATATAGAACTACTGGCTTCAGAACTGTTTCATAGTGACGTATCTTGGTGTTTTGGGAAAGGCATTTTTTGTTGTAGATTGTGCAGAATGTATGGTAGATTATTTCCAGTTTGCGTACTCGCTCCTTTAGTGCTTCTTTGTCCAGTCCATTTTTCATGATGATCTCACCCAGGTATTTGAATTTGTCTACTCGGGTGATGTCCCCGTATTTGGTATGGAGTTTTGGTGGAACCTCTTTGATGTTAGTCATTACTTCTGTTTTCTCAAACGATATCTGAAAACCAGTTTGTTCGGCAATTTCCTTTAAAATTTCAACTTGAGCTCTAGCGGTTTCTATGTCGTTTGAGAGAACAACAATATCATCGGCAAATGCTAAGCAGTCTGTTGCGATCCCCTTGGATTTGGTTCCTATTCTCAATGGACTGTAGTTGGTTTCCTGTAATCTCACCCCCCAGGTTCTGATGATCTCTTCAAGAACACAGTTGAAGGGTATCGGGGATAGCCCATCACCTTGTCGGACTCCTGTTTTGATGTCAAAGGGATGCGAGAGACATCCGTGGAACTTCACCTTGGATTTTGTATCGGTCAGGGTGGCTCTAATTAATGCCAACAGTTTCAAATCAACTCCAAATTCATTTAAGATGTTTAGCAGGACTTCCCGGTCAATGGAGTCGTACGCTTTCTTAAAGCCCACAAAGACAGACACATACTGCTTGGACCTTAGTGTACAATATCTGATGATCGTTTTGAGATTTTGGATCTGTTCAGCTGTTGAGCGACCTTTTCTGAACCCTCCTTGGTATTCACCTATTTGATGTTCAACTTGTGCTTCCAAACGCTCCAGGATGGCAAGTGATAGAATTTTGTAAGTCACGGGTAGCAAAGATATTCCTCTGTATTTTTTATGTTCTTCTTGCTGTCTTTTTTGTGTAATGGATGGATCAAAGCTATTCTCCAATCTTCGGGTAGGGTCTCCTTGTTCCAAATTTCTTCTGTTTGCTTTTGCAAGATATCAAGTGATTCCTCTGGGGCATATTTCCATAGTTCTGCTACTACTGAGTGTTCCCCCGGCGCTTTGTTATTTTTGAGACGGGCAATGTGGCGCTTGATTTCATCTCTGTCGGGTGGTCTGGAATCTGGATACCTGAGTAAGGGTTCCTTGGTCTCAATGGCGCTTTGCGGTTTAGAGCAATTAAGTAAATTCCTGAAGTAATCTGCCAGAATGCTGCAATTTTCTTCATTTGACGTCGCCAGTGTGCCGTCCTTTCGCTCAAAGCATAGATATGGTGGTTTATAGCCAGTGAGTTTGCTTTTGAAGGCTCTGTAGTACTCTCTGCTTTCATTCTTCCTAAAGTTTTGTTCTATCTTTTCAATGAGAGATTTTTCGTATTTACATTTCTCAGTTCTGAACACCCTAGCTGCTTGGGTACGTTGGGTTTTGTACGTTTCCCAATCATTTTCTGATTTCGTAGAGTGGTACTGTTTCCATGCATTGAGTCTTTCTTGGAGGATTGATTCGCAGGTACCATTCCACCAGGCATGCTTTTTGCTTCTCTTGATTTCTGCAACGTCTTTGGCGGCCTCCACAAGGAGACTTTTGGCGTTGTTAAAGCCACAGTCATTTGGTCTAGCCTTCTCCTGGAACTCCTCGACCCTTTGCCGAAGTTTATCATTGTCGAAGCGTGTGATCTGTTAGGTTGTCTTCCTTGTGTTTGCGGGAATTGGTTTGAATTTGATAAGAGACATATAATGATCTGAGGCCACATTGATGCCTTTGTTTACCTTGACATTCTTAATCTCAGGGCTGTTACTCCTGGAGAATGCAACATGATCAATTTGGAACTCTCCGAGAGCTTAGACGGGAGAACGCCAAGTCATTTGCTTTCTAGATAGATGGCGAAAGTGTGTCTACATGACCTGCAGGTTGTGATTTTCGCAAATGGACACCAGTCTTCTGCCGTTGGGATTGGTTCTTTTGTGAGCAGGGTAATTTCCTATAACTTTCTTGTACTTCTGTTCACGACCTAGTTGGGCATTGAAGTCACCCAAAAGAAGCTTGACATGGTGTTTGGTGATTTTGTTTAATTTGTCATCCAGTAGGTCCCAGAAATCATCAACTTCGTCTGGATCAGACTTGTTCTTATCGTTTGTAGGAGCATGTGCGTTAACTAGGACGTAGGTTTTGTTCGCGCATTTAATTGTGAGTATAGACAATCTGTCATTCACAGGTTCGAAATTTGCAACCGATTTAAGGATCTTGGTTCTAACAGCAAACGCGGTTCCAAGCATCACAGCTCCACTGAGGATTCCTCTTTGCGCTTTGCTCTTCAAAAATCGGTAGCCTTCGGATTCAAAAATCTCTTCATCTGGGTACCTCGTTTCCTGTAGGGCCATTATGGATATCTGATTTTCGTGAAGAGCTTTGGTGAGAGTTTTCAGCTTGCCAGTTTTTGTAAGTGAATTTATGTTGAAAGTTGCTAGAAAGGTTTTAGATTTTGGCCTGCGTTTTTTACTCTTCGGGGTACACCGAGACGCTCCGACTCGTCTCTTGCATGATGTCGAGTCTCCCCCAGAATCCGAACGAGACTCGTGCGCCGTGGCGTTCACGACGAGGGATTTATCCGAAGATTTACCCCCTGGGGTATGTTTCTTGAAATGTTGTACCATCATGCTTTTTGACTTGACTTTGCTTTGGACGGGTGCCCATCCTTTTACAACTAGTGTTGTTACCCTAGATGTTGCCTCAAGATGTTTTCTGGCTTCTGGTCATGTACCAGTCTTCGCCGTAACCCCGGCAAGGGAACAGTTTTTTTTCACGGAGGTATTTTATTTCCCTACTACCCTCTGACTCTGCTGGCGGCAGAGCCAGCGAGCTTCCCCAATTCCAATGGGACGCGCCCGATGGAGGTAACCGGTAAATCCCCACACGGGTATTATTATTATTATTATTATTATTATTATTATTATTATTATTATTGTGCCGAAGGTACACCTGCCCCATGCATTTACATTCAGCGCCTTTGATAAGGCCATCTAGAACTTGGTCGTCAAATTGTTTAATACAAGAAGTTTGGTCATTTCTCGACAGATGTCGCTATTATCTACTTATGTTGCGCCCTCTGGGACGAAGATGAACTATTAATTTTCAAAGTCATTTTGTACCTCAAAGTTTCCTAAACTGAATTGTTTACAGTTTGTTTTTGGTGTTCAAAAGTTATCTACACTTCTATATCTTCCCGCCAAATTACCAATGAGAATTTTTTTTCATATTTATTTAAGTAACTACTCACGGTTTTTGATATTTATTTGATTGTCCCATGAAAATTGTGGGTGTGTCAGGGTTTCGACCCGGATGAATCTCGAACCTTCCTCTCCGCTATAAAAGCTGGGACATTTCAGGCCATGTTGTCTTTGTGATCACTCAAGTCTAGAGTGTGTTCGTAGCAGAGGCAGGGGGAAAGGGCTCCCTCGTCCATCTTGGGGAGGTCCAGCAGCTCAAGATAATGGCATAATCTGCTTAACAACGTAATAGTCTTTGAAAGCTATCTCGAGGGGAAGATTTCAAATTTCTTTCGCATTTTAACTTTTATTTCTTAATGTAAATTCTCAAACAAGCCTAAAGAACTTAGGTAATAAAGAGTGAGGAACTCCCTTGTATTCCCTCTCAACTTGATATGGATGTGACTACGATTTTGTAACCCTTAAATTTATCTCTTAATTTTGTAGACTTTCTCTCTATCTAGTCACCTCCGTAGTATAGGCTTAACCTCTGTAACGTCGGGCTATAAGCCCACCTAGGGTTTTATGTATTTAATGTAAATTTCAAGGATGCAAGTGTTCGCCTCTTAACCTTTTGATTTTCGGCCAGTAACTTTAACCTTTTGTTTTTACCAAAGGCCAGGTAGAATGGGTACTTGTTACCCCTGTTACAGTTAACCTTGTTCATTTCATTTTAAGGTAAGTCAGACTGTTCAGCAGTTAAGACAGTGAGTACTGTTTAATTTTGTTAAATGTAGGTTGCGCCTTTGAGAGGCCTAGAAAGTGTAAATTTGTAGAGCAAAGATGCTCTTCCTACTGGTGCAAAATAAATTGGGATATTGGTCTCCTTGACTGTTGGTTGAAAGGAGTAGTAGTGCTCATGCAAAATTTGTATTTAGAGACCTTCAAGCTCATATTGTTATATTATTGCTATCTAATTATCTCTAAACCTCTCTAAAATTGTTACTCAAACTTCAGAGCTAAATTTTGTAGATGATTAATTATTATTTTCCAATCCTGTTTAAAATCTGAAAAGAATAAAAAGATATAAGCAAGAAATACAAATGTCAAAGTTTTAAATTAATCTTCCGT